>NC_060917.1:6069265-6691765 GCF_021234035.1 Daphnia pulicaria
AAATGAAATTCAATTTGGACCCCACGCCGTCGCTGGGGGAAAACAAACAGCGACAACAACAATCAGATAAAAAAGAAGAGAAGAGAACAAACATTCTTGATTCTTTTTCTTTCGTTCGTTCGTTTGATGAAATTGTTTGCAATTTAATATCGGGGACCGACTAAATATCTGCGAGCTTTGATGGCGCGTGCGTTTGACATTTTGTCGGGGGAGGTTTTAAATTTCCCGCTTAGCGTTCACCGCACGGAAAAATAAAAGTGACTATGACGGTCGGTGGGTGCCGACACAAGCCCTCAAGTCATTTGTTATGGCATTATTTAGTGTGTCGGAGGAGGATAAAAAGACAGTGTGGAGACTAATGGACTTTACTGGCGCGTCTGTTATGTTACATATTTCTTTCTTCTGCTGTGCGTGTGGATCGTTTTTACGGTTGGTAATGAGCGACATTTGGTGGTCAATTAACTTCGGCCGAAAATTCGAAAAAAAAAGGGAAATGGCCTCCTCCTCCGCTTCACATATGCGGTCGTCTTATAAACTTTGCCGGCCTTTCAAACGGAGATGGCCGGGCATAGTTGTTTCCGGCGGGTCGAAATTCTATTCGGTAGCTTAATACCAACTTCTCCCCCCCCCCACCCCTCAGGATATAACGAAAAGTCATTCGAAATCAATCGATCAATAATAAACCAAGAATAGAGAAATTCCAAACAGACGCCGATATAACTTCCCCGCAAAAATAAATAAAAGAAAAAATATTTTTTCTTTTTTTAAGTCAAATCATCCGGGGTGACCAATCAACTATTTTTCCAGAGAATGGGGTGAGGAATAAAAAAAAAGACCCATCTGTTCACCGGTTTTCAGAAAAAAAGAAAAAAAAAACACATCAGGTAAACTAAAGAAAAAAAAAGTATACTGTAGATGCGGGCTTTATAACTTTGTAAAGAAAGAAGGGGAGAGCTAGAGTCTATTGCCCTGAGGGGGCAGGTGTTGCCTTGGTGTTATTTAGCGGCCCCTTCTTCTTCTTCTTCTTCTTCTTTCATAAAAATTAAACTCGGTTAAGAGAGAAACGAAAAGAAAAGGCATCGTGCGCTTGCAAGGTGCTGTGTGTGGGGTTAACCCCCCCGGTTTCCATCTTCCTACTGACTGTGTAGACCTTCCGTCCTTCCCGTATGTTACCATGATGATGGAAAGGAAGAAGAGGGGGGATGGATAGTTGAGGGAAAAATTGAAAAAAAAAAATAATAATAAAGATGAAGCAGAAGAGAGCGGCGGCGTCCAAGAAGAAAAGAAGTTGTTGTTATGAGCCCCAGCAGCCCAGCTATTGGATTCCATCGGCGACCTTTTCTCTTATAAACCTTGGGATAGACTCTATAGACACACACACCTGGACATATGGAAGCTCATCTTTAGGGAGAAACCGTGACAGATGCTTGTCGCGAATGTCAGCCAAAACAGAATTCGGTGCAAGGAGGAAAAGAAGAAAACAAGCTCGCGCAAATAATAATAATAAAAGATAAATTCCCTTTTTTTGAAGAGTTGCCCAGGCTCTCAGCTGTTGACTTTGTCGAAAAGCCGAAACTCGCTTCAATAAACAAATAACAAGCACAAGGGGGGCAACAACAAAAAAAAAATGGTTGTTGTCGAAAGGTTTACTAGACACAAATATAACTGAATGTTATCAAAGTGAACAACTGCCATCGTCGCTATAAAAAAAAAAAAGACTGTCCATGTGTGTATGTGCGTGATTCTATCTATCGCATAATGAGGCTGGTGGAACAAGGAACGTGCTCCGAGAGTTGTTGCCGATCGACCGACTTTTCTGCCGCATTATCGCCACCAACACCACCACCCACTGTAATAGATAGAGACACAGCCAGCAGCAGCAGCAGCAGCTAGAGAGTACCGCCGACACACACACACACTCCCCCCCCCTTTTTTTTTTCTCTTTTCTGTCTATATACGCATCCTTTCATCCAATAACCAACCCACTTGGCACAGCAGCAGAGCCCTAACGTGAGCGAGCACAGATCAAGTCTATGCGACGAACGCGCGCGTGTGCGTGTGTGTGTACACGGCGCATTGCATCACCTTTATTTTTCTGCGTGCCCTATACGAACGCTGACAACACGTAATATTCCGATTCCGAGACTCTCCTTTTATATCTAAACCCCCCCCCCTCCACATCGCTCCCACACGAATGATTTGGATTTTTCAAAGAAAAATTTTTTAAATCAAAAAGCGCGGGATTTTTGAAACTGTCACGTGAACTTTAGACGATAAAAGATGACCACCACTTTTTTAAGCTGCAAGACCTTTTTCCGGCTACAGTTCAGAGTAATTGAGATAAATAGTAGGTCAACTTGTGTATATATATATCTACCTGGAATGTTATTGGCTAAAAGAGAGGGGGGGAAACTTTTTGGCGGATACGCGCGGATAGTGCCGTCTTATATACTACAGTGCAGTGAAGCCATGCGAAACATAAAAACAAAAAAAAAAAATAGTCAAATCGTACAAGTTGCTGTTTTTTTTTCTTCTTCGTTTCCCTTAAACTTCAACTTTTTCCCTTCCGTCTCTAGCAGCAACGTCAATAAAACAAAGTCCAGGTCTCTGCACCCCACCAAGAAGGAAAGAAAGAAAGAAAAAAAGTGAAGCCTTGTATATTATTAGACAGCAGCGCGCTGCCTACTACTACTGCAAATACGTATACGTGTGTATAGATTTCCCTTTTTTACGACCGGGCTAGATGAAAAAATGATAAAAATATTTCCTTTTTTTGTTTTTCGGTGGGAAAAAGACATGATGCTGTAAAATGAAATAAAAAAGACGGTGTGTGCGCGCAAAGTTATATGATGATACACCGACGAACAAATTCGACTCGCTTCTGTACATCTAATATCTTTGAGCTGTTGGGAAACCGGGCGGCGGCGGACAACCAAAACCCCCTCCCCAAAAAAGATGGACTAGAAGCCTTCGGCCTTGTCCACTCGTTTGTTCCGGTTCTACACACTACACTACACTACACACTAGGGCGGATGGATGGGATGGGATGCTGGATATAGATGTGAAATCTCATAACTTACGTTGTTCTCGAGCCGCTCCAATTGGGCCGCGTTGAGTTGCTGGTGGTGGTCGAGCCGTTGGACGTCGTCGTCGACTTGCTGGATCGATTGATTGATCTGCTGGCGGTAAGCCGCCTCGTCGGCCACCTGGGCCTGCAGTACTGTGACGTCGAAGCGGGTCAGCTGGAGCTGGCCGGCCGTCTCCTGCTGCTGCTGCAACTGCCTCGACACGTTGACGGAGCGATTCAGATCGAGGATTTCGCCCTTCATCTCGGCCAGCGACGACTGGAGCCAGTGCAGCGTCTTCTGCTCGTTCTCCGACGACGTCGCCGTAGGCTCGGCCGTGACGTCGTTCCGTCCCGACGACGCCGTCGACGCTGTCGTCGCTTCCTTGACGTGTTCCATGTCACGTCTGCCGGAAATCAATCAATCAATTTAGTTGTTGGGTAAGGTTAGTTATGTTACACTATAAAGAAAAGCTTAGCTTCCGGATGGATGACAGACGGAATGGATTCAATAACTCACCTGAGAGAATCAATTTCGGCCCGTAATTCGCCAATCACCGAGGCGTAGTGAATGTCGCGCAGTTTGGTGGCCAGCAACTCTTCCAGCGCCCGGTTGGTTTCGGCCATTTGCTTGGAGAGTTCGCCGAGTCGGAGGCCTTCGGCCCGGAGCAGAATGGCTCCGTCCAATCCCGAACTGGAGGTCGTTAACAACATGTCCGTAGTGGAGGAGGAGGTCGTCGTTGACGTCGCCGCAGGATCGACTTGTGATCGGCAGACGGAAATGACGGCCACCAGCAGAACCAGGAGACACTTGAACTTTGCCATCGTGGCCATCTCTTCTTCTTCTTCTTCTTCTTATTGAAACAACAACAACAACACCGAAGAACAACCGAAAAAACCAAAAATTCCAATTTCACATGAACCGCAAATTCACCGCAAAAAGTTTTTTTTCAAATCAGACCAATAACTTTAACCAAACCGAATTTTTTCTAAAAAATAACTTGCTCGAAAAATTGGAAAGGGGAAAATGATAAGGAGCTAGAGGGTGCGTACATGTAGTTCACTGTCAGGAGCTCGGAACTCGACTGGCTTCGGTTGGAGCGGGTGGCTACCGTTTTGTCTCTTTTGCCTCCGTCTCCCTGCCCCTCTCTCCGCTTTGGCTCCTCCCCCCTTTTTCCATCGGGGTAGTAGTAGCTACTACTACACCCGGGTAAAAAAAAGAAAAGTGGGGACTACTAGAGCCGAGAGAGCGCGTTCACCTGATGGCACGCGCTTATTTACGCCTCCGCCTTCTTCTTCTTCTTCTTCTTAAAACATGTGGAGAGACTCTGATGTCGGTGTGTGTCACTGCTGGATGGCTATCGCCGTTTTCCTTCAACGGAATAGATACACACATACAAGGCCCTCTCACTCACACATTCGGGATAGTTTGAGTGAGTACCTTGGCTGGCAGCTGCAGCTGCCGATAGCACACACCCACCCACACACACACATACACACAGCAGTCGCCCGTCTTTCGACATTTACAGAGACCTCCCATCAAACATCCTCATCGTCTAAGCTACAACATCTCCCAACTACACACTAGAATATATCTAGTGGCTGGATGTTATACAATATCAACAGCCAGGACTCCCGAGACGACCGAAAAGCTATACACTACACCCGCCCAAACTCTTTGCCACTGTCAACTTCCCATCACAACTAACCCAATCTAATAGTTACACATATATATACAGTCAAGTTGCCAATGCCAAATTCTATACACAGCCCGACGTCACATTCACACACGATAACCAAAAAAACCCAATCTAGTTTGTGAGCATGTTATATTCGGTTGTGACCGAAGAAAACGATTTTACTTTTTATTTTTATTTGTCGACAGACTACACATCAGAGTCATTCAATTGTCTGGGAATGTGTCTTTGACATTGTTTTCTATTTTTATTTTTACGTGCACGTCTGATCATTTCTTCTTGTTTTGTGTGGGACGCGCACACATTAGTATGAAGGAACACGACCGCTCACACTCTCAATCCAAGACCCCCCCCCCCCTTTATACATATAAGCTTATCTGGATCTAATAAGGCCTAGCTCAGCTCTAAAGGGTTCCAAACAACGGATTGAGCGTTTGCCGAGCTTTGGCAACGTTAAGCGGTCGGGGGTCACAATTTGGGAGCAGTGAATAATTTTGTTAGTTATAAGAGAGTATATTCCTGGTGATATTTTTTCCTACCCCCAGCAAAAGTCAGTAGGGGGGTGTAGTAGCTCTTGTTCGTTCGTTTCTAATTTTTTCGTGGGGGGGATTTTTGGGAAGAAAATTCTGACACGACAGCAGAAGCCATCGGTAGAAAAAAGTGGGGGTCCTTCTATATATGAGTTACTCCCCCCACTTTACCATGAGTCTAAAGGTAAAAAGGCAAAGGTGAGTTTTTGGGGGGTTTGGTGGCTTTTTTCGTCCAATTATAATAAAGGAGCGCGCGGGTGGCAGCAGGTTATGCAGGGGTCTAGGAGCCCCAACAGAAGGGGGTCGAATCCTCATGTGACAGCTGCTCTATACGCCGTATAGTGCTGTAGTATAAGCCAGAGCTATCCCTTTTTTTTTTATCTCTAGCACAAGCAAACCTTCTGCCATTATTATTCACCATCCTACGTCTGTACTATCCACCACGCATGTTATTTTTCCTCCAGGAAAATTTAAAAAGAGCTATATTTCCCTTTCGTTTTGTCTGTTGCTATAGAAGCCCGTGTGTAATGGCTGTCTTGAATATATAAGTCTTTCTTTTGTTTTTTGACTTTACTTTTCCCGCTCAACGGTTTGTTATCGGCCAGGGAGTCCAGGTGGATGTCGTCTCCGTAGTGATAACCGGTTGTGTTCTCTCTTCTCTCCCATCTCAAGACTTGTTTTCTTTTTTTCTTTTTTCGAATCTGTTTCTTGGACGGAAATGGAGAAGAAAGCACGAGCAGCACACACACACACACAGCCCCCAACGTTGCACCTGCCCCCGACTCAATCCGCTGCGGGTCAATAACGTCGTCTGGATGTATATATCATAAGAAATGATTTGAGCTTATATGGAAGTATAGTTTTAGACTACTGACACGGATTTCTCAAAAAACCCACCGCTGTCTACAACTATATATAAAACTCTAGACGACTATCAATTTTGAAAATTGGATGCCGGGTGCGTTCCTGGCCCAGAAATAAAATATTAATTTCGTCTTCCCAGGGACGGAGATGACAAGGTAAAAAGTTGCCGAATTAAAACGAACGGCAAAGAGAGTGGCAAGTTGGTGTGTGCGCTCGTCGGCCGGGAAAAAGTTGAGTGTCGAATGTGTCGAAAATGAAAAACTTTTTTAAGGGCCTAACGAACACGGAATGAATTTTCTCGCCAAAGTCTTTCGGTACGCGTCTAGAAAATTGTGACTTGAAACGCAAGTTGTCACATCAATTTGCCTCAAAAATACGACAGTTCAGATATTATTGTATAACTTGGAAAGCTATCAAAGTTATAGTTGGAAAGTCGGTTTGAAAAATTCCTCCTTGAAGGAGGAGAAGATTTGACGACTTTTTAATGGGCGACGCAACGGACGGATGTCGTTACAATTGAAAATGCATTTCCAGTCAGAGCGGCGGATGAGAAGAGCCAGTAGGGGAAGAAAAACGCTCAAACAAACCATCAACCTCCTCCAGTTAAATGAGGAGAAGATAAATGGTTATCACGCCATCGCCCAGGAGATAACAAAGGTCAACACACACACATCACAGGCATTTCGGGGCTCCACCAGCTGTGCATACACACAGTCAAGGTGAAAAAAGAAAAAAAATGTAGAAAGAGCCGCTGTGCAGAATGTTCAATATTTACCTGGGCCAGATTGGAAAGCTATAACAGCTGATGCAGCTCCCAGCTCTACACTTTCTCTCCCTGCGATCTGCTCCAGTTTTTCGCCAAATTGGGGGGGTCAAGGGTCGATCTCATTTTCGGCACTACCAACATTTATTTAAAAAAAAAATTATTTTTAGTGCGGTGGTCCCCACTTCCGTAAAAAGTGTAGGCCATTGATAAAAATCCTGACAATGGAAAAAATAAGAAATCCCCCACACACAAAATTGAATGTATGGCTTGTTACTACGGAATTGTAACCAGCCCTCGACAAATAATACCCTTTATTATATTTTCCCTGCGGTTCAAAGGGGTTAGTATATTCTTCTACTATACTATGCGGGCCAGTGTGTGTGTGTGTCACATGGTCGCCTATTGTTCTGACTCGACCTGATGGTTCGCCCGTCCAACCATCTGCCCTTGTGGTTGACCTGCCCTCGTGCTGTCTATACTCTCTCTCCGACAGATATCCAGCGCTTATTTATTTACAGGGATGTGTGTGTGTGTGTGTGTAGACTGTGCGGTACATACACAATGCGCACGAACGGTCGCTACGCTACAGCCCCCACCAAAACAAGAAACACGACGACGACTCGGATTGCAACTGCACATGCAGTTTTTCTCTCTCGATACATCTATATCTGTTTTCTTCTTCTTCTCCTTCTTTTGTCGGAAGGAGCGGCTATTCCAGCTCGCTGGATCGATCCGGGAGAGTCTTTTATTTCTTTTATTTCTTCTTTTGTTTTGTTTCACGCTGTCTAGTCACCGGTATGATTACACACTGGCATGCTTGCGGGGAATCTTTTAACCCGTGACGTGCGTGAAGTATGTGCTGTCTCGAGTGGTTCATTCTATATCGAGATCTATACACACTTAAACCTTATCTATTTACGCACGGGTTTTAGACGTGTGGTCCAATCAAAGCCGGGCGAGATTCCGGAGAACTTAAGACATTTGGGCGTAGTATAATTGATTGATTGGGGGATAGAAATACAAAAGGAAAAAGTCGATTTTCATTTTGATACATTGGTGTGTAGAGAGAGAAATGTGTACGGGTGAGACAGGGATATTGCGATCGTCACGACGACAGCGTTCGGAAGAGAGATATTTACGGCCTTACACATTTAGACAGCGCAGTCCGGGCACGTGTAGGGCTATTGACAATTTGTGCATGTCAATAATCAGCCGCCGTCGTATACCCCCTATACACTAGTCCGTCACCAACTGCCATGCGCGCCGTAGACTATGCCACACAGCTCAGCTAACAGAGAGAGCGAGAGAGAGAAGATATTTTCGAATAATAGTTGATGATATTGTATTGTCACGTCCCGACATACGATCCATCGACTTTTCTTCCAGATGATTCAGCCGGGCGTGATGAACTATTCAGAGACGTAACTCGAATGTGACTTGACGATATATATTAGCTATTATGCTGCTGCTGTACAGAGCCGAGCCTCCTAGCCTATTCAACGGTTGCCATGGGTCAATAATGTCGAGACGGTTAAGACCAGCTCGACGTTTCACAAATGGTCTGTATGCAACATTAAAGAAGGAACCAACTGCGCACATTTGGGACGGCCCTACACACTTTCTCAATCTATATACTCTCAATCATCCAAAAGGACATATTCAAAGAATAAGTGCGGAGGGGCTTACATAACGACACCGAGTGTATGAGTATGTGTACATCTGCTAGACTTTGAGGGCCAAAAAGAACAGCAATGTGCGATGCTAGCTGTGGAAATCATTTTGAGTATAGGGTCTGCGCTGGATATAACACAACCATTACATGTGTGCTAGCCGACTAGAGAGCTGCAATGGACGACTAGCGGTTTTTGTACAAATATCTATCCAGAGCAAATAGAAGATGGAAAGGGAAAAAAAAAAGGTTCTGGGGGTTTTTATTTGGTTTGAGGACCACCAACAAGAAAAGTCCGACTGGTTATACATAGAGGACGGAAAAGTTCAAATCTATAGACAGGCCTCTGTGAATGGTATAATATCGAACAAGGAAAAAAAGGGGGGCGAACAAGCCTTCCATTGCAGCCTGGCCAAAAGATATCGAACGACATATATCGAACGACAATCTAGTGGACATTGCAGCTATAAATATATCGTATTCTTCTTCTTTCTTTTTTTTCTGGGCTTGGCAGCATCGACATCCCATAAATGTCGATATAGAGACTTGGTTGGGGCCCCCTTTTGATATCTCAAACCGTCCCGTCGTCTGTGAATCCAACAGTTTCCGCCCATTCAGTTTCGCACACAAGAGACGATCTAGAACGACTCGTGTTGCAGCAGCAGAAGCAGCAGACCTCCAGAAAGCTTCTACTAGCCTCCCTCGTTCGAGTCATTCATATTCATTCAGATGACGATACAATAGGAGGTTGTACGCAATACACCCCCTCCAACCTTTTTCCTTTGCCTTGCCCAACTATTTTCTGATGTCATTTTCGATCGCCGTCTAGAAAAGAGAGAAATATTTATGGCCCCCAGGTTTTTGTTAGAGAGACCCTTTATTTTGTATTGCGTATATGTACTAGAGCCTCCCCCCCCCCCCGTTTGAGCTATTTATCAGAGTGTGTGTAGTGTGTACTACAGTATGACCCAGGAAAAAGAAGAAAAAAGTTCTTTTCTGGAGACTGGGAGAAACTCGGGAGGGGTCCATTTGTGGTTCTCGTTTTCTTTCTTGTATTCAAACATCTATCCATCGGGAGGACGTATTCTTTTCGACTGGCGTTTGACATGGAAGTCGCCTAGTCCATGGAAAACGAAAACCCGCCTCCTCCATTTTCCCTTTTTGGCTTCAGAATGAAATAAAATCAAAAAATAAAATCAAAAAGTTTCGAAGCGCCCAAGTACACGTCGGCGAATAGATGCATGTATATAGTCTATATACGTCCTTATTCTTCTCCACTGAACTGGAACGGAATTGAAGAAACGGCTCTCGAGAGTGTATGTACATTTTTAGATTCCATATCCCGCCTACCCACTCCTGGAAACTTTTGTTAGTTTCCATCGGCGTGTCCGCCCTTCTCCATCCCTTTTTCTTCTTCAAATCGAATCCGTAGAAAAAAATTAGAACGAAAAAAGGTAAAAAAGAAATAAGAAAGAAATTTGTGCATTGAGCGACACGGTCAGAGAGCACCAAGTTAACAAAAACCCCCCAAAAAATGTTCTTTTTTTGGGTGAATCAATTTCTCGGAAATAAATTGCGCAGTCGAGATAAAAAGGAAGGGGCCAACAGCAGCGAAAAAAGAAGTTGATTGTTATTCATATTTTTCCCTTGTCGGCGACACTAACTTTTTCCCCCCTCTCCACTTCAATAGAGTCCAGCTTTTTTTCAAATTCGATCCAGACTTTATTATTTACTGTATCAAAAATTTAATAGACACGCTACCCTATTCCATTTTTCAGAGGGGCTTCTTCTTCTTCTTTTCTATTTGACGAATAAAAAAATATGAGACGGTCATAAACGACAGGAAAGGAAAAAGGTTTTTATTCGGCTCGTCTATATTTCTTGACTTGCCAAGTCGACTGGCCGAGTCGGCAGGTGAGAGCCGGGAGCAGATGAATCTCCTATCGTCTAGACAGTGCACGTAACACACAACAACAGCAGAGAAAAGTGAAAACATTGACGAATGTTTTTTTGTTGTTCCATCAGCGGGACGGATAACAAATGATAAGACAACCCTGAAACTTCTTTTGATTCAGATGAATGCCAATGCGGAAAGTGATAATGGGCATCTGTTTTTATCATCATCATCACTTCCGTCTCTCTTAGAACTCCAGTTTCGCCCGTATTTTTAGTCACGCTTCCCGTCGAGTAGATTCTCTCACTCGTTACACAAAAGGAGGGACGGACCCGAGTACTTTTTCTATCATCCCACCACCAAGTCAGACCATTTTTTCGCACAGACGGGGGGGAGCCATAGGATATAATCTAAATAATGATCCATCCTTCATCGCGTTCCTAATAACGTCCAGGTGCTAGAGATACTCGAGATAGAGATGAGAAACTTGGCCATTGCCTTTTCTCCCAGAAAAACATTTCATTCCGCATTTGCATAGACATTTAGAGACTCGCCGAGACTCGAGTGTTGATGCAGCTCTTGAAAAGTCTCTCACTCGGATATCCATCCAGCATGCGAGCTGATGTTTTCAGTCTTGTATATAATTAGAGCCGTGTGTGTTTTCTTGTTGCCCTCTTCTCATTTGATATTTCGCGCTTGATTGGAACACACACACACCCCAAAAAGAGAGAAAAAGAAAATATGAAAGAAAGAAGCCCGTTCTTAATGATGATATTGACAAGGACTGCATCAAAACTTGTCATCTCTCCTCCAGGCCGTCAACTCCAGCTCAGACTGTGTGACTCTCTCTCTCTCTCTCTCTCTTTCTCGCTAGTTAATAATCATTCCTTCAAAGAAAGAAAAAACAAAACAACATCCGTCGTTCCGGCGGCGTTGTGGTCCATATAGATTTTGGGGAAAGAGAACACAGGAGAGAGAGAGAGTTGGTTTCCTTCCGGAATAGAAAGGGGGGAAAAACATATATTAATGCGCCGGAATGTTTGCTCTAGCTGACGCACACGACAACGGTGAGACCATAAACGACCGACCGACCGAGCGACCGACGAAAACGACCTGCTTTATATAGTTGGCGGCTCTGCTTTTTTTAAATATTTTTTATTATTTGCCTGGCGGAATATAGAACAGATCAATAAAGCGGCTAAAACTCTACTATAACTTTTGACTCGGGGCGGTTCCGCTTTTTCTTCTTTTGAGACTTTCTGGACGAATTTTTTTCGTTCGGCAAAACTCGGGAAAAAAAGAAATTCCAGACGAGGGGACCGAACAAATGTTGGCGAGAGCATGTGACATCGCCACTTTTTCTCTCTCGCAAGCAGACGACAAATGAACCAACAAAAGAAAATTGGCACGATCTTCCGGACTGGAGGGGGGAGTAAAAAGAACCGGAAGAAGAAATTTTCTTGTGAAATTGGCGTTTATTTCTTTTTCCCTTCCAACTTCTGATCTTGTTAAGTGGCAACTATCAAAATAAAAAAAAAGTGAGATGCCCAGTACAGCACAGAGTCTTACTATAGATGTCTCAAGGGACCCAGAACTATACACTCTAATCCGCAACGTCCGGACTGGACATTTCACGATGTTGTACATTGCGGAATAATCTCCTACTTCCTCCCCAACGTTATTTTTCGGGTAGGGTTTCGCCCGTTCCCATTAAGAGGATCACACACACACACACACATTTTCCACCTTTTCTCTCGTTCGGAAAAGGTCAGAGAGTCGTAAATCGTCCCGGGGGTGACAGATTGTCCTGGACCCCCTTGCGTTTTCATTTCAAAGTTGATTCGAAAATACCCGCGCAAAAGTCCGGCACAAGCTCAGGTGCTGTCCAAGTTATCAGCCCAACCAACGTGGGGGTATACATCCAAAAAACGCCAGGTGCTGGCGCACACACACACACAGAAGACGAAAACCGGTTCTCCTGTTTCTCTTCTTGCCACTCGGCAGTCGCCATATGAGCGATAAGTCGGGCAAAAGGTTTTTTTCTTTATCGGTGGTTGAAAATCGACAGTCTAATAGCAGCAGCAGCCGTTAGACACACACACATACACGATCGATGGGGCTCAAGGGCCTATAGGCGGTCAGGTGTTGTGTGGCCATGTTGAAATAGAACAAGCAGCTGCTGCCGTCCGACAAACCAATCTTCTTGTATCAACTCTATCGCGTTATTATTTTTCTTTTTTCCCCCAATGACACACAGAGAATACAAACCCTCGTGTCCCGATTGAAGCCCATGTGGCGTTGCTGGCCGCCACCTGATATGCGGGCGTGGTGGCTCTTATAGACTAGACGCTGGTCAAATCCCCGACAATAAAAAACCTGCGGGTTTATTCCCCACAAAAACACTTTTTGTTTTTGTCAAAAAAATACCCGCATTATTATTTCTAATGTGTTTATTTAACGTGATGTGTCGTGGTGGTGATGGTAGAAAGGATGACGTCATCAATTGTTGCAAGGAAAAATTCCGCGGGATTGATGGGAAAACTTTTTCTTTTTCATCCGTGCGCAGATGTCGCCCGACCGAATGACACATCCGCTTTTTTTTTATCTTTTTTTCTTTCTTTCTTTTTAGATTTATGTAAATAAATTGATCAATATTGAACAATGAGCGCAAATGTACAGGCTGCGCATTCAACATGGCCACATGGGCGCCGCGGGATGAAAAACAACCGCAAACAAAAGGGAGAAAATGACGCGCATCACAGTAGCGGCGAGCGCGTAACGAATAATACATAAAAGACGCGGAGACAATCAAAATAAATAATTTGGATCATCATCATTCATCAGTGTGTGTGTGTGTGTGTGTGTAGGAGGAGGAGGAGGGGGGAAAGAATAAACCCCAGTAAACAAAAAAGGGGGAAAATAAACTCACGGCCCATGTGAAACTTACCAAGAGGATCATCATTAATATCCCGACACTGTCGTATGTACATCTGTACACGACGGGATTCTATTTTCTAGAGGCCGCGCGCGGACAACCCCAGAAAAAAAAGGACATTGTCGACCGGGCGGGAACATTTTTCTTGATTTGAAATGATGGGCCAAATAGTTTGCGAAGAAATGTATGTATAGTACACGCATCCGGCAGTGGTCGTATCAAAATAGAGGAGAGCCAAATCACGACCGAATGTTCAATCAGGGATGTGCTGGGCAAAAGTGGCATGGGAAAATAAAAATAAAATCTCCGCAGTCCGTGGAGAGCAGCCGGAGGATTGACTGAACTAAAAGGCACGGTCGGAATTACCGGGAAAACCAAAAGTCGACTCGGAAATGGGAGAAGGCGGTTAACGAGAAAACGGAAACGAAAAATCTAAAAAAGAGAGAAAAAAGGAAATTCCGGTCAAACACCATATCCTTCATACTGGGAAAAACAAGTGATTTTATTTTCACTCTCTTTTCGTTTTTTTTTCTCTGTGTGAACTCAACGTTAAAACCGGCGCCTGATTACGTGTGTGGAATTGAGTCAGTTCCGGAATGGGTTAGACATTTTTTTTTAACCTATACGCAGTCTCAGTACTCGGAAAAAAACCTCCCAAATGTCCACGCACAACAACAACTAGGGGGGAAACTTTTGTTTGTGTCATCTTATTTTCTGGTCTAAAGATATAATAAATAAGAGAGTGAGCTTTTTGTCTTTATTGGCTTTTTTAGTCTTCCCCCCTAGTGTAGGGGACTTGTCCAACTTTTGTAATACCCTAATCCGGATATATATAATGCAGAGACGGAGGATTTGCCGGTCAGTTCCGGACTTGGAACTTCCGATATTTCAAGTCGAAAATAATTTTTATTGGCCCTGTGGCGCCAGCAATTTTTTTTAAAAGCCAAAAAAGGAGGTTGGCTGTCAGCTCAAGTCAATTACATAATATTAGCCGCGTAATTCGATGCCCAGCAAACAAGCTGTAGGCCGTACACACGACAACCCCTTCATTTTCCCTATACGGTCCGCATACATAACAAAACGTGCGGTTTTACTTTTCCAAACATTGGATATCCCTGTCTACCAAACCCGCAAACATATACACACACACTGAGAGCAAGAACAGGTGATGCGGGTGGTGGGCCCCACCCCGAGTCAGTCTCGAGTCCAGATGGGGGCGTTCGAACCGGAAGTATCGGATGAGTCCTATAAGGTGATGGGGCGGATGAACAAGTTAAAACCAAACAGACGGCGATGAGCAAGCGCAGCACGAGAGTCAGGGGTGAGTCGGAGTAACAAGAAAAATGGTTCAAAGCCACACACAAAAATAAAAAGGAAATAAGGGGCGGATCATTTGGCGAGAGAGTCGAGTTTACAGAAAATGAACTGTCACGCGCATCTCCGAATATATATGTCTAACACACCGGTCAGCTGCTATAGACTGCCGGTCGTAGTTGAACCCCTCTCTGTTATCTCTGTACTAACCGCCATGACTTTGGGGGTTAGATAAAAAGGGCAGCCACACGTTTAACCATTTGACCCTGGTGGTGGTGGTGAGTTCGTCTCGTGTTCAAAGTGGGTGGATCACATGACTTGTGACTCATGACCGAATGTTTGATTACACACCACCACCGAAAAAATAAAAACTTTTTATTTTTCCTTCCCTCTCCACAACTGCTGCCACGCAAGTTATTATAATACCAGCGTAACTGATGACGAGAAAATTGAGAGGCAGAAATAAAAACAAACCAAAAAATATGGCGCACAGCACGCGCCGTGCGTGTTGGGTTCCATCACGAGCACATCAATTGCGCGACGCTTTTTCTCTCCAAACACACACATGAAGAAATAAATAAAAAAGAAAAGAGACCATCTGTAATACCGCCAACATCAGTCTAAAAACCAAAAGGAAATCAAATAAATTTCGCGGGAAATGTTGGAAAAAGGAGAGAAAAAACAAAAATCAAATGCGCAAGCAACTGGGGTATAAATGGAAGCGTCTGGTTGGGCTGGAAGATGAAAGAAATCACGGCGCAAACTGTCGACGTCTATAATATCCACGAGAGAGAGAGAGAGAAAAAAAAGGTCATTACGGATATGGGGTAGTATAAAGTTAACGCTGTTTTTTTCGGAGGATGGCATGTCTAATATCGCCAAGAGGCTGCTGGCGCTCTCCGTTTGAAGAGTCGAGCAAACAAGAGCCGTCAGCTGACGATGTTATCGTTTCTATCTAGCGAGACAGAGAGAAAGACACAAGGAAATTTGAGAGAGTGCAACGAATAATGGGAAATGAGACGAAGCAAGGCAACAAAACACAGCACGCTGCTGGGAATGAAAAGAAGAAGAAGAAGCAGCTGCTCTTGTTCCTTGTCTCCTTTTCTCTTTAAAGAAAATAAAAGACACAAGACCCCGCCGAAGAGACATATACAGAGACCTGCTGCCATCACAAGGGAAGAAGAAAACCGTTCCTAATCAAGTCTTTCCGTCAGCAGCAGCAGGTCCTCCACGGTTGAATTTCTAATTCAAGATTTGTGTATAATACCTTTTGTTTAAACTTAAAAGTATCTGGATTTCAAACGTTCTACAACTGGGAATCTATCAATCGATGGCTCTCTCGAGATACTGATGCTAATTATTAACAACAATCACAAGAAATCGATTGAATTTGTGGACTCGAATCTACTTGGGAGGGTGGAGCAGGTTGATGGACTCGTATTATTTTCCAGGAGACAGTTGGCGAGTGCCAAGGTGCCCAGGGTGTGTAAGGCAGATGTTCATCGAGTCAAACTGGCTGTGGCTCCTCACGTCATGTCACTCACTTCATTAAAAACAAAAGAAATAGGGCTGGAACAACAGAAGCCAATATGCGTGGGGTTTCAAAGCTGCTGCTCTCTCCCCCATTCTGTCTTTCTAGAAACGGAATTAATTTGAAGAAAAGAAAGAAAGAAAAGAGAAAAAACACCGGAAGACGCGTGCTACTGCTCTTAGCCCTGGCTTCTGGTTGTCTCGAGACACGTACGTCTACCACGTGGTGTTGTTATTTATAGTGGATGATGTACCACTGAGAGCAAACCCATTGTCTTCAGCCAGAGCCCCCAGCCAAAAGCCTTCACACGTTAATTGAGGCAATCGCATTATCTTCTCTAAGGAGTGGCTGATGGAAATTTCATTTGGACCAGGAAGTGCCGGTGTGGCGGCAAGACCCAATTGGTGGACAAAATTGTTCAAGTTTTTTCAGTTTGCTTCAAGTGTTTCAAGTTCAAAGATTTCTGAATTTGATTGTTTGCCTAAAGACAAAATTACGAGCTACAAAAACAGGCCTGATCTGCAGTGGTTCTACACGTGAGCTATTTAATGAACCCTGACTGAGAAAAAACAGTAAGATGAAACAGTTTCAGCCAACTCTATGGCCCAGGAATAATCGTACTCCGTAGTCGATTTATAATGAACGGCCACTCAATAGGCAGAAAGGGAAGATAGAAATGAATTTGTCCTACCTTGAAGCCTGGGAAATACAGCCAGGCATCCACAAGTGTTTCATTCGTAGAAAAGTTGAATCCACCAGCCGGGATAGGAAAAGGGAGTCCTCGTGAATACACCCATATTCACATGGGCGTACACGAGGACAAAAAAAAAGAAACGGGAATTGAAGAGATCCTTAACTCGGTCGACACTGGAAGTTTCTCCAATCCAGAGGGATGCTGTTTATCTAAATACAAAAATGTCAACAATGAGTTATGAAAAATATTTACAGAAACAATAACAAGCAAGAAAAAGTTGAAAATAAGACAGTTATAAACCAGAGGTATACTCTAATTGTTAATAAACAGGAGAATTGAAGGTTTCCAACACGCTGCATTCACATGCAAGTCATGCACCATTAAAAAATCTGACAGGTCACATGCAGGTTAATAAAAGTAACGAAAATTATTACCTAAGGAATGATAGGCTACTGTGATTGCTGCTGATGACAGGAGTTCATCAGTCAAATCACACGACAAGAGGTCCAGCACAAGAAAAACTTTGCTGTTACCAGCTGTTACAATGGCTGGCTCAGCTAGGACTCACATCTGCACAGAGGAAAAGGTTACATTTTAGTGCAAACAATTTGCAGTGCATTGACAAGGGGATCACAAACTTGGAACAAATTTAACTCTTCTATTTAATCTTCCATAGTCATCTCATTTTTATTCAGAGTATTTACCCGCCAAACAGCATGGGGAACTTGTAGGGCTGCGACACCAAAATTCACATAACGATGACCACATTTTTGCATTTTATATTCGTGCATCTACGTTCAATAAAGTAATCGTTCCATTTTTCTTTGTAATCTTATTAGTCTCCTTTTCGAAACTTTGTATCATGATCCATCTATACCATGCTTGTATCATGCTTTGTTAGTTTGTTGAATTGTAAAACAAGAAAATTGAAGCAGACGACACTAATCGTCTAATTAGCATTACTTAAGATATCGATTAGAATTTTCTTAAAAATCGACCTCCCTCCCCCCCTCCCTAAAATCCAAACCGCAATAAATGGATAAAAGCGGTTTAATTCATTTAAATTGCCAACGCTCAACATCCGCTGAACGGATCGGAATATTTCCACATCAAATTGCTCGTCACAACTTTGATAATTGATAAAGCCCACCACCCACCACAGACAAGATCAAAGTAAAAGTTTGCACGAAACTCGCAAATGGTCCGAAAAACCGGACCTAATAATAACACCCCCCCAGGATCCTCTTGGGGCTTCCAAGAGGGAATAAATGCATCTATTACTTATACTCCCAATAACATGTTTAATGTTAATTCAATTCCAAAGAAATGTTTCAGCCATTTGAAGATTTTCAACCTAAATACATCTCAGATGATATAACAGACCATCAAGGTTACCACCACCCGTGTGTGTGTGTTGAAACGGAGTTTTGTTTGCTTGTGCAGAATTTACGACTCATCCGACACTAAATTATGCATCAAGCGAATGTAGGGCGCACACGCGGGCGCACATCCATCCAAACTTTTATTTTATTTTTGTTTTATTTGTTTGCGGTGCTGAGGAGAGTCTGAGAGAAATGGCCTGTCTGATCGGCGGAGGATTGCGAGAGCTGCCGACAAACTATATGGAGAGGCAGCACGCCATCAGAGCAACTATTCAGATGATGAATTACATGTGCAAGGGCACGAATGGCAACACACAGCTAGAACGAGAGAGAGACACACACACATCCGAAACTTTGTTTCATCATCATGGGTAGAGAGAGAGGCGGGTGATATAGGGGGGAGGTCGTCGCCCCACTTTTGGCGTCGCCAAGTTTTGGCCCAGTTCTAATAGTTTTCCTCTTGGCAGTCTCCTATAGTTCGATAGATGTACACACTATACAACGTTCTCGGCTATATAAACGCCCCAGCAGTTTACAGGAGCCCCTCCGAACCAACGACGCAGGGCGGAGCGTCGTTATAACCAAACAAGCCGCAACATTATCTCTCTCGCTCTGCACCTTTGAACTTTTGGCAAGGCAAATCATTAGCGGCGAATTCAACAACCAAACTCTAACCCTAACACACACAAAAACAAAATGAAAGGTGTGTGTGTACGCAGCCCCGTTATACTTTATACTTGTGTGTGTGTGTCTATACGTGCGCAAACCTAACAGAGATGGATGATGATCGGCCGGAGCTTTTATTAATGAACCCGCAAAATAATTTAAAAATCAGGGATGAAATATATATTCCGTTAACGATCTCCTATAAAGCTCAGAAAAAATTTGTTATTCGCAACTTTTATTTTGTCCGATAAAAATAAAAAGTTTAGTTTGGATGTAGAAATTCCAAACTTTGTTGCTAACACAAACATTGTTGGAAAATATACGTTGGCTCTCTATCGGTTGCTGTATTGGAATTACCCTGGTGACCTTTTGGCATATATTGAGCCGATGCAGATATATTTTGTGTGTGCGCTTCGGTTGTTTATGTGTGTCGCAGAGTTGCTGGGCGGTACGTACGAAATAATGGACGGCTCACGCGAGCGTGCAAAAAAAAAAGGAAAGAACCAGCCTAGCGTGACCCTTGAACATTTTTTCGGTCCAAGAAAGAAAAGACCAAACCTGCCAGGGATTCATCCATCCTTGTATACATATACTATCTCCCTTGTCTTTTCTCTCTCTCCGCTGTCCTGTTGTATATAGGAACCTATACACATTTCAGAAGGATCTGATTACGATTTCCCG
Source organism: Daphnia pulicaria (assembly GCF_021234035.1). NCBI lineage: Eukaryota > Metazoa > Arthropoda > Branchiopoda > Diplostraca > Daphniidae > Daphnia > Daphnia pulicaria. The sequence goes on from NC_060917.1 coordinate 6,088,953, forward strand.
CGAGTGATGTGTGCGTGTTTAGATGGCATATTCAGGAGGCCTCCCCATCTCTCCTATACATAGTGTATATCAGACAATAGACTAGGCATTCAGGTGTGTACTGTGTAGGGCATACAATATGGCTCATCCTTCTTCCCTATCTATTTTTCCGTTTTCTATTCAACGAAGAGTATTTTACATGAAATATTCAATTGCTACTGTCGCTTCTCCCCCCCTCACACAACCCCGGCTATATAGGAATATCAACTGAAATGCGCATAATACAGTCGCCATCTCTCATAAGGTAATCATTAACAAGCGTGACGCTGCAGGACGACGTTGTCGCGTCCGTCACACATGATTATTCCATTGTTATATAATATTGAGTTTCTCCCAGCGTGAAATAAAATTTTAAATAAAAAGAGAGAGGACATGTGTGTGTGTGTGTGGGCGACCACCGAATTTTTAGTTTGATGCGGCTATTCGGTTAATTGAAGTATATACGGTAGAGGCAGCACCGCATCATTTTTAGATGAACTGGTCTACTTCTATCGACAATTGCCGAGCGTATCACGTCATGTTTTTCGAGGGTCCGATGCGAGCAAACAAAGAGAGACAAAATTATACGTTAGTCCCTCCATTGAAAGTCAAAGCAGCTGTTATGTACGTAGGTACCTTTCCAAGTTACCAACACAAAACGATGAGTCGCAGAAAACCATGTAAAAAGACTTTGCCGCCCATCTTTTCCCCCCACCAACAATTTTGTTTTTTCCACCAACCCCCTCGGATTTGAAAATTTTGAAAAAAAAAGCCACAAAAACACAAGCGCGCGCTTATATTTTTAATATTCCACTTTTGAAAATGTGAAAAAAAAGGATCGACTGAAGATGACACTTTCAATTTGTTTGTTACGTCCCTCGTTGAGCGTATAAAAGATGCCGCCGCTTTTCAATTTCAATCTGTTATTCCTTGTTATTATTATTATTATTATTGTTAGTAAAAAAAAAAATCTTTGGGAGCTATAAAACTGGAGAATAAGCCGATTTATTCGTGTACCAAATCCTATGTGTATTGTAAAGTGTTGTGCTGTCCCCCCCTGTTGGTTTTATATGACTATAGGGTGCACTGAATTTGGTTTTTTCGTCCTCCCCCGCACCCTCACCTCATTAAAAACACAAAATTTTGATTTCTTTTTACAATCAGAAACGAAAAGAAATCTTGAATAAAAAAAAGTAGAAGCCCCCCACCTTTTTTTTCCCAACTTGGTTATATTTTCTTATCGCCACCGACTGCCATTTTGGTTTAACGATTTCCAACGGCTTTTGCTCCGCTAACCAAACCACCATACATTTTGTGTGTGGTTTTCCCATTCCAAATTCAAAAACACATCGCCGGCTATTGGAGCCAATGATGACTTTGCCCATGCTTATCAGCTCCTATATAGGACGGATCCACCAGAACCTACAGAAGCAAGTGATTTCCCAACTACATAAGCCCCGACCAGAAATTGTACGCCAGAAGTTCGTTTTCTTGTAGAGTTTTTCTCCCGAAAACTTTGTGTCTATCCGGTGTCTATCTCAAACAGTCATTCGTCCTGTGGCTGGCATAGCTCTCCCCCGTCTAACTACTACTACACCACAACCATATAAAAATGGATTAATATAGGCTGCGCCAGCCCGAACGCGCCAACCCTATAATATAAAGTTCTCTCTATGCTGAACAGCTATAGCAGTAACGGATTTCACGCCACAATCACGCACACAAGCCGTAAAAGAGAAAAGATAAGGACGCTAGGACGTTATAGGAGGGACTCTCTTCTTGACTGCCAAGGCTCCTGCCAAAATCCACTTATGTATATCTTATTATATGTCGCATAAGGGGGGAAAGACAGCCGACGCTAGTTAAGTCTATATATATACAAGATGGCCACCAAAGCCTCATATATATATTAACTTAGTACACAGTCATTAACCTAATGGATTTCGTTCGTGTGGATGTGAATTCCCCTTTATTCGAAGGGATCCCTGCGACGTGCATCTACTGGACGTCAATAGTATACGACACATCATTTCCAAATGTTCACTAAAATTTCCCACTTCCGGGGTCGACAAATTCGCGAATGAAATTTTAAAAAAAGTTAGGCGAATGAATTATGTTTAATTCGATAGAAACAAAAGCTGGTCAAGATTACGTGATTGCATCACTGCCTTGTGAGCTGTCCATTATAGAAGAAAAAGAAAATAATTATTTGTTTTAGATTGCGTAATAATAACGAGGCGGATTAGGTTACAGCAATCATTCTTATGTGAGAGCCTATATCTATTCCGGCGGCGCGTTCATCCGCTTTATAGTGTGTGGCTTAATGTTGGCGTGTGTGCGTGTTTATGTGCTTTGGCTGGTAATTATTGAGCATCGGGAAATTGACAAGACGCGTTCCTGAAATTCTCCCTCCAGTAACTTGTTCAAATTGAAATCTGTTGGGCGTTCTGTAATCCGGAATCTGCGCAAAATGTCACCCAACTAAAACAGCATCCGCAAGTTGAAATGAGCTCACAATTCAAAGCCATTTGCAGATTCTGTCGAGATTGGCTGCAAATTCTGTTAGACTTTGAGTGCAAACTGGGATATGGAACGTTATACTATACACAACATGGCATCATCTGATGTTTGCACATTTACACATGGAAGTAGGGGAAACCCCATGAAATTACAAACGTGACCCCACCCATCTCTATTCTCTCTTTCAGTGTGTTTGCTTTGGCTCCTTCTGTTATGTGTTTATAGCTATTGACAAGGAACTACACAGTATATAACCTGATGCCGAGCCATGCACAAGGAGCCCAGGATCCAATGTCCTTGTGGTGAAAAGAAGCGAAGGAAAATTCATCCGGCTCCTGTCACAGAATTCACCCTCCTAAAGAAGGTAGAGAGAAGGAAAGAAACACGATTCTTAACAAATGCCATAAGTCCGCGACAGCTCAAAAGGAGGAAATGAAAAAGAAGAAGAAGAAACTCAAGAAAAAAGAGGAAACAGATCAAATAGAAAAAGGGCCCAAAAACTTTGAAAGAAATAATAATACAAATACAGAAGGAGAAAAAAAAAACTTCTTTTTTTTTCTCTTTGGCAAATAGGGCAGGAAATGTTCAGGACCTTTTTTAGATGTTGAACAAGAACCGAGTAGTACAAGCCCCATAACAATAGGTGTTGAAAAAAAGGCAACCAAGTTCAAGGAATCAGCACCACACACATTTCTGGGTTGTTTAACAGGCAAAAAGGGGGGCGATCGATAAAATAGCTAACACAAAAAGGAAATGGCGTAATAGAATGTGTGCCGTGGGCCACCCAAGACAAGACAGACAAAAAAATAAAACGGCCATTGTTCGACACGGTGTGAAAGTTCCGTAACTTGAAATTCGCGCCGTAATACGAGATGATGTTTCTTTTAATAATAAAAAAAAAGTAGATTCGATTCATTCAAACAGAATCGACACCCGGCGTCTGAAAATACGAATGAAACTAGACTCTACATCTACATACTTGGATATGTAAATAATCTACACGCGCGAAATTTAACCGATTCCGGTGAGATGGAGAAGCGGAAAGCGTTGGATATCTAAATCTCATTAGAGAGTAAACGTGTCGCATCTCAGCATCAAAGGCAAGCAGCAGCAGCAGCACTTTGCGCTTTCACTTTTCCCACCTTTTTGGGTGGCGTCGGATAAGGGCGAGTGATGGCGTCGTCAATTGAATTCGGGTCCATCCCACACGGCGTCTCTATAGTAACGTCCGCTTCCATTTGATCACGTGATGAATTCAGTTATCTCAGTCATAATGCCTTTTTAAAAGAAAAATATAAAAGGCCCAGCTGCTGGTGGGAAGAAGAAGAAGAAAAGTCGAGAAAGTAACTCGACCGCGCAAAATCGTCGAGTGGCGTGGAATCTTGAACCTAAAACGGCTCGACAGTTTGTCTTTCGCATTCATTTTTGATGAGATATATCAAGACGGCGTATAGGCATTAGAGTTAAAAGACCGGCCTACATTTCTTCGAGAAGACCGTGAAAGGCTGAAACTTTCGCCCAATTGTTATTATCATCGCGCTATGCAGTGGTAATACAAGAAATTGAGAAAAGAAGAAAGAGGGGCTGGTCAAGATGTAGGTGACTGTCATTGACCACTGCTCCGCCCACCTATCTTATTCGAAATTCAATTTTATGAACCAAAAAGATGCCAAGACCTTTTTTTTTCTGGTGTCGAAAGTGGGATGAAAAAAAAGGTTGTGGCCTATGAAAAGTGGTCAGCATGACAACAGGGGTCCCCCCCCCCCATTTCTATTTGATTCATTCATTCCCTGTTATACTACAAAAATAGCCCGCCGTTATAATGTCTATCCAGCTAGATAGAGAAAATGGATGTAGAATATCACACATCACTTCCCAGCGTTTTTTTTTTCAAAAGGAAAAAAGGTCCACGTATGTATTTGAATTCGACAATAGGAATCTATTTGAAAAGAAAAATACAGAGGGGAATGTGTGCAAAAGAATTTGCTGTCAGCAGAGCGCGGCATGACAAAAGCATTTGAAAGTTTTTCTTTCCATTTTCTTATTTTTTGGGAGGGAGTACATTTCATGATAGAATTCGAGTCGAACCAGAAGTGAATTCCGAACACGGGTTGAAAATGGAAAATATAACAAAAATGTGTTACATTTTCACGCCTTTTGGGACCGAACAAGAGTGCCAAATGGTCTACGAATTACGTGTTAAATAGCCTTTCTATTATATATAAGAAATAGGCAACTGCCCCAGACAAAAGTTGGGATGGGGAAGTAGGGAAGGTGTGAAGGAATAATGATCAGATCTTAATAATAAAAAGAAATGGGGACGGAACGTTCCCGCCTCGGCCACTCCAAATGGCAGGATCGAGGGCTCTTGTGAGTACCTCGTCGTAATCGACTATTGAAACGGGACAAAAGCAAAACTCTCTCCTTCTTCTTTTTTCTTGCCCCCATGGTCCACGTAAAAAGAAACGAATGGCGCGGATCGAGTGATGGCCCTTTGCGCCATCACACAATCAGCTGGATTATATTCGATTTACGGGAGTCACGGCTCGGACTCTTCTTCTTCTCGTCGGGAATGAGAAAAAATAACGATCTCCTTTTATTTTTTTTTATCCCCCCCCCTCCTCCGTTCGTGACGTCAACAAGCTTTTCAATCAGTTTCTAAATGTAAAGCGAAAGCACCGGGCGATCCGGGCCCCATTTTCAATTTGGTTGAGGCACAAACGCGAGTTAATGCCCCGGTCGCTTTATATAGATCTATCAGGACTCTGGGATCCCCCTTTGAAAGGCGAAATAAATCAAATATGCAGCAGGCATACCATGGGGGCAGACTCCGGATCCTATTCGATCGCCAGGAACGGCCGATGAGAGTCTCGGCATCAAATGACATCAAGGCGAAGGCGAAGGCGAAGAAGATGAGGACGAAATAACCAAGTGAAATTGTATGGATAGTACCTCTTTACAATATTCTATCACGACTATATACCATTGACTGGAGAAAATTGATAGCTGCACACACGCGTACGTGTGAGTGGGGGGGTATTACAATTATGGGGGGGGGGGGGACTGGTGACGAGAGGATCAATTCTATTCGACGGGGAGAGCCAGCCGAGTGTGTTATAGGCGCAGAAGAAAGGCTTCTTCTTCCTACTACTAATCTACAGTAGACTCCCACTACTATATAGACTTGGTGATTGTTCGAATGCGCCAACTTTTCAAACCTTCCCTCCTGGCCTGTTGTCCACCCCGTTTCTTGACGTCTAATCGGCTTACAAAGTCGCCATACTGTTCTCTTATAAGGCCCCCCCCCCCTCTAGATGGGTATAGAAAACGTGCTGCTCAAATCCGCTCATACACAACAAAATTAAGGAGCCAGAATTAAAAAAAAAGTAGGAGCGAGAGAGTGAGTGAGAGAATAAGGAGAGTTTTGAAGCCGGAACGGGTGTGTATAACGTGTATAAATAGACGTGGTTCGGCTAATAGTTTTAAACTGGCCGTCTCTTGTTGGACAGCATAAAGATGGCGCCTTGACAATAGGGTGTTTGATACTACAAAGAGAGTGGAGAGTATTATACCATCTAGAAAAAAGCTAGTGGAAAAATAGGAAAGGAAGTTGGATAATAAAATGGAGAATAAAGAGGGAAAAAAAATGAAAATTGAATTGATCGAAATCTCCACCACCCCAGCGCCAACGGATTATTCATTTTGATACGGATACAATATTATATCGTCAAGAATAGACGTCGGTTGATCCTTCCATGACGCAACATCCGGCTTCCACGGAGACGTTCTATTTGATTTATCTTTTTTTCAAATGTTTGGTAACAGTTTGATTTCCGGCGAGTGCGGATTAAAGGCCAATATAGAAACTGTGGCAACGGTTATTTTTCCTACAGTTGACGCATTTCATTGGCTTGGACACACAGCAAACAAAGTCGGTAACTCAATTCCAATTTACTAAACGGTCGACACGTTTAATCGAAGCCATACTATAGCAACCAAAACTGCTGGTCGTCAAGCAGAAAACTCCACCCCCAAAAAAAACCTTATGTATAGGATAAATAACGAAATACGCCAAGGACAAAAAACAGGAATGTTTCCAGCACTCTAGCCAATCGATCCTGTATACACAGCTAGCGCCGTTCCAACTTTTCAACCGGACAAGTTTTACGGTTCGTCCGATGAAATATAAGCCGATTTCAAGTCGCTGTTTTTCTTGGAAAAAAAAAAGAAAATTAACAGAAAAAGTATTTTTCTTTTTGGAATGAAGTCCTTCAGAACAAAATTTAATCTAATGGAATAAGGAAACTGCCGGCGATTTTCACGGAAATGAATAACTAATTAACTTAACTTGTTTTTTAAGGACGAATTTTTTTGTGTTTTTCAACTTTCCTTATTCAGGTCCACTGATTCGTTGCTCCTGTGCCGAGCTGATTAAGAGAAAGAGACATGGGTACGTCAGTCGGTGAGGGGTGGTTTGAGGGCGCAGCCAAAGCGTAAGGCGGGCGTCGTCCTGCGGGCGCCAAAGAGGAAGTTGAAGTGGGAGCGATGTTGCGTTTCTCATGTCAACCCGTTTGGAGCTGACGCAGAATGATATCCCAATGGGATCTGGATGGTCGAGTCATCAGTCTTCTCAAATGAGATACGACGACGAGAGACGAAGGAGCCCTAGAGAGGGGGAACAACATCACCCAGTAAAAAAAAGGATCCTGTAGGAGTCGTCGGACCCTTTTACACGCGTATAGTATATGTATATACACATCTATTCAAGCCGGATGCAATATTCATGACGCGGAAACATCGGCCGTCCGTTCCGGACCCGATATAACGAGCACGGGTTGGTCCCTTAAGGATTCCTTAAGGATGTACCCCCCCCCTCCTCTACCCAATATTTTGTAAAGGGAAATATACTATAAATATAGATCTACGTATGCACGAAATCCACAGGCTCTGCTATAAAATCTAGCCGAGAGAGAGTGAGAGAGAGAAAAGGAAATAGACAAGACTGACGGAGGGAGGAATATAAGCGCCGAGCCAGTGGGCATTCATGAATAAAGCACGTCGTTGCACTGCTGCACTGTTCTGACGAACGGTGATCTACGTCTATACATACACAGTGGATACATATTACACGGGGAAAGCCGATGAGGCCTTACCGGGGGGGGGGGGGGGGGGGGGGGCAGAGAGCGCAGGATCTTTTAGATAATTCAACAAAACAAAAATAAACTTTTTTGTTTTTCGTTCTCCTTATTTTCAGAGGTTTTTCTCCTAATCTTCTTAGAGTTAAGTTCAATTTTTCAGGACGTGTACGGGGGGGGATTGGACTTTGGAGACCTAAGGAGTGGCAAGCATAACGACCGTAATCCCGTCACGAAAAAAAAACAATAGGTCGAGCTAAACAAAATTTCACTAGATGCACCCACCGGATGAGGTTTTGATTTCATATTAATTTGAATAGTCATGTGGCAGCAGCTCGCTAACAAATTCACGTCGGAGAAATGAAAAAAATAAATCCTTGTGGAAAGTAATAAGAGGAAGACGCAAGGAGCCGAAAACACATCATCAGACCAGATTGGATGAATGTATCAAATCCTCGATGACAGGATGGAGGGAATTACAGATGTATATGACAAAACCGAAAGGCTATATATTAGCCTACAGCGGGAATGACGTCAAAGGCCTATTAAATTCAAATGAGTTGGTGAATAAAAAACCATAAATCCGAATAAATCCTCGTTCGTAATGAGCAAGTATTCTTTTCCTTTGCCAATTTGAATTCTGTTTTGATTCAAATGTTTTTGGTTGGTATTATTTTAAAAAGTTTTGTAGAAAGTGCTGCCATCTAGCAGTCGGGTATTCCACCAAGTGTAAAGGACGAGTGATTGTGTTCCAAGGTTTTTTCAAACAAGAAAGAAAAATAGGTTAAGATATTATGACGGCAATAAATTAACGTCGTCCTCTTGAAATGAGAATTCTTCACAAAAATTTCTAATTAAATGCGCAACGTTGTGAATGTTAAGTTTGGAAAGTATGTCGCATATAGTCGTGTGTGAAAAACGAGTTTGATCCGCCCGAGATTAGACTCTCCAGCTTTTTGCTGACAGCAATATTTCAAATCAATTTCAAAAGCGTCCTTGACTTTTATAACCAAACTTTGATTAAAAAATCACGAATGTAAATCTCTTTAACGTCAAAAAAAGAAAAAAGAAAAACAATTTCAGCAAAGCGTCAAATCATTCAATATCATCACCATCCGGCTGGTTGCCATTGACGTCACACCCGGACGGACGGTAAATTTAACATATACGTACACACCAAACCCTCTCGAGACTCTTGGGTGTTTTGTTAATATTCATCACGTTCAATAATTCATTTTTCTTCCCTCCCCATTTGAGTCGTCGTCTTTTTGGCGAAAAGATGCAAAGCAAAAGTCAAAAGAGTCGCATCGCGTTCCTCGGTGCTATCCAATACCCTACGACCCGCGCGAGTGCCAGTCAGACCCCCGAAATAAAAATAAAAATAAATGTGTTTTTTCTTCCCCCCCTCTTGAATTCCTGGCAAGACGTAAAGGCAAATTTGCATGACAACTACCATAGCCCGACACAAGAGAATTGCAGAAGAATTCAAGGTTGAATTCTTCCTGGACGCCTACCTACGGTATACACGTATTATACAATAGATATACATAGTATACAAAATGGTTACAGTATATACAAGTCCTTTCTTCCGCTTTGTGAACGTACACTTTTGGGTTTGGCGTATTATTCCTTGGCGCTTTTTTTACAAACTTATTTCTAGGAAAATGAAAAAAGACAAACAAACAAAAAAACATTTATGAGAATCATGTCAAAACTTTTACACCGGCTGTCAGCACTGTACGACCCGCTTTGCCGGCGTTTCAAGTACATCGGTCTTATATCTCGCCAAAAAAATTTGACTTTAACCAACACACAAAAAATAAGAAGCGGAGATTACATTGGAGAGATTGCAACAAGTTTTCTTCCTTTCCAAGAAATGCGGCGTGTAATTCATTGTCCTAAAGTTCTTCTTCTTCCTCCTCTCATTTTCCAACGGGAGGAATTATCGCCATTATATTAGCTGTAAGAGTAAATTACACGGAGAGTGAGGGATGAAAAAAAAACCCCGCATAAATATGACGCAGTTGGCGAAGCATTTCGTTCGCAATGGCGCGGGAAGGAAACCCGAATCCAACATTCACGACACATAGCCCAACGGCTAAGCCCAACACACAAAAAATATAAGAAAAAGAATAAGATATACGAAAATTGTTGGCTGGCTTTTGAGACTGGGCTGCTGACAGGTAATACATTATTAGTAGTATAGGATGTCGCCCCTGGTTGCGCATCTCCCCCTCATCCATTCGAACCTAAACGCTGCTGACGATGACGCCATCGTGAGTAATGTAAATACCCGCCATCGCCGTAAATCTTTGAAAAGAAAATGAATCGATTCGACGTCAAAATTTCACGACTGTCGAGGGCAACCTGGGAACTATAGACACACACAAAAGTCCGCTACACATAGTATAGAGTAGAGCTGGGCTCGCTCCATTTTGTCTGTGCAGTGACATTGGCTCTATGGCGGTCGTAAATCAAACGCCAGAAATATCCAATAATCAACATGTCAGTTCATTTTTCGCTCTGGTGCGAAATTGTTACGACCGACAACACACACAGCTCTGCGCCAAACGTCCCTGACAAATGCAATCACTGATTTGATGGGATGATAAAGTAGATCCTAGAGGACTCTCTCTCTCTCTCTTCCAGCTGGCGAGATTGAGCGCGGGGAAGTAACAAAAAAATAAAAATAAAATAAAAGACAGTCGATCAAAAAAGATAGAGAGAGGGCTGAGAGAGAAGATGACATGGCGGCGTGCCTATTGCCTGTATTGCCATTCTTTTAATACTGATTGAAGTCTCAAGGTTTGAGGTGTGTTTGTGCCTGGCAAAGCTGTTTGTCTGAACAACCCAATCCCACACACAGACACACTCAGGTATGTAAGTTGAGTTGTTCAATTCCTTCTCTCTCCCGTCCTTGCTGTGAAAGAAAGAAACAAAGAGAGAAGCTATTCCTGATCTTCGACTGATGACGAGTGATTGAACGAATTGCAATGACATTCAGTAAAATTTAAGCAGCGTCACGCTGTAGTAGACTCCCGACTTCCAAGAGACGTCCCATGCATCGCTGGTTTCTCTTCTCTGGGCTCTGGGATTCCATTAAAGACAATCGTACTAGTCTCCCGAAATAGTTTGACCTTTAAAGAAGAAAACGAACGCCTTCTCTCTTGTATTGAATGGAGAATTTTCTAAAATAAGAGCAGCACGGCAGAGTTTGTATTCCCTTTTATCTCACGTTGACATAATGTTGCATTGTAGTATAGTTGATCTGGTGTTTAATAGCACATCTGCAGCATTGTTACCGTTATAAGGGCTCGTTTATCAACATCGACCGCAAATATTGCAGATGTCATGATTGGGGAAATTTACATAAAGGCGCAATGTGAACCACGGGGATCTTTTTTGAAAAGAAAAGGTGGGGACGATCGAAAGAAAATGATCGTTTTCTCAGGAAAAAAAACCCCCCACTTCTTCTTCTTCAATTCTACCACGCCCTTACGTCACAACTTTTACATTTTTTTTTTCTTATTTCTTATTTCAAAATTTTTTCTTTTTAGATATTAATTTTATTAGCGTCGGCGAGCGGCGTCGAATAGGATGATGAAACTCGGCTGGATCAACGTAACCTTTCAGCCCCATCTTGACGTTCTTTCTCTCACGATTGCATTGGCTCTTGTCTGCTGCTCTGCTGGTAAGAATGAAACTTGTTCGGAGGATGCACACACACTTTTTTACGTATATACAATTCCCGTCTCTTTACGACATTGTTAAAAACAAAAAGGAAGAGGTTAAAGCATCGGCTTTTACGAGTGCGTAAAACAGAGCCCTCTTTCACAGTTAGAGTATCTCGGCTCTTTTTTCTTTTATTTTTTAACATTCCTTTTGTTCTCATTCGCTTGATTCCACGAGTCTCGTACGTGAAATTATGTCGATGATACGGCGTGTCGACCAAATTGGCCCCAATAGTTTGCACTGCATCTAATCACTTTAACAAGTCATTAAATGTTTAAGCCAAAAAAAGAAAAGAAACTCAGAGTCAAAGTTGTAATTTCTAAAAAAAGGGATACAAGATTACGCCCAGGTTTCTTTTCTTTTTTATTATTTTTCCCAATCAATTTAAACAATTAAACAATCTCTCGCCAAAAAAGAAAAAAAAAAAACTTTTCCTCGTCTTCGCAATTAATTCGTGATTAGTTACACCGGCCATTTTGTTTGTTTTTTTCTACAGTCCCCCCATTGTCTCGTTTTCACGTTCGCCCATCGGAGAAATTTCAATGTCAACTAATAAAACGCGAAAACGTTGTTACGATAAAAAGATCTTTCGTAGTGGTAGGCTAATTTATTCCGGCGCTCTTGTGTACATGTTAAAGAAAAAGCGTAGCTATGCTATCCACTCGAGAGAGTTTGGCAATGGCGATCAATGCTAATTTTATTTGATTGTAAAATTCAAAAATATGCGGCAGAGATCGACACACAGCCACACCCTTAGAGCGTTTTTCACATCAAATCGACCTTAGCAACCGATCATCGGAATGTCAATGCAACTGATGGCCAGTCTATAAACACAATCGGCATGCATTACAAAGTCGAGCGGGGGTCTCTATCTTAATATTCTAATGCCAAAGCTATAACCAGGAAATTCAGAATAATGACTCGTTTTCATGGGTTTTGCTTTCTTTTTCCAGGAAATGAAGGAACCGAATTTTCCAACAAGACGACGCTACACTTCAATAGCAGTTCACTCCATCATCACACGCTCAACGGATCATCGCCTACTACCTTAGCCATGGCCGGTTTTGGTCATTTGAATATGAATCAAAGCCGCGATGAAAAGATACACAATTTGAGAGCAGAAAATCAAGGTGAATCAATCAGAAAAGTCAGTCCATTTAAGGACAACAAACAGTCGACGTTATTTTTAAAAACAAAACTTGTCTGTTTTAAAGCAGCCCTGACTCTAGTTCCAACTTTAAATAATACAATCACCACTAACCATCCTACCACATCCAGAGTTCTGGATCTGGAAGTTGCCAACGCCACCATTTCATTGCCAATTAAAGGTACCACCACCACCACTGGAGAAAGAAAAAAAGATTCACACGAAAAAATAAGCGCAGTGGATCAATAATTGAAATCAGGTTGAAGTAATTTTTGTTGTTGCTCAAACCCATTTTTTGATTATGTTGGGAACCAGGAAATTCCTCTACAAATCCTTGGCTCACACGGAAACCTTCCACTCACGCGGAAACCCTAAATGTTACCAACGAACGCGAAATCGGAATCAATCCCGAGTTTACTGCTGGCTATCGTGAAATTACAATTGAACCTGCAGCAGAGCAGTTTCACCCAAGAAACGGTTCATCGAGTACAACCTCACATTTGGATTGGAATTCCACCAGCACAACTACTCGGACGAATACAAGCACGGAAGGTAAAAGTCGATACAGAAAAAAAACAAAAGCACTTATATATGTAACATGCAAATTATATCCAACGCCATGACCTTAAACCTTTTGGGTGGGAAATTTCAAATATGTACAGGAACGCACATGTTCGACTGGAACCATCCTTCATCCAGACTGTCTACCACAACTGAATCAGTAATGATTATTTTATTTTTATTTTTTAAAAAACAAAATATGTTTTTAGTAATAATACTAAAAACTCTTTTAAAAAGAGATAAGAAAAACACAACAAAATTTATGGGACTCGGTATGCTGGCGCTCGTTCGACTCGGACTTGTTTTTTCCATATTATAATTTAGGTTTGGGGATTTCCATTCCATAACAGCACGGACCGTAACGGCGGGACCTTCAACTCGTCAACGTCAAGCAAAACTACTACTACTACTACTCCTCGTCTGTCGTCGCTATGGCGTAATACCACGTCTACCAGACCGTCGGCTAAAAAGTTCCTTACCGGCACGCCTAGCCAGTAAATGGTTTTACACAGATATTTCAAGATCACGAGAGAGAGGGGCATCCAATTTCACCTTTTTTTTTTTTTTAATTTTTGAACGTTTCGCAGATTCTCATCAAAGTCTGAACGAGGAGAACCTTGGAATAATAGCGAGACCCATGGGCAAAATCATTTCAATTCGATCGTCAACGTCCGCGTAGATTCAAGCGCCGAGACCTTGGAGAAAATTATTCATCTAGAAGCGGCGGTTAGTAATTTTAAAACACCAAGGCAAATTAGCCTGTTCAAATAATAAGCGCGTGTCACGTTTGTTGTTACACGATAAAAGATCGCCAGGAAAATGGGCGACATGGAGAAAATGGCTAGAGCGATGGCGGGAGATTTGAAATCGAGATTGAACCGACTGGAAGCCACTCTGCTCGGCAATCTGGAATCGCGGCGATCGACGGAGGCCGATGAGATGAAGCAACACCTTGAATCCGTGATCGACGTCAAAAGTCAAACACTGCGCACCGAATTGAAAAATTTCAAATGCGCTCACCACCCGGATGCTGCGGACGCCGGGACCGTTCACGCCCAGACAACTAACGAGCCGATCGAGCTCAAGATTGGACAATTGAGAGATTCGCTCCCAAAGCATCAACCTCCCATGGAAAGGCAAAGAAATTCGGATGCAAAATCGAGTCTGGCCGAGTGGCGAGGTGAGTAACCCTTTTAGAGCTCTTTCTTTCTTCCCCCCTTCGTGTTATTTTTGTTGAAATTTTTGAATTTGTATTCACAGCAAAGCGCACAAAGTTGATGGAGAGATGGGAAAGTAACTTTCAAAGAGGCTCCCAGAGGAAATCGACATCTAAAAGATCTACTCGCAACCTGTCGTAAAGCAACTCCCCCCCCTAAAAAAAATTCGTACCTTTTTATTTTATTTCTCCCGTTTTTTTAAGTGTTACTTGTGCGTGTGTGATGGGTTTGCGCCATTTGGGCCGTTTAAGATGTAATATAAATATCGTTTCGAGATAAAAAGATTCCTCTTGCGCTACTCCTTGCTTGTGCCGACTCGTTTAAATTTATATTAGTCATGCAATCTTAGACGATTCAAGATGCGAAACGAGTTGAGAGAAACATTCCTATATAGCTGTAGCCTATTCTGTGTAATATGCACGCTTTGCTGCTCCACTAGGCAGCTGGCGAATGTGTAATCTCTCCCGTTTAGACACGGCACACCAGCCGAGCGCGGAAAGCAAAGCCTTTTTTTCCCCCATCAGCTAAAACACATAGAAGCCGGAGCTGTGTGACACCTGGGCAAGTGTCTCGGGTAACGGTCTTCTCGTCCTATGAAATACAAAAGTTCTCTTGTATTATTTCTCTTGCTTGCTGGACTGCTGGCCATGTGGAGTATTTTGGGTTGAGGGAGGAAAATGAGCGAGACATTTGTCTGAGCTGCTGCTGCTGCAACAGTTGCTATTACGATGCGGTCTATAGAATTAGAAAAAGAAAAGCGGATAAAAATCGTAGCCTTTTGGGTGTGTGTATTTTATTATCACACAATTTCTTTTTCGTTGGTTGGTTGGTTCGTTTTTTTTTTTTCTTGTTGGTGTAAGTTGGGCTTTCGCCAAAGGCGCAATGGCGCGACTAAAAGCCATCAACAAATCGTCCGTCTCGCCCAAACAACAGGCATTGAAAATAGTATAGCAGCCGGCCCTAAGCGGTACGTTGGGCAACCCAAGGATTTCATTTCTGAAACCACTTCATAAAATGCAACTAACGTCTAATAATAAGACAACAACAACAACCCAAAAAGAAGAAAAAAAAAACCCGAAACCAGACAACAGAAAAGAGTGAAGACATTGAAACGATCCGCACGATCAAGTAGTTGCTGATTGGACAATTAATACGGTATTTTTAACGCCACAAATCACGAGCCAGAGAGAGAGAGAAAAGAACCAAAATCCATACCAGTCGCTTTTTACTGGCAAAGGGTTTTCCATCGATGAATCGATGCAGCAATGCGGAAAAACGTAACGGTTCATTCCTCGACTGCAATACTGCCAAGTTGTTCAATAAATTCTTTGCCGGGAATTAAACGGAATCAAGTGAAAAACAAAAGAACTCTTCCCAAAAAAGTATTACGAACGGCCCAGTTCGATTAAGTAGAACACATCAAGTCGACACACAAAAGATTTTTTCCGACCAGTATTTATCAGGGTTTTGTGTGTGTATACACACATACATTACATACACGCCGAGGAATGCAGCAATGACTCTCTCTGGTACCTCTATACGAAGCCGACAAAATGTTATTATTCGGTTTTAAGGTCACGCACGCTCAGGTTCGAGAGCTGCTACAGAGAATTTTACACGGAATTCGACGGAATGCTAACACAACTTTCTCTGGCCGAAATTGTTTTACACTATCACTAAATAGCCGACGAATTCCGGCGAATAAAAATGTCGAATTTTTTTTTTTGTTAGTTTCGTTTCAATTTGAATTATCGATAAATTAATCAAGAAAAAAGAACTCGTGATTTTCGTCAGGGACATCTTTACTATCGTGAACAAATCAAGAAGAAATCTACGATCTCTGACCTCCTAAACTGGAAAAACAAAAAGGACTAGCTCGTGTCACCATTTGACGATTTGGCATTCGTTCGTTCGTTCATTCTCTCTTCGAACGCGCAGCGAAAAATCCTGTTTGACTCGCTCCGCGTCAACGCGGAGCGGTTATTCTTGAACACCTCGCGCAGTCCCGAAAATACAACCGGCTAGTATCTAGTAGGAGAGAAATAAAAAGGAAATAACCGGTCCCTTGTAATTATATTGCATTCGCTTGGTTGCCGTTAAGAGTCCACTTAGAACTGATTGCGCAAACAGGTTCCGACGGCACGACACACGCACGCGGGATTTCGATAGTAAAATGGAAAAACAGCCGAGATGCATCAGCGTTAAAAAAAGAACTAGACGAGACGAGACGTGTGTGTACATAAAAAAAAGAGCCCCATTCCCCGACAACATTTTTGGCTTATAAAAGAAAACGTGTGTGTGTCTAGTCAAATAGTTTTGTCATTAGTTCATTCTTTTCCTTACGGACTAGAAAAGCAGATAACGAGTTGGGTCGTACAAGACATTTCAAGAATGGTTATGGTGACTTAATCTCAGAATAGTCATCTTTCCAATAAGACGGAGTAGTAGTAGGGACGACCAGAAAAAGAAAAGAGGAAATTCTTTGGCAGGATAAGGACAATCGGATCACGTTATCTGGAATTAATGAATAAATTGAAAGAGAACAGGTCGAATATCAACACAAACAAACCGAAACGCCGAAATGAAAAAAAAAGAAAAAAACTAGCACAGAAACCCAATCGGGATTTGTATCTGTAACCTGGTAACCTTTTCCATTCACCCGAAGAGAACCAAATCAAAGCGACCAACCACAATAATAATTTTTGCAAACCTGCTACGTGGGCAGGCGAAAATGTATTGCAATAGTGAGGCAAATGTTTTTTGTCTTTTCCTTTTTTTCTAGTACGGCACATTACAAAATTATGAGAAAGTTCACAGTCTCTCTACATCATCATCACCAGCTCAAACTCAATCACTAGAACATTGTGTTTCATCTTCCTCTCTTTTTCTTTTATATGCATAAAAAGGTATTAAAAAGCAAAAATCGTGGGAGAGAGAGGATTCTGCCTTTGAAACAGAAACTTGAATGGCGGGGATCCAAACAGAAAAGAAGAAAAAAAAGGCACAACAACAACAAGTGTGTAAGGGTGAGAAGGGTGGCATAGGACAAAAAAAAAAAAAGATGAAAAAAAATATAGCGATACACCTTAAAGCGATATGTGACGCAGCATGGGGTCAGATTAAAAGTGGCGATATAAAAAAGAAAAAACCTTTTTTCCTTCCTTTTGGAGGCTATTGAGTTTCCAACATCCAAAAACAAGTGTTTCTTTTTTTCTCAACATGTACAGGGAAGAAGAAGACGAGAAAAATTTCTTGTTCACACAGATAATCTTTCCCGCGCTATGAGGAAGTCGAGAAATTCATTTTTTTTTTACACGCCAATTTACGAGATTTTTTGTTTGTTTCGGTTTCTTAGGGCGGACGGGACCAGAGAAAACAAAAAAAAAAAGAGATTGTCAAATTGTTGAGATTGTCAATTAGCAGGCGCAATTAGACAAAAAAAAAGAAATCGATTTTGCAAACGAATAGGAAGTCTATCAGACTCGCGAGAGAAAAAACAAACAAAAGGGAAACGGATAAACGGAGGGCGGATATAAAATTGAAATAAAAACCGAGATGTTGTGGGTGTGTGTGTGTAGGTGTGTGTGATGGCGAGTAAACGCAGACGAATGCAGATCATGATGGATACAAACGGACGCGTTGGTGTTCATCATTCTTCCGATTCCTTACGCTTCATCCGAGGGTAAAGCTAAGAAAATAAAAACGGACGGTTTTCATTTTGATTGCCAATCGGAATAAAAACAAAACGGACAAATGAAAAGTGGGACTTACCCCGAGTAAATTGCGAGGCACGTAACCCTCGTGATCGTTGAGACGGGACCACCACCATTCGCGTTCGTAGTCGTCGCCCTTCCGCAACACGATGAGCTCGTCACCCATCCGGAAAGTCAATTCATCCGTGTTCTGCGCCTCGTAGTCGTAAACGGCCGACACTCGACCGCCGTTCAAAATGCCCAGTTTCTCCTGGATACCTGGAAATAATATAAAACCCCCCGTTGTAGTATGAGAAAAACCAATCACCGCTACAAGCAACCGAAAACAAGTTGTTGTCCTTACTGTAAAGATATTCCGAACATCCATCGAAGCCTTCTTCATCCTCCTCGCACTTTTCGGCGGCCGTCTCTTGATCGCTGAGCGTGGCCGCGAAAATACAAGCGCCGTGCTCTACCAGGAACTTCACCATGGCCAAATTGTTGCACGAGGCGGCGCAGTGCAAAGGCGTCCTACATTTTGTTGTTTTGTTTTTTTCGTCACAAGAAAAAGTAAGAATCAATCAATCAATCATTTGGCGGTTAACAGAAGCCAATAAACATGTTTCCTTTTCTCCTCTCTCTCTCTCTTGCTTACCATCCATCACTGTCTTGGGCGTTGACGTCACAACCAAGCTCGACGAGGAAGCGCACGATTTCTAAATGACCGGCGCATATGGCGTTGTGAAGCGCTGTAATTCCTTCGTCATTGGCAGCACTGGGATTAGACACCTACGATCACAAAAAGTTTAAAAATAAACGGCCCCTTTTCGATTGGGTTCATCTCGTTTGTAACGTGGGAACTAACATACCTCTAAGGCCGTCTTCTTAACGAGCTCCAGTTCACCTTCCAACGAAGCATCCAGCAGCAAAGCCAAGGGATCGAAACTGACTCGCCGAGACTTTCGCAAAGCGTCGGCTGTACCGCTCTTCAAATTACCCTTGCGCAATCGACGGGCAACGCCTTCCAACGGTGGTGAGGGATCATGGATGTCTGTCATTAGCGCGGCCGCTCCTTGATCAGCCCCCAAGTCGTCGTCGTCGTAGTTGGACGTAGTCGGATGTTGTTGATGCCCGGCTGCCATGGGAGATTCGCCCGATTGATCGGGAAATGCCGCCACCCTATCGTCGCCTTGATCTATTTGCGGATGAGACGGTGGTGATTCATCCTGCAGCATCCGCTCATCCTCTTGATCCATCGTCTCTTCCTTCGTCATCTCGCCCAGGAATTCTGGCGGTTGAGATGGTGGCGGAGGTGGCAGAGGAGGTGGCGGAGGTGGAATTACATGTTTCTTCAGCGTTAAAGGTTTCGGTTTGAGGGGAAGCTCCGCTTTGGCCAGCAAATAGTCCACACTCTTCTCATCCTGAAATGCACATCAATAAATTTAAAGAAATCGCTCCACTTCCCAAGCTCCAAGAAAATCGGCGGCGGTGAGAAAAGAAACTTACAGAAGAGGGTTGGGGGTTGGATGCGTCGATGGATGAATCTTTGTCGGGATTTTGCCTGGGAGGCAAAAGTGGTTTGTAATTCACGGCGGGTTTTGGCGGGAGTGCGGGCTTTTCGGCCACCTGCGGCGGGACCGAGGCCACTTTCAGACTCTTCATCATCGTCGGCGACCCTCTCTTGTTGTTGTTGTTGTTATTATTGTTGTTGTGAAAGTTCATGGGGACGAAACGGGTGTTGTAGGGCAGCGTCTGATACTTGGGGTCGTTCTTGCTGAAATCCGTCACGTCATCGTCGCGCTGGTCACTAATGTTCGACTGTTGTGACTGTTGTTGTTGCTGCTGCTGACGATTGAACGGCTCGATGGCCGCCACTTGCGACACGGAATTCTTCACCGGTCTCTGCTGCTGCTGCTGGGACAGAACCTTGTTATTCTTCTGCGACGCATCACTGAGTTGGTTGGCCAGCTGCTGATTGAGCATCTTTTTCCGCTGGAGTCGCTCCCGAAGTTCATTAATTCGAATTTCCATGTCGCCAACGTTTTCACGATTCTCCAATAGCCTGGCCTTCTTTTCCTTCAGATCGGCCGCCTTTTGTTCGTTCAGCTTATTCCGATACTGTTTTTTTTTTCCAAACGGAAAAAATAAATAAACACGGGTGTTAAAATAAAACATGTTTGCCAGAGGGCGGATCGAAATGGTGGAGGGGGGAAGTAGTCAAAATAAAAATATAACAATACCATCAGCTCGGCTCGGAGACGTTCAAGGTGAAGCTGAACAAAGTAAGCTTTGCTTCCCGGATGAGCCTGGGCGTGGTGAGCCTGAGCGCTGAACTGTTCCAACTGCCGCGTTAGATCCTCCACCTGGGCCGCCGCCATACTCAGTTCCTTCTCCTTCTCGTTGAAGAGCGCTCGGATCGACGTCAAGTCGGCAGCTGTGGCGAGAAGGCAGTCCGAAAGGAAAGAAAAATATTCAAAAGAGTTACGATCATCATCAAAAAGAGGCGATCATAACGACGATAAGAAAATATATTTTTTTTTTGCGCGCCAGTCTCTTACAGAGTGATCCGTTGGTGATCCGCTGTTGGTCGACCTGGCCCCGCAGTGCGCGCAGCTTGCGCAATTTGGCCTCCTGGGCTTCGACTCTCTCGCGCAATTTGCGAACTCGCTCCGCCTCGCTGCTGGTGGCACTAGCGTCATTGACGGCCTGGACCCCCTCCTGCACCTGTTTAAACATGTACGCAGATTGGACAATGAACCACAACGAGAACAAGGCGAAAATGCGACTCGCAATCGCGGCAGCACAGAGTACATATATATATATATAATCACTATTGAACAGTTATAAGAGCACAAGCGGGACAGTCGCGGGGCTTTCTCCCAGGAGCTACTGGCAATTAAAAAAGAAAGGCTCCTTTTCGTGACCGACTGTAATCATCCGTGATTGTGCATTCTTCTTTTTAAAGACAATTGGCCAAGGCAATTAAACACGTGAAAATACACATAACTGTTGAATACAATTCTCCAGCTGCTACTTTCTCCATCAAACTGTTGTTTTTCTTTTCTAGTTCTTTAAGAGCGACATTGCAA
Organism: Daphnia pulicaria; assembly: GCF_021234035.1. Classification (NCBI taxonomy): domain Eukaryota; kingdom Metazoa; phylum Arthropoda; class Branchiopoda; order Diplostraca; family Daphniidae; genus Daphnia; species Daphnia pulicaria. The sequence goes on from NC_060917.1 coordinate 6,110,064, forward strand.
ACAATGAGAAGGCCAAAACCATTTAGTTACGACATACCCAAACACACACACACGGAAACCAAAAGAATTGTTTTTCTTTGAGTTTCTTTCTAGGCAATAATATTTTTTTTCTTTAAAATTTGTTGTAAGTTTTTCTTTACCTGTCGTAAACGATGCTCGCGGGCTGCAATCAGCCGGGCTTGAGTGTCCAACTGCTGCTGCTGCCTGGCGGCCAAGGCCTGCAATTCACTGGTGGTCGGCTCGCCTCTCATTTTTTGACTCGGTTGTTCCGTCGTTTTTGTTTCTGTTCACCCCACCAATGAAATGAAAAAAATCCTCTTTCACTCGACAAACTGTTGAGCTTTAGCTTTAGCTTCCGGGCATCCTAAATTTATTGAAAGGGCAAACAGACAGACAAAACATTCAATACATGTTGATTAAAAAAAAAAAAAAAAGTACCGCATAGTTGTGACACCCCACCGCAGACAACTTTCCCGAAAAATCGTGTTTGAAAGGAATGGAAAGCTTTCGCAGTCGAAAATACATACGAACGATGTGCGGTTATCCTTTATCGGATTCTTTATGAGAAGAAGGAAGAAGAAGAAGAAAAAAAAAACAAGTGTCACGGCGCGGTTATAACCTGGCGTGAGAGAAGCTTTAAAGAATAAAGTTCTACTCCGCCTAGAAAGGGATGGTTAACCTACTGCCCTAGGTGAAATAAAGAAGAAAAAGAAGACCCGGATTTCTTGAATTCTCCTTCCAAAACGGCCGTCCAATTTGCATCGACACAACACGCTACGACCGCGTTCTCCTTCTGATCGATCCCCCCCCCATTCCTTTTTCCTTAGCTCACCCACCTCTTAGCTAACTACGTTTAACCACAGCCCCCCTCTTTTCCATCATAAATCAGATTAAGTCTTGAGCGAGAAAAAAAAACGACATTTCTGTTTGCATTATGAATAAACAAAGTCGACAGAGAAGAAGAATCAACACAGGGGAGAAAGAAAAAAGGTAAAAGAAAATGAAGGACGCTAAGGGTCAGTTCATGTCCCGCGGACATCCTACTTCTATTTTAACGGGCCGAGAGTGCCTTACGCCTTGTGTGTGTTACACATGTTCCTACATCTTTTTGGCGCCCAAAGGTAAAGCTCACAGCACCATTCAGACTCGTGCGTATGGAAAACAAAAAGGAATTCAGATTACACACACACACACCGAGTATCGAGTAACCAAATAAAACATACGACGAATAACTTATTGCACACAGCATGCCAAGTATTTAAGGTGACGCCCAGAAAAGAATTTTTCGACGTACCAAACGTCAGACAAACAGCTCAGCAAAATGGCCCAATCAACCTGCTGGCTGGCTGGTGGACAAGTGGGGGAGAAAATAAAACGAGATCGAACGGCAGCTTTTGAAAATAGACTCAACAATAGAGACTTTGCTTTTGTGTTTGATCTAGAATAGAATAGCAAAGCAAAATCAAAAGAGTTGAACGGCTCGCTGGTGCATTCCACCACCACACACCAACCGAATGGTGGGTGTTTGAAAAACTAGACGACCAGAATAAAGTAGAGGTAGGCGTGAGAGGGAGGGAGGAGGCCCGAGGGGATTGAAATTCCATAAAGTTAGCAGGCTTAATGAATAAAGAAATTGGCACGATTTTTTTTTTTTTTTAATTTTTACGACAGATATTCATTTCTCACGATCTAAAAGGAAAACCCGACATTTTTAATTCCCAACAACGTGTAGTCCAGCAATTTCTTTCAAGCCCCCGAAACGTTGGGTTACTAGCCCCACAACACAGAGATTAAAAATGGCCGGAATTGACAGTGTGTGTTGAACGCTAAATACGTACACGAGAACTGAGAGATTTCCAACGTGACGCTGCTTCAAAGACCAGTGTACAACTGATGGATATTTCCTTCCTATTTCCGGTTTCTCTCGCTCAAACAATCACCACAAATCTCTTATGTGCACACACACAAACACACAACACAACACACACTCTCTCTCTGCCGATCACACAAGCGATGCACTTGCTGGCTTTGACCGAGAGCGTAGACAAACTGCAGGTTTTTCGTCGAATAAACCAGCAAAATGGAAGGTAAAATGTGGGAGGGGAGAAATGCCGAGCCCTCAGGAGGGGAAACTCTTCAGCCATCTAGCGTTCAGCATTGCCAACTAAAAAACAAAAGAAGTGGTTTGAAAAAACGAAATAAATACCTGTTTGAAAAAGAAAAACGACAACGTGACACATTAATAACTTTCTTTTCTTTCTTTATTATTCAAATTTCGCGAAGAAAAATGCCTTGACCGATCAACCCTCTGACAAAATCAACAGCACTTGATGTGTGGGATACATAATGCCTCGTTTTTAATTTTAAAAAAAGGTTAGACATGGATGTTGGAAAACGCTACCGTTGAAACAGGAAGAACATCAAGTGTGTGTGTGTGGAAGGGATGGGATAAAAAAAAGATAAGCCAATGACGTCGTCCCGACTTAATAGGACATTTCCCCACTAGTACTTTTGGACACACATTTTCTTCTTTCCAATTCATGAAACAGGAGGAGGAGTTGAGACGGAAAATATAATATACACAAGGCACCTAGGAGCTCATCTATATCAATCGATAGATCATCATCGTAGTGTATATACGTTTGGGATAAAACTTGGAAACTGATTATATTTTGCAGACTAAATGGCTTTCGACTTCTGTTTTGTCCTACAGCCGAAAACACACTCGAAGAATATATATATATAAATTGTGTAGATGTATACAAAAGCAAAAGAAAAATAAACATAAGAGATGAAAAATTGTCGCAATGGCAAGGCTGTGTACTCCTGTATCGTCACGATGGAAAGGCGCAATAATTACGCCTTTACGTTTGTTGTTGTTTTCCCTTTGGGTTTGTTTATCTCCAACCAAATCTAACTGATGGTAGCAGCACTGGTGGAGTTGAAAAGGGCCGACGACCGTTTCACCCGCGAGCCTTGATTGTTCTGCTGGTGGCGTTTCTCGTCGCTAGAGTCTCCAGTATCGATGCCCGAGTCCTCTTCTCCCACACCGCTGGAGGAGGAGGAGGTGGTGGTAACGGAAGAAGATGAAGAGGACGACACCGGACTCGACTCGACTATTTCCTTGAGTACTTCGGTGACGTGAGTGAAGAAGTCTGGAACGCCTTCATAGCCTGAGAAAAAAGCAAAACGACCCAGACACACAAAACAGATCAGTTGGCTGCGCTGTTATCAGACACCCTTCAAATAAGATTAAGTTACGTCAGCGGCCGAAAACAAGGACAGCAAACTGATAGGCTGCCCAACGCAAACTGGCTTAATCCTATTAAGACTTGTTTGGGTTAATACCTGGAAATGCATTGATATCGATAATGGCGTAATGTCCAGTGCTCTTTTCTACGACAATGTCAACGCCGAAAAGGTTCATTTCTAGAGCGAAACGCAGCATAGAAATCACTTTATCAAGTAACTCTCCGCTGGTAGTTGGACGGACATCGCTTTTCTCGGCGTCGTCTAAGACGCTCAGAAGGGAGACGGAATCAGGTTTCGATACATCGTGGCTGTCGAAAAAAATAGTAGGTCTTTCTGCGATACAACAAAGAAACAAGACATCAAAGCTCTGAACAAAATATGTAAAGAATGTCGATTTCTAAAATTATACCGGCAGCGCTAAAGTTCTTTAAAGAAGGTCGTTCGACCACAAAGTATTTCTTGCCTATAACAAATATTTTAAAAAGCACGGCATCGTGGGGAATAAAAGTCTGAGCAACACATGGTGGTTCGCAGTCTTTGACTGCTCCTTCGTGAAATATTATTGACATCTGTAAAGATAAACAGTTGTCCAATTAATTGGTTCATAAAAAAGAATAAACTAATAAACCATATACCTGATGAGCCATTTTGGATCCATGGGCAACAGCAGGTTTGCATACTATAAAAAGATGAAGAAATATAATTTATTGTAATTTGAATTGATGTCAGAAATACAGTAACTTTTTATTACCAAATGGATATCTTACTCCAGCTTCTCTTAGTTTTCTGATGTTTTCGTCAACATCAGAACTAACAAGATCAACAAATGGAGGGACAAATACTTCACCTGAAATATTAAAGAAAATGTGAATGCATTACAAAAAAAAAAAAAAGTAAACACAGCACAAGTCTGATAATACACACCAGCCTTATGCAGATCACTGTTGTTAATTTTGCTGTATGTTTGATATCTGTCAAGGAGTTGGCGAAGATTGTCAAATGGATCAATGATTTTTATTTTGGGGTTGGCACAAATAAAGCGTTCAAAAGACTGAACTATAGTAAGACACTGCAAAAAGAATTCAAAGTTAGAGAACTGTTAAGGAAATTAGTTCGTTTGAACTCAAATTTATAATTACTTCAGGATCACCAAGGTCTGCTTGTGCAATAACATCAGTCATCTTATGAATAATGGCAGAAAATGGACCTTGCTCTTCAATTGGAAGAGTAAAATTAATCTATGAATAGCAAAAATATGTCTGTACAACCTGTGGAATTGTTATGCATTATTAATAATAAATACCTTGACCAGCTCAAGTCCAGCTTGATCACAAATCCCGTGAAACTCTTCCAAATTAAATTTCTTGCTTTTCTTCTCACTAAACCAATAGCCAACTCTGTGCCGTGGCATAATACTTGTCGAATCCATGATGACAGCTATTGAACGTTAAAAGAAAAACTGTTGAGCTTTCTTGCCAATAGAAGCCAAGTAAATTGAAAATAACAAGCATGTACAGTGGAAACTTCACTGCACTGATATAGGACCAAAGAAAGGTTTACACATGTCTCTCTCACAGATTAACATAGGTGATTGCGCAAACCACAAGTGATAAGAACCCACACACTGTTGATACACAATCTATCATGTAGAGTATAACCCAGTTGTGGTTAAAAAAAAACTATTTTTCCTTCAACACTCTCAAGGCGTCAAAAAAACGACGCCACAAATTATCAAATCAAACCGTTAACTCTATCTTACTACCTGCTTCGTATATCGTCACGTGTACAGTAAAGGTAAACCTTTCACAGCACAGTGTTCAATAAGGCCAATCGGAAAGACCAGCAAAAGTTTGGCGTTTTCCATAGGCTCGTCGGCACTTTCTATCCGTTCGTTGATAACGATAAATTTTAAAGAAAAATCACGATCTTAAAACTATCGCTGGCAATTGCGATTGTATACACAACACACGCACACCCGGTTAGTATCCTAGAACGAGACCCAGCCAAGACAGATTAAAAGGATATGTCAGGCAGAAATTTTGAGATATCGTTCCGCGCAACGATGCAACAACGGATTTTTTTTCAAGTCAGTTTAAAAAACAATAAAACTGTTTTTGTTTTTTAAATTATTTTTCAAAAATATAATCAAAAGAAATCTGAGAAACATAACTTTCACTGCAAAAATCCCGCACGGTAGCCTTGAAATATTAATAATAGCCCAATGCCCAAATCGCTGTTTTTATGTGAGGGAGCTTGGCCAGAGTAAAGAAACAAAAAATGTAAACTAAAGAAAATAATTTGTTGAAATAAAATTCTGTGACGTTGCTTTTGCGACGCATCTACTATCACGAGAGAATGGCGTAGGCGTTATTCAAGTAAAGAGCACCGTTTATGCCAAACTCACGATTATTTCAGACGTATAAAATAATGCACTGCTGCAGTGCATGTTGCATCATAAAACTCCCTTTACGGAATGTATGTCAAACATGGAAATACTACTTGGAATTTAATTTAAACAAAAAATAGCCATGGCGATTTCATCTGGTCCTTCATTTTTTTATTTGAAAGTTACGACACGAATTATTGCGCAGAATAACATGTTTTCTTCAAGTTAGACCAACACCAGAAAACCGGAATACAATTTTATTAAAACAAAAGAAAGTCACACAAGCAAAATGAAATTTGAAAACCCTTACAACCTTCTGTTTACACACGGCACTACTCTCAGAGATCGCTCTCAAATTTCACGCGTTTATTCCTTGTATTAGACTCGGGTGCAGATGGGATTCGTTTGAAGGGCATATTGTTGCTTGAGCCCCCTATGCTGGAGCATTCAGAAGAGTCGTCTGGCTGGTCAAGGATTTTTGCAATCGACGGTGTGATGCTGAATTCGGAGCCACTAAAGCTAATGTCATCTAGGTGAACTGGCTGGGCTCCTTCTGTTTCTCCGAGAACAACTGGAGCTTCAAGCTGGATGATATCCATCACTTTGTTGTCGTTGCTGAAGAAGTAGTTGGAACCTGGTTGTGGCGCTGGTCCCAAGTAACGGGGACTTGGCATTTCAATAAAGACACTGGGTGGAGGAGCAAGGCTCTCTAAACTGATCTCGCTGTCGTTGGGACTCGCAGGTTGTTCGGTTTTCGGTTGCCCCCTGAAAGCAGTTGAGGTAAGTCGCATGACTTCCACCGAATTAAAGTGAAGAACAAAGAGATAAGGTCCTCGATAAGCAAATGCCAATGGCAATCGAGTCCATTTGACGTCTTCTTTGCGACTCCTACGTCCATATCTGAAAAATAAAATAGGTTTAACATTACAAAAACTGTGTTGCAAAGCAACAACAAAATATTAAAACGAACCCGTCTACGAAGATTCCAAACTCGTGGTAACACAATAGAAATTCAGTTTCTCCTCTGCGTGACGTCACGTCCAAAATGGCAACGGGGAAACTATGGATTTGCTTCAGACCGAAAACAACATAAGCCAATGAAGCATCGGATGCATCTAAGAATTCCTCGGCTGCGTAATTGCCCAAATCAACCTCGTAGAAACGGTCGCATCCAACCAGTACCGAGTGTTCGGTGAAGTAGATGCAGCTGCACGTTTCCGAGACAATGAGTTCTTTACGCAGGATGAACGCGCTATTGTTGCTATTCCACTTGAACAGCTTAACGCGATCTTGGGTGGCTGCGCAAAGGAAAATTTCATCTTTTTCTAACTTTGAAATGTCAAATAGATGACAGTCTTCGCAATTAGGAACAATTTCAACTTCCAGAGTGGGTTGAGCGCTTTGGATGGTTTCAGCGCAACTCTGTAAAACTCGCAGTTCAGTCAGGACTAGTTGACGTTCGTCGCCAACGATCATCAAGACAGCACTCAGCTTCGGAACCAGGACGATTTGCTGGACGTTGGTGACGCCTTCAATTTTGACTAAATCCTTACGGTTGCCTTGGAGACGGTAGCTGAAGAGACCTTCCTTGGTTCCAATAAGTAGCACACCTTCGCTGATGGGAACGACGCAGTTTACATCGAGGGGATTTTCCAAACGTAAAACTAATTTAGGTTTGCGGTGAGCTTGGATTGCCGATTGGCGATTGGATTCTCTTTGAGTTACGGCTTCCAGCGCGCTCACCCAGGCTTTTTTATGTTGGAAACTGAGAGCCAATACTAAGAGGGTACGACCGGGCCAGCAGGTCGTTAGAGGAACAGATTCAACCATGAACATGTAGGGGACGTCTGTTTTGGCAGTAGCGAAGACATCTGACTGTGCAACAGCGCTATGAATGGCCACAGAACTGCCGTCAGTCGGTTGTAAATCAAAACTGTCGGTCGGTTGCATGCTATCTGAAGAAGGTTCGTGATCGTAAATACACAGTTTACTACCGACGAGCTAAAACAAAAAAACAAAAATAGATTAAGACTTTGAAGAATTACAATAGGAATCATGTGGTCTACGATTAGTACCTTCATAAACTTGCGCTCCCAGCAGGTAGCCTTTCCAGGTTTAGGAATTTTTACCCAGCTTTTCATGTGTAAAGAAGATTCCGTGGGGATTTCACCTTGATGGGTACTTGTTTCTTGACCTAGAACGCTGCCAAAATGCTCGGCTAAGCCAACTGGCAACCCACAAGTGCTGGGCAAATGAGGAGCACATTTAGCGTGCGCAGAAGCGCCGCAATCATGGCAGACGGAAACTTGACGTCCAAAATGAATGGAATCCAAACAAACTGCGCAGTTGGTGGCACGCATAACTATTTGTGATTTCAAACGATGAGGGATGTTGTGATGCATTCGCTGGCTGGCCAATCCTGTGCTGCTTGCTGACGGCGAAGATTGCTAAAAGTTAAATATTTGGATTTTAAAAATAAGAATACAGTTATACAATATCGAGAATATGTCAGTACCTGCGTTCCAGGAGATTGGGTCAGTCGGCTCAACGCTCGATGAGGAATACTAGGAGTGGACATTTCACTTTTGAATTTGTCGTTTCCAGCAGTCGGTGTTTTAGTAAGATCCTTAGATGACCTGGAAGACGACTCGTTCTTGACAGCTGCCAATTCGGCTCTGCATTTGTTCAATTGCTCTGTCAGGACACGGCATTGAGTCGTTTTCTTTTCTAGATTGGACTCGAGCTCGCGATATGCCAAAGGGATGCTCGGTTGGTTCTCCTTCTTGTGGGAACCAAAGATCTTGTCGGTGAACGTTGACTTTTTCTTTGGCTGCTCTGCCTTGGTCTGAAGGAAATCAATGAGCTTCGTTTGTTGTGCAATGGTCGAATCGTACTTCAATTCCCGCTCTTTGTGCATCACGCGAGTTGTATCGATTTGTGCTTCCAATCGAATGATGTCGTTCTTGTAAGATTCCGCTTTTGAGATCGCCTGTTCAAGTCCTTCGCTTAGAACGACGTTTGAATTCTTGACTGAAATCAATTGGGTTCGTAATGCGGACGATTCTTCTTGCAACTTGACATTGTCTTCAGCGAGGATCGCGACCTTTCTTTCCAGGCTGTTGAGTGACATATCGGAATCGGCTAATTGCTGGTCAAGCTCGCCTACTTGTTCATTCAACTGATTAATGGTGGTGGTGTATTCTGAATTTTGCTTTTGAAGTTGGCTAATGCGTGATTCAGTATCAGACTCACAGCTATTGAGTCGCGATTCTACATCGCGGAGTTTGCTTTCAGTGAACAGCTTGAGCGACTTTTCTTCGTTAACCTGTTGCTTAGCCTTACGAACTTCTTGTTTGAGACGCTCTACCTCCTGCGAGAGATTAGATTTTTCTTTGTCGAATTCAGCTTGTTTGGTGTCGACCCCTTTGACGATATTATCGAAATCCTATAAACATAAATTTAAAAATATACATTCTGCAAATAATGACATTAAGATACACTAGTACTTGAAGTTGTTCATCCATAAGAATCATTGTCTCCTTCAGAATGTTAAGATTTTTTTCGCTTTCTTCAACTTTCTTCTTCTCCTCCTGCAAAAGCTTTTCCATTTCTTTCTTTTCTTCGACAAATCGAGAAATTCTCTCCTCGGCTCTTTGTACTTCAGATTCCAAAGTTGACTTGAGACGCTGGTTGATTGACATCTCGTCCTATAAAAAAAAGTAAAAGCTCATTTAAATAAAAGAAAATCATCCCGGTGATTTCAAGAGAAAGCGAGATTACCTTAACGAACTGAAGTTCTCGACGCAACTCTCTAGCAGCACTTGCGGTTTTGTTGGCCTGTTCCAGATTTTTCTCGTTATCGGTAAGAGTCTTTTCCTTCTCAGTTAGGAGTTCTTGGATTCCTGTAAGTTCGCTCTTCGCCATTGTTACTTCCTTGCGCATCGATTCGATTTCCTCCTCTTTAGCCTGATATAAGATTGAAAAAGAAATCGTAAGAATGCAATTAAGGTAATAAAAAAAAATAGTAAAGTGAAAATACCTTTAATTTCTCTTCCCACAGCTTGGAACCTTCCTTGAGTTTGGAAATTTCGGTTTCGCTGGTCTTATTCTCACGGTTGGCGATACGTAAATCAATTTTAGCGTCCGATAGCTCTTTCTCCTTTTTCCACAAATCGGATTGAGCCAGCCGGGATTTCTCGCGCTCCAGAGTCAAATTTTCGCGGCTTCGTTCGAGTTGTTGTTCCAATTTGGTTACTTGACCTTCCAAAAACAAAATTTTCTGCTTGCTCTCTTCCAATTCAGGTGAAACGGACTGATTGCTTGACAGTGTTGATTCGTGGCTCGATAGCTGAACGACTAAGTCTTGGTTTTTCTGCTCAAGTCGTTCAACAGCTTCTCGCATATCCACAACGATGATCTCATACTTTTGGAGGTGCAATGTCTCTCTATGGGATATATCTGCAACCTGTTTCTGTAGTTCTAACCTCATATCAGCTGCGCTTCGCAAGTCAGCTTCGAGCTGCTTAACCCTACTCTCTAATTCCCCTTCACGGATCGAGAAACTGGTTTCGAAGCCGGTTTTCCATTGAAGAGTATCGTCCAGGCTTCTCTGAAGTTGGTCAGTACGTTCCTTTAATTTCTGACATTCTGTCAAAGTATTCTTTAAACTGCTTTCAAGTTCCTGTTAAAAGAAAAAAATATTTACATAAAAACTAAAATATTACTTCACATGGAATTATCTACTTTGATGCGATTTTCCTTTTCTTTGATAATTTTCTCTTCTAAGTAAGAAATTTTCTCCAGGTATTCAGATTCTCGCTCATTGGACTGTGAAATCCATTGCCTCTCTTCCGCTTCCAATCGCTTATTGTATTCAGCCTCTGATTTCCGGAAGCCATCTTCTAGTTCTTGGATTTTTTTCATGAGCTCTGATTTAACTGCTCTTTCTCGCTCAAGTTGATGCTGGGTTTGAATCAACGCTTCATTTGATGGTGGTGTTTGTTGTATGCACATGCTGGCACGCTTTTCTCCCATCCGATGACCCCGAGCGGCAAGTTCTTTGTATTTTTCGGCCTTGGCTTTCAAATTGTCACAGTCTCTTTCGAGCTTTGTAACAGTCTCTAAAGCAGTTTTCAAAAGTTCACATTTTTCATCTGCGAGGTTTTTGGTATCGGAATGAGCTTGTTTCCAAACCTAGAATTTTAATATAAAGTTAAACAGTTACAGTGGACTGACCTTTTGAATCCTTCATTAAATTACCTGAATCTGGTTCTCCATTTCGTTTTCTTTTTTCTTTACAATTTTCTCCCAGTTCTTTTTCATTTCAGCCACCATCTCGACGACTTTAACTTCGTTTTCTTTTCGTTGCGACTGTTCCAAGTCTAGAATTCGACGATTGTTGTCAGCATCCCGTTGAGCACGGGCGAGCTGTTTCTCCAAAGTATCACGTTGCTGTTCTAAACGGACAATTTTCTGATCAAGAAGATCTCTATTCCATTGTTTACTCTCATGCTCATGCTGTATCTTTTGTTTTCTGAGCTCAGAGATTTCTTTGGTCTTGGAATTCAATTCAGATTCAAGTTCACCAATCCTCTTTTTGTATTCAATTAATGAAGGTGGTTGCTCAGCTTGACTGACAAGGCTGCCTTCTTTAATGTGAGTGAAACCGATGAAAGGCAAGTTTCTACCGCTACCCAGTTGAGTGTTCTTCAAGTTAATTGTTGAGTGTGGTTTGGCGTAGTCGTTGTCAAATTCATCAAAGTTTGAAGTATCGTCTAATCCTGTGATGACTGGAACATAGGGAGGTGATTTCTCGCGTAAGGCGTTCCAATCAATGCTTGCAAAAAACGGATGTTGGATTAATTTCTGATATCCGAGACGTGTTTCCGCAGAGGAAATCAACCCCGAAATTAAACTTGTAAATTCCGGACTGACTACTTTCGAGGGAAACTTGAACGAACTCTTAAAATTCATGATGTTTCCATACGTTGTGGTCATTGTTTCTGCCCCAAATGGCGTTTTTTCATACACCATTTCGTAAGCCATAATACCCAATGACCAATAATCGCACTCGATTCCATAACCACCGGCAAAGTGACCCACGTTGTTCATTGAAAGTAAGATCTCAGGAGCTGTTTAAATAATTAAAGTTAATAAAATGAAGGAATTTAAATACGGAATTCAGCAGATGGTCTTACCTATGTATTCGGGCGTTCCGATAGCAATTTCATTCCGAACAAAGCCGGAAGAATCCAGTTTAGCAGCAGAACCAAAATCTGCCAATTTGATATGGCCAAGTCGATCAAGCAAAACATTTTCTGGCTTAATATCTCTGTGGACGTAGCCCATAGAGTGCAGCGTGTGCAGAGCGAGAACCATCTCTGCCAAGTAAAATCGAGCTTCGTCTTCCGCTAGTATTCCCTCGCGACGACTCAAGAGAGAAAGTAAATCGCCTCCTGGGTGAAATTCCATTACCTGTTGAGAGGCGTGAGAAATCAGTTTAGGAAATGGCTTACGCAGCACGTATTTTCTAAATAAGTCCTTACAAAGTAAAGGTTCTCTTGGTCTTGAAAGGAGCAATGTAAAAACGTCAACCACTCAGACTTTGCCTTTGCCATGATGTCCTTCTCCTCTTCATAAAATGAAATCTAAAGGAAAAGAAATAACAGAAAGTTAACACTAATAAAACACATTAAAACTTCAAGACTAAATTAAAAATTAACTTCTTACACTTTGCTTAGCGAGAGTGTCAGATTTCTTGATGATTTTCATTGCATAGACATCACCAGTCTGCTTCTCCTTGACAAGATGAACTTCCCCAAAATGGCCACGTCCAATCACTTTTTTCAGCTCAAAGTCTGCAACATTGACTCGCAATTTTCTAAGCTTTGTGACAACTGGTTGATCTACACATACAAAAATTTAAAATTACAAAACAGAATACTAAGACTTATGAACATTGATTGTTCCACATACATCTGTCCACAAAATTCACTGTGTGAATATCTTTTCTAGTTATGTCAGTACTGCACTCATCATACAGTACCAACAGAGCATCTATGAGCCCATCTTTTGTAAGTTGACGTTGATCCTTGTCTCCATCAAAAAGATTTCGCCGCCCCAGTAAAATGTGTTGAAGGAGAGAATTCCTAACACAAATTGGTTCTGTTGATGGTGTCGTCATCTTCACGACTAGAAACGGTTCCTAAAAAGTGAAATACATTTACTTTGCATTTCTCAATACAAACGGTACCCCAAACCATTTCAAACAGAATTGTTTCTCAGTTTTGGAGGGAAAAACTTGAAACAAAGAAATGATTTAAATTTTCATATAAAAATTTTTCCCAGTTAAGCTTCTTGTGTTAACATTTTCAGTATTTAAAATTATGATTTGAATAAAAATAAAACATAAAAATGTTTACTTACAAACTTCAAACCGTTTCGCGTCGCACCCTAACGAAATGTTGACTGTTGAAAATTTACGGATTTTACGAACATTTGATTTGAATAAAACGGTTCGGTGTTGCCAGTTCTGTTATTACATCGAGTGCGGATTCTAAATCTGTGTCTGATTAGAAATACGTTACTTATGTAACGAACCTTAATAATTAAAATGAAGGAAAATTATAATTTGAAAACTCATTTCTGTTTCACCTGTTTTACATTTCTCATTTGTTTCCTTGGGAATTTGGGACAAAATAAAAAGAATGGCAACAGCTTTCATGACGAGGTTGAAATTTGCAGGAAAATTGTTGTCTGTCTGTGCTGTCAATTGTGCTCCGGCTTTTAGTTTCGTTCAATATTAAAGAGATTAGAGCTCTAAATTATCCTTCGAGACACATTATTTTCATTCTTTCATAATGGTAATTTAGTTTTATACGATTAAAATCCCTCCATGCATAAATTTGGATGTTGTCTTAATTTAGGCTCGTCGTTATGACACTCGTACAACCATCTTTTCCCCTGAAGGTATGCGTTAAAAACATTTTTCTGTGCCAAAATTGGAATTGCTTATTATATATTGGAAATGTTATGACATTTAACTTATAGGTCGACTTTACCAAGTTGAGTATGCCATGGAAGCCATTGGCCATGCTGGAACTTGCTTAGGTAAGGATCGATACAAACTGATTGTGATGGCAATTTTTCATCTACAAAAAATTGTATGTTACATTGCAGGCATCCTAGCTTCAGATGGTATTGTGTTGGCAGCAGAGAGACGCAACACAAATAAACTCCTTGATGAGGTGTTTTTCTCTGAAAAGATCTATCAACTAAATGCTGATATGGTCTGCAGTGTAGCAGGAATCACATCAGACGCTAATGTTCTTACCAATGAACTTCGTCTCATTTCCCAACGCTACCTTCTTCAATATGGAGAATCTATTCCATGTGAACAACTGGTCTCCTGGCTATGTGATGTCAAACAAGCATACACTCAGTATGGTGGCAAGAGGCCATTTGGAGTATCACTTCTCTATGCAGGATGGGACCATCAGTATGGCTTTCAACTTTATCAGTCAGATCCATCAGGGAACTATGGTGGATGGAAAGCCACATGTATTGGAAATAATAGTGCTGCTGCAGTGTCAATGCTCAAGCAAGTATGTTACAACAAATATCAAAAATGTGTTCATGCAGTCACTAAAGAAAACATTTTACTTCAGGAGTACAAAGAAGGAGAAACTAATCTGGAGGATGCTTTAGCCTTGGCTATTCGTGTGATGAGCAAGACTATGGATGCCACTAAGCTTACTCCGGACAAGCTGGAATTGGCCACTCTTACACGTCACGACAACAAGACTTTTATCAAAGTTCTTCCCGTTGCACAGGTCAAAACTTTGATTGCAGATCACGAAAAGAAAGAAGCTGCTGAGGCGGCTAAATCAAAACCGACCACCACATCTTAATAATCTTGTTCGTGTATCCCAACTTTGATTATTTTGGATTCTGAGAACTTGGAAGTACACATTTCTGCTATAGCTCATTTATATATTTTTTTTATTTATTGGGTCATTTATTAATTAGTCTGATAGTTTTGATTCGCTTGTTGAATAAAAAGTCATTCACTTTTGAATACGACCTAAAACTCCTAATAATGAAAACTAAAATAATTTTTAGCTAATAAAATGCGCACGTGTAATTTAGCAAAGTAGAACATAAGTTCACGCATCTTGCGGAGTCATATTTGTGCCAAAGTGTGTTATATCAGACCTGACAGAAGGGAAGAACAAGAACAGTAAAAATTGCTTACATATTGGTTTCCTTATAGCAATGGGGAGCTCTATGCGGGTTTTAGAAAATAGCGACAACCAAGGCTGACGAGACGTATTTCAGGGCTGGCTAAAGGCAATTCCGCTTTCTCGATTTGTGATCATCTAGGCTCGCAGCGTGACGAATTCTTACTATGCAGCTGGTGGATCTGCCGGTTTGGTTAATCGAACTAAAATGCATTCTTTTCACCCCTTTGTGGTTTCTTTTTTTCGCCAATATGAAGATCGATCAACAAGGACGAAAGCCACTATCTTCTGCCGAATGAAAGCCTAAAGTTATAAGTACAACAGATGCGCCTGTAGCGCAAACCATTAAACCACACAAGATCGCATACGTGAAAGCAACTCAAAAACGTCCCGCAAACCAAGAAAACGTTGAAGTAGGATTGGCTGTTTCGGTGAGGCGGAGCTTATTCAGTTGAGTATAAATACCTATCGGTATGTGTGTTTTAGTATCATAACTCTCTGACTGTAATACAAATAAGCAGCTCATTCGTCTAGGTAAAACTGAGACATTGAAACTTGTTACTACAGCATCATGAAACGCGGAATTTCCCAGGTAAGCAAAAACAAGGAATTATTTTAACTTACCTGTAGATATTTTTTAAAAATCAAAAAAATTAAAAAGAAATTGTAATCTATTGATTCCAGACTTCCAGTTTCAACACTTAATTTCTATTTATTTTTATTTTTAGTTTCTAGGCCCAATTTTTTTGGTGCTGCTAGCTTTAGCAATCGTCGAGTTCAATGGCAACTTTGCAGCGGAGATTGTAAATGTGAGGGAAATGAAAGTTGAACACAGGTCGGATGACTTTGAAAGCCTAAGAACAGAGACACGTGATCATCACCATGGACATGGACATAATAATGGTTTTTTCCCATCAAAATCACATAATAAACCAAAAAAACCTAAATCGAGCTACGGAACACCAAGACCTCACTACGGAGCACCGACCAAGTCTTACTATTCGCCCCCAAAAGGAAACTATGAAAGTCCATCTTATAGCAAACCATCTCCAGCCTACAACCCCCCGCCTTACCGTCCTCCAGTCTATTCTTCTCCCAATTACAGTCCTCCTAGTTACAATCCTCCAGCATATGTTCCTGCATACACAGAACAAGCGCCAGCCTACCAACCACCAGCTTATTCTCCTCCAGCTTATTCTCCTCCAGCTTATTCTCCTCCAGCTTATTCTCCTCCAGCTCCAGCGTATAGCAAACCTTCTTATCCTCTGCCGTCAGAGCCTGAATACCCTTACAAAGTCGCCCCGGAATCATATAAAGGTGTCGATAAGGCAGTCTCTAATTATGATGATTTTCCAACTTTTGACGAATTCTTTAAAAAAAGCTTAAAATTTGATCAGTTTAAAATCTGAGTATGTTAGAATGTTCCCAGCGCACATGATAGCATATTTAACTTTTCCGTTTTCACTTAAACTTCTTCAACATTTCATTTTGTTCAAACATGTTATCCGATCTAATCCGTTCCCGCACCGCAACATTTTCGCATTTGTCGTTAATTTCACCCGTATTTCAAAAATTATCTGTAGGCTACATTGTTGTTTATTGAATAAACATGTGTACGCTATTATTCCGTTCAATAAATTTATAAATTGCAAAATATCATTATATTGTTCGTTCCTAGGATTGCACGACTTCGCTTTTAGACGACTACTTAGTTTAACCCTAACCAGCGAATAAGTGTACCAACACACAGCTTCTTAAGAAGAGGGAGGCAAAGAGTCAGACTCTCACTGACAACCAGGCGATTGAACTGACAACAGTACGAACACGAAGAACTATCTCAATTAGCCTCTCGGTCTCTTCACATCTGCTGCTGACGACCTAGTAATTCGAACCTTTATTTGGAATAGTAGGATAAACGTTTGTCTACCCACTTATCACTAGCAAAAAATTCGAAGAAAAATATTTTCGTCTGTTTTTTCTTTAATGTAAACCTTTATAGTTTATACAGTTGTTTTTTCTTTTTAAATATGGCGCTTCGACGCCATTATGAATCACGCCTAGCGATTTTCATTTGTTCTTTTCAGTCCTCTTCTCTCTTCTGTATCGTCTGCACTGCAGCAGATCTTCTCGTCTACGTCTAGATTGTTCATTCTTGGACTTCTCCTTTTCTCCAAATAATTATATTACATAAAACTATTCGCCATGTCTTTGGTCACAACACTTTACAACAATATTCTGCGTCGCTCATCTACATACGCTTTGGCTATTGTAGCCGGAGCATTCTTTTTTGAACGAGGTTTCGATTTGGCCTCGGAGCACCTCTACAGCGAAATCAACAAAGGGGTGAGTAACGATTAATTATAAATGTAAACCCAGTTTGAATGGCTTGTTAATTTTCCTTGTTTATTTTTAGAAACTGTGGAAGGACATCAAAGACAAATACACTCCTGCTGAATGATTTATATAAGGGCAAGGACACTATCTGGATGAAGATCGCCAGCAAGATTATGTTCATTCTCCTGTGTAGTGGGTTAATAAAATTGTACAAACCTTTATGTTGTTTTTTTTAGTGAGTTAAGAACATAAAATAGATCATTCTTTATTGTAAAATAAAACAGCTATTTTACCTATACTTCAGTAGGGTCATTATAAAGGCTTGAAAAAAATGTAATATACCATAAACAAACAGCTGTAAGGTTTGAAAACTTAACAGGATATCAATATCAGAGTATGATATAAAACTTCTTAACGAATTTCATATAAAATTTCAAGTGGAACCCATAATAGCTCTAATAATGGTGAGCATGTATTACATTGCTCTACTTCAGGTTAAGTAGAAGACTAAAAAGGAACAAATTTGGTAAAATCTAAACATTCATTTAAAGAAACATCAATTAAACCCATTGGATACGTCTATACATCATATTTAAAAAAAAAATCAATGAATATAAAATAAATAGGTAAAGTTTTGTTTATATTGGGCAAATTGAGCCCAGTTTTGGCTGTCCCCAGAGCAGAGTCTGCCCAGAGGCGTTCTCTTACCTGATCAGATGTGGCCATGTATTCGGCAACTTGGCAACGTACAGACGCTTCTTGTGCGTTTTGTCTTCAATTTCTTTTTCGATTTGAGAAAGAAGAGGAAATCGAAATTGAATCTGACTACATCTTTTTGATCAAGTAATTCGCTGTAAAATCAAGTTGAAATAAAATGTCGATCGGTGTTCCAATCAAAGTGTTACATGAAGCCGAAGGACACATCATCACCTGTGAAACAAATACCGGTGAAATCTACCGGGGCAAATTGGTCGAAGCTGAAGATAACATGAACTGTCAAATGACAAACATAACTGTTACTTATAGGTAATTTGATTGACAACAGTTTCTTACTTGGCTTTGGCTCATTTTGAAATGATTTATTTGATTCCTAGGGATGGTAGAGTTGCTCAACTGGAAAATGTTTACATTCGTGGATCAAAGATTCGTTTTCTTATACTGCCTGACATGTTAAAAAATGCACCCATGTTTAAAAGACAGGGTGCAAAAGCTGCTAGTTCTGCTGCTGCATCAGGGAGAGGAAAATCTGCCATTCTTAGAGCACAAGGTAAATACAAACTCTTTGTACATAACTTGTTGAGAGTCCTATATCTGCTTTACCATCAATCAAGACCTGTTCATACCTATACCATTCCTGTGACTTGGTCAAGGAGTTGTCATGTTTGGTTGTATGATATTGTGTTAACACAATTTTTTTCTATCAGCTGCACGTGGGAGAGGAAGAGCTAGAGGTGGAAGTTCAAGAGGCTGGACCCCAGGCGGTGGAGCTCCACCAGGCAGAGGAAGAGCTGCTCCACAATAATTTCCAAAGTTCTCGTCAAGTGTTGAAGAATTCAATACAACCTCTTTTTTTTACACGTGTATACATGTCGGACTTAATGTTGATACAAGTAAAACAAGCTGAATCATATGATCAGCTTTACAGAGATAAAGTGCAGTTGAGTGAGTTTCAGTGACACCTTACATTTATTTTCTTATTTCTTTTCTAGAATACAAATAAATGTGAGTTCACAATATTAATTTTCATCTCTAATTTTACTGGATAAACTGGATGACTGGATGTTTGAACTTGTAGCAAACTGCTGTTTTCATCAAAATGGCAATGCCTACAACATTGAATAAGGGGAGGAAAATGCAGACGACTTTTGTTTAGACGTACTAATCAAAATAAAGGAAATGGCTCTATTGACTGCAGATTGGAATCCTCTCGGAAGAGAGGCTTATTACAGGTTATTCTCAATTTACAAATCATATGTGTAGCCCATAACCTGGTAATGTTTCTTCCAGAAAATTTGAAATATATTCCATGGAATGGGTTGACCAAATAAATCTTCAGGAATTAAAAGTCTCTGTTGCCCCATCTGGTGGACCTATTGCAGTTGTAAGAGATGAAACAAAATTCACGCCAGTTCAGACTTCGGGCAAACCAATCATTTTCATCTTTTCCCCATCCGGGGAATTGAAATCAACTATTAAAGTAATTTTCTGTATGCATGTCTAAACCCCACTCTTTTACCAATCTAATCAACATTTTTGAAAAATTTGTACAGTGGAGTGGTGGGAAGGTTATTGGTCTAGATTGGTCTGCTTCAGAAGAGCTTCTTTGCATCCAGGTAAATCTCCATACATAGCACACATTACAAACATAAATAACTTATTTTTGTCTATCTAGGATGATGGCAGTGTATCGATTTATGACATATTTGGTACATACCAAAATTCTTTCCAAATGGGCCAAGAGGCTAAAGAAATGAAGATCATTGATGCTAGGAAATTTTCTACTACTAGTGGCACTGGGCTAGTAGTATTGACTACAAACTTCAGATTTTTTGTTGTAAATAATATAAAAGATCCAAGAATTCGAAGGTTTCCAGACATTCCAGGTAAATATATATTTATCCCTATTTTACATGTTGATAGAAATAATAATACTATGTGAGAACATGTTTCAGGTGTTAATATTGCCCCTAGCTGCTGGACAGCAATACATGGTGAAGACAGGCAAACTAGGGTTATAGTTGCTAAAGAGAAAGATATTTATCTTCTTGATTACGGTGAGCAGCATGTTGCTCAACGAATGCCCGAGATTTCTCATCACCACCTCTCGATAGTTGCGATTTCTGTATCGCCATGTAACAAATTGGTTGCATTACTAACCGACGCCGGTAAGTAAAATTTATGGTTTACTGTTATTAAGTAATAGTTACTTAGACGAGGTAATTTAACCATTGCATTTAAAGGTGTCATATGGATTGGATCGTCTGATTTTCGAAGAAAGTTCTGCGAACATGATGCCCAGTGTATGTCACCTGCCGTCCAGCTGGTTTGGTGTGGGTCGGGTGCAGTAGTCCTTAATCTAGGATCTGTCCTGTTAGTTCTCTCACCCAACAGAGATAACTTCACCTTAATTTTGGATTCGACTAGTCACGTTTGTCCAGAAATCGACGGGTTGCGCATTATTACAAACAGTAGCCACGAATTCTTGCAAAAGGTTCCATTGCCTAATCAGGAAATTTTCCGAATCGGATCCATGTCTCCTGGCGCTATTCTCGTCGAGGTCTGTGATTTTTTGTTTTAATCTTTAGGTATTTTTTAAAACAACATTCTTTTTCTTTAGGCTTCCAGGGAGTTTCAAAAGCGCTCTCATCGGGCCGAAGAATATATTCGACTTGTAAAGAATCAACTGGAACTAGCCGTAACCCAGTGTATTCAGGCCGCAGGAAACGAGTGGCAGCCCAGCGTTCAAAAAATGTTGCTTCGAGCTGCCCAATTGGGCAAAAGTTTCCTGTTTGACAAAATCGATCCGGAGCTATTTGTCGGAATTTGTCAAACGTTACGGATCTTGAACGCAGTTCGCAATTACAAAATTGCACTACCGCTGACTTTCCAGCAATACGAGCAGATGGGAAAGACAGTTTTACTAAATCGTCTCATACTGCGGCGCCAATACAGCATAGCCATTCAAATATGTCAATATCTGCAAATGTCGGAAGCTGAGGGCATACCACGCGTATTAACAGAGTGGGCATGTTACAAGATCAAACATGGAGTTGGAAAAATGGATGCTGAACAGCTGGCCAACGAAATTTCTACCAAGCTCGGCACTGGATCAAAAGTTTCGTACAGTAGTATTGCACTTAAAGCAATTGAATGCAAACAAGAAAAATTGGCAATCAGGTATCCACAAATTCGATTTGCATAAAGTTGTTCGTCTTGCTAGATTTTTGTCTCATTTCAGGTTATTGGATTTCGAACACCGAGCATCTAAACAAATTCCACTTCTCCTCAAGCTAGGCCAAGAACCGCAAGCTCTGACTAAAGCTGTGGAAAGTGGTGATCCCAATCTCATCTATAAAGTGCTAGTCGTCATGAAGGAAAACTATTCGGCTGATAAATTTTACATGACCATTCGTCATTATCCTTCTGTAAATGCACTCTACGCCAAATTATGCCGCACTGTTCAGATGGGATCGCTCGAACAAATTTACGAACAAGAAGATAATTTCAACGCTCAAGCGATTCTCAGCGTTAAAGATAGTTACCGGGCTCAGGTTTGTTCATTAAAGACTTGCTTATAATTTTTGTAAATTGTTTGGTAATTCTTTGCCATTATAGAAACTTGAGAATCGATCGGCAATGCTCACTACAGCAGTCAAGCAGTACCGACAGGCTAAAGCCGAAATAGCCGCTACTCTGACTGAAGATCAACTTAAATTGCTGAAAATCCAATCAGGTTACGAAACGAAATTTGGGTGTCCGGTTATTGATGTTTCATTAAATGACACTCTCAAACTTCTAATGCGTCGAAGAGATTTGAAAGAAACAGAAGAAATGGTTAAGAAATTCAAAGTTCCTGAACGACGGTAAGATTTCCCTCGTGAATTATTTATAATGTGAAGTTTTGTCGTCAATTCATGTGATCATATGTAGATTGTGGTGGCTCAAAGTAACAACTTTCGCTGAAATTGGGGACTGGGTCGAGCTGGAGAAACTAAGCAAAGCAAAGAAATCTCCGATAGGATACGAGGTAAAGAGAAGGTTTACGGGGAAATGTGAATCACATGTTGTTATTTGATTTTCTTTTAGCCTTTCGTCGACGTTTGCCTACAGTTCAACAACATCGCTGAAGCTCAGCGCTACTTACCGAAAGTTGAAGAACATCTTACCATCAAATATTACGTCAAGGCCAAACTGTACACAGAAGCTGCTCAAATCGCTTTTCAGCGTAAGGATACGGAAGCGTTACATTACGTTCAATCTCGTTGCTCCTCTAATCGCGAAGCAGTCGACATGATTAACGCCCTAATCGCCAAATTGGCAAATCCAGCAGAAGGCCAAAACAAACGTTAATGAGCTCTTTCACACTATAATATTTCCTTATCAGAATGTTTCGTCGCCTGAATTTTGACGCAATTCCAAACTCATTTTCATAAAATTTCTTGTCAAATATATACGATTATACTTATATATTACTATAGATAATCGCTATGGGCGAGTCACGTGAAAATGAAAACAATTTTGGTGGTTGCACTGACCTACTGGAATTGCATGGTTATCGTACGTGAGTGTTTACCTCAATCGAGTGGTGACTCTTACAGAATCAGAAGTGGCCCTGTTCATGGGTACGCGAGACATAATACTTTGTTTTTTATCTATTTTAAATCTCTTTTGCCCAAATTTGGTGTCATAAACTTGTTTTGAAACAAGTCTTATCCAAGGTAACACACGAAAAACATCGTTATTTATTTCGTTCAATAATCTTCAACTGTGCCAAGTTGAACCTCGGCGTTTATAACCATGAGATTATTTTTTGCCATTATTTGAATATTTCTTTCAGAATAAGTCTTTTACTAAATTGAACAAAATGTGAAAAATATTTCTGCATATTATTAAAGTTGAAACAAGTTTTCAACTAAGCTGACACAATTTTTATTATTGAAAAATAACGAGTTCAAGGTGGTGCTAGTGTAACGAAGCCTAGCGCACTCAATATAAGTAGAACCAGTCGCCAAATGAGATACGGAAAAATTCAGTTTCTTAATTATTCTCGAAAAAATGGACGATAATGAAGATTTCGAATACGCAGATGATGAAACAGAAGAATTGGATGTTGAAATGCCAGAAGAGCCCGAATATTACATTCACGACGAAAGAGAAAAATGTGTTTGGTGTTTGTGGATTGTATTTCTATTGACGATGGTGGGTGTCGTAATTGGCGTGACGCTCTACATCAGTCAAGTCTATTTCCTTATCAAAGATCCGGAGCCAACATTTTCAACCACCGAAATCCTGGATGGCTATCGTTACGACTTTTTCCATGAACCCAGAACGTTCAACGATACGCAACGCATCTGTTTCAATCGCAACTCTGAAATGATCGTCTTCAACAACACGGAAGAACACTCCCGTTTCAACCAATACGTGGCCGATTATTTCCAACCTTACATCAAGAATCATACGGATCGATGGAAGAGGGTCGGGCTTCAGATTTGGACTGGCATCCGCATAATATTCAAAGCAGGTCAACTGACACAATTCGATTGGCCCGGCCGAACGGAATCCCCCGAAGAGATGTTGAATTTTTATTACATCTCTCAACACAATCGCTTATGTAATATCGGCACCATCGAAAGAATGCAACAAATTCGCAAGGCCATGCAGAGCAAATACGCTTCCAGGCAGTTTATCGTCAAGGATTTTAGAACCAAAGCCGAAAATGCAATCAACGAAATCGGTTGCTGGCAAGTTCGATTTCTAGAAGAAAACGAGTCGCTTATTTTACCATTTGTTTGTAAGAGCCGCATTATCCCGACGTAAAAAAAATAAAAGCTTTAATTCCCAAAAGATAGGTGGCCAACATGACATGTACGTATCACGCCTCGCAGGATCTTAAAAACTAATACAAAAGCTCTAAAAATCCAAAAATTTTGTCACAAGGAAAAATTCACGAGTGTATATAGGAAAAACTAGGTTGGCGAACTTTCACATATGGTCAGGTGCCTATAGTATAGATAATAAACTCACCTCATTAAAGATTAAAATAAAGTCAGTAGCGCGTGAGTTTTGCTAGTTGTAAAGCCAAACATAAAACAAACCATTTTCCTCTATTATAGCCGAGAAAAATGAAAGCTCCTGATAACAGAAAAGCTATATAGTCAGTTAAACGAGGTTACGAACAAACATAAATCTCGGCGGGCGCGCTCGTACCGCGTGATTCTCTCATCATGTGGTTTAGGACGATGACGTGTACCCTTATCACAAATGATAAAAGCAAAAAGCAAACGACTTGTGCCTTTGTTCGTGAAAAAAGCCGGTCTCTATACAACGTAATAGAGCTTGCGCCTCAAGGTTATTGTGTACGATGGAGCACTTGTTGATGGTACAAGTATCTATGCACCCGCCTGTGTTGCAATCACGCAAACATCATCACGTGCTATAACAATGAATTGTTGTCAAGGAGAAAAAAATGTTTTTGTTGATCGAAGGACGGTAGCAACGATGCAACGCTCCTCCATATACGGTTGCAAATTCTTTACGCGTATAATGTATTCATTCCGCATGCTCATTTGGTAACGTGTTAACTATATATCCTCTTCATTTGGGGAGGAATCAAATAACATGTGCTACGTATAAGCGCAGAAACCGCATGAATAATCACCGGCTGTCTTGGTACAAGGACAATCACACATCGGTGCTTGGCACCGTCAAATTCGTAGCACCTGTTTATCTCTTTGAGAAAAAGTGAAAGGTGTGGCTCACGAAGGATCGTGTTTTGTTGGATCCAAGGTCTCGGGGATATTCAACATTGGGCGAATCTACTAACTAAATAACCTGCTCTGCGCGGGTCATTGCTGGGTTACATGTTTATATGGCATTGATTTCGATGAGAAATTCCACACACCAGCATCACAGGTGAATAATCAGATAGACATTTTCAGTTGAATAGACTTTTGAAAAATTCGAACGAATTTCAGAAAAGCGTGCGTGAGACCACCCGTTCTGATTTGGTGATAACAATCCTGAGAGAAGTATATAGGAGTTGACAGTAGGGAATTTTGTTTTTGTTCTATGCGATCCAGTTGACGGCCATCTTGGCACACAAACTGTTTTTTTAAATATAGAGAGAGCACAGCAGTCGAAAGGTAAATATAGATGGAGTAAAATTCGCAGAGGTGTAGGGTCTAGGGTTTTACCTTGAAACTTGTATTTATACATATTCCACGAACCGACTCTCGGTCCGGCGTTGGAAATGTTGCAAACAACAGTCAGTGCTTCAGTAACGGGACACGCTAGCCTTAAGCTCCAATCAACAAAGATAATATAAACCGGTGGCTTTTGTGAAAAGTAACTGAATCTAAGTTGTGTATGCAAATTCAATGAGATTAAGCAGAGGGTACGAAATGTATAAGGCCTATCTCTTTGTACAGTTAGGTCAAAAATAAAGCCAGGAGGGAACTCCCTAGCAGACAAGCCGCCAATCAAGTAAAAAGGTTTCCCCAGCAATCTTTTTATTTTTGTTACCCAAGAAAAATCTTGTCTAAGACACAAACAGGGAATGGCTGCGGGATATTGAATTCTCTTGCTCCATCTTTCTCAGTGGAAACCGGCTAAATCCGGTTTGACTATTTCCCGCGGCCAGTATAAGTCTTATTATTCGCATCCTGATTCATTGTGCTTGGTAACCACCAACGAGTATAAGGAAAAAAACAGAAAAAAACAAAACAAGAGTCTTTGTGTTTGCGGTCGTCGGTAGTTAGTAGCCAGAACCTCGTGCTACCGCGCGGTCGTCTCTGCGTGCGGTTGAATCAGTTGCATTTTTTCGCATATACACAACACGTTGTCCATATCACAGGCAGTGTCAAAGATGAACGATGATAACCAGCAAACTGTTCCGCTGCTGGGTTCTAGTTCTAATTATTCCGCCGGAGTTCCATCATCCGGAGAAGATCAGCAACATGTGAGGATTGTCAATAACCTGGCGACAGCGACAAACAAGGTAATCTGTAGCATTAAAGTTAAATTTGGTTTTCAAACCAATTGTTATTACATCCGCCGAGTGACTTTTGACTCCATTGGGTAATGCTGATTGGCTGTTTGACAATTGAATCGAATAAATAAAATAAAAAAAAAGGGGGATGGCTTTATTCGGGTGGCGTTACGCGCATAAACAACTGACAGTCGCTTTCCAGTTTGACACGCTCTCTATCACGAGTTTCACGACTCAGTTGGATTACGTAAAGGGACGAGAGAGCACGCTTCGTACTTTGGCTTAGATAAGCTAGAAAAGTATAGTTTCATTTTTATCCAACGTGTGTACACAAAACCACCAGATTACACACCCACCGAGTATTCAACAAGTGGTTTTTTTTCTGGTCGGGTGGTTGGGGTCGGTTTTACGCAGAGAAGAATTTTAAAGCCACACGATACAAATCTTTGAAATTAAATGGATGACAAAATTAAGGTAACTTTTCTTCATTTCCACACAAGTTTTCTGCTTTGTTATTTAACAACTGTCACTGCTGTCACGGATTTGCCTCGTTGTGGGTTGGTATGGAAACTGGAAACCTCGGCCCCATTTATGGCCGTCAAGTGAAAGAGAAAGGAAGTCATCTGCCCTTTAAACTTCTCTTTATTTTTCTATTCTTGAACGCAAGAATTAAATCTTGACATTCTCGGTCAAATAGGATTGATTCTAGACTCTAGTTAAATTACGATTTTCATGTCGTCGAATCCAAATTGTATTCTACATTTCTAGCCATAAAAAGTTTTAATTTAAAAAAAAAAGAAAACTAAAAATAGTTCTTGTCTATTGTTTGAATATGCCAATAGCACGTTTTTTTTTTCTGGATTCACCAGCAGTTTGACTTCATTATCAACGTGCAACATTCACAGTCATGCCCGTGAATAATATGCTTTTTAAAACGTCCTTTGTTATATTTTCTATTTTAGTTTGTTAGTTACAGTTTTGGGTCGAGCCAACGTATTTTCGAGAACATTTACCTCGTTTTTACTCATACTAAGTGGCTATTATATATTCTCTATTGAATTTCCGGCGTGTCAAAATCTTATTGAGAAATATGCCGAGATGTGAAAACGGTTGTTTATCAAAATCCTTTGTTCTTTCAGCAGACGAATATTGCTGTTCCAGCAACACCTACTGAAGATGATTCTGACTATGACACAATCACCTCAAGGTATGATTTATTGTCTGTTTATTTAATGTGTTGGAATTGTTTTAGAAAAATGCATATATTTAATACTGACAATGTAAATGTCATGTAGAACTCCTCTCAAAAAGAGGACAGGGTTTGTCTTGCCAACACCGTCCAATGCAGACATCGAAAGTGGGAAAAAGGAAGAAGCTGATCAAGCCGATAAAACAAATTGCACGACACCTTTAAATCCCAATAATAACCAGAAGAATGGCAGTCCTTCATTCGCCAACCGCATCAAAGATAAGATAACTGTAAGTTTATGTCTAGGGACTTTTCTGAACCATTGGTGGTCAATCAAATTTTGAAAAGACGACCTGTATTTAATGATGAATGTGATTTCGTGTTTGTTTTACAGAATGCAGTTCCAAATGTGATTCAAAAGAAACCAAGAGAGTACAAACTCAGGGCTTTTGTTGGGTTTTTGTTCCTACTTGTCGTTTTTCTTGTTGGCTTTGCCTACATTTTCTACTATCAACAACTTTCTAGAGTGAGTGAAACCTATTGCATTCTTTACGTCTCTCTACATTTCACTATTCAAACAAGTAATAACAATTTCTGTTTTTAGAAAACTTATTTCGAGAGAATTCGGTTTACTAAAGAAGATCGTATAATGCGAGTGTACGACGATAACGGTATGGAAGCTCTCAGAGGCCATATGGGAGCATCATTTCCTACATCACAAAAATCTTATCCATGCCACGAGAGAGACCGTCCTGCCAATTCTACTTTGTGTTTGGAATGGATGGGACGCGGACGATTCTCTCTTGCTCAAACACCGAACAAAAATCAGGACGATAAGTCGCGATGCTACCGAGTCATATGGCAATCGCTCTCTCCCGATACCTACCCTACCGATTGCTACGAAATGAACAACCATTTGTGGTTCGGAGCTGGAGCCGTACTAGGTCAACAACACGATTTTGCTGGTAATGCTGCTGCAATTTAATGTATAACAATAGGTAAATAATTGTCAATGCATACTATTGTTTTGTTTCCAGGGTGGCCTCTTAATAGAGCTGAAGTTCCAATCAGTCCATTTGTCACGGGTACTGAAGTTCGAGGACATAATGGTTGGGGTCAAGTTCTTCGCCGCTATTTTATGAGTTCCAGAGCAGCTGCTATCATCGTCGACGATTCTACCCCACTGTGGGTATCGGTCAATGCCAATCAAAGCCAGCGGCTTTGTCTGCAATCCAGAAGTAGTGGTTTCCCATTTTTCGACCATGGAGAGGAATCAATTGCTTCCAATACTACCACCAAGAGAAACGGGACCAAAAATAACCCTCTGGTTAATTCAGTTTTAAATTACACCATTTGCACCGCCGCTGATCTCGATACGCTGTTAACCTCACTGGCCGACGCCTGGTGGGACGGACTGAGGAAAGACGAAATGGAGGTAAAATTGAGCAAAATTTTTTAGTGAAATTAATAGTTAAACATGAAAATTATGACCCTGGGAAAAACCTGGTGGGTTATAATAGGCCATCTAAAAATGAAAGTTCTTATCCTTGGTGTTTATTTCTATTCCAAAGATAGGGAAAGTTATCTCTTTTGAATTTCCTATAGGAATTTTTATTTTTTCGAGGAAGATGGTGTCATCTTTTATGATTTTTTTTTTCTATGTTAAGGTCGTAAAGAAACTGATGGAAGACCCCGTCTGGAGATTTCAACCCAAGGCTGATGATAACCAAACAGTGCAAAGTTTGATGAAGTACACGAACAGTATCGTTGGATCGGTGTGGACCAGTCCAGGTTATTTGTTGATTGATACACCATGGGAGGAGAAAACTGGAGATTTAGAGTTTGATCCTAATCGATTCCAGGTTTGTTTATTTCTTTTCATTTTATTTGCCCAGATCTTAACTGCGATTATATTAGGGATTAAATGAGGCTCTCGAGATAATCCATCGCAAAGGATTCAAAGTTGCTGTTACCGTCCGGCCATTTGTCAGCACATTTTCCAAGACCTACAAGAGTGGCTTAGATTTTGAACATTCTGGCTCGTCATCAGTCGGAACATGGATTCGTCAGCCTTACGGCGAAGGATCACCAGCTTTGACGAGCTATAATGGCGACCACAGTCTAGCGTTGGCTGACGTAACTTCCCGCAATATCTCTGAATGGGTTGCCGAACGTCTCCACACTCTAATCAAGAACTACGAATTGGACGGCATCTTCTTCGAAAGCGTCACAGCTGATTATTTGCCCCATTACTACCTGACATCTAAACCACTATTAGATCCATCAACATTGAGCAGTTTGTGGGTGGATGCAGCTCGCCAAGTCACCACAGTACTCAGCGTCACTTCAGCCACACACATGCCTAGGCTTCCGACCTTCGTGGCCATTCCTTGGCTTCCGTCCTCTTGGGATGGTCTGGCTCATCTACTTCCTTTGGTCTTGACGCTCAGCGTCTCCGGTTATCCTTTCCTCATCCCTCCTCCAGTTGGCGGCTTTTCAAATGCGTCCAAACCTGAAAAGGAGTTGTACATCCGCTGGCTTCAAGTGAGTACTTTCCTTCCAGTGATACAATTCGCCACCATTCCTTCGTCTTACGATGCTGAAGTGGAACGAATGGCCAGCAACCTGACTGGACTTCGGCAAGCCACTGTCCTTCCCATCCTGCAGCGGTATGGTGGCAGCTCTGTGTTCGATGGATTGCCAATCATTAGACCGCTGTGGATGTTGGATCCTTTCGACAAAGAAGGACTCGACGTTGCGGACGAATTTTGCGTCGGTGATGAGCTGCTCGTTGCCCCCGTCCTGGAGCCGGGAGCGCGAGAACGGGAAGTATATTTACCCAAAGGTGTATGGAAAGATGGCATTGATGGAAGTCTTCGGAAGGGTGGACGATGGATTCACCACTACAGAGCCAAGCTCGATCAAGTTCCGTTTTTCACACGAGCAGCCGAAGGCACGCGCTTATAATAATTACAGAGAACGCAACCCGTAAACTTTCACCTGAATTGGCCTATTTCATTTCATTTAGCTGTATGTTTGTGTTGAATTTTAGGTTGTATTTTTATTCGCGAAGCTCTATATGTTCTTTAGATTGTTGACATAATGCTGCCAACTATGTCCAGTGAAACATTTCTTTTAAGGAAAGAGATGCATTTTTCTTTCTTTTGGATCCTTAACGAAATAAAATAAAATTGATTATAATGTGTGTGTCTTGTTTAAAACTTGTTGATTCCAGAAAATCTAGCGACGATGTAATATAACTTGTCAAGAATACACTCGTAACTTATCCCTCCCACAAATTATGAAATTCTTAGTCTTCAGTGCGAACAACAATCAACCAATCGATATCTTACGTCCCGTAACAGGGATAAAGAATAGGCAGCAATTCTGAGGACTACATCCAAGGATTCTTACATGTTGAAACAAAAAAAAAAAAAGTTTGAAAGGTAGTAATGTAAAGACAAGAAAAGAATCACACTAAATACACGACAGAAGGTAAAAGAAATTGGGAGATGTAGGGGAGGGAAATGACGAATGGATGTGTTTTTGCCAAAAATATTGATTTCGAGATGATGTAAGAAAAGGGAATCGTTTCAACTCGGCTTCTGCCTGTTATCAATCAACTCCTGTACGGCATCTATTAGGGTTTGTACGGCGTCCTGGTTCGATGAAGGTTCAGTTTTTATCTCCCCAGATTCGTCTTCTTCGACAACCCCTTCGGTGTCATCTACTGTCTGCGCTGTTGCGTAAGCTACGGCCGTCTACAAAATTAAAACACAGATTAGTTAATCAGTTCCCAAGAAAACATTAATTAGCATCTTACCTGAGTACCGTCCTCGTGGGTTTGGACGAGAATCAATTGTCCATTCTCTGTCTCGACTAATTGCCCACCAGCAGGCGCAAGCACTGCACTACCGTCAGGCTGAAGGATAACAATTTGGCCCGATTCAACAAAGGCGTGTCCAAGATCTCCTCGCAACATACCGTCCTCATCGTCATCATATACACCACCTTCCAGATCATGTTCTCCATCTACTCGACCCGGACCAACCATCAGTCGCATCTAAAATTCCAAAATACAACATTTAGCAGTGAACTATAATGTTTAAGCCAATCAGCATACCTGGCCATCTTCTCCGTAAACCAAGTGATGTGTAGATAAAACTTCTGTTCCAGACATGGGCTGCTCTAATTGGATCTCCCCCACGTCGATTCTCACTGGCTCTTCATCTTCTTCCTCCTCTTCTTCTTCCTCAACTTCCGCATTTTCATCAAGTTTGAACATTTCTTCAGGGTATCCCACCACTTCTCCCTGGAAGCAACCCAATCGTAAAAATAAACTAACGTAAATAGAAAATAATAAAGATGTATACCTTAGAAGTAATAAAGGCACCCGTTTGGTCATCCAAAAGCGTCTCCTCTTCCGTAAATGGACCGATGTCAAATTGACTGTCTGGCCTCTCCGAAGGCCTTAGCTCCACTACGGTTTCAGGGACCTTTTTTCGTCGAAGGGGACGACCACTCGATCCGAAACGTTGGATGGCTGGTCGGAATCGCCAAATTTGCGTCCGTTCCATGAATTCATCCCAATTATCCCAGTATGTAGGAGGGAAAGTGACCTTAGGCGTTTTTAGTCCAGCAAATGGATCAGTTGACAAGCGGTTACTGGCTGCTCCTCGTTTGGTGTAGACAAGAGCTGGAGTTCCTTTATTTCCATTCAGCATCTGATAAGCCAAAGTACCAAATCCATTAAAGTTTCATTTTTGCCAAGACTTTTGTTGTAATAATACTTTGTTGACGACAACAGGATCTACTTTTCTATGCGTAATCTCCACAGAGCTGGTGGAAGCTCCATCTTTAATTTCAATCTCCGGCATTTCGGCCGGAACCGGTTCTAATTCGGTTCCTGGAATGGGATGAATATAGCGAACGTGATTCTCCCAGTACTCTCGTTTGCCAAACTTAAATCCACACACCTAGAAATAAAAGAAACAAAATCTTAAATACCAAAATCATCAAAGTCTACAACCATAAGATATGTTTTATACTTGACAGTGATGAAAAAGTTTACGATCATGGTTGCTTAAATGCCAGCGTAAGTTCTTTTTGTCACCAAAGGTGCGGTGGCACTTGCTGCATTTGAAAGGTCGGTCCTTGTTGTGAACTACTTTGATGTGGCGTTCCAAATCACCTCGTCGAGTAAAGCGGGCATCGCACAAATCACAAGCATGGGGTCGTTCATGGGCATGGGTCTTCAAATGAGCTTTCAGTGAACCGGGTTTCATGATGCGATGACAGGACAGGCACTCGATTCTTGCTCCTTCTCCCTCCCCAACAACAATGGTCCGAACTTGGATCCGGCCTTCCCCGTCCTCTTCGAACTCCTCTAAATCATCTGCGTTCTATACTCATGCAAATTGCAATAATAAGGCATCTAAATATACCTAACAACACACTCTTTCATCACTGTCGGTATGCAAATATCGTAGGATTGAGCTTGAAATCAATGAACAAAATTGGATGTAAGAAACAACTACTCACCGTTGGGACGATAAAACTACTACTAGCGGTCATTTTCTTCTTCTTGGCAGGAGGTGAGTGGATAACTGGGTCTTCTTCATTTTCTAGTTTCCACTCAAAATCACTGTCATGATCTTTAGTAGATTCAAATGTCATTTTCTGGTGTGTTACTTCCAGAACTTCTTGTGTTATTTGAGTATTGACAGATTTATTAGTATGCTGCTCTGTCAATTCTTCTTCTTCTTCTGTTTCCATTGTAACACTCATTGACTGTACAGCCAGCTCTAAAACTTGACCCAAGTTTACTTTCTCCTTTTTAGGTGGATCTGTTATTATTTCTTCAACTTCTGCCATTTCTTCTGGCTGAATACTCAAAATGTTCACTTCAATGGGTTTGATTTCACTTGATTCCTCTTCCACTTCTTCTTCTTCTTCTTCTTCTTCTTCTTGAGATGGAGGTGCTGTATATCTTCTAGGACGACCTGGCCCTCGCTTTACTTCTGCTTCTGGAGTAGACTTGTTCTTTGAACCTATAAAATACACATTGTAGCATAAACTAATGTTTTTAAGTGTACATTGGTAACATCGGGGTTTGAATAACAAAATCAACATTTTAATTACCTGGGGGTCTTCCTCTTTTCTTTTTTACTTCTTGAGAGTCCGTATTTTCAGATTCATCAGCTGTAGATTCACTTTTAGTGCCTTTGCTGTAACTCCTAACTGCTGGAACATAATATTCATAATCTTCATCATATCGTTTATTGGCCACTGATCTACGTCTTGGAGATGACTTGTTGCTCATCTATTAAGAGAACCATTGAGGAAAAATATAATGCCCAGTCAAACTAGGTTAATTCACTTGCAAGCAGAGAAATGACAGAATGAAAAACGTTCAATTCTTTTGTTTTTGAAAAGCGAATGTGGGCCCGTAGTGATGGCGTCCTCTGCACACCAGAAATTACTTACGCCCAAACCAAAAAAAAAAAACCTCCACGCCACTAGTTAAAATAACAACCACCAGGCACTGGTTGAGTTCAATAATCGTTATAAAGATGACATACGTTTGATTTGAAAGGTGTCCCGGCCCGGGAACAATCAAATATTTGTGTGTTTCGTGCCTACCTTCTTTCGATGAAGTTGTCCTACCGACGAATTAAATGGCCGCCAAGCGCTTTTTGGATAATGAATGACTCGAGAATAGGATGTTTATATTAAATTACTCGCGATCAGAAAATTTTTACCATTTGAACAATTTTTTAAGGTGGTTTAATTCGAAATTTTTTTAAATATTAATTACTGTAAAAAGGGCCTTCTAACTTTAAGATGGACCTTCAAACATGAAATGCAAATGCCTCTTTACAATTGGGTGCCGATTCAAAGCTTGATTTGGCGGGAAGTGAATCGACTCTTTTAAAGATTTTTCGATAAAATGATTCAAAATTTAGTTGTTAATATGTAAAGAAACTAATTTTCCATCATTTGAAACATTATTTTACAATAAGTTGCATTTATATGCTAATATATGCATTTTCAAAACCATGAGGCTAGACTCGACAATTAAAAATCTAAATAAATTCAGTAAAGCCTAACTGAACACTATAAATATTCACTAAAAAATCTTCAAATTTACTGATACGTAAAATATAAATTGTCATTTGCTTCATTTTCGAATATAAAACATTTACATCATTTTGTAACGCAGCTGCAGACGCCAATCCCCTTCGGCATCAAGCGTTGTCTTCTTTTTCTACCAACTTGGCATCGTTCAGTCTTTCCCAGTTGGGTCCTTTTTCGTCAGTCGTCGTCAGGACTTTATACATTCTTCTAAAATGGTAAAACATCTTATTATATCGAGTTTCATCCGTTTAAATCTTAAACATCATTTTAAGTATTGAACGAGAAAAAGTAGATAGTCCATTCTCGCAACTATTCCTGATTAGTTTTTGGTTAAAAAGAAGTCTTGGACACTTAGCGGTTGCTGTCATGTTTGGAAAACTTCATATTAAAACATGGCCTTTTGATCATGTGTAGGGTCGCGTTCGTACGAAAACCGTCAAGAAGGCCGCCAAGCTGATCATCGAGAAGTACTACACTCGATTGACGTTGGACTTCCACACCAACAAGAGGATCTGTGAAGAGATTGCCATTATCCCTAGCAAACCTCTGAGGAACAAGATTGCTGGGTATGTTTGTTGATCTGTGTTCAGTTGTTTGTTCATGAGTTATAATGTGTGTTATTATGTCAGGTTTGTCACCCATTTGATGAAACGTCTGCAACACAAGACTGTTCGTGGTATTTCTATCAAGCTTCAAGAAGAAGAGCGTGAGAGAAGAGATAACTATGTCCCTGAACAATCTGTTTTGGATATGGACACTATAGAAATCGATTCTGAGACCAAGGAGATGTTGAAGATGCTGGTTAGTACATTGATTTCAGATATATTTTTTCTATTGTGTTCTGATATGTATACATCTATTTTGAATGTAGGAATTGGAGAAAATTCCCAAGCTTCATGTAGTCAATCCTACACCAACTGGACATACTGGTGGACATGGTGGACACAGTGGCGGCCCGCATCACGGTGGTCAACGTCGTTAAGATTTCTGTATTGCCCATCTCCTTGTTTGATTGTGAAATACAATTCTTTATCAAGGACAATTGATCAATTTTTGTTACACTTGTAATTATTAAATAATTAATCTAATAGGAGAATGGTGTATCTAATGGCAATAAAATCAAGTGAATTTAAATTAAACAAAATTCTAAAATGACAATAAAACAAGTGAATTTAAATTAAACAAAATATTTTGGCCAAAATTAACTGAACTGAAAAATATTTAATTAAAATTATCCTTCAACATACATAAAATAAGTAAACAATATCATTCTTTGTTCAATCAGCATTGCTGATATTTTATTAGACACATTTAGTGGAGGATACCAGAAGTAAGATTCATGAAAATGATAGCTTGGTACATTTAATTAACAGTCCAAGAAGTTTGCAGCCATCAGAAGTTCAAGTGCAATTTCAGGAGCAATGGGAAATTCAGGAATTTCAGTGGAACTGTTAGTGTATCGCACCTTGTATGTAAAATACATGCACACCTTCTGCAAGACATGAGACCTAAAATGTTAAGAAAAAGAAAATAGTAATGTATTAATAAAATCTTAATGCAATGCAATGCAATATTCTTTCATCTTATTTCTTACGGA
Organism: Daphnia pulicaria; assembly: GCF_021234035.1. NCBI lineage: Eukaryota > Metazoa > Arthropoda > Branchiopoda > Diplostraca > Daphniidae > Daphnia > Daphnia pulicaria. The sequence continues at coordinate 6,145,905 of NC_060917.1, forward strand.
ATTTCACGAAAGTTGACCTCATTGGTTTCATTTTCAGCAAACTGCCCTGGTCCAGACAACATAGCCTTAATAGTGCCTGAAGTAAGAGCATGCTCCCGTTTCACAATAAATTCATGGCCATCAGATGAAATCAACTTCACATACATAGCATTTGGTCCCTCACAACCACCATAAGAGTTGTTTTCCTGGAATGAAAAGTGAATGAAATTCATTAAATATCCACCTGGAATAAAATTTTAGTTGAAGAGCCAAAATGGGTGAAATAATATCATTGAAAAAGAATCCAAAAGATGATTCAAGCTTAAGCGTTTTCAATTGACTTCAACTATCCACGACTATCGAAGATTGGTCATTTCACGTAAAACGTTTGGAATGGTCAGTTCCCTTCTAAACCTAAGACTATATGAAGTGTGAAATAAAGCAAACAGTTAAAAATTCCTTACATTTCCATCTGACATTTTTTTGGAATTTCAATCAAATTTACAATCAAGAAATTGATTACGACAACGTTTACTCTTCTCAATATAAAAAAAAGAATGGGACTTCACTGTTGTCAACATTTATTTCAACGTTGCCAGTTCTTTTTTCGAAGCCGACTCACGCCGGAATTCATTAGCAAAGTTATTCAACAATCAACATGGGTGTTGGATTTATAGCTATTAATCTAACTTCTAAATAATTTATAAGTTTCAAATAAAAATAATAAAAATTCCAACCCATGTCTGACTGCACAAGTGCAATATATCGCACAAGTCGTGCGCCACTTTTCCTCTCGCGGCTTCCCTATTACGCTAGTGTCGTCTGGTGGGGAACGGCGACAACTCTCCCTACGTATTTTCCTTTCCGTCGCCATTTTGATTTTGCAGCCCTTGTTTACATTTTTTAAACGATGACGTCTTTAGACGAAAGAACTGCAGAAACTCTGCAGGCATTAGTTACGCCTGCAACTTTTGAAGGGATTGTTACGCAGCTTGAAGAAAACAATAAGAGAAGCAACGTACAACAACTTTAATTGATCAACGAGTAAGAATCAATAAACCAGGGGAAATCTAGTGCTTTACAAGTCAACCTGAGCTGGAGGGAGAGTGGATGCTATCAAGAATAAGGCTCAAACCATCTTAATATGGTAAGAAGTGTTGCATTTGTTCAACTATATTCCTTTTTTTACACAAGTTGATGTAACCTGGTGTTTTCTTACATGTTTATAGACCTTGGAACGGAGGACCCATCATCCTAAGAAGTCAGATGGTGGAAATCCTGGCAATCAGACTAAGCGATTATATAGTCTTCATGACAAGCATGAGGCCAAGTTAGTCTTCATGACAAGCATATGCAGCTTGCCATTATTTTGTCTTTGATTTGTGTGAAAACACCAAAACAGTTCTCGTGCAGTGTCAAAGGGTGCTTTATGATGAAGGTGCTGAAATCCCAGGTAGCTAAATTCAGTGGTAATCCATAGACTAAATGTTAAGTTTCATATGTTTATTTCAACTTAAATTATATTTGTGTAGATAGCAGCAAAGCGCGCTTGGTTCAGCATCATATAATCATCCAAAAGAAGGCGCGTATCGATAAGAAAATTGATCGTCTCAATGACAATGATGATGGTGTTATGACTGATATCGTGACGCAACCAGATTTAGATAGTGGTGAATTCCCGTGACATACACTTGGTTCAGGTAGAGACAAATATTGCTCACCATATTTCGTATTTTATTTATATCTTGTCTTTCTTTCCATTTACAGTTCCTTTGATCTAGTACTATGTGGTCATTGATGCACAGATGTTAAGGCTGCGATATAAGGAAGCAATTCTTCAAAACCAGAACGAGATCATCCAGCAACGTTCTGCTCCATCCTTATATCTTCCCGATGTACGCTCATCTAGCTTCTCTGCTTTTGCTGCTACAACTTGTCTTACTTCACCGACGAGTTGGAACACTTCAGTGGTCACTACCCTTTGCTGTTACTCACCTGCAGTTAATCACCACGGGATAATGTCCAGGTACCCGACAATTGACTTACTTTCGTAGATTATCTACTAATAATCTAGTTGCGTTAAACTCTGTCTGTGTAATAATTCCAAAATCAGACCCTTCTTGCGCGCAAACAAAGTTTTACTTGGACGTTTCTTTTTTGTAACGCTAAATGGCTTTTTGAAAATTTGCAGCTGTCAAAACAGTCAGTTTTAGTTACTTTGAACATCTTTTTAAACATTTATTGGCAGTTATTTTGTTGAAATATTTAGTGATAACTGACGATTACTATTCCAGCAACAAAGCTCACTTGTTAAATTTTCAAAAATTGCTTTTTTTTCTACTTCCGGTTTACTCATTTCAGTCATTATTTCAGTAAATATTGATTTGACGCACAAAAGAACCACATATTCGTGATCCTCGTCAAATTTGTGGTAAAGTTCATGTTTTTTTTGTACGTTTTCGTACTTCCGGTCTTGAGAATTTTCCTGAACTATAGTTCAGGAAAATTCTCGATTTTGGCCAAATTTTGGATTTCGTTTAAATCACACCAAATCGACCCCAAATTTCATGGAGATCACGAATATGTGGTTCAATTTGACGACAGCTCAATGGTTGAGGCGCTGTGGTTACTTCCGGTATACTTCCGGATTTTGTTGTTGAAGACTAGCAAGTGAGCTTTGTTATGTGTTCAGTTCTCGATATTGTTAGGTAGATTTTAAGTAAATTAAAGCGTGCCTTTGAAGTTTTGAGCAATAAAACAGATCAATGACCTTATATGTACTGTATAATGTATTATGTGACTATCATGTAACTTTTATTGGCATGTCACTTAATAAGAATTGTTTGTCTTTATTCAGGTAATGCGGAGGAGACGTCATCTTTAAAAATCGTCGCAAGTCTCCGTCGGATGTTGCCCCTTCTGCTGGTGCGAACGAAACTCGGTGGAGTGAATGGATGTAAGTTCATCATTTACAAGTTACTCACATTTAGGTTGCGTGTATTGTATTTTAATCCTATCCAATTTTTTAAAATCTGATTTAGAATGCGCCAACAAAATACTTCTGGCAATGGAAAGTGACCATCACTGAAAAACGGAAAATGACAATCGCCACCGTCACCGAGACTCATCATCAAAGTGGATCATCGTATTGTTGGAATTATTGCGTTTGTGTTAGTGTTAGTTAACCCGTTGTCTGCCACGCCTTTGTTCTCCCAGCACGGGCTGCGTGCGCTGGTCGGCCTCGTGGTTTTCATGCCGAGGGGTCGGAGTGTCGCACCAGTCCAAAATTTGCCGCAAGGCGCCTGTTATCAGGCAATGCACCAGTTCCCCCTTGTCGATGCGGTGATGGATTCGTCTGTCACCGTGTCAGCCCGGACTTGTCAGCAATGGCAAGTCCCACCTTGGTCATGGATCCTTCAGACATGACGCGTTGAAAGTAGAAAACAACCTACGGGTTGTATGGCGTGGCAGCCAACGGGTTAACTTAAGTGTATGGATGTATGTTTATATGTGTCTGTAAAATGTGTGGTGGAATTGTGGGTGGAGGTGGGTCAATAAAATTCCTTTTAACTTTTCCTACGTTTAAGTTTTCATCTACAAATCGTATAGGAAACATGGCAAGGTTAAAAGGCTTTGTGTACAAGATGTTTACCCGAATTTAAATTTTTATTTTCTCAATGAAGAACAATAATACCAGTGACAAATAACTACATATGACTGACATATCCTAAACACAATTAAATAAAATTGCAATTTTAGGTCGTAGTGTAGCATTCAGGTGTCTTAGTGGTTTGGTAACTTGGGACAGAGTTATACTTTGGAACTTCAGTGTAGTAGCTGGGGGCAGCGTTAGTTGTAGTGTAACACTCGGTGGCCTTGGTGGTGTAATAAGCCGGAGTCTCTGTTTGGTATTGGTCGGAGCAGAGTAATACTTTGGTTTCTCGGTGTAGTAAACTGTGGCAGCATACGCGGTTGCGTAATATTCGACCTTTTCGGTGTAGTAGCTAGGAGTAGTAAAATTGAGTCATAGTTTTTCGGTGCAACGTAGTACGAAGGAGCACCCGCTGTGTGGTAAGAATTTGCTGCGTAATACTGGTCCGCCTTCGTTGTAGTTGCGTAGCTCGGGGCAGAGTAGTATTTGTGCGATTAGGTGTAGTACTCAAAAGCATTGGTGAAGTAATAAGCTGGAGCTTCGGTGTAGTAGCTGGGCACAGAGTAGTACTTGGAAGCCTCGGTAGAGTAGGCTGGAGCAGCATACGTAGTCCTGTAGCAATCCAATACCTGGGTGGTGTAGTACTTGGAAACCATGGTGTAGTACTCCACCTCTTCGTTTATGTAACTCGGGGCAGAGTTGAACTTCAGGGCTTTGGTGTAGTAGCTCGAAGCATCACAAGGTGTGGTGTAATACCCTGGTGCCTTGGTGGTCTAGTAACTCGTAATTGCGTAGCTGTTATTGTGTAGTAAGGCGGCGGCGTTGCGGTTCGGTATCCACCATACCCAGGAGACATGATTACACCAGGTCAACCCAGTCATCAACGGTACAAAAGCACGACACTGTAGTTAACTAAGCAGTAAATAATTGGAACATTAATATTAAATAACTGGCAAACTCCATGTAATAGAATATTTACCCGATTGCGTACTAATAATACGACGAAGAATGCACTGATGTTTCATACGATAATGACCCAATTTGCTATCACAAAAAAAACGCAGCATCTCCATCCTAATAAAAAATAAAGTCCAAAACCAATAATTAGAATCTAATTGAACAAGAACTTCATATCTACCAACTACCTAACAACAACATCAGAGCAGTCAATGTTGGTTAATTTTTAATCACAAGTATTACAATCAATATGAAATGAAAAATATTCAAGGATTCTTACCAACTGGACGATCGATCGTGCTTCAAGCTCAGCATTGACTCGATAACCACCAAAATTGGAATCTATTTCGAAATCGGAAGCGATAGCCAAATCCGTGTTTGCGTTCATACCGGCAGCAGCGACAATACGGTCAGTTTTACTAAGATGGAATAATTTTTAGATTTAATAAATGTTGCATTGACCTTAATTAAATTATTGGCTTCCAAACTTACACCCTCTACATTAGCTTAGGGCATAACATTAACGTCTGCCGCTTCCACGTTCTCGGAAGTCCATTGGCTCAAATAGTTAGGGAGGACTGGGCCATCAATGTTGCGGAACAGCGTCACTTGCTCGTGGACATCTTTAGGGACACCGCTCAAGGATTGGTAAAGATTTTCGTTTACCACCTAGCAAGAAAATGAAAGACATTTTTTAAGTGATTCGTAACCACAGAAATAAATGGCTAGCAGTTTAAATAGGATCTCAGATACTATCTAGTAGGAAGATTATAAAAGTTATTCAACATTCCATAAAGGTGAGAGGTGTAATCATTGAGACTTTTAAAGACGAATTTCGTTGAGCATAAAATGTTTACCTGTGGCAACAAGGCTTGTCGTAGGTGATGGTACGGCCATCATGAAGTTCGGCTTTGCGACCAACAATGTCAAGTTTAACGACGCGGTGTCAACGTACGACTGCAACGCCGCCGCTATCTTAAAGATATTGCAATAGATTTCGTCTTCTTCGAAAAAGAGACTAGAAAGAAAAACATGTCATTAGTACACATCCCACAAAATTACAATAATAAAGAGCTCACCTTCGCTCTTTGCCGTACCACTGTTTGAAACGAAGTTGATTCGAAACTTTAGAGCTGCCGTGTTGGGTGGCGGAGATGCTCACTCGACTGATTTCTAACATATTTGGGCGCTCCTGTGTTCGACCGCTTTGGTGGTGTAACGAGCTGGAGCCTCGGTATCGTAGGTTGGGGAAGCATATACAGTCGTGTAGTAGTCCGGTGCCTTAATGCTGTTGTACTTTAGAGCCTTGGTGTAGTAATTGGGACAGCATACGTAGTTGTGTAGTCTCAGGTGCCTTGGTGGTTTAGTACTTAGGAGCCTCGGAGATGTGCACATGCGATTTGGTAGGGTAGCTCGGGGAAGAATAAAACTTCTGGCCTTCGGTGTAGTAGCTCGGAGCAGAATGAGCTGTGGTGTACCTGGACCCTTGGTGGTGCAACTGTAAACCTAACTGCAGCCTCGGTGTAGTAACTGGTCGTTGCATATGTTGTTGTGTAGTAAGGCGGCGGCGTTGCGGTTTGGTATCCGCCATACCCAGGGGCAACAGCACACCAGTGGACCACCCAGATATCGACGAAACAACCAATAGCTGCACGACGCCATAGTTAACTAGACAATATTCAATAATAACGGGCATATGATGAAATAGAAAAAAATATAAATTGATACAAAATTCCACGTAGCAATACAGAATATTTACCCGTAATTGCGACCTGATAATACGACGAAACATGCAGTTGTAGTTAGTTGCAGGTCGGAGATGCTCACTCGATTGACTTCTGTTGCCCTTTCTCTTTCCTTTTGTAAGATTTTCTCTCGTGGTCGACATCAACGATACAACACCCAACAGCAACACAACACCATAATTAACTATGCAATAAACAATTGGATATTATTTTTCGAATGTAACTACTAGTCGTATCAACAACTAATAACAAAGATAGAATAGATTTACCATTTCTGACTCGAAATAAAAATGAACATTTACCCATGATTGCGAACTGATATTACCACGAAGAATGCAGTTGTTGCCGTGTCGGAGATACTCGCTCGAGAGAGCTCGAGATACTGTCGACTTTTCTCTTGCCTTTTATACGACTTTTTCTCACCCCTTCTCTTAAGCCTTGTGGCTATTTTACCTTCTTGATAATGATGCAAAACGTCCCGTTCTCACCCAACCTCTTACCACTGCATGACACCTTTTACGTAATGATATTCATGGCCTTCGATTGAAATGTATACTGGCCTTTCCTTCTGCAGGTGACTTTGCCGGGGATGGGTCTACAATAACCAATATCAAATTAATACCAAATAGCTTACCCTTGCGGCTATTGTACCTGCTTGATAATGTTGAAACACGTGTCATTCTCACCCAACCTCTGCACCACACCATGCCAGTTTTACGTAATTATCTCCGCGACCTTCGAGTCTGAAGGCCATGGAAATTGGCCTTTTTCTTTCTGCAGGTTGACGTTGCTGGGAATGGGCCTACAAAAACCAATATCAAAATAAATATCAAATCATGAATGGTAATGGCTTAAACTTTAGTCACTTGATACCAAAATCGTATTTCCACAAATTAACAGGAGCTAACCTTACCCTGTCTTTTACATTGACAGGTCTACCACCTTGAATAGTTGATGACCACCGGAACCTATCGCGTGTCGTTTGATGCTGCATGAACAAAAAGGAAAAAAATTCACCGTTACATGACCAACGTCTTTCTGCCACAATATGTATAAGCAAGTAAAACAATGTTTTGACACTCGCTTTGTTTTCGTTGCTAAGCAAGAATTTCACATTATTTTCTGCGAAAGCAAAAGCTTCATGTCGTATAGTATAGCATTACCTTTTTTAATATTTTTTTTTCATTTGGTTTAGCGTTTTGTTCAGTGACTCCTTGTCACCAAAACCCCTCAATGGGCAACACCTCCGCGTCATCTGGGTAATACAAACAATTGAATTTGTAGCTTTAGTAATTTGACTAACGTGTAATTACGTACCCTCGTTTAAGCCTCGATGGAGTGGCAACCCTTAAGGATTGTCCGGGCCGCTCAAAGGAAGCGTTGTCCTAGATTTAAATTCTTATTTAAACAGACCGTCCGGTTCAAACTGCAGCCAGTCAAGCAGGAGAAGACACTGCCCGACTGACTCGACCAGGGAGATTACCCGGCCATGGTTAAGAGAAACCGGAAAAAGAGCGAAGAGAGCCGAGGAACAGTTTTTAAGAGAGCAATGCATCATAGTAGGCTTCCGGATTAGACTCATGACCCTCCAACAGATTTCATCGAAACATGCGCCTTATTGCAAGTCCCCGTTCGATCAGACATCTCCCTTCCTCCTGGTTGTCGCAGCGAGTGAGTGACCACCGGCGGGCGTTGGCTAGTGATTATTTAGGGAAACGGGGCCACTGAAGAAGGGAGCCCAGATATGCACTTGTAATTTGTCTACATCTACATAATTTATTGACGAGTTTTGAATTTCAGCAACTTCTCCTCAGTTTTACCAATGGATCAAGTCTATGGAACGGCAGCAAACGATTCAACTGAAAAAAGAATAGAGATTTTAATTAAAAGTCAATAATTGAACGAAACATCAAGCATTACCTCGACGCCGGTACCAAGAGACGACATATCGACAAAATGCAGCCGATAAATCAAGAGCGACAGGAGCAGAGTAGTACTTGGAGGCCTCGGTGTAGTGAGCTGGCGCAGCATACGTAGTTGTGTAGAAACCGGTGCCTTGGTGATGCAGTACTTGGGAACCACAGTGTAGAGATCTGGCGCAGCATGTGTAGTTGTGTAGTACTTTGGAGCCTCGGTGTAGGACTCGACACTTTTGTTGTATAGCTCGGGGATAGTGAGATTGGGGGTATGGGGGGGGGGGGGTGTTGTCCAGACAAAAAATAAAACTTACAATTTTCTGAAATAAAGAATAATTTTCCTGCCTGTGGCTGTAAGGCAGCAGCAGCAATGGTTTTTATCTGTGTTTGAGTGGTTTGAGTTACGAGTTCCAACTAACTTTGGCATAAAAAAGTCATGTTGAATCTAAAGGAAATATTCCAAAAAATATTACTACAACATGCAAGAAACTAAACTTAACTGCTACCTACTGCTTGAGGAAAAAATTCAGATAAATTCAACACATGTTGGTATGTGCCCTACATCTTTTCATGCGACTTCCCCAAAGTTGCTGCAATAAACCTGAAGATTACCCATGGCCTTGATTATGTTTCCATAGCAACAAGTTTACAGTATAAAAAAAAAGTTTAAAATTTTTGAAGGATGATCAATACTTGTTTGTCAATTGTCATAATGCATTATTTGTAGCTAACATGTTCAGAAAAAACAACAAGTATCCACACTGGGGTTATTGTCCTACCAAGTACCAACATCAACAGAAACTCCAGATGATAACTAGGATGAATTATAACTAAGAATGTAAAGAGGTATTCACAAAATTTTGACTAAGCCATTATCAGTGTTTACCTGTTTTAACAGCATGAAGCATCAGCTGAACGCCAATTTCATGAAAAAAACGTATGGTAGGCTACTTGTCTAGGCTAGTTGCCTTTGGCATTCCTTCCTACAATTCATAAAATGAAACCACCAATAGGCTATCCAAGATTCTGTATAAGATGGAATGAGAGATTGTTCCATGCTGGGGTTGGTGATCTAGCAAGTTCAATAGAAACAGCCGATAATTAAGATTAATCCTAATAAAACATGAGAAGAATGTTTTAGCATGAAATAAAGCTAGTGTTGGCTTATACCTGTATCATTTTGATGACACATTCAGTAGAATACAATGAGTTTGAACAAAATAGTTGACGGTAGGTTGCATACTTGCATGACTTTCACGTTTCCTCTGACTGTGAGTTGATGAAAAACATTGGTTATCCAACATATACACGGAATAGAACACATCACCGACAAGTTATTACAGACGAAATCACTCGAGTCTACCTATGAATCATTGGTAATTTTCGAAGCTAGCTTAACGTTGATTGTTAACTCATCAGATAAAATGATTTATTAGATTATTACAGTCTGTGTTACAACCATTACAACATCAAACGGGACTAATAGGCGAAGAAAATTTCGCGTTTTTGGCCAAGAAAAGAGAATCTTGCATGCAGTTCTATATTTGACCGCTAGGTAGCGTTGTGGCGAAACTTTTTTTTTTATTTAAACATTTTGTTTGTGACTCTTTCGGCGTGCCATAACTTTCGGCGCGCCATAATAGATTAGTTTATTTCACTCAATTTTCACTCAATTAGACAATTACTCACCACATTTTTACCGCACAACTGCCGATAAATGTTTACAGGGATGCAACAAGTAACAAAAAAAGCTCAAACACGAATACGTGTATTAACATCAATTGTTATCCTATCGACGATGTGAAATAATAACAGAAAAAGGTAAAAAGCTCTTGGGTTGATAAGAAAATGTTATCAAAATACATAACGACTACATAAAGTTGGTCGATATGAAATCACTTCATTCCAGGCTTCAGGGGGAAACCATCAGCCAACGAGGAATCTTGAAGCTCCGTTTTATGTTCTAATGGAATGCAAGGATCTTCTGCTGCCACATCATTAGGTTGTGGCTGACCGAAAAATGAACTGATCTCTTCTAACGTTTTCCCTTTAGTTTCAGGGAGAAAAAGTCCGACAAAAACGACGGCCGTCAAGCAGCATGTTGCATAAAGGCCATAAACACTTGCAAGTCCCATAGTGCTGGCCATCAGAGGAAAGGTTCGCACCACCACAAATGTACACAAGACGCTGAACGAGACAGAAATTGTACCCATTCGATGGCGATATTCCGACGGGAAGAGTTCGCCCATCACCAACTGAGGTACAGCACCAAAACCGAAGGAATAAGAGATGATGAAAGACATGAGGCAGAGTAAAGGAAGCCAGCCCAGTTCGGCGAGTAAATTCTGCTCCTCCACGGTACTTTCATCCACAACAGATAATTCCTCCCATGCCTTTTTCACATAAACAAAGGCACCCAATCCGGAAAGCGATACCGCCATAAAAGTCCCCGAAGTCATCAGTAGTACACGACGTCCAAATCGATCAACCTATAGGTAAAAATAACATACTTTAATTGTGACTGTCAAAAGTTATTATCAAATGATTGCAGTCATACCAATAGAGCCGATATCACTGTGAAAATCAACTGCACAACTCCGATCATAATGCTGGATACAAATCGATCTATAGTGCTCCCAGCTTCCTGGAAAATACTGGCCGAGTAAAATACGATAGCGTTGATGCCACTAAATTGCTGAAAGAACATTAGTGCCATAGAGATGAGCAAGGGTTTCATTAAGTGACAGCTGGTCAATATTTTGATATAGCGGATGTTATTAGACCCATGCGAGTTGTCATTGAATTTAATGCGCTCAAACTCTGGCTCAATGTCGGTGTACCTGAAAGTAAAGGAAATGTTACGTTTAAACAACATTGTTAAATCCCCAACCGCCAACAAAAGTTAACAGCGAACTTACTTTCCGCGAAGTTGTTGAAGTGCAACCTTGGCCTGTGATTCCTGATCGTGGGCCACGAGCCAAGAAGGTGTCTCTGGCATAAACATCTACAACAGATCAGCACAAACCAATAAAACGCAATAGATAAAAATAATAGGGTTATATTACGGGAATAAATAAATCGGTAAATTAAAGTACGTCTCTTATTTACCATTGCCAAGCCTAACACAATTGGCATGGATCCGATTATGAAACACAGAATTTGCCATTCGACAACAGCCCCGATAATGTAGGCAATTAGGATCCCCAATGAAAGAAATGTGGCTGTGAAAGAACCCAAAGCTCCACGTATCCTTGGAGAAGCGCATTCGCTCACCTATGACATTGAATCAATTAAACAAATAAAGTTTAACGCGTCCAATCAAATTTGAAAGAAAGAGAGGTATTACATAAATCTGGGAAGTAGGTGCAGAAGCTCCAGTTAATAATCCGGTGATAACACGTCCGATGAAGAGAAGCGGCGTCCAATTCACGTAATACGACAATCCCATCAGATAAAAACCCAAAACGTAGGGTATTGAAATGGTGGCAAGAGTCATGCGTCTACCAAAAAATTCCATCGGAAATGCGATCATCAAACTGCCAAAAATGCCACAAAGTGGTGGCAAAGATGCTGAGAAAAGTCAACATCAACAGTTATGAGTAAGACTTCCAAATGGTGTAACACAAGGCAAATAGACGGTAACGTTTGTAAGCCAAAGATTCCAGTACTTATCCAAGCAGCTTCTTCTTGTTCCAGATGCAGCGTATCATTTTTCTCCGCCGTTAACTGCGGGATGGCAGACGAACTCCTATATTATCGCGTTAAATAAATAACAAACATTAGGTTGTAAAATAAAAGTAAGATAAGATAATTTAAGTAGACAATTAGAAATCGAAAGCGAGATATTACCATCCACGAACAAGACCTGTACAGAGCATGGCCCATGAGGCTGAAGTTGCGCAAACAATCTAAATTTTAAACGATAACAAAAGAAGGAATAAAACAAATCAATTTTGTATAGAACAGGGTTGACAAACCCCCGCAACTTTCTTTTCTGTGACTATCTCTCTATCTCTTTTATGTTGTTCCATGTTTCTCTTTTCTTTGTCTTGTGGAGTTCAAACCGAAAAATCCATTTCCACTTGCTTGCGCTCTCACGTTTTGACTACCCGCAATATTAGAGGTTGTAATTCAATAGAATATCGCCTTCGGCCTATCTTTATTCTCCCCTCATCAAAATGATATTTAAGAGCAATTTAGCCTAAGGCTGTCTTAGGAACCCCATGCTCATAGGAAATCCTAGACAACTTTAAATGAGAGTCCGAACAATCACCATGGAGGAATCAAACAAAAATTAAACAAGAAATATGTTTAAAGCAGAATTTTTAAATAACTTACTTGCGGAGCTACTTTCTGCCAATTTTTGAAGGGGGGAACAGTCTTGCGAGTCTTCATAATTGTCTAAACCCAACTACTTTGCTGGCGGTAGTTGATAGGGAATAAGGCGCGCACAAGTTTCACCGCTCTTCTCCAAGTCCCAAGAGTGAATGATTTTTTGAACGTCAGAGACTGGTCACTTTTATCGCCTCCAACGACTCTTGCATAGGTAACGTGACCCTAATGACTCTCCCCCATAAGTTACTTTACTTTACTTGCTTTTCCGGATTGTTGGTCTTTCAAGTTCTTGTCTTTGCATCACTCCATATATAAGATGCATCCTTGAAAAGTACGAAAGTGAAAATCATTATCATATATTAGCGATTATCGATTAGTACTTACGCAAACCAATAGTCTCGGTGGAGCGCATCATGCTGGACAAATCGGTAGAGATATAAAAGAAAAAGCCCTCAAGGTTGAAAGGGGATACTTTTACCGCTTTTACATAACAGGACAAGCGTGAGTAGCATCCGGACCATGATGGTTGCTTGGGGAATGTGCAATACTTGCCAGATGACAACATTCTCCTTGCTATGGAATCAGCGGATCATCTATCTCACATTTCGAGCATTCGTCAGTTTGATACCCTATAACACGATAACAAGTTTAGTGGAGGAATACGCTGAAGAAAAAAAACTTTTAATCTGATTAAAAAAACCTTAGTCTTGCCATTTCAATTGGCAGACAAGGAAAAGTGTAACAGCTTCTGTTTCTGATGCCCTGAATGAAATCTTATCAATTTGTTTTCCATCCTATTAAGCAAAAAATAAATTTTTTGTGGATCAGTTAACATCATAACATTTTAATTATTTAAACTGTCACTTGACACACAATCAGCAAATAAAAATTTTAATTGCAAGATAGATGTTAAACAATTGTTTTGAAAGGTTATTTGCAAAGAGGTATTTAACTTGATGTTCGCAAAGACAATCCATTTATAACTGTAAACGTCCTATGATACAGATGATACAGAATGAAGAGTACTTTCTCCAATATTGTGTATCAAGTTAAATAACTAATGGCATGAATCGTGGATTCCAAAAGCAAGACAGCCAAACGGTGCAAGAAGCTCACAAATAGACAGACACATAAATTTAGATTTCACAGAAAGGAGGAAATAAACATTAGTAGGAAACAATAATATGCAGTCTAAGAGTCTACATCTCACCTTTTAATTATTTTATAACTTATAGCTTAGTCTGTGCTTTTAGCTATTCAACTGGATTGTAATAGACACAATAATTAGTTTCACCTTGCTTTGCAGTGAGTTGTTCCACTTTAATACTCGCAATTAATTGAAAGTAAAAATTCAGAAACAAAATGAGAAAGTGAGGTTTAAACACGTTTTCAAATTTACAAACTGTGAACTGTTGTTGCAGTCGATACTGGAAACAAAGTATTCCGCATAATCCGCGCAGTTATTTATTACATGTTCAATCAATTCCGGTAAAATACCATATGTGTGGCAAATATCGAGGGACTTCCGTGTTAGCGAAATTTCTGAACTTTCCGAAAAGTTATTTACTTATTTTATTTTGTTATTACTTAGTTGTGTCGATGCTGGATTTATGTTTCTTTTCATTAAAAATACAACAAGAAATCTATGTGAAAGAAAAATACGAATAACAAAGCGGATCCTTCCTTTCTTACAAAACAATTTTTTTACTTTTGGGCCGCTCCAATAATATCCGCAGGTATATGTATCTGGTAAATATTGACACTTATGTTTCGGCATTGACAAAGTCACAAAGATAAACTTATAATGATCACAGAACAGCTCAGAATTTATCAAAACAAATTTAGCTCTAAAAAATAAAAGAAAGAAAATTTCATCAAATTTTTTCTACTGCCGCATTTGCAAGGGCTAGAGGTTCATTTTCAGGTTGAATGCAAGTTGCAACACTTTTTGGTACTGGCTGACCGAAGAATTTACTGATCTCTTCCAAAGTTTTCCCTTTAGTTTCAGGGAGAAAAAGTCCGACAAAAACGACGGCCGTCAAGCAGCATGCTGCATAGAGACCATAAACACTGGCAAGTCCCATAGTGCTGGTCATCAGAGGAAAAGTTCGTACCACCAGAAATGTACAGCCTAGGCTGAAAGAGGCGGAAATGGTACCAAGTCGATGACGATACTCCAAAGGGAAAAGCTCGCCCATCACTAATTGAGGTACAGCGCCGAAACCGATGGAATAAGAGATGATGAAAGTCATGAGGCAGAGTAAAGGGAGCCAGCCCAGTTCAGCAATTACAGTCGGCTCTGCCACTGTACCGTCATCCACAACAACAGACAACTCTTTCCAAGAATTTTTCACATAAACAAAGGAACCTAATCCGGAGAGCGATATCGCCATAAAAGTTCCGGAAATCATTAGTAGTACTCGACGTCCAAATCGATCAACCTAAAGACGGAAACATGACAGTTATTGTCCTTAATCAAAGCCAAAGAAATATGCTTACCAAGAGAACCGAAACCATAGTGAACACCATTTGCACAAGACCAATAATGATGCTGGATACAAAACGATCTAAGCTACTACCGGCGTCTTCGAACACGCTGGCGGAATAAAAGACGATAGCATTGATGCCGCTAAACTGCTGGAAGAACATCAATGTCATGGAGATGAGCAAGGGTTTCATTAAATAGCTGTTGGTTAGTATTTTGGCATAGCTTGAATTTGGTAGTTGCGCGTTGGCGTTTGTTCTGATGCGCTCAAATTCCGTTTCAACGTCCGTGTATCTGAAAATATAAGGAAGAGAAAACATGGCCATGAATCCAAGGGGAAATGGAACTGGAAATGGAATATCAAGTCAACGTCAAGTTGCTGTAATCGTATACTCACTTGCCGCGAAGTTGCTGAAGTGCAACCTTGGCCTGTGATTCCTGATCGTGAGAAACGAGCCAAGAAGGAGTCTCCGGCATCAAAAGCTATGCCATAAAGATAGCCAAAGCAAAAACAAATTCACAAGGTTACACCGAGGGTCACAACATATGACTACCTGTAATTTCTCTTCAATAACAGTCTCTAGGATGTATCTTTTGTTTACCATTGCTAAACCCAAGACGATAGGCAGGGATCCAATGACGAAGCACATTACTTGCCACTCGACGACAGCTCCAATAATGTAAGCAATCAAGATACCAAACGACATGAAGGTGGATGTAAATGATCCTAGAGCTCCTCGCACCCTTGGGGAAGCACATTCACTCACCTGTAATAAAGAAATTAACCATTAATAATGGGAGATCACATTTATGTAGTGAGGATGTTGGTTACATAAATCTGAGAAGTGGGTGCCGATGCACCCGTAATCAAGCCAGTGATGGTGCGACCAATAAAAAGAAGAGGCGCCCAATCCACGTAATACGACAATCCCATCAGATAAAAACCCAAAACGTAGGGTATTGACATAGTTGCCAGTGTCATCCGGCGGCCGTACATTTCCATTGGATAGGCGATCAGCAAACTGCCAAAAATGGCACAAAGTGGAGGCAAAGACGCTGGAAAAATAGAATTGTCTTTAAATTAGAAAGTAAATCCTTATAATTTATTTGCATATTTATTAAATCATACTTATCCATGCGGCTTCCTCTCGTTCGAGATGCAAGGTTTCGTTGTTCGCAGAAGTCAACTGCGGAACGGCAGACGAACTCCTGTAATTTTCGCATAAAACACAAGTTTAAATAAAAATACAAGACAGACATAACAACTAAAAATGAATTCTATTATTACCATCCACGAACGAGACCGGTGCAGAGCATGGCCCATGATGCTGAAGCCGCGCAAATAATCTAAATGACAAAAGACAAAGAAAGAGAAAACTGTCATTTTATTGACATGGACATAAGGTTAACAACTCTCTACTTTCTTTCCTTTCAATGGACCACTTTTATTTCAAGAAAAAGAAGGAATTCCTTTACTTTCTTTGACCCACGTTTCTCTTTTTCTTTGTTTCCCGGTTTTCCCACCGGGAAATTTGATTTCCTATCAGATCGGTTGGTATCTCACGCTCAAACCGACCGCACTATATTAATAAAGGATAATAATTGGTAGGCTTTTCTTGTTTAAAACCGTATCGCAGACCCACTATTCAACAATCACAAAGCATTTTTTCTGCTGACAACACAATCACCTTAAATGTAACAATGAAAGAAATACTTTTTCTTTTGTAATTGAAAATATTATTTTTACCTGCGGAGCCACTTTAGGCCAGTTTTTGAACGGCGGGATAGTTTTGCGAATTTTCGTTGTTGAACAGTCACCCATGATGGCAGGAATATGAAGTGCAGGGAACTAGCGTGAGCACCGCCGATCTCGAAGGTGAGAGTAGGACGAGTGAATTTTACACTGCCGATTTCGGCTTCTTATATCGCCTCCGACGTTATTTGTATGAGTAGTACTTGCTAGACAAATAATGACCCTAATGATTCGATTCTATTGCCCTAAGCGGGAAAAGCGGGAAAGGTGGATTTCCACCTTTCTCTTTACAAATCTCTTCTTCACGTCATTTTATCCTTGGAACTTCTGCATGGCCACATAAGGAACTCCTGCTGAACTAGTTTTACACTACGGTGGCTATATGATGTCTCGTGTAACATTAACTTTCAAGGATAAACGAACCTTACATTTACGTATTCACCTTGACCGCATGGATGTTATGAAAGGAGCATTCTTTCGATGGACATAAGGGCTCATCTCTCAAATTTTATGCATCACCTATAAAACCAAAGTCCAAACCGTTAGAAATTTAAAAGCTCCTATTTTTAAATAAATTAAATAAAACTGTGTACAATAATAAATTACCTCTTTTCCGATTAACTTGCTGACGAGCTTTTAAACTATACTTGTGGGCGGAAGAGCAATCCAAAGTCAAAAAGGTGCAAGTCATCCTTTTCACTATAATTATTTCAGATTTCCCAAGGTTTCAAAGGTACGTTTTCTGTGTCAAATTTGCAAGAGTTAACAATGCGAACGAAGCTTTGTTCTTCTCAGATCCGCCTTTCTAGCTGTCGATGGTAACCAACTTTTCTTTGGTGTGAGAGCAATTCCGAATTGTACGTACATTACGTCATCACTAGTTAAGTGTTCTTCATCAGTATTTTTAGCTTCAATGTCCTTGGTTTTTTAAGAGGAACCCTCCTGTGAATCGAATTGCCATGAGAACTCATGCTTTCCCGGACTCAATTTATAAATATAAAAAGTTTTGTAGCGATAAGCCAGTTTGATGACCACGGATGAAATAGAAAGTTACCTTTGGGTGGATGACCAAATAATGGAAAGAGAAATAAAGTTTAAGGAAGAAGTAAATTTTAATTAATTTTACTCTGATACCCTTTACCCAAATTTTTCAAAGGCAGGCTGGCAGCTAGGCAACAAAGGGTCCAAGGTTTTTAATTTAAAGTGTGATGGCAACGTCGTATTTGACAGAAAAAAGTAAACAAGTGATGGCGTCTGATCACTCAAATCATGGTCTCTTGGCCAATAACACAAACCTTGTCGATGATTTTGAAGAAGCATTCCAGGTATTTTGTCCTATAAAATAAAAAAAAGTTTTTTTCAATCCAATAACAAAAATACTTAACCTAGGGTATCATAAGCGGTTTCACTAAAGAGGATGGCTTGTCACACACTCAGGATAACAAGGAAGAGTTGCGAACGGATGCCGAGCAGAATGTAGCGAAATTCATAGAAGTAGCCAAGCAATTGGAAACATTTTTCTTACAGCGACGTTTGCAAATCTCTGTGTTGAAACCTGAACAGCTTATTAAAGAGGTAATGTCATTAATTCACCCAAACGATAAGATTCTCAACAACTTGGCCATTGAACAGGATTGCTCTGAGCTCAAACAAGAGTTGGCTAGGAAAGATGAACTCATTAAAAAACATTATGAGAAAATTTCAATATGGCTCAATATGTTGGGAGAACCACACCCTCCTGCACCTGTGGCCAATGGTGTACCTATTGTTGGTGATGGATCGTCGGCACCCCAACAGCAACCAAGTCAAAATATCCCGTTCCAGCATAGATAATTTTGAATGTAAGTTAAGAATGATGCTGTGTTTATTTCCCGAACACTGTATAAATGTGCGTTCAAAACATGTTTTGGAGATCTTTGCTTTGACTAATACGACTTAGAACTTCAATTAAAGTACGAGTCGGTCTTCCGGTCATTCCTAGAGGATGAAATAAATGTCACCTTTCTGTTTCATTCCAAGAAAATGTGTTCATACCTTTAGCCAAGTAAGGCACATCAGAGCCGTCCACCACTCCACCAACTCCTGCGATATCGAGGTGCATCCAGTGAGGAGCATCTGTAAATTCCTGTTTAAACAATATTGTCACATGTAGTCCTACACTTGTTTTGTTGAGAAAAGAAAAGTCTGCAAAATCAGCTTACCTTTAAGAAAGCTGCAGCACTACACGAACCTCCAGCTCCGGTTTTGCCCACGTTATTCAAGTCTGCTAATTGGGATTCTGTTCCAACAGAGACAAAAGAGAATACGGTTGCAAATTTTTGTTTTCTTAGTTAAAAATGTCACAAATCATTTACCTAAAGCAGATTGAAAGTGTTTCCAGAGAGGCATTCGCCATACTCTGTCACCGGTGGTGAAAGACGACTGATGAACGAGATGCCATAAGGCGTTGGAATTAGTGAAAACCCCAGCCGCAGAGCTGCCAAGAGCAACATTGATGGCACCTACCAACGAAGCAAAACCAAACAGTTATTTCGATATGATCAGCCGACGAAAATGTTTTGAAAATGTACCCGTCAATGTGGCAATATCCAGGACGAGATTGGGTTGGTATGTTTGTTGAGCATAAGCAAGTGCATCAGCCAGAATTAGTCGACCCTCTGCATCCGTGTTATCAATTTGGATCGTCTTGCCATTCATGGCTTTCACTACATCACCTGGTTTAATGGCCTTTCCCCCTGGCATGTTCTCGGCTAGGGGAATTAATCCTAAACATCAAATAAGAATTGTAGTGTCAGCTTGAAAATAATTTGTCATTCGTCTAAAGACCTTTAAGGTGAAGAGGCAATCTGAGGTTTGCAGCAGTAAGAATGGTGGCCAAAGTGCAGGCAGCTCCACCCATATCCCCACGCATTTTATCCATATTGGCTGAGGGTTTGATACTGATACCTCCGGTATCAAAAGTGATTCCTTTGCCTATCCCCATTCATCGAAAAAAAAGTTAAAAGTGTCGCCTTTCTATGATCCTATATAAAAAAAGAAATAGGATATTACCGACGATGACTATTGGCTTCTCTTTGCTTGGTAGATTGTTGTAGGTGATTTCAAGGAAAACGGGTGGCTCGCTAGATCCTTGAGCCACAGCCAAAAACGAATTCATTCCTTGGTTGGAAGCCCACGCTTCGTCGTGAGCTTCAACTTTGATTGATATTCCGTCTCCTCCTGCACGACCCAATAAATCAACTGCGTGACGAGCGAATATGGTTGGTGTCATGTGATTTGCGGGCATTTCCATCAACCATCTGGCCAAGTTCTGCCCAGCTGCTTTCGTCAAACCCCTCTCCCACTGGGCCTCCCTTTAATAATAGCAAAACATAAATTAAGGCCGAAGTCGAAAAATTACGTTGATATTTTCTCGCTAACCCATATTCATCGCTTCCGTGCAAAACCAAATCAATTTCGGGTTTACGTTTGGCGGCATTTTTCAAATCTTGAAACTGCCAGCGGGTCAGGGAGGCACTTTCAGCAGCGCATTCGGCATCAGAACAAGGGTCGACTGAAACAATTTCAATTCCAACTTCTTGCAAGGCCTTCACACCAGCTGCAAGATACGATTCATTAAGAAAAGAGAAAAAAGATTTTAGACAAGTATAAGGTGCCTGCAATTCCGCATCTCAGATTCTCCCTGGCTGTGTCTCTCTCCTCCAAGATATTTTCTTTTTGGAAAATGGTGGAATCATCCAAAGGATTTGGACCCAAATTGACGACGGCTACAGCCGGAAACTCACGATCTAGTCCGTACAGCACTCGAGCTTTGCCTTTCTTCGGTACTCCACTCCTGTGGGATTGGAATTGAAAGAGGACACGGGATAGGGGAAATAAACACGGGGATAACAACGACAAAAAATGAAAAATATTGTCAAAGGAAATTCACAACTGTATTTTGCAGGATAAAATTTAAATGAAGATTAGGCACAACAGGGGAATCACGTTTTGGCAGAACACAGCGTTCAAGTCATTGGGGAATGACAACCCAGAACCAAATAGAAAATTCGCAAAATGGATGATGATGATGGGAATTCACAATAAAATTACCACCCTAAACCAGTTCGAGAATTTTTATAGTTCCCTGGCTGTTGGCAGCGACGATTACGTTGGAGTCGGGTTTCCAACAAACGGCAGAAACAAACTCGGCGCTCTCTTCTTGCTCGGCCCGCTCCTTGTCCAATAGCAAAGCGCTTTTAACAACGTCGAAACGATAGTGAAGTAAAGGCTGGCTGAGTCCCTTCGAGTAGAGGTAAAGGGCATTATTTTCAGAACCGCAAGCAATCAAATCACGTCGATCATCTTGGCTGCCGTCCGTCGTCGAGAGGCCCACAAAGTTCTTCTCGTTTGTGTGTCCGCGAAAAGATCGACATGAAACGTTGTCTTCAACCGTCCACAATTTCAATTGGCTATCCGTGCTGGCCGACACTAATTCGCGATCACTAAGAAACTTGACGTAAGAGACGGCTTTGCGATGGCCTTTAAAGACCCGTAGTGGCTCCTTGGGCTGACGTAGGTCGACGTAATGGACGCAATGATCGGCTGCGCCATAGGCTAAGCAATAACGCGAGTACGGATTGAATTTGACGCAACAGACATTGGCTTTAGCTTCCAAAGTGGCCACAGAGTGTTCAGCGTTTAAGCTCCAGATTTTGACTCGGGAATCGTCGCTGCCACTGGCCATCAAGTGACTGTCCATGCGATTAAAATCGACACTCCAACAGCGTTTCTCGTGCTCTTGAAAGACCCTCAGACGAGTACCGACGGACGCATCCCAAACGGATACGCTGCCTTCGTAGTCGGAGCTTGCCAGGACCGATTTGTGGTAGGCACTCCAAGATATGCACGATATCTTCGAGCCAGCCACCATCTCCATAACAGGATAGTGAAGATCAACCGCATCCCGTACAACCACTGCGTAGTCGTAGACTTTGATGCGTTTGGTCACACCAGCGATGGCGAAAAAATCAGCATCTCGGTCGAATTCGATCGAGCTGACAATGTGTGCCGTGTTGAGGAGTTCGCTTCCGTAGCTCAAATTAGCCAAAGGCCTTAGTCTACTCCATCGGGTTAACTGGTTCAAATTAGATTGAAAGTCGAGTAAACTTTTCTTTTCTTCTTCCTCACCACCGAGACGATTGTTCCGAAGTGCCCAGTATTTCCCCTCTAAATCTTCGAAATGTTGGTGCATTCTTACACGACGTTGACTGATGCTTAACGGTGTGGACGCGATGGATGAATTGAAGGCCGTCTCGTTGACTTCATAATTTTCCACTTTAATTGCAGCAGAATCGATGCCAGGATTTAGGGTTTGCGCCATATTTAAATCCTTGTCAAGCACCTCTAGTTCTTGTTGAACATTTCTCAACTCGTTGTTCTTCTTGGTTTTGAGCTGTTGGAGGAATTCGTTAAGTAGCTGGGCTTCGGTCAGTTTTCGTTCTCCATCAAGATCACATTGTTTCCGAAGCAAAACTTCTTGCATGCGAACTAATTCTGATGGATGCCAATCCCGAGTATCCAACAGATTGGTGAAGTCTTTCATCAAAATATTTCCATCTTGACTCTCGACTAATTTCTTCTTCTGTTTGGTTATTAATGCGTTGAGGGTTACGTTGGGGAAAACGGATGGGTTTCGGCCACTACTGTCGAGAGGACCGCTGCACTTGGGACATTTGCTTGCTAACTCCAGACTTCTGACAATGCATCCATGGCAAAAGCTGTGGCCACACGTAGTCACGTAAGGTTCCGACATCATATCCAAGCAGACAGGGCAGAGAAGATCACTATCTCTGTCTTCATATGTGTCCTTTACACCCCCAAACAGAAGAGACTGGGGACCCCTCTTAACCCCACGGCCTGCCATCTTCAGGCTTTGAATTTTCGAATGTCACATTTACAGATGATCTGACCTGAAACACATCACAAACAAGTCAGAATTTTCTGTTTGTTTCTATCATTATAAAGAATTTCAGGTCAGATTAGCTGCTGAATGCACAACATATGTCTGACATCAAACCTAATTTTGATTGAATCAAGACTTATTGGATGGGCTTACCAGTTCAACGCATCGTTTAAGCGATTGGCCACTTGATCATTGAAACTTTTAGCCGCCTGAGTCCAAATGAAATCTTTTGTAGCGTCGACGTCGGTTTCGGTCTTCTTGGAAGAATAGCCTCCCAAAATCAGGCCTTTACCTTTCTAAGATTGTACAAGATTTACGTGTTATTGATATGCAAAATTCGATAGCGAAACTTCATTATTATTCACCTTAAGATTTGTGGCCTGAGTAGAGAATGCTGGGAAAACGACCTTGGAAAAACGATTACAGTACAATAGCCGACAAGAGTTGACACGGAACACTTGCGTTATGGATGCCGCCATATTGGAATATCAAACTAAACTCACTCAGTTGCCAAGTTATGCCAGCAAATCAAAAATGTATAGATTATTAGATTTTTAAAATTTACACATTTCTTTATTTTATTTTAATTTTTTTCTAGCCAATCGGACAAATATTGATTATATTTTTATTCATTGTCAAGATTGTTCTTTCTGTAAGGCAACGTTGGCGGTCCAGAAGGAAAGGTAAAGAAAATTTTACATGGCCGTCTGGTAAAATAAAAACATTATTTTCATTATTATGTTATGGTTGCTTAATATAATTTAAAACTAACTTTTTCGGTACTATTAGAGTATTTAATTGCATTTTCTTAACTTTGAAGTAACAAAGCAAAGCAACAGTTTCAAACTGTCCATGCGTTTGACTACTTTCATTTTCGTTGCTTCCAACTCATTATTAAATTAGAGTTAAATTTGTTTGTATTTAATGTGCTGTAGTAGAAATGTGGAGTGCAATTTGTTAAATATTAATTTTTTTTTATTGCTTGCAGGGTTTAACCAGATTGGTAAAGAATAATTTGCTTCTTTAAAACGATACAAGATGGTCTTCTTCAGCAGAGTGTCTTCTCCAAAGCTATGCGGAAGTGTTGTCATCATAGCAAGGAAACAACAACAATGTGTGATTACAGTAGGACAGCGTTCTATCTCTGGAAAAGTAATGCGCCAAGGATTGCCCCCTGTTAAAAAACCAGCTCCATTCCCATACAAGGAAAAGAGATACAACTTTTTACGAGCTTTGCTTGATCCCACCACCAGCCGATTAGATGAGAATTCAAAGTTGATTGTTGTTGAAGGGCCACCTGCTGCTGGGAAAAGGGCTCTAGCCAAAGAGTTGGCTGAAGAATTGGACATGGCATACTTTCCATCGCCAAATGTAGCAGATTGCTACATTAATAAATATGGTTATGATCTAAGGCAAGTAGATCACAAACTGCCAGAATCTTGTAAGAGTTATGATGAGAACGATTTCTTGAAAGACCCTATGCGGGGAAATGGTTCCAAAGCTGCGCGTTTCCAACTAACAAAGCTTTCCCTCCGTTATAAACTTCATTTGGAGGCTTTGGCTCACATTCTGAATACAGGACAAGGAGTCGTCATGGATCGTTCTCCGTTCAGTGACCTTGCTTACATGACTGCCATGACGGAAACTGGTGTAATCAGCAAAAATGGTACGATTTTCAACTCTGTATCCTATTATTTGTTATGGAAGTGAACAGCTAAAAATATTAAATTGACATTTCCGTATAGTTTACAACTTCTACCACCAAGTGAGAAACAATGCACTGTTTGCACTGTGGCGACCTCATTTGGTCATCTATCTGGACGTTCCTGTTGATGAAACACGTCGACGAATTGAGGCCAGGAACTTACCCAACGAAAAGGACTCGATGCTTACCACTCCGGCTTACCTCCAAGCCCTAGTAGATTCTTACAAGAAAGACTATTTGAAGGATATCAGGTATTTCTTTATTATAAGCCCAGAAGAGTTTTCGTATTTTAACAAATCGTTTATTGATACATGAAATAGTACCCATGCCGAAGTTCTAGTTTACGATTGGTCGAAAGTGGCAGATCCCGAAATCGTCGTCGAGGACATTGAACGCATAGATTTCGATCAGTACACCGTCTATGATGAGAAGATGAAGGACTGGAGGCGCATCAACGAGTGGGATTGGAACAACAGTCGTCAAGAGTAAATATTCTCAACTTGAAGCATTACGCTCCCTTCTTACAATATCATTCTACCTTTCTCAGGTTTACCCACTCTCAACATTACTTGATGGCTCATCTAAACGTGCCACCGATCCAATGCAACGAAATCCTTATCGGCGCAGGTGATAACAAAGTGCGCGCGGCTGTAATGGATGAGGTAAATTAATCATTACTTGTTACACTACTTTGTGCAAAAATATAAATATGGTAATTCTTTTTAGACTCCGGGCAGCAAGTTCGCCAAAGGATTTAATCCAGAAATGGGAGACAAGGGAATTTTATTCAAATTGTCTTAAATATAGACCTTGTGACTCTACTTGTGTAGGAATCACTTTTTGTCGATAGTTGAAATATATAAATGATGGAATTAAAATTTGATTTTATTGTGCACGAGCTACACTTGTATCAAACGGGGTTGAAATTTTCTTTGTTTTCGAAGATAAAAGGGACAATAATAGATTAGTCGTTTTTGTTGCAATACCGCTGTTGATGCTGAAGGATTTCGGTTCGCACAACATGCCTTTGTTTGTGTTGCAATTGAAGACGAGGGGAAGCCAACGAAGGACGGTTAACATCACCAAAAGGAACTCGGGGTCGAGCCAACAGAGAATTTCCGCCGTTCACTGGACTGTTGCTCTTGCCGAAACTATTTTCATCGATGACGACGTTGTTGGTGACGGTACGTCTAGATTTACTAGAAATTTTGACTGGGCTTGACGTCGGTGTGCTCGACGCCGCAATGACGAGGGAGGAAAAGTCCAAAGTTTCTTCAATAAATGGGGCAGGAAGTTCATCAGTGATCATTGGAACAGAAAGATCTTCAATGACCATTCGTGCAGGAACCTCTCCAGAGACTATGGAATCATCCTCTTCAATGTTAGAGAGAGAGAGGCAGTCCAAATCGGCAAAATTCAGAACCTGAATCAGGCCCTCTCGTTCTTTTTCAATACTAGCTTCTAGTACATCTGGAATTTTATAAACAGTGGGGTTCACTGGTGTACGTATAATTCCAAATGATGGAGATCTTGGGTCCACTGGCCCTTCATCTTCCACTTGAAACTGAAACAAAAAGCATTCACATTTTGAAATAACATGAATTACACAGAGATGCTCACCTCGATAGGCGTACGATCGATATCAAATGTTGGTGATCTAGGATCACATAACTGATTTGCTGCCATAATTTTGCCACAACGTGCTGGTGTGTGATGGCTGCCATCGACGATTTTTTCGTCAGTTTGACAAATAACATACTCCTCTAACGACTCTTTGCCAGAAAAATAACTTGCAACGTTCCCCATTGCTTAACACTATTTTAGTTAACACACAAAATAATAAGACAACCACGTATTACGGCTAATACAATTTTATAGATTCACAACTTGTTACCTCGACCGTTTTGGTTTAAACTCTTCTTTCGAAATGTAAGTGTGACATAGTTGCCATATTGTGGAATTGTTTGTTACTGCGAACTATAAATTCCGATTGCAAACAGTCGCGAGTTTCTCACTTAACTATGCTTGAATCCCTTTCTGAATTTTAAAATAAATTTAAAAAAATGATATTATTCAAATTTATTGAACAAAACCTTTTCAATAGAAAATAGAAAATATCAACTAGGCACAGCAGCGCCACCTGTGGTCTCTTTGAGAGAAACTGGAGATAAATAAATAAACAACAAAACAAATTACGTCTGTAATGTCGGACGACTCTGCTCCATCAGTTTTTCCTTTATCAAATTCTTCTGAAGACGAATTGTTGGATAAGAACGAAATAGCCGACAAATGTCCACTGTGTCGCAGTGCTAAAAAATATTTCTTTTGCTCCGACTGTATCAGAAATGGAGATTTTTATTCGTCTCGCTCTGTGCAGAGAGAAAGCTCACAAAGGTTTGGTCCACTCCCCCCCTCTGAAATGTTATTTCCCGTCTTCGACAACTCTTAAATTCTTTTGTTTCTTAGGTTTGTTGAAAAGAAAATGGCTTTACTCAAGGTTAAAGGGGAAATTCAAGAGCTTCTGAGTCTTTCTCAAACAGCTTTGGCGAAGAAAAATAGAATTGAGGCAATGGTGAGCATCACATACCTTTTATTTGAATCTTTTCATGCACCTCCTGATGTTTATTTATTTATTCAAAGCAACACAACTTAAGGAAAACTAAAGAAAGGATCCAGCTACTCAAAAAATGGAAAGAGGAAGTTCAGAAGTCTTTAGAATCCAGTAACTAATCTTTTTGGCTATATAATGTTTCTGCTCTCTATTCATTCATATTGAATTCACAGGTCAACCGATTTTGAATGAACTAAGAGCAAGAAAACTGGATACTCAGAAAATGATCTCTTTGAATTGTGCGGCTCAAGAGTTGCCACAAAATCCAACACGCAGCCTAACCAGAATCAGACAAGAGCTTGAGGTTGATAAAACTCTGCTCAAAGAAATCATTCAGGAAAATGTGAAGCTGTTGCTGAAGACCATATTTCCCATCACTTGTGAAGGCCTGAATGTGACTGGGTATCTTAATTTCTCCTTTGACATTTAAACCCTTCAATTGCTCATTCAACTGTTTGTATTCAACTCTTAAAGGGAGGAAGACAGTGAGAGCCTAGCGACTGTGAAAAACGAATTGGACGATGCTAGTCATGTAACCTACGTCCGTGGCCAGTGGATTTATGCAGACACGGGACACAACGGCCGTTACAAGATCGCTGGCGCCGATTTGCCCGGAACTGGAGACATGACCGCCTACTTGCTATGCGGTACGTGCAATCGAGTCTGTTGATGTGTCGCCTTTTTCGTAACGCGCTTATTCGTATTGTACTTACCCTATCAGTTGAGCAAGTCAATAAGGGCGATAACGAAGAGACACTGCGCCATTTCAAAGTGGCATTGTCGCACGTCACTCAACTTTGCAACCTCCTGGCCTTTTACTTCGGCGTCCGTTTGCCTAAGAAAGTTGCCCATTCGGATTTCATCAGCAGCGATTTGGATGCCAAAGTTTTCGCTGGACGAATCGCTCGACTCCATGCCAACGTTCTTTACCTCTGCACGTCGCAAGGAGTGGCTCCTATTCACCTACGACATGCAAATCCACTCGCTCGACTCTCCACCCTCCTGGATCCCAACATTTGCGACCTGGGAAGGTAAAAATTGTCTGCAGTTCTCCTGTGAGTCGATGAGTTAATTCCCTTTTTGTCTGCATACAGATCCGGTCCGTTTGAGTTCCACCCCGAACTGTGGGGGTTCGAAGAGGCCGGGGATGAAGAGGGTTGCCTGATTTCAATCTCTTCTTCCGACGGTGAAGACGATAATGACATCAACGCAGATTGGGAATCAGTTAATATTGTTTTCTCATCTTCCATCAAATTGTTCTTTACATGAGTATGTCATTTTTCTTTGTAGGTGAGCCACCTTTCCACAGCTGAAACCACGGACGACGGCAACAAGCAGCGAACCAGTCCGATTCCTCCATTATCCGCAAGAGGCATCGATAATCCAGTAACCAACAGTGTCGTTAGCGTCGTCAGTGGAGTCGCCTCCTTTTGGAAAGCTTTTCCGTGGTCTAAATGACCAAAAAACATTTCCATCTTACTGCCTCCACATAATTTGACTTGCCCCTTTTACCCGTCCTTTTTTACTTTTTTTTTCAATCTGTATTTTTTAAATGATGATTTTTGGGTGGTGTTTCTTCCAAGAAAAAATAAAATAAAATCTGTAAATTGCCAATTGTTTTCTGTCGATTTCTTTTTTTGGAAAAAGATTTAAAAAGTAATCGAGGACTTGTTTTTATTCAAAATTAAAAGGGAGAGCACTACAACACCTGGGGCCACCCCACCTTCATCAATTAGGCCTATTCTTAATTGCGTACCAGTGTGCTGCACTTTCATCGTCACCGTCTCAACGTCTTTTCTCCTTCAAAACGGATAAGTCAACGTCACGTCTTGTCTGGCCAATTCGAGCAACATGGGATCGTCGAAGAATTTGTTGATCGACACGTCCTCACTTAGACCCTTACGACGCCTCGTTTTCACCATAAACTCACGAGCCAAATGCGTCGCCGGTTGGGGTTCCAACGGTCTCAAGATGATGCTCTTGTCCAGCGGATCGCCGGGAACGATCTGCCAGTGATGAAAGACGGACAGACAGAAAGCCTGTCCTTGGGTGTGGGTTCGTAAATCTGTCTCGAAGCCAAAGGAATCAATCGCAGGTATGAAAGCCTAAAGGGAAAAGGAAAAAAAGAAAGATTATGTAACGATCAAGGAATTTCAAAGACCAAATGTGCGAACCTTGATGATGTAGAGAGGTGAGCCGGGAACGGGGGCGTCTTGAGTGACGTGACCTCTTCTCCTGGCCAAAACGCTGTAAACAGCAGAGACGCAGTCAGCCGGTGCTTGGACTTCCACAAAGAGATAGGGTTCCATTAATCGAGGCGTAGCCATCAGGAAAGCTGAATAGGCGACACGTCGCGACGTTGGGATGATTTGACCTCCTCCTCGGTGAACGGGTTCGTCGGCAATGACGGCGTCTAGAATCTTGAACTTTGCGTTCCTGTTATGAATCCGAAGGTTACAAGCCGATCAATGAAACTCCTTTTGGTAAATACTTGGTACCTGATGGGTTCTTCGCACAAGGGACCTTCTCGTGTGCCCCACTGGAATCCTTGAACGATGGAATCTTTGACCGTGTTGAGCAAACTCTTATTGACTTCAGACGGCAGTGTGTCGTCAACGAGGATGTTGGGTCCCGTGGAATCGGGGCCAAATGCCCAAATGGATCGGGCAGCCAACAAATCCCAATCGTATTTGCTCTGGAAAAACTCGCTCAATTTTTTCCTGCGTTTGGAAAATTAGGAAATAATTATTCAACTACTCTCTGAAAAAGAATTCCAAGCCTTTTTTACTTGTTCCAATTGATTTGGACGACTCCATTTTCAATATCTTCGGCCAAACCTTTCTCCAGGGGTTCCGCAATCATTGTGATTTTATTCTTTTTGTTTGGAGTTTCGGCAAAACATTTCAGTGAGGACGTTTCCACGACCGTTTCGCAAAAAGACACCACAGGATCAGCAACTACAAGAAAAACCAAAGTGAATTTGATAAATAAAAAGAATTAACAGTTGGGTAGAAATGAATGGCAAACCTTTAATGTCGATTTCGGAGTACATTTTCCTGAGATCGTGCATGACACAGTCCAGGTAAAGTTCGCCTGTTCCAAGAATAACGTGCTCGCCCGACTCCTCCACTCGCGTCGAGAGCAACGGGTAAGATTTGTTAACCTTACGCAGACCGTCCAACATCTTGGGCAACTCGCTGGGATTCACCGGCTCAACGGCAATTTTGATGATGGATTGCGTGTTGAATTTCAAGGGTCGGCAAATGTACAAGTCCTCGTCGACGTGAACCTGGACGATGGTCGACGTCTTGACCACTGAGGCATCAATCCCTTCGATCAAGACCCAACTGCCTGCCGTCACTCTATTGACCTCGATCTTGTAACGTGCCTCGTATATCCAAAGTCGGCCGATCGTCAACACACGTGAATCTTCTTCGTCGTTGAGCGAATAGTTTTCACCCAGGAGTCGAACGCTCTGGTGAGCGTGAAGGGTCCCACTCAGGACACGACCCAGGACATAGAATCCAGTGCAGTCCTCTGTGGGATACTGTTTGGTAGTATGGACAACCAGTTGGCCGTTGGGATCACAGTTGACCATGTCTTCGCCCAGGATGGACTCCAGGGGACCTGTGTAAATGTGTTCCACTTTGGTGCGAGCAGCCGTTACGGGCGACGGGACATGTTTGACGCACATTTCCACGAAACCTGCACATACCAGTCAAACATTGACATTTAAAGACCGTTGTTTCAATTGAACATACATTTTAATTGACATACCGCTGAAAGTGCCCAGGTAGCGACTGCAGACCAGTCTCAACAAGGGGCGAGTGTTTAACCGCTGTTCCTCGACAGTCAGGCGAATGCCAAGTTCGTCCAGCAACTGCGGTAGACTCGAATCCAAATCTCCCACAACCTAAACAAGCAAAAAATTTGAAAATGAATCAAACGTTCAAATTAACTGCAAAGTTGTCCTTGGTACATGCCTGGGCAAAGATTTTGTACAACGGCTCTAAAATGAACTCGATGAAACTACGCTGAGCCGAGCTATGTGGCGGCTTTTTGGTAAACTTTCTCGTCTTGCTGTTGAAGTAAATGTCACCCCACAGACGACGTGCTAACTCGTTGTCGTTGATATCGGATCCGTATCTAAAATGAAAGAAAATGGAATTTAATTTAAGACCGTCATTGCCATTGTGGACGTGTGCGTACGTGTCACTGTAAAGTTTGGCGAAGGATTTAAGGGTGAAGCAAACGGAGAACTGGGCAGAAGCAAAGCAGACGTTGCCCAACAAGGGCGAGACGAATTTTGGATTCTCTTCGTCGCTGTACAGGCCCAAAAGACCATTGATCTCTTCAATGATGTAGCGCAACTTGTAATATGCGTCCTGAGGTGGCAGTTTGAGCTCCAAAATGAGTCGATCGATTTTGTTGATGCAAACTGTGATGGCCATTTTCTCCTATGAAAGGACAGGGTTAAAAAGAAATTCTTGGAAACCAAGTTGACGTTTTTTTTTAATTACCTGGACGGCGTGCTTCAAGATTCGTTCCGTGTTGAGCATGACACCCTCGACAGCGTCGACAAAGAGGACGATACCATCGCAAAGTCTCAGGGCAGCCGTGACTTCATCTGAGAAGTTGACGTGACCTTTAAGAAACATTAAAATCGATTAAATACATTTTTTTTTCCCCATTTTGCAAGTTGGAAAACTGTAATTTACCAGGTGTGTCGAACATGTTGAGGAGGAAAGATTTTTCGTTCAGGTCGGGCATGACCACGGTAATGGGCGTCGCTTTGATGGAAACACCTCTCTCTTGTTCAGTAAAGAGTGTGTCTGTGTATCTGACAGGCTTCTCCTCTCCACTGCCAGGTTTACCCGTCTGGAGATCTGGGTGTGTTTGCATGAGCAGACAATCCATGAAGGAAGTCTTGCCATGGTGCAAATGACCAACAAGGGCCACTGAGCGAATAAGTTCTGCAGAGTCCATGAGATCAGCCAGAAACTCCATGTTGTATGTGGTTTCAGGGAGTTCTTGCTCAGCAACCTGCCGAAAATGGGTGGAAACAGGTTAATCAACACTGGCAATGAAATATGGCAGCGAAACAATTTTTTGGTACCTGAAACTTTCTTCGTTTGACAGGTGCGATGATGGGTTCAGTCAAGGGCTGAGCATCTTCTTCCTGCACCAGTGTCTCCACACCAGGTCCGTAAACCTCCAACGCTGATGGATAGTATTTTTTGTCTTCATGCAAAACAATGGCCATCTGTGCGTCGCCATCAACCACCGTTTGATCCATGGCCTCTTCGGAATCATTGTCACCATAGTCTTCGGCTTCGTCATCGTGATCAGCCTCGTCTCCTTCCTCATTTTCGTCTTCGTCCGACTCGAGTTCGGGTCCAATGTAATTGCCGAATTCGTCGTAGAGATCGGCGTCCATTCTTGACAGTCGACTGACTCGTTTGCTGTCTGTAAATTGGGCAGATACTTTGGATGTTGTCGATCGGTTTTCGGCTTAACCCAACACTCACAGTTATAAAGCTGTTTCAAAAGGGAATTTCAGAAAAGCCGGGCCTTTCAAGAAAATGCGTTTACTATGCGTACAGATTTGCACGCGCTCAAAACGAGCGACACTAGCGACATCTAGCGGTTGCCTATGAAATATGAATTTGAAAACAGTGCCATCTACCAGCTAGCGGGTGGATTATGAGTGGCAATAAATAAACAAATAAATAAATAAAAATAAACATAAAAATAAACATAAAATAAAAATAAAAAAAATAAAAATATAAAATATAAAAGAGAAAAACAAATTCACAGCGTAATAAAATGCAAATGGGAATCCCGTTGAGGGCGGGGTTTTCCCTACCCAAACAAGGAAATGTTTCTGGCACTGTTTTTTTGCTTGTGCACTGGAAACTGAAATCTAGATGTGAATTTATATAGATGACGTGTCAGTCGCTATCAGGTCCACGACGAAAAAAAAAACATTTTGTAGTAGAAACAAAGTCAGTCGAACACGGGCGATAATATCAATCAAAGCGGGCGAAATAAGGAGTGAAATGCCGTCATGTTTTTGAATTGGATAACGGAATAAATCAGCAGTCGTCTAATGTCTACGCACACAGTGCAGAATTTCAGTTTTGCCGGGTGATGGAAGCCCCTGCCTGGATGGGCAAGTGCCCTTATATGATTTATTGCTGCCAACTCCAATGGAAAGATATATTAGACGTCTTTATCTGCAGACGAGTCTACAGACGAGCGACCCCGATTTATATATTCGCTTGTTGGTTTGTTGTTGCCAAAAGGAAATCACAAAAAAAAAAACACCAAAAAATACTTGGGATGATATGGGCAGATCGACAAAATCAATGCCGGCCATTCGGTGATGTAGACCAGCCCAGCCCTCAGCCCAACTAGAGTTCTCAGACTTCTGTCCATGGGTTCTCGGCTGATGGTTCTTTTGTTTTTTTATTCGGGATATATAATTACCGTTATCGGCGATGCTTCGAGTTGCTTGTTCTGTTTTGTTGTTCTATGATTTGTCTCTCGCAGCAATGTCATCCATTGTGTAGGCGGATAGAATGTACCCGGTTGAATGTCGCTGCACACATTTAGACTTGGCCAACAGCAGCAATCGACTTCCTCCTCCTTATTCTTCGTGCGTGAATTTTCCGTGGGGGTGTCCAATCAATAGCCCGACAGACTCTGACTGAGATTTCCTTTTTTGCGTTTTGTTTTGTTTTTCTCTTTTTAAATTTCTATCCATCATCTTTTTTTTGTGTCTGCGGGGGGGTCGCTATACTGTCCGGTGTGTGCATTGCCACGGTGGTGTAGTCTTCTGTCGGGAGTCAAGACTTAATGGATCGCAATGATTATTGGACGGCATTCATTATTACACAATGCCCTTCGACATGGAAGGAACGATTGCAGTTCACTGGACTCCTGGACACATTAGACTTACGAAATGATTGATTGTTTTACAAGTCTCGTGGTGATGACGGAATGTTATTAGACCTCGACATTGGTCGAGCCAACAATCTCCACCCCAATTATAAAATTCGGCAACTCAGACATCAGTCGGGATTCATTTTGGCTAGACGCGAAAAAAAGAAAACGTTTAGACATTGGCCATCGCGGTGATGGAACAAACAACAACAACAGCGTCAAGACACAATAAAAAAAAAACGTCGAAGAATAAGGATAGTCGAAAAGATCCAAGATTGAGATTATTTCGGAATCAAAAGAAAGAAGAAAGAAAAAAAGAAACCAGCTGACTGGGCTGGGCTCCTGGGCTGGGCGAGGTTGTTTTTTTTCTTTCCTTTCCTTCCTTCTCTCTCGTCCTCTCTTGTACCATGTATGTTTTCCTTTTGGCTTTTCTATTTTCCTTATAGGCGACGGCCACAATATATCGCCGCAGAATAGTCTAGCTAGTCTAGTAGTAGATACACAGACAGAGATATAAACATGCATGTAGTCTCTCTTTTTCCCCCCTCTCCGTCTCTTCTATTTTTCTTAAAGAATTCGTGTTGTTGTAGTTTTTTGTAACGGGGTTGCCTGCGCACGAGTCTGTGCTGCTGCTGGAAAGGAAACCGAAAAGAAGGAGGAAGAAGAAGAAGGAGGAGAGAGGAGGGAGAGAGAGAGTCTACCAGCCAGGAGCCAGGAGCTACACGCAGCAGCAGCAGCAGCAGTGGTGGTGGTGGCCTTCGCCAGAGAGAGAGAGACAGTCGACTGTCTCGACTCGACTTGCCGAGTTATTAGCCGACAGCAGCAGCAGCAGTCGACTACCCGCCGTCCATCCGTCCGTCCGCACACCAGCACAGCAGCACATCGTCAGCAGCAGCAGCAGCGGAAAATGGAGTGCAATAAGTGAAGATCGTGACAAGTGTTGACGATCGGCCGATAGTGTTTGAAAAAGACGTTTTCTCTTTTAGGATTATTTGGGGTGGTCGGTTCGGATGTCGGTTCTTCGCTTCTCATCGATCCATCAGCAACATCGTCGACCGCTTTTGCCCGTCGTCTCGGAAGATAGAGCAGCAGCAGACGACGGCCACAGATTAGAGAAGAAGCCGGCCGGCCGGCTCGTCACATTTCGCATCCCTGCAGCTGCTGCCGGCTGCTTTCTTTGAAATGACCATCATGTTTGTGGTAGTGCAGTGGTTCAGTGGCTGCTGCTGTGGCTGGCCGTCATTGTCGTCAGCCTACAGCAGCAGAAGCAGCAGGAGGACAAGGGCCAGCAGCAACAGTTTGATCATCCTGGCCGCACTCCTCATGATCCTGTGCAGTTCCCAGTTGATTGCCGTGTCCGAGGTGCGTTTCAGTGACCCCACCAACGTCCATCTCCAGGTCCAGCATCTACAGGTCCAGCAGCCGCAACACTTTGTCGCCAGTAACTCGTCGGCGGCAGCCATCGGCGACGTGGCCGCCACCCGTTCACACCGAAGGAGTCGCCGGCATTGCCCGTCGTGTCGTCTGCCATTGACGCCCATCCACGTCCACCGGCAGACGGAAGGCGAAGAAGAGGAAGGAGAGGAGGAGGACGGACCAAAGTCGTCGCTGGACGTGGTTGTGGCTCAGCAACAACATCAAACGACGATTGGCGAATCGGCCCGTCTCGAGTCCATCAAACGTCAAATCCTCATCAAACTGGGACTCAACGCCAAACCAAATTTGCTCTCGTCCGTCATTCCGCCCAGGGATTTCATCCTGGAAACGTTGTTGAGGGCGGAAGAGTCTTCGTCCTCGTCCCGTCCCCATCAGTCCCAGTCCCAGTCGCCTCAGGGCAAACAGGCCCAGCCGCATCACCCGCATCACTCGCAGGCCGACGGGAGCGTGGACAACGTCATCGTCGACGACGATTTCTACGGCAAGACATCGGAAATCATCGCATTCGGCGAGCCAGGTAATTAATAACTCAATTAGGATCCATAACGGGTCCCGACTGTCCTGGTCCCGGTCCCAGTCCAGGTAAAGTGGGACAGGGAAGGAGAAGAGAGTGGTGACGCAGTCTTAATGATGAAGGACCCAACGACCGCGGGAGCTTGTCGTCCATGCACTGGCATGTGTCTGGCATGTGCAGAGAAGCAGGGCAGGGCTGGGCTGGGCTAGTCCCAACGGTTAGGGCGAACGTTCGGACCAAGGGCGAACGAAAGACTATATAGACGATGGCGGGGCTGCCAGCCAGCCATCCAGCCATCCAGCCATCCAGCCAGCCAGCCAGCCAACTCGTTCTCTGTCGGGCCGGCTGCCAATAAAAAATGGGAAAAGAAGAAGAAGAGAGAAGAAAGAAAAGAAAAGAATAGAAAGAAGAAGAAGAAGAGGAAAAGATTTTTATTTGTTGCCATATCACAGCCGAGAGATGAAGCTCTTGGCTGAAACTGATGGCAAAACAAGAGAAAGGGCACAGACACAAGAAGAAGAAGAAGGAACTACTACTGCTGCTGCTGCTGGATGGGCGCGGTCGTGGCTTGGCTTGGCGCTTGGCTTGGCTGGCCCCTTTCTATTTCTTTTCTTTTTCCCCTTTTTTATATTCACACACACACACACAGGCGCCTTTATAGCCGAGCACGATTCGTGTATAAATATCTTCTCTCTTTCTCTCTTATTCTTATTCTCTCTCTACGTCTATTTATTCGCTTGTCTGGTCCCAAACTGGCCCGGCGACCAGTGCCAACGAACGACACGGGTGTGAATTCCCAACCGTCGATACTCGGCCGCGACCCATAACTCGGCAGACTTTTACGCGCGTATCAAACGGCCGACCGGTTCTTCCCCCACCATCGATCCGGCCATCGATCCGCGCGATAACATCACAGACACAACAATCAGATTCACAACGGCGGATCAATCGGATTCCATCGCGTCCAGCCCAATCATCAAAGCCTCCGCCATCTGCCCATCGATGAGAAAAGGACGACGAGTCCATAAGCAGTCGGGTAGACTGGGCAATGATTGACGCGTGACTGGAAATCATTTCTAGGAGTGGGATAGCGGGAAATTCCTTGGAGTGCCGTGGCGTGCAACTCACGCTGGCATTCCTCCCTGTCACGGAGGGACTTGTTTCTCTTTTCTCTGCTCTACTAAAAGGGAAACAAAATAAAACAAAATAAAAAAAAGAGTCAATTTGTTTTGGATGGGGGGAGGCTATGTGAGTATGCGAACATCCCAGACATGCAGTCTAACAACAAACAACAACTATAAGCATCACTTTCTCTTCTTTCTTTTTTCGCCCTCACGACTAATGGCAGATGGAAGCTCTTGATTGTGTGCGCCCGTCTAGACTGAGGCTAGACTCTCTTTTTCCCCATGTGCCCCGACATCTTTTTGTAGGTTGCGTCACTTATTCTTTTGAGGGGGGGGCAATTTGATTCGGCCAGGTCTATTTTTAACCTTCGCTCTCCCGTTGGACGCATTCAAATGGGCTGGCCCATGTTGGATGATTAACATGGTAATGGTAAATCTCTCAGTTATGGCAAGTTATGGCTGTGTAAAGAGTCGACGGGGGGAACGGTTACTATTTATTCCCAAATCGATGGGCGGCTGGAAATAGATTTTTTGGTTAAAAGTGTGGCCAGACTATATATAGAAAAGGTTGTTGCGGTTGTTTTTAGAAGGGGAAATATTATTCCAGACGAAAATGGAAGGCGAAAATGGAAGAAAAATCAAATTGCGTTCCAGACTCGATTCAATTATGGACTTGTACCCAAAAGAAACACACGCCCCACAATCTTTTTTCTCGTTCCATTTATCTCCCCCATTTCACGCCCGACAATTTTGAAATTGACTCGTGAACGTCTCTCGTTGGATTTTGTAGGTCCCCGACTGAACGGTCAAATCCTGGCCGAGTTCTCACGGGTCCAGGAAACGGCACCCGAGTCCAGCCTCCGCGTCAAATCGGCCACCCTGTGGATCTACGTCCAGTTGAATGGCAGTTTAATAGTCCCGCCACCGCCGCACCCCACTCGAGCCGATCGGCACGTACACCAACAACAACAGCAACAGCGGACGAGTAGGTCACCGACGCTCTACGTCTTCAGGCTCCTCTCCTCGCCAGAACCGCTGGCCAACGCCAGCGGCACCAGCGACAAGGTGCAATTTCCATATCCCGACCCTAGCTGCTGCACCTTTCAAACACCTGTCGATTCATTTCATTTCATTTAATTCTTCTTCTAGGGATGGAACGAGTTGCTGTTGGCCTCGCAGAAAGTGACGATCCAGCACAGCGGCTGGATGAAGATCAACATCAGCGAAGGCGTCCAGAAATGGTTCGGCACCTCGTCGTCACCAACTTCCGGCAGCGACAACAAATTGCGTCTACTGGTCGACTGCTCCGGCTGCGGATCCAACGTCCAGCCGGTGCTCTTCGTCGTCCCTCAGTCGCAGCAGCAAGTCGATGCGCTGGGCTCCGATGGTGACGGCCATGCCCAGCAGACCAGCAGCAGCAAGAAGAAGAAGAAGAAGAAGCGCAAGAAGCGGAAGAAGCGGAAGAGGCGACTGGTCGAGGAGGAAGAAGAAGAGAAAAAACAACAGGAAGAGGATCAGCGGAATAAGGAGCAACAACAACAACAGGTCCAACATCGGCCGTTCATCGTCATCCACACGGACTCGAGCAGTTCGCGCCGTTTGCGGCGAAGGACTCCGCTGGATTGTAGCCCCACCACGTCGGCCTGTTGCAAGCAGAGATTCTTTGTGAGTTTCCGGGCCCTGGGCTGGGACGACTGGATCATCGCCCCTAGCGGATACTACGCCAATTACTGCCGCGGCGACTGCGGAGGCGCTGGCGGAGGAGCGAGAGCGCCGGAATCGTTCCTCAGCTACCACTCGCACGTCATCGACCAGGTGCGGAAGCAGTTGCCGCTGGCTTTGAGCAGCCATTCCAACAGCAACAACAAGAAAAAGAGCAAAAAGAAAAAGTTGTTGGCCGAACAGCAACAGCAACAACAGCAAATGTTCGCCAATTACCTGCAGCCGTGCTGCGCTCCGACGAAATTCTCGAGCATGTCGCTCATTTACTTTGGTCCCGACATGAACATCATCAAACGGGACCTGCCCAAAATGGTCGTCGACGAATGCGGATGCCCGTGATCCGACAGTATAACGACAAACCAACCAACGAACGAACGAATGAGAGGCTATAATTTTATTATTATTTCCCAGGATTTTTCTTGCTTCTAATTTTTGGATTTTCTTTTTGGGCTTTTCAAAGTCTTTTCATTCTCTGTCTAATGCAATTGGATTCCATCGGCTATTATCTACTACTATAGGACCTCACTGCCACATCCATTTATCTGTGCATTTATTCATTCTCCGCTTCATCCGCCGCGCTGCAAAATCTTGTCCATTCCTCCCCTTAATCCACCGTTTTTTCGCCATTCCACTATTTAAAAAGAACAATTTATTAATAATCCGATTTATAATCAGAATTTTAGCCAATGTGTACAAGTTAGTTGCAAATCAGATGATGAGAACCCGAGTGATATCTCCCAGTTCATTATTCCCCTTTTTTCGATATCAATTAGGATCGTCACATTCCAAATGAGAGCCCAGAATCATTTTTGTTGTCAATGTCCGCATGAAACGAACCTTGTTTTTGAGATACCCATCATATTATGATTTCCGTATAAATATCTGTGAATTATTATTATTCTGATTATTATTATTATTCCGACTATTATTACCGGCTTCTTGAACGGCTGTATCATAGGTGACGACGACGACTACATGTGTGTCTGTTATATTATAATTGCGTATGCCAACTGGTTCATCGTCCGTGTTAAAAGGAGATGGGACCGATCCACCGACTGG
This sequence comes from Daphnia pulicaria, assembly GCF_021234035.1. Classification (NCBI taxonomy): domain Eukaryota; kingdom Metazoa; phylum Arthropoda; class Branchiopoda; order Diplostraca; family Daphniidae; genus Daphnia; species Daphnia pulicaria. Next base: position 6,185,788 of record NC_060917.1, read on the forward strand.
TGATCGGCTTTCGATTTCTTGGGCCAGACTCTCCTGCTGCGCTGCTGTGTGTAATGGATTGCAATTTACTATCCTATATACGATCCGCCCCGTTTTGATTATAAATAAATCTACATGTCTTTATGCTGATGTCATTATGCAATGCACATTTATACACGCCTTGATTTATTGACGACGACGAGTCATCATCGCCTCGGGGTATATTCACTCGATTGGGGTCGGCTCATTTTTTCGGGTTTTTATTAATCGAGACGTCCAATTTGAGTGGCGCTATCTAACGGTTGGCCGGTCATCTAAGACCCTGGTTTGCAGCTCCTGGTTGGGAAAACAACAACTACGACTCGGCAAAGCGCTACTATTTTATTATTATTAGAGCCATTGAATTCATTTATTATTGGATAGATGATGATGATGAACAACGTCTAATGAGCAAACGCAGTCACGATTGATATTCATGAACGTTCAAATTCCACGTATCGACGGGAGAAAAGAAGTGAAATGAATGTCATTGGATCAAACAAATGTGAACGTTAGAAATTGTTGTCAGCGTGACCTTTCGGAGCACGACCTTGGCCTTATAGTTGTCAGTCAGGCTCTATTAGAGCGACACATTTGATTTGCCTATATAAGCGCATGTTTCTTTGTTGTCAGTCAGTCATGACAGAAATTGAAGGTCTAAACTCGGGATAGATCGGCAGCAGCGCTGCTGGTTGGCCATGAATATAGATTCCAGCCTGGCCTTTACATTGTCCTTTTGATTTGATTAATTTCCTCTCACCTGCATTATTTACTTATAAAATGCGACTAGAGTTTGTTGATTATTATAAACCTATAGCCTTATTATAATCGTCGCCTAATCTAGTTGACGGCCAACCTGTTTTTCTGTTTTGTTCTTTTCTGATATGATTCTCTACAATCTAGTGCCATTACATCACAGTCTGAATTTGTAAGCAGCAAAGAGAGAGAGAGAGCTCCAACAGCAACAACACGTCGAATAGAGAGAGAGCGATCCGTCCGTCTAGCTGGCCTTATTTGTCGTTTCGATTCGAAATTCGGCTGATTCAAATTTCCACAATTTCTGAATGTGAATATGTGACGAAGCCGAAAATAGAAGCTGCCGAATTATTTGATTGAGCGATTAAAGCCGGTTCGCATGTTACATATATCTATAGCTATTCTATAACCAGCGAGCTAACGTTATTCTATAACAGATAGTGCCCAAAAGAATGTGGAGCTGGTCAGACGATTTGCCAAATTGATATGACAACTACAATCGACTATAGGTGGTGGATGCAGCGAGCGGCCCAGGTGCTAAGCCAAACGGGCCAGCAGCTCCCAATCAATCGATCAAAAAATAAACAAATTCTCCATCGCGACAATGTTGCATGTAGAGAAAGAAAAAAAAAAGAGAAAAGTGAGCTGCAGGATTCAGGAGCGAAAATGGATTGGCCATCTAAGGCGATTCGTGCTGAGCTGCTCCTACAGACTGCGACGAGAGAGAAAGAGAGAGAGATGGAATTTGCGTTCAACTTTGGAGAGATTCTAAAAAGCTATACGGAAAGAATTCTCCTCCTCCCATATGTTGGAAATGGAAAATGTCGCACGTCTCAATAAATACGCGCGCGAAACTTTGTAGTTTGCAACAGAAAAAACAAAACGAGTTTCTAGTTGTTGGTTGGTTGTTTTTATTTTCCCCTTTTTGGATCAAAGAGAAAAAAAAAATGACGTGAGACATGGCAGCAGCAGCAGCACAAGTTCGCCTATATAAGTCTCTGGCCCTGTATGTCGTCGACATTATTATGCGTGCGTATAAAAATAGAAAATTCTAATCTTGATTGCGTTGGCTGTGACAATCCGCTGCTGTACGATCGATCCGTCATCCGTGAGACTCCCTGCTGGCTGCTGCTGCTGCTGGACGCACGACGGAACGAGTTTGTGTGGAATACGATTAAACCGCATTTTGTCTTGTTTCTTCTGGCCGTATCCCCACCACAGGACAAACGGCGAAACCAGATCGCTCTATATTTATCTCCATCACAGCAGCGAGACGTGAGCGTACGTGTGTAAAAAGGTGTTGCTGCCCCAGCAAACAAGACTACGCCATCCATCCATCAAACGAGCTGATGGACAATCGCAAAAGTCAATCGGGTGCCGTGTCAGGTGACAGAGAGCGCGCCCGCCAGAGAAAAGAGGTGATGGGGTTGTTTCGCACAAAAATGTGCCGAGCAATGCCAAATTCGTGGCGACCATCATTTCTTTTTCGGACTACAACATGAAATAATCTAGAAACGAGAAAAAGATACGACACTGACAGTTTGTCGATGGCGGGGGTCTGACGACGAAGAGGTGGGTTGGAAGAGCAGTTGCGTCACGGTTGAATGAATTTAAAAAATCCCCACGTCGGACGTTGTTTATTATCAATTTCGTCTTTGCTGGCGTCAGCTGATGAATGGCTAAGCTGCATCCAACGCTGACGTCGACCGAGGCCCTTTTTTTCCTATGGACTGGCCTACAAATGTACGACCTTTCGGTGTTTGACGTTTCCCTGGCTGCTCTTTTTTTCCCCACATTTACATAATCACAAAAAGAAGAAGAAGAAGAAATCAAGTTCGTCTATTTTAAGACTTTGCATTCGGTTTGACCATTTATAGGAAAAAGAGCAGAGAGAGTTGGTGTCAATCAAACAAGAATATCAGTTTTTGTTTGTTTCTTCCAACTCTAAAAATAACTTTTTTTCCCATATGTTATGCAAAGTGCAGTGACGCAGAACGAGGACGTAGCCAGCGTGACGGCAGGATGGTTGCCTCTCTGGCTCATAAAAATTTCCAGTTGAACTTTGCTTCAATACAAATTGTTGAAATCCGCAGACAAAGTTGCCAGCTACAAAACTGGGTCTGACATGCATTCTGCAGCCGTTCTACAAATCAATTTTTGAAGGAACCCTGACTGATAAATAATAAAAACGCCGCAATAAGAGAAAAGAGTTGCCAGTCGTCTGCCTAAAGTCTCTGGAATAGTTTTACTCTGATTTATAATCAACGGCATCAAATAGTCAAAAAGGGAAAATTGGAAATAAATTTTTCCTACCTTACAGTCTGGGAAATACGGCCAGACCTCCACACACGTGCTGCATCCGCTGAAAAAGGCACCAGTGGAGGCGGAATAGGGAAATAAAGGACGTCTGGCGTCCTCGTGAATACACCCACGCTCATTATTCACGTATATATGCACGCGAGGTCACGGCGGATATGGGAAGAAAGGGGGAAGAAGAGAGATTCCTATAACTCGATTGACACCGGAAGTGCCTCCAATGGAACGCCATGCTGTTTATCTGCATGAAAAAATGTAAATGGGTTACGTCAAACATTGACAGGAAACAACAAGTATACAAGGAAAAGTTGAAAATGAGACACTGGGTAACCGTAATTGATAATAAACAGGAGAATTGAAGGTTTCCATGTAATACATTGAGTTTGTTCAACTCATGCAACATTAAAATACCTAAAGCAGGTTACAGGTTATTAATAAAAGTAACGAAAATCATTACCCATGTGGTGATGCTGAAATTGTTGCTGATGACAGGTCAATCGGGTCAATATTACCAGCACAAGCAAAACTTGCACATCTTGTGAGGTTAATTGGTTATGATGGCCAGACCTGACATTTGCACAAATAAGGAAAAGGTTACATACGGTGCTCAAACAAACTGCCATGCATCTACAGGGGCTTACATGATAAATGCTAATAGAAATCATAAATGTGCAGAACAGGCTCTTCTATTAAACTCCCATAATGATTCTATTTGTATTCTTAGTTTTATTTAAACCTGCTAGACAGCATGTTCAGCTATTCCATCAAGAGATGCGACTCCAAAGTTTACACGACGACCTCATTTTTGTAATTCTAATTGTGTCGTATTATTTTTCGTGCAGCCACGTGAATAATTACAAATTAGTGATAGTTTCGTTTATACTTCGTCGTCATCTTTTTTTTTCGAAACTCGCCAAAACCAAAGCAGACGACATTAATTTTGCAATGATAAATAAGATATCGATTGAAATGATTTTAAAATATCGACCCCGCTTAAATTCAAACGGCTCAAAAACGATCAAAGCGGTTTTCTCTCCCACATGATATGCCATGTGCAGTGATGCAGAACTCGGATAAAGATATAATGCCAACCTATAATAATACGGTCCAGTAAACATTGGCTGGAATTGGATTGGCCAACTCGATCAACAGGTGGGGGGTTTTCTATTTGGGCTGTCACGAATTGCTAAAATAATTCTATAAATAAATCCACAGGCAGGAACAACATTTCTCTCTCTCTCTCTCTTTTTGTCCACACCTGGAGATTGTGTGTTTGCATATGACAGGTGTGTTTTTAGAGAGAGCTATAGCAGGTCCATTCTAATAAATGAATCGCTCTCGTTTCTCTCTCTCTCTCTTGGTTTACATTCTGTATTCGGATGACAAGTTGCCACACTTTCTTATTCATCTCTTGAGCAGTTTGGTGTGTACTGCATGGCGCTCGTTTGAAACCACAGCAGCAACGGACTGACCTTAGTCAACTGTCCAGCAATCGAAATCACCCTTGGCCTTCTTTCCCAAACGGCCGGCAGTTGATGTGTGTAATCCAATACGTATATAGGCTCTTTTATTTGGTGTAGAGTTGGTTGGGCAACGTCCAGGAAGGACCCTTTTTTTGTTAGCTCCTTCTCATAGTGTTTTGGTACTGCCCTTTTGAGAAATATGATTCAGATTTCCCTGGACCAAAGACCAGCAGAGTCCATCCATATCAGCTTAGCAACCGGACAAGAAGAGGATGGAAAAAATATGGCCGGTCGCTAAAAATAGAATGTCAGTGCTCAGTCAGTGGTGCTGCATATCTCCATCATCATCATTCATCATGCAAATGAGGCAACAAAAAAAGAGCAGAAACGGCGACACACAATAAAATGCGGATAAAAATAACTTTCGGGGTATAATATAGTCACTGCTGCTGCTGATGGCCTTTGTTGGCCAAGGTTGACCAGCCCGGACCAGTCCGCACACAGGTGTCACATAATCTTTGATTCCCATCGATTTTATTTTTTTTGTTTCAGCGTTATTATTGGTCGAGACGACGTCACTCAAAATGACGACTTGACTGCTGGAGAATCAGAAAAATGTGTATAGTCGTGAGCGTGTGTCCAAATTTTTACGCAATCTGGATAGGAGGCCAGCTGCCACTCTTATATAACCAGCGCAACATGTAACCACACAACGCATATGCTAATTCGGCATAAACTTGTTTCTTTTCTTTTTCTTTCATTCTCTGACTGATTGATTGATTTTCTGCTGGGATATAAATTTTTTCGCGTCGCCCTTTTCTGTTTCACGTCCAACTGACGGCGATGGCCGTGTGTCTCATCATCAGGGCAGAATTTTGATGGGGTTCAGTTCAAGGCTTTTCCATCACTTCGCCGTGATTTCCTGTGCGTGCAATTGCGTGGATTATACTTGTGTGCGTCTATAGATGTGTAGAGCGAGAGAAACGGCCCTGACATGTCCAAGTGCATTGTAGAGAGAAGAGATCTAATGTAGGGGAGCTAGGAGGATATAGCCTTGGGGGTGCGCGTGCACCGTCTATCCCCAGCCTACGCCTCTAGCCTATACCCTCGTGTGTAGTATACATAGACAGACAATGAGCAGCAGCAGCCTCTCTATAGCGGATGCTCGTTTCTATCCCTCGCCCCGGCATAAAACGTCCGCTCTCCAGATCAGACGAATAAACTTTGATTGGATCATTTGATGATGGCCGTTTGAGCTGTTGCTGCTACTGCTGCATGAGGCTGCAATTGCGTGTGCGATGGCATCCGAAATGCGCCTTTTTATTTGGATCTATAGAGGGGATATGGGGGGTGGATGGGCAAACTGGATGCTGATGGGAGAAGAGCGACCGTATAGAGTCGAGTTGGTCGCCTCTACATTTTCCCTTGGCAACAAGCGCAGCACAAAACGTTGGTGGTGGTGACGTTGCTGGGGAAACAAAAAACAAAAAAGGGAAAAATAAGAAAAGAGAGAATCGTCTTCCATCATTGGCTGCTGCCATGCCAGCAGCCAATCTTATTCCTTGGATATTTTTTCTTCCCATGGTGGTGGTGGTGCATGATGACTTGTTGCTGTACGCACCGGCCGGCCGACTGCCGTTTATATATAGTCGCCTTCCATCCATCCATTCAGCAGCAGATAGAACTATCTTGTGTTGATGATACCGGTGCATCCATCAGCAGCTATACTCTCAGTTTGAACGACCAGTGCCGGGAATTATTGACCGAGGCAGCAACAACAACACGCAAGACCTTTCAGACAACAACAACATCAGACATTGTCTAGACAATGTTTTAGGCATTATTCCCCGATGAGTGTGCTGATCGCCTGTAGCCTCTTCATCCGTCATCCGCCAAGGTAATCATCATCATTTTCTCGTCCGTATATCTTTCACCTTATTCCGACCGGAGGACCGGCCACATTATAGCCCGTCGTCGTCTTATATTCTCCTGCTGATCCAATCAATTCGATAGATGGTCGATATATTTGTTTGGCTCCATCTCAGTCTACTGCTGACGCAATTGATTGCGTCGTCCGATTTATTGCGTATTATTACGTCATGACGCGGATGTCATCTGACGGCCGAATTCTATCCAAGGGCGGCCGTCGGAAACGTCGAGTAAAATATAATAGGCCCGTGAGCAGGAGACTAGACTATCTGTGGTGGTGGCCTGTATATGTTGTAGAGAGACGGGCACACGGCACACACAGGTGATGACCTTTAAATGACCCAGCAACAGCAGCAGCAGGAGGACCTTCTTCATGTTCTTCTTTGTATGCTGTTGGTTCATTCTCCTTGAGGTCTATGCGATAGTCTTTTGGGTAGGTTGTTGGGCGCCTCTCCTCATCTTCCCATTGGTGGACTACCATGGCGACGATGGCCTTTTTTTCCTATTATTATTACTGTGAACTGCTGCTGCTGCTAGCCCACAAGAAGAAGAAGAACTTGCTCCTACTGTCTCTAAACAACAACAACAAGGGCAAACAGACAAAGGCTATACAGCACACACGCCACAACGACTAGCTGTCGAGAGATACCCAGCTGCAGCAGTCCGAATACATATATATAAAAGAATATACAATCCAATATAAGATAAGATAAGATAAGGAGAGATAAAATAAAACCAAAGAAGAACAAAAAAGGGGGCGCTCATGGCTTTCTCTCTTGGCTTTTCTTCCCAGCAGCATATTCTTCTTCTTCTTCTTCCTGCTTATTTTGATTATCTTTTTTCTTTTTCTAATTTGACCCCTCGCTGCGAGGGAATACCTGTGTGCTCTACCACTACCACTACTGCTACTATCTATACGCACCGTCGTCGTCTCCGGCCAGACCCGCCAACATAAAACGCGCCGTTGGTCCTCGTCGATGAGTTACCAAAAATAGAACCAAACATATAACAACAATAATTTTCTTCCAGCAGCCCAACAGCGTCCAGTCGTAATAGGTTGTTTCATCATCGCCATTTTACGAGCGGCTCTTATTAGTTGGCCAGCCCATGAGGAGAAGAAGAAGGAGGAGGCTGGATAAGACTCGGTGATACCTACAACGGACCCAGTATTAGTCTAGTATAGAGGGTTGATGATGAGCCACCAGCAACAGTGGAGTAGAGTAGAGACTAGAGACTACATAGGGTAGCAGCCGGGCAGCTATAGGCAAGTGTTGTCTGGCCGAGACAATTTAGTTGGTCTGGAAATTGGCTGGTGGAAGGAACGGACGGACGGACGTGCGACGGCCAAGCTTTGATTTCACCACACCATTGAATAATAATAATAATCAGAGACAATTTTAGACACATTATCACAAATTGAATAACAACCCGAAAAATCCCTATTGTTATTGCCACAATTTCACCCTGTAATTCGACAACTCGCCAGTGTCCCTCACTTCTCTTTTGCTTGTTTTGTTATCCAGGCTGACGATTTGTTGTTGAGTAAGATTTAGCTCAGAGTAACATTTTGTTTTTTGGGATGGAAATATAACGCAAACTAGCACCTAGCCAGAGTGACGACTTTCGATTCTTTGACTTTCACCAACTTTTTCCCCGTGTGTGTGTTTGATGTTTTAGGTTGTAGCTCATCCGCATTGTCCTATTCCATCCAGCCAAGTTCATCCGTTTTCTCTTTTTCAAATTTTGTTCTGATTTCATCCAGCACGGCGTTCCATTTCGACTAGCCCCACGCATCACCCCATTCGTGTCAAACCATTGGCTGTGCGCCAATTGAGTCAAATGAAGTCCAATTATTATTATTATTGTTATTAAACAAGTGAACAACCCCCCTTCAGTGTGTCTGCACGGCCCTACATCATCTATATGGTCGTCCGTCCTTGTTTCCGTCCTGTTTGCGGCCTGTCCCGCCGCCGTTGTGACGACGTGGTCCCAATACCAAACAGGAAATAAAGGCCAGCAACGAAGAATAAACCCATCAGGATCGAAGAGGAGGAAACATCAGGAGGAGCCATTGTAGCAGCTGCAGCATCAGCAGGGTAGGTCGTGTCTTATTTGTTGATCTTATCCGTCGATTCGTTGTTCTCCAATTTCTCATTGGGGCGGGCCACGACCGGGACTGGGACTGGGAGACGTGACGTGACTTCCCCTTGTCCTCCCACGGCGATTGATGCCGGCTGTGATGATGACACACGCGTTTATTACCAGATGCTAATTCTTCGCCCCCTTGTCGCCCTTATCTTAGACAATAGTGAGGATCATTTCATGCAGGTTTTCATCTGCCTGGTCATAATATCTATAGGCGAATTTGATCGCCCCAGCTGCTCCTGCTCCTGGTAGTGGTGGTTACATTTCATTTCTGTCTGTCTGCGTCTGTCTGCTAGAGCTAAAAATTCCGTCTAGAATGTCGTGCTGACTCGGCGAATATTGGCTGTCCGTCTACAGCACTATTGCTTTTTGAGATCTGATGCCAAACGGCCATATACTGGCCATTGATACGAACAACTACACATTGCCTATACTCGACTCTATTCTATACCCCTCCATTTCCATCCATCCATCTATCCATATCCATCCATATCGCGCCAGGAGCCGAGAGGAGGAAACGCTCCGATTTCACATCGCTCAGTTAACAGGTGGTGGTCGTCATCGTCGTCAATTTGAAATGTTGTCCGTCTCTTTTTTCTTCGGGGCAGGGGGCGGGCAAATTTGTTGTTGTGATACTACAAAAACAACAACTGATTAGAACAACAGCAAGTCATAAATTATTGCATTAGGCTGTTAATTGTGCCAGGGTAATGAGAGAGTCGCCGTTTAGAGTCGCGGTTATCGCGTCATTTGCGTCTGTATAGTCCAGTGCCATAGTGCCATAGTGCCATCATCATGTGGCAGGGTTCGACCAGGCGCGGCCTATGACTGCACATGCCCGTCAAGCATCAACAACGGCAACAACAAACAACATTGGGGTCGACTTGATTTGCTGTTGGTAATCGAGTTCATTCATCGAGTTCACTGTGACATGACGAATGACGATGGCCATTAGAATTATTCAGAACGAATGGCCCCCACGATCTCTCCACGATCTCTGCCGCCGCCATAGTGGCCGAGGAAAATGAAACTGGAAAACTCACCAGTCTGCCAATCTGCAGGAGTTTCGAATGACCGATGATGAGATTATTAGTCGAGCATCAACAGGACCCAAAGCCTAATCGATTCGAAACGTGACCAGTCCCGAATCGAGTGAGGAGATGGGCAGCTCACTGGTCCGGATTGGCCGGCCGGCCGGCCACGTGCAGTGGCGGTGGTAGAGCAGCATCCCAAATCCCCCCCAATAATCATCATCTATAATCTTATCTTCACACATGTTTTCTTCTTCTCTTGACACATTGCTGCTGCGTTGCTGACACACATCGCCATCCAACAGTGAGCTGGGCTGAGCTGAGTGTACTATATAACCCATATGTACACATGTACCATATAGAAGAAGCCTGGAGAAGAGGGCCGGCGATCGAGTGTCTGTGTACAGGAGATCAACTGGGGGGGACGGCCAAAGACACTCGCGCGATAACAGAGAGAAAAGGCCAATGAGGCCCAGCTCAGCCCAGCTCAACTTCTCCATGTCCACGTGCCCAATGCCCATTGGATAAGTGTAGGAGAAGGAGAAGAAGAAAGAATCGTGTCGTTAAATATCTAATCTATGGAACGTGGTGGAACGTCAACAACACATCGGCCAGGAATTCCAGCAATTCAATCGCTAAGGGGGGAAATATTAACGCTGGGCGGAATAATCGAATCGGGACGGCAATAAATAGTTGACGACGACAATTGATTAGCCGAATTCGTAGAGATCTAGTTCAGATGATTAGGCCTAACAGCACGTGATGTTCGCCGAATTGGCCAGCCAACGAGTTGATTGCCGTTTCCCTGGAAAATCTAGAATTCACGTGGGCCGTCGATTTGGCACACGCGGGGGCATCAATCGAGTTTGACCTTTAACCTTCACCGGGGCCAGTAAAAAAACCAACAAACCAAATTAAAAATAGATCCAAACATTTGATTATTGCCGAGTTATTCACGGAATGAATGAAAAGACTCGGTGGAATATTTTGCGTGACTGGAATCAGGAGGCGTGGGCGTCGTTATACGGAACTTCCAGGACAACATTCCCGCCGTCCATTCTCATAATCGATGTGCTAGTGCTGGCCGTTGCCTTTTTTCCATGGGAAAATAAAGTGACTGGACGTGGATCTCGTCTGGACATCAAAGTCGGACACTGGAAAGAAGAGAAAAACTCAAGAGCCAATAACCTAAAAGGCAAAAGAAGAAATTAAGAAAAAAGGGAATAAGAAAATAGTTTAAAAGGTTTTTCGGCCTCTTGGACAAAAAAGGGAAAAATAAAAAGTGGCTGGGGGGATTGTGTGGGCGTCGGCTGGGCGTGGGCAGGGCACAGACGGGAATTTGCTGGTACCTACTACTAAAATATTAGCCTCCCCTACCCCCCTGGTGTATTGAGCACCAGACTTGTCTGCTGCCCATTTTCTCGGCTTTCTCTCTAATTTAGTCTCTCTGTACTACTCTCGCTGCTCCTACTGCTCCTACTGCTCCTGTGTAATAATAATTCCAAGTTCATTCGTTTTACTTTGTGAGCATGTAGCTGTGCTCTTTGAAAAGTGAATCATGTCTAGCGCCGAGCGGCAGGGCCGGCCAATAGTCATCCTTTAGAGTTGCCATGTCTGCTGCTGCTGCTGTTGCCGGTGGTGGTGGTGGGCAGCGCTGCTGGTAGTTGTAGTAGTAGTAGTCGTCGTGTGCTGGAGCGGCTGGCTGGGCTACGGGCGTGCTCCTGCTGCTGCTGCTGTATATAAGTGACTGCGAGAGACGGACAGTCGGCCAGTCCACTCTTGAATCGGTCGAGTTGCAGACGCCAGTCTCTCCTCTCCTTTTTCCCCCCATTTCCATCACTTGAATTGAATTTGAATTGACTTTAATTAGAATTAAAGAAAAATTCTCTTTCGACCCTTTTTGGCCGTCCACCGATCGATAACTGGGCGAAATTAAAGATACGACGGGCCCCACCAAGTGCTGCACCATCAAACTCTCTCCCCACCCATCAGACACTCACACGTTTTGAATCTTTCGATTTTTTTATTCCGTTTGGTCAAATCGCACCCGCCGGTGTCGACTTGCATCCACCGCCCAGTCATTTCCAACGACTAAACGTTTCATATCCTGTCCGTCGCTGATTGACCCGTTTCCGATTCCGCATTTCTATCCAAAGTGTTTCGCCATTGGCCGTCGTTGATTTGACCTACATCAACTTGATCGACTCCTTAACTTTGTCCAATAGAATTCCGCCGCGGCCGAAATGCTCTGCAAAGTGTCGACGGGCAGCTGCCGAGATCGTCGGCCCAGCATCACTGCCACCACCAACAACAACATGTTGGCCACTATTGTCGTCGTGGTGTTGATGGGCGTTTGCTGGCCGGAGCAAGTGGCCGCCGCCCAACTGCACCACCACCAAACATCTGCCGGATCTTATCCGTCCAGCTACAACCTCAACAAGAATTTGAATTACAACGACCAAAAGTACAACCAACAACATCCGCATCGACACCAGCACCACCTCACCGATCGACAGCAGCCGACGCCGTCCAGCACGACCACCACCGGCTATCCGGAAGCGGCCGGCGACGGGATGGATTACGAGAACGAAGACAATTCCGACGGACACGGCAACAATTTCGTCAACGACGCCAGCAGCCGTGCTGATGGCTCCTTGTCTTCCGGCGCTGGCGGATCGTCATCGTCCGGCTCTTTGATGGGCCTCCTGCCCGAGCCGGGCTCCTACATCCCGTCCAATTGCACGTCGTGCATCCAGCGCGAGGAGCTGCGCCGCCGCAACTTGGAGGTCATCAAGGACCAAATTCTGAGCAAACTGGGCATGCAGCGGGCGCCCAACATGACGGGCCGTCTTCCGCCGCGCATTCCGCCGCTGGATCACCTCCTGGATCTCTACGGAATGCAGGGCGATGCCCCGCCGGCGGGTGGTCACAGCCGTGGCGGCCACAACAGCCACCACCACCACCAGCAGAGCGACCAGGCCTTTCAAACGGGACCCGTTTACGACGAGGAGGAGGACGATTTTCACGCCCGCACCGAAAAGGTCATCGCCTTCTCCCAGCACCGTAAGTTTAACATTTCATCCATCCATCCATTTCTATTCGGTCAGGCTGTTGCCATGTTCAATGCGAAAGTGGTGGGAATAAGTCACCGGGTGGCGCACAATCGAAATGGGGAAATGTTGTGCAATCCAAATCCGGACGGGATTTCATCGGTCAAAAGTTATAGAGGGGCCTATAGTCGCGCAGTCATGTAACGAGGAAATGGCCAATCGACAACATCAATCGACGTTATATCGAATAAGATTTGGGAGTTTATTTTTAGATTTTCGTCTCCTTCTATGACAGTCGAAACGCAATTCTATCGGCCGTCGCCATAGATCTTGGCCAATGCAATTCCTGTTGCCGCTATTTATTATTTATAATTTAAAAATAGTAAACCTAATCCCCCGGTGTGACGTCATTTGGGTGCTGGTTCCATCCATCCGTCCATCCAGACACGTGCCACTGCTGATCTAATCAATTTATTGTTGTCGTTTGTTTTTATTTGACCGGCCGGTTGGGTTGCAGTGCCGCACGTGAGACAGGCCCTGAAGCGGACCGAGTCGACGACCACCAAAGGCATGGAGTCGATTTACTTTAAATTCTCCGACAAGGTGACGCGCAGCAGCAAAGTCGACAAGGCCCACCTGTGGCTCTACATCCAGAATCAGTTGCCCGGCACGTCGCCATCGTCGCAGCCCATCGTCCAGTCGCCCGGCAGCAACAGTCACCACCACCAACAGGCCCAGGTCATTAGCAAAACGGCCAGCGCAGCCAATAACGCCAGCACCGTCTGGATTTACATTTACAAAGTCGTCCGCGTTCCCGACGGTGAGTCGCCCGTCCTCAATCCCGTCCGCATGACCCGCGTCGCTTTACCGCCGCTCCTGGAACTCGTCGACAAGGTACCCGCCACCGGCAAACACAACATCAACAACAACCAACAACAGCAGAGCGGCGGATGGGTCTCGTTTGAGGTCCGCAAAGTCGTAGCCGATTGGTTCCGGTGGCCGGAAGACAATCTGGGCCTGGTCGTCCACGCTGTCCACGGCGACCACGGACCTCCGCCGTCCTTTACCGTCGGTGGCCCGTCCACTCCGCCGCCGCAACCGTCGCCATCCAGCGCTGGCAAGCCCGTCCCGTTTATCGTCAACGATCACCTCCACGCCGACGGAGCCCTGGTAATGAATCAACTTTGAATTTGCATTTGAATTTGAATGGAGGAGTTTAATATTTTTATAATTTGTTTGATATTAGATGCCATTTGTGGAGGTGGTGACGACAGACGGGCGTAAGCAGCGGACCAAACGGACGATCGGATTGAACTGCGACGAGACGTCGTCGGAGACGCGCTGCTGCCGCTACCCGTTGACGGTTGACTTTGTCGAGTTCGGCTGGGACTGGATCATCGCCCCCAAAAAGTACGAGGCCAATTATTGCTCGGGCGAGTGTCCCTACGTCTTTTTGCAAAAGTATCCGCACACGCACATCGTGCAACAGGCCAATCCGGCGGGCACGGCCGGCCCGTGCTGCGCCCCACGCAAAATGTCGCCCATCTCCATGCTCTACTTTGACAACGAGTTTAACATCATTCACGGCAATTTGCCCGGCATGGTCGTCGACCGATGCGGTTGCTCTTAAAAAAAAGAAATGGCTCCGGCTTCCGGCCGTCCGTCCAGCCAGCCGGAAAATAATAAAAAAAAAGGTAGAAGGAAGGACTTGGATCATTTGGACGAAATGATTGACTGACGTCCTTCCAGCCAAGGATGAATTTATAGGAGCGCAGTTGAGTTTATTATATCTAATATCTATTTCCACGACACACTCTTCTTCTTCTTCTTTAATTTTTAATTCCCCCCTCAAATCCAATCCAGATTTTGTGTACATAGCAACCGAACCTGTTTTATCCCTCTGTTTCGCCGGCAATGACGTGACCCGTTAAACTTTCTTTTTCAAAAAATGCAACACCCGAAAATGTTGTAAGTTGTCAGTGCAGCATTTTCTATTTTGATTCTTTTCCTGATTTTGTCGTCGTCCCGAACAACACACGCAAGTCGTCGACACCTCTTGCCCGCGACACCTTCCCCCAATTGGAAATGATTTCCCCCCTCTCATTTCTATTTTTAAGTTTTTCTCTCTCATCTCTTCCCCAGCAGCCGAGAGAGAGAAAAAGAAAACAAGAAGAGGAACTGGTTCTGCGCTGGTCGAAATATATTAATAAGAATAACAATCAGAATATCAACTCGTCAATCAAAGCCACACACAATTTGAGACCAAAAAAGTCACGACAACAAACCAGAAGAGAAAACCAGTTGGATATTTTGGAACCCAAAAAGAAGAAGAAAGAAAGAAGAAGAACGGTATACGTTTTGGTTGTTTTCGACACACGAGAATGGGAGTCCGTCAGCAGCAGCAGCAGGAGCGACGAATAAGGAAATGATAATGAATTGACGATGGGCATCTCCACAGTTAAAGAAGAAGAAGAACAAGTCCGGGGAGGAATAACCTCGCCTAGCTTGTTGTCCAGCAACTGACAATTTGAAATTCGAATTTCGCCCAGCGCAGCTTCAGGCAAGGACGTCTGAATAAATTTTCCTTTTATATAATTCCAGCTCCTCTATCCATCCATCTATCGCTATAAATAATATCTACCAACAACACTGTTGCTGCTGCTGCTGCTCGTATTTGTCTATACACTTATTATTCTTCTTGTAGAAATCATTTCACCAGCACGTCGTTATATTGCCATCAGATCGCCACCGCCGACCATCATCATGTCCAATCTTTCACTTTTCTTGTTTCTTTCTTCTTGGAAAAAATTATCGATCAATTTCGTCTTGGCTTATTGTGACTTTATTGATTGTCCATCCGTGCGTGTCCGTTGCTTCACTTTCATTTTTGCGCTGCCAAATTATTTCCTGCCCCCTCCCAACTCGAAATTGATTGGGGACTGGGGGGGCGAATGAGAAAAAAAACCGCCAATTTTTGCGCTTTCAAATTTCGTTTTTTCGTCTTTTGTGGTGTTGTTGTTGTTGTTGTTGTTGTTGTGTTTCCGGGTTGACATAATGCGGATGTGATAACAAGACTGTGACATATGTTCATCTCTTGTGTGTGTGTGTGTGTGTGTGTGATGTAGTCGAAGAGAAAGTGATGTAGAGAAAAGATGATGAGAGAAAAGAACCAAGTTTGTGTATGCAGTTGTGCACCACCTGCGCGTCTTTTGATCGAGCGACGTCATCGATCACCGTTTTGTTCATCATCGTTACATCATCATCGTCAGCTAATAATAATATGCAAACAAAAGAAGAAGAAGAAGAAGAAGAATGGTAGTACACGATGAAGGAGGGAAAGAGACGCGCACATCCTTGTTTGACTGCATTGTGATACCCAGTTGATTTTGATTATTCGCCCATTTTTCGTGCTATTCTTTTTTGGAATTATATTGACCTAACCTAACACGTACTACACTCTATTCTAGAGCGTTTATAAATAGATATTCATTCAAGTGCGTATTGTAGAGCCACCACCTTCATCTTTCTTTCCCCCCCCATCCAAACCCGATAAATCTGTTTGTTCGCAATGACATAATGTACAGTCCGCCCCCGCACTCGTTTGCCTCTTCTTCCTTTTCAGCCCGTTTTCATTCATTTACTACACATAATTTTTGCCGGCAGACTCTTATCTTATCCATTTGTTTGTTTTTTAATTGTGTGTGCCAATGCCATTGAATTGCCAACTATTTGATTGCCAACGACGAGCAAACCAAATGACGATGACGACGATGAAAAATAGTAAAACACCTTTTTTTTTAATTTTGCGCGCGCGCAGATGATGATGGGGAAATGATGAAATTCCGAGTCGCTTTGATTGTTGTTGTCCTGTCAGTGCATTTATTTACTCTGTCAAAAAAACAACTTGAAATGATGGAAAAACAAAAAGAAATAATAAAGAAATGACAAAAATTCGAGACTAGTCCGCCTCTTATTCTTATCTCCAATTCATTATCAACTTTGGTTGTTGTCATCAAATTGGTCACCGGGCTAGAAGAACTACATGTCAGGGGAAGAGAAAATGATAACTCTGGTCGACGGCCAATAGGATGTGCAACTCTGCGGGCCGCATCGCCATTTCCGTTTGGCGCAATGACGCGCTTTATGGCGCTGATATGGCCAAAACTCTCAACTCAGACTTCTCTGCCGCGAGTTCACAGAGTGTATAGTTGGGCCGGCCCAAAAAAGCTCAGCACGGACAATAGAGAGAAATGTAACATTTCGGTCTTGGCCATTTGGCCGGTTGCCTGTGGAGGTGACTGGCTGGACAAAAAAACCCAGCCAGCACCAATAACAGCAGCAGCAGGCTGGGGGGATGAAGAAATCGGCACGAAGAGGCACGGCCAACAATGTCGAAATATCCAAGTCAAGGGGAAATTGCATCGACGTAATAACAATATTTAGATTCAATTCAACGTTTCCAAAATGGATGGACACACGTCAGTTAACCCCACGCCAAAAACAAGTCTCGTTGTTGTTGTTGATGAGAATCGATTGGAATTCCGTCCATCGGCAAGGTCGGTCATGTAACTCTCTGCTGGCATCCTCCGCTGCATATAACCAACTCCGCATCATCTCCTCACCAAGAAGAAAATCTGGCAGAGAAATCACTTCGACAAGGTCGTCCGACGCGATTCTTCTTGGGTTTTCTTGTGTTGCCTTTTGGCAATGAATTCACAATTTCACACCAAACTCCATTTTTGGGGGGTTGTTCTAATAATAATCGCAACGACACACCACCACATAATTGTCGTGGCACATGCCAACAGCAGCAGAGATGCCATCGCCCAGATAACGGCCAGTCAGAAAAAGGAGCACGCAACACATTTTCTTTTTCCCGTCCAGCACCAAAGACAGCAGCAGCAGCAACATTCACCTCGATTTTACAACAGTATTTATTCGTGGAAAAATATAAATATACAGTTTGGTCAAAGAGCTTCAAGTACTAGTGCACACACGCCAACAATCGAATTCTTCCAACACGTGAAAAACTTATCAAAGGGTGTGGCGCCGGGTGAAATAGACACACGCACAAGACCTTGCTGGTTTGTTTTTGGCTATTCCAAATCAACCACCATGACTAACACACACACCAATGTCATTTGCAATTCCATAATTTCATTCCATTTCAGATGGGAAAATTTAAAAAAAAACAAACAATATTTTAATTCCATTCGTTTATTGAGAAAAATGCTACAGCGCAATATCGTGAAAGGACAACCGTCGCGGTCAGAAATTAAAAAAAACATATTTTTAATCCTCTAATTCAATCTCCCGTCCAATGCAAAAGCAAATTTTGAGACGGAAGATTTCATGGCAGACCGTGGAGGAGCCCCCCTCCCAATAATGCGCTTTGCTTTCTCAAAAAATTGAAACCACAGAAAGATAAAAGAGGAAAATCATCTGGCGCTTGGCCAGTCAAAACAAAATTCTCGACATAGTAGTCGCACACAAACACACACAATTATAAGTGAACATGTGCAGCATCGAAATCAAAGAAGATGGGAAGGCATTAGCCTCAGAGGAAAGAAAAAAAAGGGTCAAGGATATGAGCAATCAAAAGAAAATATGTAGAAATGTGGGAATTAGTCGGAGGAGGAGGCTGGCGATTTCGGTTTCAAGCTGCAAACATCTTGATCGCACGCAGCCGGAGAAGCGGCCGCCGGTCGTTGCTCGTCGGTTGACTTGTCCAGCATCAGCCCACTCAAATTCAAGGCCTGTACATGAAGAAGTTATAAATAAATACAGAAAAACAATTACACGCGATGGAAATTGAAAACCAAAGTCGTTTGTTTAGCCGTGGCTTCCAAGAAACGAGTTACATTGAGCCCACAAATGTTTCAATAGGCCCTCCCGTCTATTTTCCCGATTCTCTTGTCTAAACAAAATTAAGATCAGATGGTGAAACGGTATCCCCCTGAGAGAGAGCAATGGGAAAGGAGAAGAGATTCTAGAGGACCTGTTTTGCCCATCAGAGTTATCGTTTCCCACCGCCATCAACGAGGCAATCAAAAGCGCAGAATCTGTGCTGGGCATTTCGGATGACATTCGATCCGGCATCGCTACGATTCGTTCCAATAAAACGGCTCCGTCAATCGGTTCACGACAGATGCCGGCGTGTCTTCTTCTACTACGGTACAGACACACGCAATTTGACGAGACTAGACGGGTCGGTCGCGGTCGGCGCTCTACAGGATTTACATGATTAAAAACAAAGAAATCAAAAAAACAAAAAGAAAGAAAAGAGTCCAGTCAATTGAGAATCTACATGAGATATTCCAGCTGGACATGGACACACCTAACCCCATAAATGATGATCGATTGCATTTTCCTAAGAATCCAATTGTCTTCCCAGCTTTCCTTGATGTTGAATTGGGAGATGATTTTTAAAATTCCTTTCCCTAATTGCCGGACTCGGATTTCTCGGTATTCAGTTGCACGAGGTTCAAACTGAACATCCAATTCCTTCCACAGCGCTGCTGGGAGCACGAAATGCATTTTACCGTTAAAAACAAAGGCACTCGGTCGAAATATTCAAATGATATTTGGTTTCGTCTTTCAACTTGCGGCACTTGTCGATTACGACCCCCTCCCTCATCAATAATAAGCAAGCGGGTCGATACAAAGTTGTAATGCGGTTGAAATGGGAATCTCCATATCAGATACACAGTCACGAGCACGTCGCTTCATCCCCCCCCCCCGTAAATCGTGATTTCTCTGCCCATTTTTCAAGTCTAGATACTTTTCGTTTGAAAAAGAATCCCACACAGCACATTGGACGCCATCTAGTTCAAACTCCTTTCACTCTGCGCCAAAATTGACAAAAATCAAACATTCACAACGAACCTTGAGGATATCTTCATTAGCGGCGTGATCAGCAGGATTCTCTTGGACGAACGAATACAGCAACTTGCCTCCCTTGCCAACAACTACTAATCCTCCATTCTGGAATCCATCACCGCGTAAATCACCTCCTACTCCCCTTTCTTTGCCCTGCAAGAAGAATCAACAATGGATATCACGACCAAACCATTCATTTGGCAATATAACTGTATGAGACGTTACCAATGCTGCCTGGGAACGTGCGATGCGACTCAACAAAAGGCCAGGCAAACTCCAAATGGAAAAACGTTTGTATCCGAGGTCATTGAACGACTTCTTCTTTTCATCTATGTACAACTCTGTAGGCAATTAAAACAATTAGAATTCATTTATTCGTATTTAGTAATTGAGACAAGTTTACTATTACCTCCATCCCAAAACTTTTTTTCTACAAATTCCTCCACTCCCAACTCTTCCAGTCCGATCCCGACGAGTCGAACGTTCTCTTGGCTGA
This sequence comes from Daphnia pulicaria, assembly GCF_021234035.1. Taxonomy (NCBI): domain Eukaryota; kingdom Metazoa; phylum Arthropoda; class Branchiopoda; order Diplostraca; family Daphniidae; genus Daphnia; species Daphnia pulicaria. The sequence goes on from NC_060917.1 coordinate 6,205,871, forward strand.
GGCGAGGACTGAGTAAACTCAACTCCTGTAAATAAATAAAAATAAATATGATGTGTTTATCTAAATAAATATGTCTACCTGCGCGGCCAGCCTGCAGAACATTCACCCAAATCGCCTCATGAAGAAAATGACACTAGTTTGCTCTTGCCAGAAAGATCCAAGTGTCACTTGCTGCAATAAACAGTAAAAACAGATGAATACATTTTAATAATTTAGGAAAGAAGAGCTTAAGAAAAAACTGAAACTGTCTTGGTTGTTTGGACAAGAATTTGCATAACACTGGAGGTAGGGAAACTATCTGCTCATTTACATAAGTGGATGCATGTCGATTGTCATTTGAAATCATATATTTAGGAACTTGATCTAAATCTACCAAGTCCAGCAGATAATATACAAATTATTTTCATACCTGTTTTGATGGCCATTTGGTGACCAAGTTGACAGCTATTTTCCCCACATCCATGATTTGATTCTTCTCTTTCGGCATTTCGTAAAAAAGGGAAAAGAATAAAACAGCTGCTCCGACTATTCCAAGTCTTTTCAAGGACAATGGAATATGGAAATTGTTCACGTTCATGTGCAATCTTACCTAGTTATCACGTCTTCACGACGAGGTCCACAGTTGACGTATGTAATCTCAAATTGTTCTTATCAACGATTTTAACAACATTTACGTAATGAAACATCGTCTGTCATCGTCGCCTATGGCAACATTTACAACAACAAAAAACTAAAATCAGAAATAAATGTCAAAAAAATTTTTGAAATTAATAATTAATTAAAAAAAATTCATTCCAAATTTAAAAAACATTTTCTATGAATTTTTGTATTAAAATTAATAGAATATTCCCGAAGCAGTTTGAAATCATGACCGGTAGAGGGTGTGGAGTTCCTTGTTTTGGACAAAGTCGACGTCCACTTGTGACTCAGACAATATATAAAACCTCACGTCGCATGGCAATTCTTTCTACTCGTTTGCCGGCTCCTACAGCGTGAAGGTCAGTTGTGTGCATAACACTGGGTGTTATGTTGCTGCACGTTCTCTATACATTGTCATCGATTTAGTCAACAGGTCTTGGGTGAAAACAGGTTGAGCAAAATGAAACCGAAAATCGATTACAATTCGGACGGTGGTATGTGCAGTAGCTCTGCGAGTGCTTCCGGCGAAGACACCCCCAATCGTGATGGGGAGCGATGTCAAAGCCCCACGGATTTCGATTACACTTCCGGCAACAAATCTTTGGCGGAAAAGATTCGTTTACGAATTGAAAGTGGCGACAAGTTTTTCTCTCTTGAATTTTTCCCTCCACGAACAAAAGAAGGTGCTGTCAATCTCTTGGCTAGGTGAGGTTTGTTTTTAGTTGGTGTGCTCGTGTAATTGTCCTAACCTTTTTTTTATCCTCAAATAGATTCGAAAGATTGAGATTAGCTTGCCCCTTGTTTTGTGATGTCACATGGCATCCAGCGGGCAACCCAGGTGGGGATACGGAAACATCATCAATGACAATTGCCAGTGCTGCTCTCAACTATTGTGGCCTTGAAACCATGCTGCATTTAACGTGCTGCAATCTGAGTCGAGAAGATGTTACCAAGCACCTCAACAGAGCGAGGGAAATGGGAGTGAGGAGTATTCTCGCCCTCAGGGGAGGTGAGTTTGTTATTGTCATTTGTTGTTGTTCTTTGTTCGTTACGGTCTTGTATTAGGCAACGCTAGATGGCGTAAATGCCCTTAAATGAAATTAATTTTACCCCTTTGATTATTTGACAGATCCACCGATCGGTCAAGATTGGCAGCCACCTGAAAATGGACTTCGATATGCCGTCGATTTAGTACGTCTCATTCGCGATCTTTTTGGCGACGATTTTAGCATCTGCGTGGCCGGTTACCCGACTGGCCATCCCGACGCTACTTCTTATGAAGATGATTTACTGCACCTCAAAGAAAAGGTATAAAAATAATTTATTTTACTTATCGAAATTGTTCATTTTCATAAATTTCCCAACTGACAGGTTGACGCCGGGGCAGATTTCATCATCACGCAACTCTTTTTCCGCGCGGAAACGTTCATCAAGTTTGTCCGCGACTGCAGAGCTTTGGGCATTGACGTACCCATCATACCCGGAGTCATGCCTATACAGTCGTACGATTCACTGCGTCAAATCGCCAAACTTTCAAAATTAGAAGTGCCACAGGAGATCACCGACATTTTGGCTCCTATGAAAGACAACGACGAAGCCATACGCAATTACGGCGTCCAGCAAGCTGTCACTCTGATTCGCGAGCTGTTCAATGCCGGAGTGGCTCCTGGCATTCACTTTTACACTTTGAACCGAGAAGTGGCAACGACAGCCATTTTGAAGCAATTGGGTCTTTGGGTCACAGATCCTAGACGTCCTCTACCGTGGCGAAGGGCGGCCAACGCCAAACGATCCACCGAGACTGTCCGTCCCATTTTCTGGTCGTCAAGACCCAAAGCTTACATTTACCGGACTCGTCATTGGGACGAGTTTCCAAATGGTCGTTGGGGAAAATCTGATTCACCCGCATTCGGAGAGCTCAAAGATTATTATCTTTTTTACTTGAAGGTAATCGATGACTATTGGAGTTGTTGTTCTCTTTTGATAACCTGTTTTTCCCCATATTTTGAATGAAAACAGAGTAAGAGCTCCAAGGACGACCTGCTGCGAATGTGGGGCGAGGAACTGTGTTCGGAACAAGATGTATGGGATGTTTTCCACTGCTATCTGTCAGGGCAGCTCAACAAATCCGGTTGTAAAATTACCAAAATTGCATGGAACGACGAAGAACTCAGCTCAGAAACGTCGCTCCTTCAAGAGAAACTATCGGAATTCAACAAAAAAGGAGTTTTGACTATTAATTCTCAGGTACATTTGCATATTTTTCCTGAAATGGTGACCTTGATGGTTGATTTTCTTTTTAATCAATTTAGCCCAATGTTAATGGAGCTCCCAGCGACGATCCTGTTGTCGGTTGGGGACCAAGAGGCGGCTACGTTTATCAAAAAGCTTATCTCGAATTTTTCACGTGCCAAGCGAATGTTCAGGCCCTTTTAAAAGTACTGCCCAGTTTCTCTCGCGTCAATTTCCACATCATCAACAGCAACGTAAGTCAATTTTTAATCAAATACATAATCATTTTTATTATATTTGTAATTTTTAATACAAACAGGGTAAGGCGGATTACACCAATTGTCACCGACACAGGCCGGTGGCTGTTACTTGGGGCGTTTTCCCTGGACGGGAAGTCTTGCAACCGACAGTTGTCGATCCCGTTTCCTTTAAAGTCTGGAAAGATGAAGCCTTTGCCCTTTGGCGTGAACAGTGGGGTAAACTGTACCCGGAAGGATCATCATCCCGCGATCTTTTAACTCGAATCTCTGAGACGTACTACCTCGTCAATTTAGTAGACAATGATTTCCCTCGTGAGAGTTGCCTCTGGGATCTTCTCAACGCCATGTTTGCCCAGCGCCAGCTGGACAATATGAGCGACTTTATCCAGCAAGACTCTGACGTCCACCTCGGCGACGATTTCGACGACGCCCTGAAAATGATGAGACGTCAACACTCTAGGGGCGACACGAGTTACACGCATTACACGATGGAAGAATTGGTGGAAGCGGCGCATCGTCAGGAGGTTCACTCTGACGAGATTGTGACGGGCGAAGGGCACCAGTGAATTCAAAAGTAAAATTTCCCTTTGCTATTTTCTCGATGCATGAATTTTTTTTGGGTGCTAGGACAATTTCAATCAGCTTATTTTTTCACTGTTGAAATGTGTCGATAATGTGTTTTTTAAATTTTATTCTGTGCCAATCACATGGAGAAAAATGAATTGTAGACTGGCACTGGATGGATGCATTTAATTTAAAAAAAAAAAAGAAAAATGTGGTCTTAAAATTTGCCAACTTTTTCGAGTCGTTTTTTTTTTCATTCGACATGCAATGTAAAACAACAAATGAGTCGCAAATAAGTGAAATTCCAATTAGGATGTGCACTTATAAAGCGGGTTTTGATGATTCTAGTAATAAGGGTAGAGTTAGAATGTTTATTTGCACGATTTGGAAAGGACCAATTACGCTCAAATCACCAGAAGAAGAAACGTGAGCATGTCCCGACCCGAACTTACGTGTGTGTCTCTAGAGAGTTGAATGAGGTCTCTATGCGGTTTTCTGTTCTACTGCCAAGTTTATAACTTTTCATCAATATGTTGAGACTAGTTAAAAACGAAGAAAAAATAAAGATATGGCGAATTTATTATCGGCTGCTCGTGACAACCTCTTTCGTCATGGACTTTCGGCTGTTATTCAAATTGATTGGTGAGAACCCAGCGACTTGATATTCCCACGTCAAAGTTTAAAAAAGGTTAAAGGTCTCGCCAAGGTAAGACGTTGTCAATAAAGTAAAATGTTGTAACAGATTTGTACTAATAATATGCTATTGTAACCTCATCATCATGTATTCTTTATTCGCTCAAGAAATGTCAATACGTTTTCCACACGACCTTGTCGTTAACGCTCGAGCGAACATGAAATGCGTGATGACAGACCAGACATGTGTTTCTATACTATCCCATTTTTTTTAAATAATAGACGACGTCGTGTTTGGACTTTTGAGTTTTCATTATTAAGACGATTGCCAAATCCTTGGTTGAAGTTTGGTAATCAGTGTTGTGTGTGGGACTATGTGTGAGAATGGGTGTTTTGTGTTGGGTGACTTGAAGGTTAGTTGGCTTGGTCTTGGGAGTGGGCCAATTGCTCTAGCGTTTTGTAGAGCTCTTAATCGTTGGCTTTGATTTGTAAGCTTCTTAACAGTTTGTTTGCTTTCTCCAAAGTTCTTTGGCCTTTTGTAGAGTTTCTTGACCTTCTCTAGATTTTATTTTTCCTTCTGTAGGCCATGTTAGCCTGTTGTAAAGATCGTTTGCTTATCGTAAATTTTTATTTGGGCTTGTGTACAGTTTGTTTGCCTTCTGTTATTTATTTTTTTCCCTTTTCTAAACTTTGTTGGCCTTCTCTAAAGTTGGTTTGCCTTCTCAAAGGTTCGTTTGCCCTTTTCTAATTTTTTTTTTGGCCTTCTCCTAAGTATGCTTGCCTTCTGAAGAGTTCGTTTGGCTTCTGTAAAGTTCGATTGCATTTTCAATTTTTTTTTTTTTTTTGGCCTTTGCCAGAGTTGGTTTCCCTTCTGTAAAATGTGTTTTCCTTCTCTAGAGTTCGTTTGCCTTCTCTAAAGTTTGCTTTGGCCTTCTCTATAGTGTATTTGCCTTCTCCAAAATGTGTTTGCCTTTTCTAGAGTTCGTTTGCTTTCTCTAATTTTTTTTTTTTTTTTTTTTTTTTGGCCTTGACCAGTGTTCGTTTGCCTCCTCTAGGGTTCGTTTGTCTTTTGTAGACTGTTTTGCCTTCACTTTGTTATTTTCGCCTACTCATAGGCATTTCCGCCTTCTCTATATTGCTTGCAACTTTTTTCACGTCATTTGCATTTCCACCGCTTTTCCTTGTTTGCTTTTTGCTACAGTATTGTGACCTTGTGACAAGTTTCCCCATTCCTTCAACTCCCAATTCTCCTTCTTTTTTAGATTGTTTTTGGTTGTTTTCTCACTCCCATGCTTTGCGTTTCCTTTTTTGCCTTCGCCTTCTCTTGTTTCATTTCGAGAGCGCCACTGTCTTTTCCTCCATTTCATTCTCTTCTCTTTACAATCGTTTGCCTTCTCCTATTGATAGAGTTGACCTTATTTTTTCCCTTAGGGAGTGGATTGCAAAGTTGAGGTTACCGCGTTCACGTTCAAGGCAACATGTAGCTTTTCATTCTTTTCCCAATATTGATTTACCTTTCCCTTTATTTTATTCCCTTTTCTATAACCTCGTTTGCCTTCTCTTATTGATAGAGTTGACGTTTTTTTTTTCCTTAGGGAGTGGATTGCAAAGTTGTGGTCTCGCTATCTTTCTAGACACCTTTTCCCTTCACCATTACTGCTGTTGCCTTTTTTTTTTTGTCATCAATTTTTTCCCATTCCATTCGATTGTCGTGTCTCCTGTTATTATTTATCATTTCCTTCACCGTGTTTTGAACCCTTCTATTGAGCCTGTTCTCTTCACCGACAGCTGTTGTTCTCCCCATTCTCCTTCACTTCATTTGCCCCTTCTACTCTCAACGGCCTTCTCCTATGCTTTTTCCCCCTTCTCCTACACCGTCTCCCTTTCTTTTCTTTTTTTGTCTTTTTCTTTTTTCACTTCTCCTTCATTTGTTCTCCTTCACTCTGTGGACTTTCTTCTTTTAGACTTTTTTTACCTTCACTTTACTTTGGATAGCAAAGCTTCAAGCACCAACGCCGCAATTCCACCACAAGCCAATTCATCTCGCATCGCAATAACATGTTAACATGGAGAAGGCGCACATTGGTCAACATAAAAGTACCCAATGTTTCAACAAAAAAAATACCTACAACTAGAATTGGAAAAATGACGGGATATCAAAAAAACCAACCCGATAGCACAATGCAACTAAACCTTAGGTCAATTTCCGATACTTAACAGGCTTTTTGGGTTTTGATTCCATCACAGCCGAATGTGTTGAAACCTTTTCCTGAAATGACCTTCATGTCCAAACAATATCTAATCAGCGAAAAACCTTTCCCACAAACCAACTATAGTCGAGTGCACAAGTAAATGACGTAATACAAGTTACAGAAAGAGAAATCAAGTTCACTGTTGGTTGAATACAGTTATTGTCAGCGCATTTAAAAAAAAAATTTCCAACCAAAAATCAGTGTTTCAAATAAATGATGTGATCAAGCAAGTGCGGAGAAAGCCTCGGAGTAGATATACGAAAACAAAACACCACTGGCGCCGAGTGAGTAAACAATCAGTTGATCGAAATCGAAAGTTGTGCGAATGATGAGAAACTGTAGGCAAAAAACATGTGACTCACTTTGTGGATACGGTGAGACCCAGTAAGGTCTGGGAATTGCCGCTGCATCCTCCAATTTTCCAAGTAGCGTAACTACTGCATTCAATGGCTGTGAAGGGCTTTCTGCTAGTAATCAACTCGGTGACATAGTCTGGGAATCGTCTGTGACTGCAGCCGGCTGCTCTTGATCAAATTAACAAATTGAAATTTGAAACTCTCTGATGACTCAATTGGCGTCACAAAAAAAGATAGCTACACCTACTAGCAGGAGCGATAATATCGGAACCGGTTGCGAAGCACCATCCATACATGATGCAATACGAATGTAGTTATTTACATTTAATCAAACTGTTATTGACTGCATCATGACATCGGTTGAAAAATTCCACCATTTAGCCAAAAATGAAAGTGTCCGATACTGATTGCGAACAAAACTATATGTAAATACGTCTGCCTAAAAAAATGCAAACAATTTCGAACACATCAATCACTTACACATTTGCACAAATGCACGACAAGTGAACCAACTATGGCCACAAAAATCACATTGCAGTCATCACAGACATTAAACTGTCGACTTGAACAAGTATAGCTCTTTTGACCAGGTGGGCAATGATACATCGTCAAAAAAATGAGACCAAAAAACTCTAAACGTTTTGCATCCCATTCTCAAAATATAAATGCCTTCAATGTTCGACATCTACGAGCCACGTACAACAGCGTTTTAGGATGGAATTAAAAACAATTCACCCTACGTGTTATTCCCGCTCGCTCAGCTTGTCTGACAATTGCACTTGTAGAAATTCAACCACCCAAAGTGTCGTCTTGATTGACTACCTTCCCTCGCGACCGTCCCTCTCGCCTCGACAGGTAGCTTTAAGCCTACTAGAGGCGCAATGAAAAGGTGTGTAGACTGCTTCGGCAAACTGCTCAAGACTCCCGTTAGTAAACGACGATTCCAGCTACTCTCCCCCTTTTCTCTCCTGTTCAAGTGTTCATTTGCACCTCGACTTGAAATTAATTATAAAGGTAACAATAAAAATCTATACCGGCAAATTGGCCGGTCCGTGCCTACGTCTGCATTTCTCTAAAGTTTGGCGGCAGCTAATAAACATGTCCATCAGACATCCACGCCGTGATAGATCCCGCAATGTTTAAATCCACGTGGCGTCTGAGTTCTCTTGTTTTGATAGAACGTTCCATAAATTAACTAACTTACGGTAAACTATAACATCTAAACTTCCCTGTGAAACGCTCGTTCTGTGTGCGGACTGCGGTTCATCTTCACTTGAAACTTGACATTTAGCATGAAAAATTATGAATTGCTTCTCAACACTATATCCGCCTACATCTTTCCCGCTTTTGACGTCTTGCAAACTCGCATGAGAAAATTTGAGCTGACGCGGGCCATTCAACAACCATTATGATGCTAACAACTGTTCAAGATAAAACTGGGTCGAGATGTATCTGAAGGAAAGCGATATCTTTCATCTTAAAAAATTTGATTTCTCTTAAAGAGTCCGGGTTTGCCCAAAAACTAATGTCACAATCCGAAAAATAATAAAATTACTTGAGAAAGGGGGTTCCTTTGTTTCTATGAAATAACTTATTAACTATACTAACTAAACCATTGCGAATTACACCATTCGGTTTTCCGTACAATTCTGCACAAAATGACTTTCACGGAGACTAGCTGCGATGCCTTCGTCACCCTTTTGCAAAAAAAAAAAACCCCAAAACCACCAATTTCGGCCTCATCGTATAGTGAACTCGGTGGTAAATTTTTGGTGCTTCTGTCGCAAGTTACCAATGCCGTCTGGGACTTGCGTACCGAACCCAAAATCGTTATTTACCGTTTATTTACTAATTGATTTGCACTGTTGAAGCGACATCAAACAAAATCATATCAATTCTACTTTTGTTTAGTGCCCCTTGCGTTGGAACGTACAGTACTTCCGAGTCAGAGGAATAATTGATAGATGGCGCTGGTTGACCATCACATTAAGTCATGGATCTCCTCTTGTACACATCGAGTTGCTGGTTACTGTCATTCTCTCCCTGTCTATCTACTTCTTCTCTGATTTTCCAACCACGCGAGGTGAAGGGTTCCCTCAAGACCACGCTTTGATGTTTTCATTTAGATATTTTCTCTTACATCAACAGGGTTACTTATCCACGTCTACCTCGTATTAATTCACACCGTGTGTTACATAACTATATAAAAGATTATTACATTTTTTTCATTACATTTTTCTTCAAAATCTGTTTTTTCCTTAATTTCCATAGGAGCCGGATCAATTGCAATTGATACTTTCCAAGTTCTATTGGAAGTCAGCGCCCTGTGTACATTAACACATTCCAGGATGTATGCGGATGAGCCAGACCACTGTACTACATGGAATTCGTTGACCTTGCTGACCTGCGGCGGTTTTGAGTCACTCCGTGCCATGAGCGAATTAGTCATTCGCGATCGAAATGTGTCGCTAAGCGGGAATGGGAGCAACTTATCATTGGCAGATTAAACGTGTGTAATGTTTTGTCTCTGTACTATTTTTCGCATACGATTAATTTGTGGAGTTCGCGGAGTGCAGCGTTGAAGTATTCGCTCGAAAATTGGACCAACATTTGCCAACAACCCGAAACGTTAGCCTTTGTTACCCTACACGTTCAAACTTGGCGAGTCCAAATGTCTTTCAAACATTAATCTACATGCCAAAAACAAAAAGGTACTTCATTGTCGGACAAATGCGGAAAAAAATTTACCTTTTGGCGTCCGGAAACCTTGGAGTTAATGCGGCAAATGGATTCGATGAATGCGGCCTTGAACTTGTTAGAAGAGTGACTTGATAATGCTGGGCTGTTCAATGTTCACGCGTGCAACTTCACCTCAAGGAAGTTTGCCATAGGCACCCCTCACTCCTGTTTGGAGCCTAAAATTAAAAAAAAAAAATACTTGTGGCATTAGAAACACCAATTTAACAATAAATGGTAACCAACAGCTCCAGCACAAGTAAACATTTTGCCGATGCTGATGACACGGAATGGGTAAACTTGCAGTCCGATGTGGAATGTATCTCTACCGCAGTGCTTCACCAAAAACTGCTAAGCATGCAACGACGTGACCACACTGTTCAACAACTAGTAAAACTACAAATGACTTGTTACGTACCTCGTTGGCGCTAACACGGCCACCTGCCAACGCTACGGAAGACAGCCGCTCGCACTGTTAAGAAAACCAAGTGAACGCATTACAAAAAAAAATTTCTGCGCTTGTCGTCTTCTTCGTGACGAAATCGAAAATCCTGATCCTGGCATATGAGACACCTCAACAACAGTACTACCTTTACGGTATGACTTGTGGTTGCAATACCGGTTGCTCAGAAATAAACCGACCTGTTAAAAGTCTTACCGAAATACCTGTCGTGATTTCAGTCTTCAACCGGCCGGACGACGACCCATCTTGATTCTTGAAAAAATCAGTCAAGCTACGACTCGAAATGCGCCAACAAAAAAAAAGGACACCATTACTTGGCTTTGATAACCAACACGAAGAAATAACTGAACAACAATCACCTACGAAATTACGTTTCATCGTCAAAGAACTGAAGACACTCCACAAAATTTACGCAGTAACTAATGACTGCTGCAGAAAGCACATGTCGACGCATTACAATGGTAGCAAGCACATATTAACGTTGCTTTGACGACAGCCGTATCAGTTTCGAATCGACACTTCTAGTACCACGATATGCGTAAAATATTGAGTACTACACTTGGCTTTGACAAAAAAAAAGAAACAACTAAACAATAAGAACCTTCGAAATTACGAAATTACGTGTCGTTGTCAAAGAACTATTAACTTGGCAATAGACTCAACCATTAGATTACATCACGACCTGGTACAGACTAAATGTGTGGGGCACTGTAAGAAATGGTGGTTTCAAACAGCTGATTAGCCGAAAACAATTCAAAAACAAAAAAAAACGTGAGAAGACTAACTAATAAACGAAAAAGATGAACTCTTGATGAATCAAATTGAACCCAAGCCTTTCATACCTCATTTTTTAAATTTGGACTTGGAAAATAGAATTCATTTTCGTTTAAAGAAAAATTTTTTTTTTTAACAAGATCAAATTCGACACTACTATCGGCAGCGCCTCACGCGGCTAGAAGTGTAAGCCGACAAGCATTTAAAAACCATTACTTGTAGAATCACATCGTTATCGAACAAAAAAACCCGTGTATCTAACACATACATTTAATATCTAATTAAACATTAAACTAGAAAGAAAATCAATAAGAGGAATGGAGAACAATTAATAGGACGTTGGAGAACATTCTTCGATAATAGACAATCACAATTTTTCTGGCAATGAATCCATTACTCGTTGGAAAGATACTTGGGAATCATTTTGAAATTGAAATAGGAAACAGATATTCATCTTTGTGAATTTCTTTGTATTGAGACATACAAAATGTAAAGTCATAGCTTATTGAAAATTTGGAATTAAAAAAAAAATACCCTTCCCTGCAAATGAGATGGTGATCCAAAAGTGAAACGACGCCACAACGGAGCAAGTGAAATCAATTGTAGTCGGCCATATTTTAAGAGTTTGGTTGATTCTACATAAATAAAAGATTATTTAATGAAGCAAAACTTGTAATGATATTAATTTTGTGTTTACCTTTAGCATGGCTGTGACGAGCGACCAATTCCTACATGTCTTTTTTTACCTTCTTGGACCATTCCTGGAATGTCTTCCATCATCCGCTGGTTCACAGTTTGGAGACTTTTGGTTGAGGAAATGACCAAAGGACTGAGCCGGATAGGTTACGTTAGGTTCGGAAATTTCCACTGCATTCTACATAGAAAAATTAAAGTTACACTTTTCATTGATAGAAATTACTCACCCTTTGAACATAATTAGTTTCTTTCTTTACCATTCCTGGAATTTCTTCCATCATTCGCTGCTTCAAAGTTTGGCATCTTTTGGTCAAAGTTTCTATTTTGACATCCAACTCGTCAACCATGCCGCCGCTTGCTACACTCTCCACTTTGCCTGCTATTTGTTGATTCAACTTCACAATGTGAAGATTCAACTTCAGGATGTGAAGAGCATGCTTGTTGTTTGGTAGCTTCTTCACATCTAAATGACCACCTAATTGAAAACTTTGGCGACAGTAGGGGCATGCAATGGCATTGTCTCGAAATATCCCCTTTTCCATTCAACATTAATTCAATTAGTAACACACAGCAACTGAAAACACTTGATTTTGTATATTTTACCTGGAGGCAGCAAAGGCAAACAGTGTGCGAACACGGCAAGAGTTTAGGCTCTCTGGTGCCCTCATTGTATTCAACCATGCAAATACTGCAGGTCCCGAACTCGTCTTCGACTTCTTCGATGGCTGACGCCATTTCCCACTCGAAGATTTTTGCTCTTTTGAAAATAAAAATTTGGCCAATCTAGAGTTACGTTGACGTACACAAATCTAATCAAATCGTTGAGAAACACGTGGTGAGAGAGCTGCAGCAAGCACTAGTCTACTGCTTGCATTAGGGGAAGCCCAAACAAAGGAAGGATATCTCTCGCGTGTTGGAAAAGTGAAGCCTACTTTGCTCACCTTTGCTTCAATTTCCCATCCTGCAAGTGGACTCAGGAGGGGCCATCTGGTGATCGAAATGAAGTAAGGGAGGGGAGAGGAATCACCCGAGCTTATGAGCAGTAATTTATGAACACCCCATTAATACATTGCCGTAAGGGCTATTAATGACGAAGGCACACGGGACGGCTAACTATTACCAATAGCACTTATTGCATATATGAAAGTTATCCAGAAAAAAAACGAACAAACACATCACACAAACAACACAAGTCATAAACAAACAAAGGCCACCAAGCCAACGTGATCATATTAATAGAAAAATTAAGTTTTCATGTGTCGCCACTAGGCGATACAACGACTCCCGTAGGTCCACTTGAAGCGGAGCCATATAAGAGGAAGAGAACCCAAATTGGCTTCCAAAAAAAGCCCAAACTGTTGGGCTTTCAAAAATGTTGTAGGCTACGCTAGTTGACTAACTTTGATTTCACAGATTGCATGACATAATGATACACAACCGAGGCGTTGGCGGAGACACACACGGCGAAGACCTTACGGCACAGCAGACACGTATGTACCACAATTACGAAATCGGTTTTAATGTTGATTGTTATCGTTGAATGAAAAAAGTAATTACTGCTCTGATTTAGACTTATTCCTTGTTACAGTTTCAGGTAAATTGTAATGAAAGTAATGAAAATGAGGGTCGGAGATAAAAAAGGAAAATGAGTGGCTGCCCGATGAATGCGTCATGGTATGTTTCATCCACGAAGCAAAGAAACCAACTCCATTGTAAAGGGTGAAAGGTTTTCTTCTGCAATCTCCAGCAAGCGAAAGGATTCCAATTTGTCTCCGTTTGCCATTTTAGAGTTTGACAATCAGCGGACTGCCGACATCGTACTACAATTACACACGCATCATTAAAAGTTCAAAGAAATTCAATTTTGTGCGATGGTATACGTTGTTTATGATGCATGCTCCACAACTCTTCCGAGACCATTGCCTTTGGTGCAAAACACCCTGTCTTCAATGTCCCATTCACAGTGAGGACTGCATGCAAAAGAATGTGACGGAATACGGCGATTGCCATTGGTTGGCTGGTAAGGTTTGATTTATTTATCATTTATTATTTCAATAGAATCTTGAACTTTGACTTTGATTTGGTGCAGATGGACGTGTGCACGGGTTAATCGTTGAAGTGCAGTCACCTGTTGACGGGCATAACATCGGTGGCGTCTGCGCCCGTCTGCGTTACGTAAGAGATGCTTGGCCACGGGCGACAACCTGGTGATTTTCTTCAACAAACACGTGAAACTGGCCCTCATGTCGATGGCGGCCTGGAGAGCCGGCGGCACCCAGTCGTGCCTCAGCATCAACCTTCCGCAAGGTTATCATCTCAGGCCAGTCCCCTCAACGTAATTTATTTATTTATGTTTTAATTTTTGACTCATTTTTCCTTCTCGGAATTTTGAATGTCGTCATCAAAAACAGATGTAATGCTGGAATGGCGCATTAGAGCAATGGTCAGCAAGTACGTGGTGACGGTTTACGCCATTGCTGACCATTTGGTGGAGATTGTTTAACGACTGGACGTCTGGACGTTGTGCATGAAACCGTTGCGATTGGAGACCGACCGGTGGCCGGTTATTGCACTCTGTTGGCTGAATTGCTGGACGAAATGGTGATGGCAAGTTCAACTTTCTTGTTTCTTTTTTTCAATTACAATTTTGATTGGACGACATGTTTCCACCATCTCAATGTCCCAAGAACTTGGACAGTGTTGTCGGCGTGAATTCCATGGCCTGGTTGGCCAACACGAGCGGGACTACGGGAGCGGCCAAGTATATCGCATTTCTAACAGGTGACAAAATCTTTCAGAAACTTAACGACTCTATTTCGACCCACAGAGACTGCCAATCTATAGTAAAGCAGATCGTAAGAAAATTTATACTTTTCTTAACGTTTTGCAACAAAGTTCAATGAAATATACGTAGCTTATTGCTCAACCGCTTGTTACGGCCAAAGTGTCAGGTAATGTTTCAGGCACTAGCATGCAACCGCAAGATCCACATATCACACATTTCTGTATTCTGGTTTTAACATAAATTCGTCTGCTTGTGGTTACTGGATATTGCCAATTTGCCACATTATTCCTAATAGATCCGTTTTGAAATTTTCTCATCACATTCATTTTGCCAAGTGCTAACTCGTTTCCTTTGCGGTTGAGTTTGTTTGTGACACAAATGTTGTAATTCCCTTACGGATGGTTGCTCGTTTTCGTGTTCTCGGTGGGTGGGTGATGCGACGCACGTAGGTATGCCGCAAATACCCCATGCCAGCCCATGCCACAACTGCCCGTCTGTCGAACAACCAATTCATCGCTATGTCACACAATAATAACGCAGTTACCATTTTTTCTCCAATTCGCCTGCGATTGCCGACCTCAGCGGTAGAATGCTTAACTTAGTGGTTTACACAGTCAAGGAGAGATGTGAGATTACCTCAGTAAGGCTACGTCATCATTAAAGAATTGTTTTTCCAAATAAAGACGATTGCATATGCTGAGAATGTTTTTACAATGACTGATGGATGGAAGAATTACGGAATTCCGATTGTTGTTGAAATCTTGTTTTTTTTTAAGAAAAACGAACAAGACGACCCAACAGTAATTCTAACAAACACTGTTAAAATTCAGCAGCGGCAATGCTAAATGCAGTAATAGGAAGCGATAGTCTTTAATTACATCGTCAGCTCACTTTTCGCTTTGCACTGATATTAACACTCATTTAAATTATTTGTTCAAATAGATTTTCGAAAAAAAATTGATAACTGATCCTTTCATTAATTTACACGAGTCAGCAACGCCTTGCGAATTGTATATTTCTTAGATTGCCATGGGAGACTGTTACTCATGAATCAACTAAAGGACCGTCTATCATAATTTGTCGAGGTCGGTAGCAAATGCTGATTTCATCATCGCAATATCAACTATTAGGGCTATTTGGGCTAAATGGGTGGCGTCAGAGCCGCCGCTTAAAGTTGCATGTAACACACTCAAGTTATCAACTCTTGTAATAATGTAAGTTTCTCAAAATGTGTTGATTGGAAAGCAGTGCTCACAAGTTACTAATTTGAAAAGAAATTTTAACATTCCAGTAATCAAACTTTCAAATTGAACGAAGGTGGGGCAAAATATATGCAACGTTAACTACGATTGCAGGCAAAGTGTAGGCAACGGCAATATATATGTGGGTAACTTTTTTCTCCTTTTCAATCATCAACTATCGGTGAAGGCAGTTGTTGATAATTTTCTTTTCATTGAAAAATGAACTAGACAGTATGACAGTTATTCCAGCGTGTAGCTTCGACATGCGGAAGAGCCGGTACTTCATTTCATCGTTTGCATGTGGAATTAAATACAATACATCGTCAGCCGTCTTGCTGCTGTGTGCTGATACTAAAAACCGGGTTTTGCTTTGAATTGAAGTAAAATACGAAAACTGACATCTTATCAAAGGACTGATAACTATGCAAAGACAAACCTAGAAATTTCAATTGAGCTTTCCAGGTGCTTTGATGCAATAGTTTATCAATTTAATTGAATATTTATCAGTGTTTCGTTCCTTATAACATCAACTGATTTCATCATCAGAATATCAACTGTTGGCCGTCGGGCACTGCGGGTGGCGTCAGTGCCGTCACCCAAAAGCTTCGTTAAATACATTGAAGATTATGACTGTCAAAAAAATTGTGGTATGTTCACAATCGTCAACTGGTAATCAATGCTCACAAGTTATTAGCTTATAATTTAGTTACGGTAAAGAGACTTTTATACTGAATAACAATGAGGCGATATGGATCTTTTTGGCGGGTGTGAAGGGGGTTGGACGGGAAAAGGCTAGTAGCTCGGCGACCTTCGAAAAAGCCATAAACAATGACACCTTAGAGAGGACACGAGTACTCTTTGCAGATTAAAAATTTTGCAAGTGTATAATCTATTTTCTTATAATGAACTACATTACTGATGATAACGTTTCTCTAGAAACAGCATCGGTGTGCTGCATACTCGTCTACCTGTAACATTATTACTCGTTTGAACATTGTTTTAGCCACTATCCAAGTGGTAATTTATTTTCATTTATAAGGCCTTTATTAATATTCATTTAGTTAGAGTAATGTGGCTCAATTCCTGTCAATGTTTTGCAGCCAAGCCATAGAAATTAACACCCGGTAATGAAGAAACTGAAATTTCTTCAATATCGTAAAGTTATTTCAATGGCTTTTTCCGCTGAATACTGTATTGATAAAGAGACACACACACACCACAAATAAACTGGAGTTGGATCCAGAATATTAACATTGGTACGCGTCTAGATAAGAGTGGTTAAAAAGCAATTTGTTAAAGCTATGTGCTATTTTACCAATATGACCCAAGTCGTAATACAAACTATATCCTGAAAGCCAAGAAATTAAATTACAATGCTCTTTAGAAAAAAAAAGGAAAATTTCTTAAATACAATAATAAAATATCCAATTTCCCTGAAACAATAAAAAAAAAACCTACATTCGATTATCTACGGTTAATCAAACCAACTTTAGGTTTGGGTTACCATTGACAACTCTAGGCAAGGCTGCCATTTGGACAAGTAACATTTGTTGATTGTTTAAATTCTTTATTGCAATACGCAATCTGCTGTTGCCTGGAGCTGCTGAAAATTTTCATTTTTTTGAACAATGAACTAAACGACCAAACAGAAATTCTAATGAATAGCGTCGAAAATCGGCATCAATCGTGCTATAACGGCATGATGGAAACCAGTAATCATTGCATCACATCGTCTGGCCACTTTTGATTGTGCACTGATACTAAAATCCGTTTTAATTTTTTATTACCGATACTTTTTTGAAAACTGATTAATGTTCAAAAGATTGACGGACTGTAATTTGCCGAACCGTTGGAAATTCGTCGTATTTCTAGCCAAACTTCTTTTGAAATGTTATTAGTGTTTTCTTGACAATGCTCTACCGCATCATCATTAAATTGTCTGACGTCAACGTTAGAGCATAAATTATTAGGGTTCGGGCATTGTGGGTAACGTCAGTGCCGTTGCTAAATTTGGTATTTTAAGACATTCAAGATTGCGATTGTTGGGGAAATTGTGGTATTTTCCCTATCGTCAACTCGCAGGCAATGCTCAAGAGTTATTAGCTTACAATTCAGTTTCATTAGCACGATAAGGAGACTTTTACATTTCTGATGGCAATGTTTCACAATCAACAGCATCGATGTGCTAATTACTTGTTTTCGTGTAAGATTACAGCTCGTTGTAAGGCGTATTTGATACCACTCAATTGGGGAGTGTTTAATTTAATAAATCATTACTTTGCATTTTTATAGGATAAAGTTATGTGGCTGTGATTAAAATAGGGGGGGGGGGTTTGGAATTTGAACAAAATAGACGTAATCACTTTGCTAGCGGCTTCTGTATTACTTCTGGGAACAGGATAAGACATTCCACTTTGTGTGGAGTTTCCGAGTCAACAGGATAAAACAAGATGAATGTGTGTGGATGGGAAAACACGTGTGCCGATAATGGGATGACAGGGTTCAGCACACCCCAGTGATTGGTAACACAAAACAGAAATAAAAATTAACGTGTGCATTCAACCGCAACGTTCTGCACATATTCTTTCAATTGGCGACATGGCTAAAAAAATTAATGATAGGCTACGTGAATAATCAACGCCCTCGATGAGACAAAAAATATGGAAATGGATCAATCACTTCCCCGGGAACAAAAAAAATTAAAGCAATTTGCTTGCCAATAGTTTTGGAAAGGGCTGCCTATTCAATGTCTCGCAGATTAAAATGCAGCAAGTTTCATCAAGCAGATTACAATTTCTTGCACACGTACTTGTGAGTCGGCCGGTGAGCACGTTGACACTCGGCACTGCAGTAAACAGTGGAACGGCAACGATTGCAGAACTTCAAGTTGTCGGGGAATTTCTGACAAGCGCTACAGCTTCTCGCCAACACGGAATCCTGATAGAGAAACGAAAGGTAAGTAGCCAGCCAAGGACTGCTGCCACCAAGAGGAACAGTCTTCTTCTGCCCCTTGCTGGGCTCGATTCTGTTAATCAGAATTACACAAGCAGAAAAAACAGAAAATCAGTTGTGTCTAAACATAACGCAACAATGTAACCAACTAAGTAAGTTTAGTTAGTTAGTTAGTTAGTTAGTTAGTTAGTTAGTTAGTCAATCACCTGGTAGAGTTGAGACGCAAGAGAAAACGAAACAATTGAAATTCTTCGTCGCTGTCGGCATGGAATACCAACCTACTGACGTTGGGTGTCCCAAGTGAAAACACTTTTGCCACAGTCGCGTGGTGCTCCGTTTCTTTTCCTTTGGGCGCATCGGTTGGGTTAGCCGTGAAAAATGTCGGTCCACATGTCGGCATACCGCGGTCGTAGAGAGCCGTACTCAGCAACATTGGCGTTCCCGTTGGAGAAGTGAGAAGGGGCCGATGGAGCTTCAGAAGGTAGCGCTCGTGATTTCGGCCGAAGCTGACACATTGAGCAGTGCCAATCATCAATTTTCCAAGCTTGATGCGCAATTTATCCAAAGCAGAACCGTTGGAATAAAGCGAACAAATCAAACTCATTTCCACCGATATAAATTGACATGCCAGATGGTGTGCCACAGTCTTGAATCTTTCATCGGGGTGGAGAGGCTTGTTTTTCCAGGCAGCTAGCTCGTCAACACTCCACTTGGACTGTTTGGAATGAAACTCGCACGGCCAGGGTTCCTGCAAGGCTTTGTTCAACAACAAATCGACCTGTCGCCTCTTTGGATGGAGCGTCGCTTGAACTTTTTTCGCAAGGATCGGAAATGGAACTGTCAGCGACAACGGTGTCATTGCGCTGGGTTGAGTCAATGAAACGGTGACGTCGTGGCACGATTCGCAGGGGGCCTGCTCGTTGGTGGCTATCTTCAATCCTGTAAAAATGGAAAACATTTCCAATAGGTATTTGCAACACACGCCTGTATCAATGACACTGCAAAAATCAGTAGTCACCTGAAAGATTTTCAGTAGATTCAATGACAATCCTAACGGTGTACTGCTTCTCAGACTCGATACAACTTTCCACCTTCATGTGCATTCCTTTTTTTGAATCCAGCGGCAGATGACATTGGCTCTGATCAAACGGGTAAGGTAAATCGTATTCCTCTACCCGCATTGACTTTAAAGACTCCAAGCGTAGCAGTGGCTCTCCGTCAAAGGCATTGTAAAGAAATGCATCGTACGTTTCATCGAAACTATGCTCACTGGCCAGCAAAAACGACACCGTCCCCAAATCTATACCTTTCGAAAGGTAGTTATATTCAAATTGCAAATTGTCGATAAAGTGCACGTCGGGTCCCGACAAGTCCGGACGTAGCTTGCATGAAGCTTTTCGGATAAAAACTAGCCGTACTAGGAGATATGGTTGTTGGCTGCCTAACGACTTCATCAAGAGCTGAACGCCGGCGGCCGACAATTTAATCATTTTCTTCCCATTTTTCCAATCCTCCAAGGTTTTTCTCGCCACCATAAACTGTGGAGCAACGTCGACTAGGTCTACTAACCGACAATCACGTCCCAGTCGCTTCATCATCGAATCCAAAACGTAGTTGAACGTTAACGGTGTGTAGAAAACTTCACCCGCTCTACATTTCTCCAACTTTGAAGGGGGATTTGGTGATAACGTGGTCATCGTTGTTGGGTGACAAAGTTTGGCCAACTTTGTTAGGCAGCGATTTAAATCAGGTGAAGGGACCAATTTCATGTTAAGAAAATTGGGTACTTTCTGCCAGCAGAGAGTCACTGGGCGTCTTTGTAGAATGGTGCTCCATCGCAACATGTCGACGGCCGAATCCCTCAATTCCACGTGGTGAGCCAATCTCAACCCGTAAACAGTGGGAATCAGACTCAATGGGGTGCACAGGGCTGTCTCGACAACGGTGTTGGCCGAACGACGACAGTCGGTGGTTATTTTGGTGTACAATACTGCATTCGGGTCGTCCGACAACTTTCGGCGGCAGGCTACTACTACATTGGCCAACCCAACGCAACTCACGAAATCCGAACAGTCGATGACGTCAAACTGGTTTTCGTCTAAATAGCAGAATTCCACTGCTTCTCCCAAGTGGCAAAAGATTTTGACTGTTGGCATCCGGCCGCGATAGGAAGACACCAACCTCCTGAGTATTTCGGAGCACGATTGGGTCATGATTTGTTCGGCTGAAGTAATCAGCTCGCCAGTCTCCATCGGTAGATAACCGTCAAACAGACCTAGGCAAAAGCTTTCGTAATCATGGGTCTTTGCGTTCAGCATGGTTGGGTTGACGCACACTGGTTTGTCGATTTTCTTCAGACGGCTGCTGCCGTCTCTGTAGCAATGGATCATCTCAGCGTAAATCTTGTTTCGGACGCACGGAGCCAATCCAATAAAGTCCTCATTGTTTTGTAACCTCTTGGCCATTTCATTTACTGAGGTAGTAAAGAGATCAGCATTGCTGCGTCGTGCTTTCTCTTGTAAATATCCAGGATACGGTTCATTCCACATGTCCAACAGGTATTGATTCCTAATTGACGAATATGACAAAAATTAGTGTGAACCTCTAGCATTACAAAACTATTGCGTTACTTTCATTGCAATTTACCTTTGTCCCCAGACTTTTCTCGAGAGAGACTCCGACTCGGGTTTCTTTTTGGAAGAAACAACACGCCAGTTACTCCACAGACTCTTTAATTTTTTCAAGTGACTTTTGCTCGGAATTGAGACGTTATCTGGTAATTTCTCCTTCATCAACTTGTTCACAATAGAAGTAAACCTCTTCCTAGTTTCTTCGGGCCAATCCAGATTGTACCACACATCCCACAGAAAACCGAAATCTGCTTCGTTGTCGGGGTTGAAATCATGTGCCGACACAATTTTCAAAATGATGACATTTCGAGCCAAGACAGAAAGATGACAATCGTTGAGATGAATCTCCAAATTCAAAGGATTTTTACAAGTTGTTGCTTGAAAGGTATTTCTTAAATCACCACAACCCAATAAAAGAACCTTGGGAATGAAAAACATCATAAGCATTATGAAGTGGTTGATTGCTGCAACAACATCTAGTCATTTAAGAAACACTGTGACTCTCAATACGCCAAATATTCAACAACTGTTGCTAGCAAATAATACCTTAGTCGCTTTATCCCCGCTGCTCATATTCCCATCAGAACAGTAATGTTGAAAAACGTTTCGAAACCGTGAATACCCGAAAGGTGGACCTGCTTCACAATCACTTTTAAATTTTTTCTCGTCTTGTCTAACTGGAGATAACATTTCTTGTGCATTCAACTCGTAATGGACAGATATGTCGCCCAAAATTTGGAATACTATTGAAACAACACTTTACGTTGAAGTTCAAGCTTTAAGGGTTTCAGAGTCTGGAACAGGCTAACTACTCAAGTGCTCACTGAAGACTGAACTGTACTCCGAAAATTTGGCAGGCCCACGCTTGATAGCCTGGCCCACACGCCACCTAGGAAAGAGTGTCGGGGGTGAAAGCAGCAGCGCTCTAGCCCACGGCTGTCCGGGGAGTGAAAACCGCCCGCCAGTTGGCAGCAGAATGGGGTACATGGAACGTTTTTTAGCCGTTTCCCCATCAGCCTGCATGAAACAGCCGACTACCGGCTGATGATTTCATTGAATAACAGGGCCAGGGATCGTTTGCAACTTTTATTTAAAAAAAAACCTCCAGCCAAAAAAGTAATCAAAGTTACATTATAGAGTTTCAATATGCTTTTTTCCTCTTTCATTTTTATTTTCCCACATTCGTCCGGTTTAAAAATCTGTGTTTTGTAACATTCAATTCATTATGACTCAAGAGCATGACATGTAACCTGACGCATTTAGAGATCTCTCCACTCACCCGCCAGTTGATAACTAGAGTACATTTACAAGCAGACTTTTAGAAACGGCACCAACGTCGGGTGAAGCGTAGTAGTCGTGGCCGTGAATCTTTTTTACTGCAATACGCTACTTTTGTTGTCTTCGCCGGAAGAGTCGGACCACGTCAACGTGTTTTTTTTCAAATGAGCTAGGTGGCTTGGATGTTATACAGGCGAGTAGTGTCGGAATTCGGCAGAGATTGTGCTACAATAGAGTGATGGGACGCGGTAGTAATTAGCGTACGTCATCAACTCCCTTTCAGCTGTGTGACGCTATAAATACCCGGCATCAATTTTGACTAGTTATACTGTTCGAAAACTGTAAACTGGTACATCGACTGATTGATTGGTTGAGTCGGCAACGCTGTGGATATAATTTATATCACTTGTTACGGTTGCTCTCAAAATTTAGCAAATTGAATCGTTTACCATGATTTTCATAATTTCCAAATATTTCAACACAAGATTATCAATCACTAGGGTCGGGATTAATGGGTGGCGTCAGTGCCACAATTAAAGGGTGCGTGTTGAGGTAATCAACATTTTGACTGTCGGGAAAATAAAGGATTCAAAAAAATTCGTCAACTCGCGAGCATAGCTCATTACTGTTATCATTGCAAAGCAATATTTCGATGTGACGGTAAGCAGAATTTTAAACCGGACGAACCTGGCGTTAAAAAAAAATTTTTGTCAGGGGGCGGGTTACATCAAGATGGCAGTGCTGGCTGTGTAAATCTCTTTAATTAAATACGCAACTGTTTTTTCCGTCGGAAGTGGCCGACAATGCCAAGGTGATTTCTATTAAATGAACTATACAGCCGAGAAGTTATACTAGCGAGTAGCGTCGAAATTCGGCAGTGATTGTGCTACTGTAGAGTGATGGGACGCGGTAGTAGTTAGCGTACTTCATCAACTCACTTTTAGGTGTGTGACGCTATAAGTACTGTCTTTGATTTTTTTCCCATTACATTATTAAAAACGATATCTCATCTACTGATTCATTTCGTTAGTCTGGAACTTATAAACGATTTTCATTCACTCGAGAAAGTCGCTCCTTGCCTACGCATCTAGTTGGACTGTTTATCAGTGTTTTCAAAGTGTAACACTACTGCTTTCACCATCAGTATATACAGTAAATGATGGGTGGCGTCATTGCTTTCACTGCACCTCTTCGTTTAATCACTCAACAAATAGCCAATTACTGAGAATAACCAATAAAGGAATGATGTATAAAAAAAGCGAATGACAGGAAATAGGGCTACGGGTTGAGACTTTGTGGTAAACGCACATCAGCGCTGTTGAATCGTAATGCGGCGACGGCTACACACTGCCGTAAATAACCATCGTATAGCGAGCAAAGCAAGAGTTAAAAGTACAAAAGTCAGAGATTTACATTCAGTAACGTTTCAATGTTTCACCTGATGCAACGTGTTTTTTCTTGTTGTCCAACTTGGGAGATAACAGGTGAAGCCTCGCAGGTATTACATACGACTGCCTGGACATTGAACGAAATAGGTTAAAAGACATGAGCAATCTGTAGCTGACATAATCGTTTGCAAGTGTTTCACCATTTTTCATTAAATGAGCTCTATTACTAATAGAGCTGTTTTTCTATATTCTGCGGCGGGGTGTTGCAGATTCATTCACGTGTAACATTACTGTAAATTTGAAGAGTGAACTCGACACCATTCCAAACGGTAATCGTTTTCATCTATAATATAATTGTTTTAATATCGCTTTTTCTAGGTGATGTGGCCTAGTTCTTTCCGTTGTTCTGATGATGATGACATGGCTGAAGATGTCGGTCAAAGAGTCAAACTGCTTGTTCACTTGTAGTCTCTTCAGAACATGGGATTGGAAACACGCACATTCACGACGGTAATTAAAATGGAATTGGATCCGGAATATAAAGACTAGCTCACGTCCTGATACGAGTGGCTTAAAAAAAAATCCTAAATGCTAGATGCTCTATTACCGACATGATCTCGGCACGATAGCAAACTACATTCCGACAGACAACAAGTAGAATTGCACAGTTCTTTAACAACACAGGGAGATATTTAACGCTAACCGTAGCGACAGTTAATTTTCAGGTGGAATGCATCAGTGGACGAGCAATGTCGACTCAAACGTTATGCCGCCCGTTTTAATTGCAACGGTGAGGTTGTGCCACACGAGTATAACCATTCGACGACAATCATTTACCTGTTGAATTCCCGTAACAGCCGAATGAAGGACGGGGTACAGCTCCACAGTGCACATCAATCACAAGCATATGAAGCAGCGCATTTCAATACTGTAATCCTCGTCGACCATTTTTTTAATTACGTCGATCGAGGTTACGCAGTATGTTCTCTCATCGGTCCTCCTAATGAGTCTCGGTTTCTTTTAAAAAAACGAACTTTGCGGCCCGGAAGTTATCCTATCGAGTAGTGTCGCAATTTGGCAGCAGCATTGCAACAAATATCGAGTGGACACGGTTTTCATTAGAATTTCGCATCAGCCCAGTTTCAACCCTGCGATACTTTTAATAACTCGACTTGATAATTGGTTAAGTTAGCTGACGATATCTGAATACCAGTCTATTGATTGCCTTAAAGACTTTGAAATTGACGTCATGGAAAGTGATGTCCTGGGGCTGTCATATTCCCAGCGTTACTTTTGAGTCAAATCAACAATCAAGTTAGATAGTGCATCAGCCATATCAAAGAGCGTTACTAATACTGATTACGTCATCAGAATATCACATACTAGGGACGTGGTGACATGGGTGGCATCATTGCCGCCACTAAAGACAACGCGTAAGCAAATTCAAGTTAGCAACTGTTGGGAAAATTGGGACATTTAAATAGTCGTTGATTCGCAAACAATGCTCATTTGCGCATGACTCGTAATGCCTTTTCAACACCGCAGTAGGCAGACTTTTAATTTGGACGCACCTGGCGTGAAAATTGTGTTTGGTGCGGGGGGCTAGAAGAAAAGAAAATGGATGATTGCAGGCAAACTATAGCCAGCGGTCATGTATGAGGGGAATACTTTTAATTTAATCCTCAATTATCGCCGCCGGAAGTTGTCGTTATTTCGGACATTGAACTAGACGGCTCGAGAGGTATTCTAGCGAGTAGCATTTAAATTGGGTAGCGATAGTGCTACAGTAGAGTGATGGGATGCGGTATTAATTAGAGAACATCGTCAGTCCACTTTCAGGTGGGCGCTGATATTAATACTCATTTTATTTTTTTTCCAGAGCTAGATTATGACAACTGTTATGTGATCAACAGACTGGTTTACTTGGCTTTGCTAATTTCTGGAAAATTGTCGTCGTCCATGTGTATTTGCAGCCATGTTTAACCAAATTAAGTTGAAATTTCATCATTGTTTTCGTGATAATGCTTCACCGCATCATCATCATTGAAAAACCAAGATTTCAGCATCAGAATATCAACTGTGGGGTATTTGGTTAAACGGGTGGCGTTAGTGTCGTTGGCAAAAGTTACGTTTACAGGTAGTCGAGTGTTACCTGGCGGCAAAATTGTGTTATTTACATAGTGTGCTGATTCGCCAGTAATGCTCACGAGCTTATAATAGTTTAAAATGCAATTTCATCAGCACGGTAAGGAGAATTGTTTTGCTGAACGCACCTGGAGGAGAACTTTTTTATGTTGTGAGGGGTAGTTCGGGGGGGGGGGGGATTATCGAAAGGGGTGGGGCGGGGCCAAAATAAACTGAGCAATGGATGAATGCAGGCAACGTGTTGGCAGCGGCAATTTACTTGGGTAATCGTATTGATTTACGTCGGCAATTGTTTCGGTCGGCGGAAGTGCTAAACAACTCGCCGGTTTTTTTTTCCGAAAAATGAACAAGGTAACCCAAAAGTGAGTCTAGCGTTTAGCTTCGTATTTCGGCAGTAATAATGCTAAAGTAGGGTAATGGTATGCGGTAGTAATTAGATTGTGTCATCGTGCAACTTTCGGCTGTGGGATGACATTAATAACCGAGTTTTGTTTTTCTAATGATTAGATTTCGTAAAACTGATATCTTATCCACTGATGTATTCCCTCTCTGTGCATTGCTTGGTAATTATTATAATTCCTCAAACAACTGCTGGAAGTGGAAACGATCTAGTTGATTAGTTTATCATGGTTTACCTGAATTTGTTTTAAACTAGTGTCACCATTAGAATATCAACTGCTAGGGTCGGGCTAAACGGGTGGCGTTGATACTGTCGTCAAAAGCTCTCTGTAAAGTTATTCGAGATTGCGACTGTAGGAAAACGTGTGATATTTTCACAATTGTCAACTCGTCATCAAAGCTCACAAGTAAATAGCTTAAATTCAATTTCATTAGGCACTGCAAGGTTGAGTTTTAAATGTGTCGAATCTGAGGCAAAATTTATTTTTCAGGGGTTTGGGGGGATGGGTGGGGTTGGGTTTATGGGTGGCAGTCCTGGCTGTGTTAATCTCTTTATTGTAATGCGCAATTGCTGTGGTCTCCGCTGGAAGTGACCTAACACTGAAGATTTCCATTACTTATTTTCGGTTTTTCTTGATGAAAATGATAAAAAAGATTTTTCAGATAAGTTTTATTGTTATGATTGATTTTCTTTTATATGGTTATAATGTCACACGCATAGGGTGACTAAGTTGTAAGGAAACGAGTGTTGGGCAGTGAAACTAATTAATTGACGCATACTTCGGGATCCTGCTTTCCGCTGCTCTGCGGTCTGTGCGTCGACACTGCAATCTGCCAGGTGACCTTCAATAGCATCACTTGTTTATGTCTAGGTTTTTTTTACAGTGTGTTGTTCAATAACACTAATCGATTTTCAATAAATGTTGTATCGTAAAAAAATGGATTCAAATGTAACACTATAGTAGGTTTTGTTATGCCTGTGTAACGGCAGTAAACAAGAGAAGATTTGATATGATTGTGTTTGATATCGTGTCTCTATTGCAGGAAACATGGGAAAAGGGGTATTGAGAACGTAATTTTTCCCACTATTTGTTGGGCCAAAATGAAATACAGCATTCCTTGTCAAGACTTTTGCATGTTGTACCCAACATTTGCAAAGAACTAGAATGATGATTGCTCCTACATAACACTTTTTATCTCAATTTCATTGATTTACAAGAAGTCGCGATTAGTGAACTTTTTTAAATTATAAAGGCATTCTATATGAGGTAGAATTTATTTCGCATGTTGAATAAAGTATGGTTGCAAACAATGTCACTGAGAAGCTCTTGTTAAAACGTCACTTTGGGTGTCATTGACATGTCAATTGACAGGAAAATTTGTTATCCTGGCAGTGGCAATCGAATTGGTACACTCGTTGTTTAAAAACCATTTGGAAAAGTCACCGTAATGCTGGCCAACGACACGGCACAGAACAAGACGGTGGCGTTCACCATCGGCCCTACACTAAACTATACCAAAACTACTCCGATGGTGCCCCTAATGGGTCTACAGCCAACTCAAACGCACGGACACTCAGTCACTCACTAGCCAACACACAAGCATCAAACGGGTAATACGATTAAATACAGACGAGACAATACAGGCGACCGACCGACGCCAAAAAAATTGACATAACCTGAAAAGGGAAAAATGGGTTAAAGTAGAAAGTCAGGTCGGCGCAAAGCTTACATCTAGCGTTCAACCAAAGAACACAAGTAGGCAATTGGCGCACAGACGGCACGTGACAATCTTCGGCACAAAGTATCCTTGATCTGATGTACATTTGAAAATAAAAGTAATCTGCAAATAATGTTGTGGTTAGTTTTCGTCAGGAGGAAAGATTAATAAATAACGGATAACATACCGACATCGTCGTTTTCGATGGTTTCAGTTCATTCAGCACCTGGTTGTGAACTACCTGCTGATAATCGCTTTGGGAAACATGCTAATCAACTGGCAATGTTCTCTTTACGACAAATGAAAGCAATAGGATATTGTTTAGTATTGGGTATCAGATACCCAAGAGAAAAGTAAGATTGAAATGTGCATGCAAGCAATTCATGATAAAGCATTACAATTCGGAATGCGATCACAATGAAACTGAATGTGTGATGGCACAAGAGTGTTGGGTGGTTGACCGATATTTTGCTCGGAATTCCCGACCAACGGCATAAGAGTTCTCCGCCAAGTCTAGTGTCTGCCGAGTTGAAAGTTGCTTGCATGGGAACTACATTTCACTGTCGTCAATAACAGAAATGCTGCGCAAGTCGTTCCACTGGTAATTTTTGAAATACATTTGAAACATATGTCTACTCGGTTGTGAAGAGGAAGCACATTATGTGATCAAGAAAAAATAGACGCGGTGATGGCGATCGTAATGGTGGGGGGTAGTTGACATGTTCAGATGAAATTCTTTCATCAACACTGGAGAACATAGACACAAGTTCTGTAGTCATCACGATGTTTGGATTACTTGTTACTAAAAGCATGAATTTCAAAGCGAAGCTTGATGAGCTGCTGCTGTTTAAGGTATACGGTCCATACTCTCACACATTTCATTCAGGGAAAAGAGTCTGGAACATTCGGTACGGCGATTCTTCAATAGACTGTAAACAGCGGCCATGACGGTGGAAACTTCCGTGTGGAACATAATGCAAATCAATCTAGTTTCGGAGATTATCGTGATTGCGCTCAGATTTCATTCTGGTCTTCGTTTGTCCAACTGCTGCGGGTGTGTCTTGATTCCTGTTACGCGACGCTGGAACTTGATGCTCGTGTGCGACCTGGTGTGGACCAATTCCATCATTGTGATGCCGGCCGATGTTCTAGTTTTCCTCACTTCACAATAACTCTTAATAGCAGAAAGCCACAATAGGAAAAACAAACCACAAATATATTCAGTTTCACATTGCCTGTTACCTCACCAGCCGTTTTGGATTAAGTTACTTGTCCTGCTTTGAGCTCGGCCGTGTCAACGTTGACGATGAGCAATACCGAGTCAGCCGCGTTATCCTACGGCTACAGCAGCACGCCTTGGGGGTGGTTGGTGCGGAACGTTTCGAAATTGAGACAGTAGCCTTGCGGTATGAGTCTCGCCGGCGATCACAACACACGTTTGACTTGTGCTCATGCCTCGTGCTTTTCCCTATGTTTATCACCAGGTCGACCGGTGACGTGGCCACCATTGGACGAGGTCACTATTGCACCGTGTCCGTTCCGCCACACAATTCGAATTGTTAACATGGGTGACATCAACGTAACGTTTGTCAGCGGAGGGCGTTTCCCACGGCAGCGTAGTCGCCCTCTGTTCCACCAAAAGCAAAGCAAGTTTCAGGTTCTGTAGTTGCCAACCAACTGCCTGCATTCCCCTTACCTCAGTAAAGTGAATCAACATTAATATACCACATTTCCATTCAATAGTACAGAAACCATGAAAATATGTAAATATATAAATAAAATAAATATATAAATAAAATAAATAAATAAATAAAATAAAGCGTCCCATAACGTTGCCCTCGGTTTTACCCAAAAAAAACACTGCAACAATCACGTTCTAAGGCGCGAGCTTCACAAACTACCAACACAAAGAGCATTTCCGTAAACAGATTAAATGCAGAGTCCGTCACATCAATCAAACTTTCACATATACTGCATTACTGCTTGTTAATGTCTGCAAGGGAAATGTTCAACGTATTAATTTACTTTCCTGAGTTGATTCATTCTTCCTTTCAATTTGTTTTCCGAAATGCGTTTTTTTACTCTGATTAAACTTGGAAAGTCTTTGTGTTTAATGTTTTGTAAGCACAACGAATTGAAACGCAGTCAATAAATACGGTACGTACATTGGGTTGCTTGGGGTACAAATCGTGCCGTCTTTCGCCTCGGATATGGCAGCACGAACAAAAACAAACCGCTCGTTGTCAACTTTAATGTCACAATTGTAGGGGTTAATGTGGCTGAAATAGAGGCCCAAGATCACTTTGAGACTCATGACAGGAACACGCCACTGTTGGTAAAAAATATATATATAACTATTGAAATATCTTTGTTGTGATTGATTGCCCACCGAGGAGATCATGGGAACGGACAACCGGCAAACATTGAAGGAAGAAAATTCGGAGTTGTTGTGCGACTTGCAGCAAACGGTTTACTCAGCGTCGACTGTCTAGAAAGACTTGTGTCCGTCCTTGTCCTTTTTTTGGTTACTGTTCTTATAATACAGAAGCATTCCGCTGGAGAAAGTAATTACATATTTCAAAGATCAAAAAGACGTGTTTTTTGTGCCAAAAACACCAGTTCAGCACCACATGATTTTAATAGGTAACGGCACTGTGATTCAAAATAATCTGGTAAGAAAAGTTGGGCGTGATTAAGAGTCGAAACAACCGCACATCGCTTTGCTAGTGGAGCGCCCAGCCCAAGGAACGGCGAGTCGCTCGCGACGCAGACACCCAAACATCGCCCTCACCACTAGATAACAACTGATACTGTTGTCTGGTCGGCGAATCAAAGCAGGCAATCGCACAACAAGTCAGCTTTTTGAGTTTCACTGCAACTGCAATATGGCGTTGTCTCGCCCGAATGTCACAGTCTCCACGTGGCAAGAGGGTAGCCGAAACGATAGTATGGCGACCAACACACGCACACAGTGTTGCAGTTAGACAATCAGCATGAAGTAAAAGTTTGACCTAAAGTCAAAAAGGTACTAGACTAAATAAATGTTGAAAACATCATTTGCCAATGACCGTTATCTGGTGTGAAAAAACCAGTAATCAGTTCACGTAAACATTTCAATGAAGAGATAATGACTAGAACTTACAGTCGCGATGGCGGATCCGAGTATACTAGGTAGACAGTCGGCAGGTAGTTCCACAAGTAAAAAACAAAGTCAAGAGGCGGCTCAACAAGTTGCCAGATGAGTCAAATTGTCATAGGTTGTACAGTACAATTAACCGCGTGGTTTATTGGAACATTGGTTAAGGAAAACACTTAAAATGTTTTCTTGCCTAGTTTTAAATATATAATTCATTTTTTAATTCAAGTTTTTTGTCGTATACAAAAAAAAGTTAATTTTTTAATCTCGGACAGGGTAAAGGGAAAAAGAAAAGGTTGAGAAAGACATGAAAGGTGAGATAGGGGTTGTTGAGTGAGCGCACACGCTGTAACCTGGCAACTGCTGCTGCTTTAGAGTCCAGACACCACATTCATAAAAGTCCGACAAGAGACGCCATAGTTGGCAGTTTAGAACTTTGTCGAGTGGTACACACTCTAGCGCCGTAGAGGCTCGAGCCCATGAATCAAGGCGTCGATGATTATTACTTTCGCGTTACACACATACACTCTTAGCCACTTTGAAAAAATAGCAAAGACTCTATTGCAAGCCTACAAAGTCTCTTTTTCGTGGTTTTGGGCGAATCCCTGCAAAACGCGTTTAATTAGCAGCAAACACCTGTTGTTGTACTATTCAAGTGAAATTGGCGAGTCGATTTGTGTTTAGGTACAACGTTAAATTTTTTCGCGATGGCTGTTGCTGCTGACTCAACAGACTCTTCAATCTGGGGCTGGATTGCGTGGAAATCACAGAAGCAGGAAACTCCAATTCCGTACAGGTGAGATTCGATTTGTCATCAGGCGTGGCCATTTCTTGTTTCTTCTGTGATTATTACATTTTTTTTCCGTGTTTGGTACACTATGGGCGTGAATTTAGATTTCAAGTTTTTCAAACGCTCTGCCACACCGGTTGAGCATGCAATTTGTCCACTGAAGTTGAATTTAGGTAACAGAAATTAATCTTTTTTTTGTAATTGACCCTGACTGGTGCATAGATCAGTAGCGGGTGATGCTCCCATTAGGGTTGGTCTCGGCCATTTGTGCGCTGTGCCTGTGCCCTACACGACTGCCCCGCGCCACGTTTATAAGCGAATCTCGGAGACTAGGCACTGTACGCTAACAAAATGTTCCAATGGGAAAATTTTCCTGCGGTCCTATTCGGGGGTGGGGACGTTTATCAACGGCGTCAAAGTCAAATTTCTGCATAAGGCAACTGTTGAAGAAGGGGACGTAGTGTCGTTGATATCTGTAGAAGAAGGACCAACCTTCACCTTCCATAGGAAACTTCCTAGTCAATTGTTGGCCAGCAATGCCCTGGAGCACAAAGACGACAATGGGTAAATAAATTTGAATCATTTTCAATGTGAAAAGTAATATAAATTTGCATGCTTTTATTAACACTGTCTGCAATGTTTTATTCCACGATGTCTAATTAGTAATTACCTGTTTGTGTCGATGTATATTTGTGTTACAAATTTGTTTTAATTAATTAAAAAAAAATTTTACGTTTCGTAGCGTTGTTTCTGACGAAGTATTGGATGCTAACGTTCATCATCAATTAACTTTGGTGATGGAAAATTGTGGTGCGGATGGGGAGCAGTCGACGCTGATTGACGCCGGTTGTATTGTGACGCCGGTGAGTTGGCTAGATTTATTAATGAAAGAGTGAATGAATGATCTTCTGGGTTACGGAAGACATTCATTTTTTTTAATTATGTTGCTTAAAAATGTTGTTCTGATTTTATTTACAGCATTCTTGCCCAGAAAATGACCAGTAATTTTGTCGTTGTCATCGATGATTTGACAATGAAAAGAGACTGATTGACTGACGGACCTTTGACCGTACCTACTACGGTTTTATAATTACGAATTTGGGTTCAAGTGCGTAATTTGGCGAAAGAAGGTGTCTAAGTAAGCTAAATGATCCCATTATCAATGCCCAAATTTCGGTGTAATTTGCTTTTTCTTTTAAGAATTTTTTTTATGTTTGTGTTTTTTTTTGTTTGGAATTGAGACATTATCTGGCAGTTTCTCGTTAGTCAACTTCTCTATAATAGAAATAAAACGTTTCCTAGTTTCTTCTAGCCATTCCAATTTGTACCACACATCCCACAGAAAATCGAAATGTTTCTCATTGTTGGGATTGACATCATGTGCCGACACAATTTTTTAAACTACCACATTTCGATCCAAGACAGATAGTTGGCAATCGTTGAGGTCAATCTCTAAATTCAAAGGATTCTTAAAACTCGTTGCTTGAAAGGTAATTTTTTAATCACGACAACCCCATAAAAGAACTTAGAAATGGAAAACATCAAAAGCATTATTAAATGGTTGATTGCTTCGACAACATCTAGTCATTTTGGACACTATGACTCTAAATACACGAAATGTTCAACAACAGTTGCGAGAAAACATTACTTAGTCACTTTATCCACGTTGCTAATGTTCTTATCGAAACAGAAATCCTTGAAAACGTTTCGAAATCGTGTGTACCCGAAAGGCTACTTGGCTTCACAATCAATTTTTTGATTTCTTGGGGTCTGGTTTTACCGGAGATAACATATCTTGGATATTCGAATCGAAATAGACGAATATGTCGCCCTAGGAATGGATAACTATTGTAACAATGTTTCACGTTAAGACAAAGCTGTGAGGGTTTTCGGTCTTATGGACGAAAGCATGAAAAAAGAGGGGATCAGACTTTCCTTTTCTCCCTTTACTTCGCTCGGGCACGATTAACCCGTAAAGCCTATTATTATGCCACATGAGGCGAGCCAAAATGAAATCTTTTGTTTACGTCACCCCTTCACACTGCAACGTGAAGCAAAGGGGTCGGCAGGTCGGCTTGACCCATAGTTTGGGTCTTAATAAGGTTACATAGATACTTTGGCAATACACAACTCGACTGTATCCAGACTTATGCGCACTAGGAACTGGTTAAAAACTTAGTCTTTTCAGCAAGCATTGCTGTGATCAATAAGGACATAATTGCTGCTGTGAAAGAAGTCAAAGCAAATTTACCAAACAATGTTTATGCTGAATTAGAAAAAAAAACAATTGATTCATACTTATAACCTCGTGATAGATGGGTATTATACCACTCCGATTTCTGTTTTTTTATCACAAAGAATTGA
Source organism: Daphnia pulicaria (assembly GCF_021234035.1). Taxonomy (NCBI): domain Eukaryota; kingdom Metazoa; phylum Arthropoda; class Branchiopoda; order Diplostraca; family Daphniidae; genus Daphnia; species Daphnia pulicaria. The sequence continues at coordinate 6,240,303 of NC_060917.1, forward strand.
AATGAAATAATTTGTTGAATCTGTAACTTAGTGTTTAATTGTGACTATTGTAACACTTTATTTCAATTGAAAAATACAGAAAATGTCATGCGTTAAAGAAACGTTGAACGTGAAAATGGGTTTTGTAAAAATCTAAGGGGATTTACAGGGATTATAAAGAATTTTGGGGTAAAAAGAAAAAAAATGTGTTTATGGATATTTCTGGGGATTTTTCATTTTGTTTTCAGGGTTTTATTTCCCTGATATGGCAACTTCTAGGGGAGCCTGTTTTTAACAGGTGGGAGCACAGTTATTCATGGTTGTTTTCTGCCAATGACTAGGTACTTTGTCGGTTTGTCCGTAAAACTTGGCAAAACTTCTCCCACGTGGACTAAACGAATTAATCCCCGTTAAAAAGGGTCTGTGGAAAAATGAACAAAAGAAATCACCCGGCACTAACCAGCGGCGCAATTTCGGTAATATCAGACATAATTTCGTATTTTTGAGTTAATTTATTAATTTCTTTATTTCGACATAGTCCTTCATTGGGAATGGCCTGCAGAGTGAACCTTCAATTCTACAAGTTTTGGTAAGCAACGAGCAAGATTTTTTTTTTTACTTGCAGTATTGTTACATTTTCCATCTCATGCAATAGGGTTACAAAAATCTTAAGGGAGATAATAATGACCGTTACTGAATTCTCATCTCCGATGGAAAGTATTCCTATGCATATGGAATGTTGGCATCACAACTGAATCATCTGATTGTGGATGGTCAGCTTGAGAACTTCACCATCATCAGAGTGAAAAAGTTTGTGGTTAACACAGTTGCTACAAAGGCAACTGCAGGCAAGGACCCAAAGAAAATTATCATTCTTTTGGATATTGAGCCAATTGTTTCTGGAAGTGAAGTATGTTCACTTTACATAGTTTCAAACTACCAATAAAGACATTTCTCCATTTTGTAAAATTTTTGTTTAGGTTGGGGAAATGATAGGAAACCCTCAGACTCTTCATGATGTTGGAGTGGTTAATGAAGAGACAGCAGCAACACCTGCACCTTTCGGTAATTTTAACAATTACAATGTGGGATCGAAGTCTGCAACACCATACAAAACTGGTGGATATGGACAGCCAGCAGTGCAGTCGGACATTATTATCCATCCCATTGTAAGCCTCTCACCGTACCAAAACAAGTATGTTTCTTGAGAAATTTTCAGTATAAGAAACGTTGAATCATTCACTTTGTTTGTTTGAAGGTGGACCGTAAAAGTCAGAATTATTAATAAGAGCGATATCCGTACGTGGAGCAATTCTCGAGGTCAAGGAAAGCTTTTCTCGTTTGACATGATGGATGAGAGTGGTGAAATCCGTGCCACTGCATTTAATGCCGAGTGTGACAAGTTTCACCACATGATTGAGGTATATTTAATTCAACAACAGTGTTTGATTTTACTTATTTACATTGTTATTTTCGTTGTAGATCGGCAAGATCTTTTACATTTCACAAGCACAAGTGAAGGCAGCAAACAAACAGTATAGTAGTATGAGGAACGATTATGAAATGTCGTTGAACCAATATACTACAGTATGAATGTTTTTTCAATCTTAAATCGTACGTGGCTCAGTTTTTTCCCTTTTACTTTATAGGTAATTCCTTGCCACGATGATACATCACATATCCCATCAATCACCTTCAACTTTGTTCCCATCAGTCAGCTACCTAGTTTGTCTAAGGACAGTGTTATTGGTAAGTTGTCTAGGTGCATTACCATTTTTTCATTTGAATGGTGCCTATTCGATATGACTGGTTGACCGTTTCAGATGTCATTGGTGTGGTTAAGTCAGCAAATGACGTTCGCGTTATTATTTCCAAAACGACAAATAAAGAATTGAGGATGCGAGAAGTGCAGGTGGTGGACAGTACTAACACAGAGGTATGACTGCGTTCTTCGTGTAATTCGCTTAATTGTCGAGCCAGTTAATTAATCATTCTTGTCTTCAAACATCAGGTTAATTTGACTTTATGGGGAAAAATGGGCGAGGAATTTGACGCCAGCTCCCAGCCAGTTGTAGCATTGAAAGGAGTGAAACTTTCAGATTATGGAGGTCGTTCTCTAGTGACCGTCTCGTCTACCGTCGTGCAGGTAAAATCAAATGCAAGACTTTCTATATCTCTGCTATTTTACAGCGCTTATTATAAATAGATAAATCCTGACATGAATGAAACTCACAAACTAAGAGAGTGGTACGATAACGGTGGCTCACCATCGGTCGTTTCTAGCATTTCGGCGAGTCGTGGCACTGGCAACGGTGGTGGTGATTCGTACAAGACTTTCGCTGAAGCAAAATTCGATAACCTGGGATGTAATGGAAAACCTGATTACTACAGTGTAAAGGCTGTGGTGGTTATGATTAACAAAGAAAGAGCGTTGTACATGGCATGTCCCAGTGATGAATGCAACAAAAAGGTAAATATAACTATAAAGTAAAATAACTCATTCTTGACGATGCTTTCGTTTCCCGCAGGTTATCGATCAAAACAATGGCTTCTATCGATGTGAGAAATGCCAGCGCGAATTTCAAGAATTTAAATGGCGCATGATGCTTTCGGTATGACATAGACATTTTATGAAATTTATTTCTCTCAAAACAGCACTCGCAATTCTTTCATAGGTCAATATCGCGGATGCCACGGGCCAGCTATGGGTAACGTGCTTCCAAGAAACCGCTGAAACTCTTCTTGGTAATTTTGTTTTCGAACTCGTGTTACGTTTAACATGTACTATTATTTTTATTGTTTGATTATGAATTATAGGGAAATCCGCAGACGAGGTCGGTAGATTGAAGGATTCGGATAATAACGAGTTTCAGAAAATTTTCGAACAAGTTACTTTCAAGTCGTATATCTTCCGCCTTAGAGTGAAAATGGAGACGTACAATGTAAAACTATGAGCAATATGAATTTCGATTTTTTAATCTGTTGACGCTTTCACCATTTCTTCAGGATGAAAGCCGCCTCAAAACGAATGTCTACGAAGTGAAGGAAATCGACTATAAAGAGCACAATGAGCAATTGATCCGAGAAATGAAAGAAATGGCTGCATCAGAATGAACAAATTTTCTCTTGCTCCTTATCTTTAAAACTTATAAAACCTTCATTTTCGGATTATACAGGAACATTTCTTTAATTTCTCTATTTGTGAATCAAATCGAGATCGTGGAAAAACCGTGTGTAACACGATAATGAATGAAATGAGAAATAAACTTGGATATTGCAAAATTATTTTTCAGATAACTGCAGATGTGTTGTTGTAGCAGCTCATGGGCAATGAAATATTTCAAACATTAAGAGGTAAAGCTGGAAATGCAAACAAATGAGATAACAGTGCGGCGTTTACTGCTCTACAATGAAGTGAAGTGGGAAAGAGGGGTTCCAGTTGAAATTTTATCTCTGGTTCTTCTAAAGTTTTACGATGAAAAAAGAAAACATTCAAACGATGGGTCTCTTCTCACTGTTAGTTTTTTTAAATCCATCGCATTTTTTATGAATTTCTTTTTAAGTTTTCTTCGGAATACTCTTCAGCCAGATCAGTCCTAAGTGGATGTCTTTCAGACTCTGGATGATTAACCAAAGAAACCAGCGGTTGTATCACTTGATCAGTTTTGTTGGCGCGCTTCCAGTTTTCGGCACCTATTACGGGAAACTAAGTTGAAAGAAATAAACACAAAATATTAAGTAAGTCAACAATTCCAAAACGCCAATGTTTTCAGACCTAACAGATATCGTCAGACAAATAAGATATTTACAAGGTTAACGTTACATTTCTGCCTGTTCCTTTTCTTCAATATTTGGATGATACATTTTTATTGGGAACGCTATTTTCGATGGTTTGAATGAATACTCCACAGGGAAATTATTTCAATCCGAAAAGCTCCGTTATTGCAGGGAGTATTTTCCTGTGCATTATTTATGTTGATTTTAGTTTAGGTAATTTAATCAAAATTTATCTAATAAATTTAGACTCATGTGAAAAATAAGTCCATGCTGCCAAGTTAAAATGTTTAGTATTTTATTGTAATGTGGCGAAAAGATTTCAACCCAGACTTCATGATGTCTTCAAATTCCTTTAACCACACAGAGAACATATTACATGTTTGTAGAGTTGAATTATTATCACTAAAGATTCTGAGTTATGAATTTGTGATGCAATATAAATGATAACTTTTAACTCACCCTGTGTAGTTTTCTAGTTGTCGCCATTTCGGGTGTCCCTAAACTATGGACTTGGACAGTCAAAAGTGGACTACTAAAATATGGACCTTCATCGAAATCTATGGACTTCATTAGTTGGTGTTGTCTGTCAAAGTCCGTACTACTAAAACTTGAACGCCACTAAACTATGAACTTTTGCTGAAAAGTATGGACTTTATCCAATTACAAGTGGAGTTACGCTGTCCGCTAACAACTATATAACTATAATTCTTTTAGTTGTATTACATTCATGTGGTTGTTCGGAATTAGGCAAACAAAATGTATTTCCTTTTTTTAAATTTCGTTAGGCGATTATATCGTAGAATGTTTGTAAATCTGCTAGCATAGAACGCATTAAATTAAATTACAAAGAGAAATATAAAGACATAACAATTTTCATTTAGGAATTTACGAACTAACTAGGTATATCATGCGGACATAAAATTTATAACTGGAAACTTTGCTCACGCAGAATAGGCTACTGAGCCTGCGGTGGGTACGATATTTTCGGTTGTTTATTGAAATATATTCGTTTTTTTCCCTATATATTTGTTAGCCACATTTTGATGTGAGATTTTTGGTCGTAGATTTCACTTAACTCTTTTTAAAGAAAACTATATGCCCACATGTGTGGCTGTTCAATATGGTTTCATCCGATTTTTGTAAATGTCTAGATACTCGACTGATATGGGAAGCGGAGTTTCACCCGACAAAAGTAAACTTCGACCAGACCTCGAAACAACTCCGACAGGGGTCGTTTTTACTGCCACACGTCAAGAATTAACTTCTACACGCTTAGATTTTACTCCGATAAAACAAGATTTTCCTTCACTTTCAAACTTTGACATCTAAACTTCCTCCCAGACTAAACAATGGCGCATGCGCGTGACATTTTGCTGTGCACAGTTTAAAGTTAACATTGTAATGTAAAAACAAATTTTGGTTTTCTGCGATTTTAATAAAGAGCCGTACTAACAATTTCAAATAAAGTGCGGAAATGAATGTTTTGTCAAAAAATTTGGAAGAACTGTTATAACATATTTATTTCAATGCGGGAAGTGCATTTGTTTTCAACGTTACCCCTCGCTTCGCTCGCGAGTTTCCCTCTATGTCGCTATGGAGGCAAGGGTTATGTATGCGGCTTCCTGTGGCGATGGGGGAGGTAAGCAGCTGGATCCGGAAGTTGTGGGGAACTATCGCGGCGGAATGAAAAACCTTGACGGTAATGAGGTAAAGCCGAATGGTATTCACGTAGGAACAGAACTAGATTCTTGAAGACAATAAATTTAAATTCTGCCGCTAAGCTGCAGGGATGCCAAATTTCAGAATAACCAGCTTGGGACTCATGACGAGTGGACATTAATGCCATGTACCGCAATGAGACCAAAGTTAAAGAGGGGATGGTTTGTACACGCAATGGAATTTTCCCATAATGCTAGATCCTCGGTTTTCAGGCTTTTTTCAAAGTCCTTTGCAACGATAAATGGTGCTGCCGCCAAGGGTAGCGTTACTGAATCGTGTTTTTTTGAATTGTGATTCCAAAAAGGGTTTATGATTAGCGCTTTTGCACCAAAGCAAGACGTTGATATGTAATTTGGAAGAGCGATGACTTCCAATGTGTGAAGCGCACCAAGCGGATGCCCCAATTTCATTTTCAAGAACTAGCAGATGTAACGTCGAAATCAGATCTAGCATACTACAGTTCGTACTTCGTAGACTTCTTATTTATAGATCATGGCTGGGCCTTCTGTCTTTTGGATTTCATTGTGCCACGACATAAATCTTTTGGGACAAATGGCAAAAACATAAATACGATAGAATTCATTACATTGGAGACCTATGACGCATAAATAACACGGGGAATTTACATTTGGGTCTTTTGAAGTATTTTTTTGTGGTTATGTGATTATGTCGCAAGTTACCAATGTCGATTGGGCCTTGCGTACCGCACTTATATCATTTAGGAATTATTGAATGACATGTCTAAAATACGTTTCTCTTATATTTTGATTGTTTAGCGTGGCATTAAATGTTTAAAGCCCACTCATGACTCATTATTTCGTTTTTGGAACGGTATGGGTTGAACTCTTTGTTATAAAAAGGAGAGTCTCAACCGCCACATTGCCGGAAAGTAGAGATTTTTGCGTTCGAAAACTATGTAGCTGCACGGACCCCTGCTATGTAAAACATGCATACTGTATTGAAATGGTTCAATGCTTTAAAAAAGGTAGCAGCGTTATTCGTTAAGTGTTATTTGTAATAACGATGAGATCTACGTTAAAGATGCCTTTGAATAGGTAAGTGAGATTTCCATTGCTCTGGGCTACTACACGCATCGCCGGTCTTCATTTGTTTCACGGTTCTACCTACTGGCTACCTCGCGCTTCCACTCTGCTTACCACCCTTTGTGAGTCATCGCGCGCATCACTCTTCTTTGTTAGCAACTGGTGGCGCTGCCTTCTGGTACATTCCAGTCTCAGAGCTCGCAGCAGTGTGGCTTGGACTGTGGTAGAGTTGAGACGCTCCAGCGGCCCGCGGCTTTTGTGTTTTTCCTTACTTTTCCTCGTCGACCCGAGACTCGCATTACAATTTACCAATTTGCACGTGACGCTCCCGGCTCCCCTGAATAGACGTCTTATATTTTATATTTGAATTTCGTTGCCATACGTTGTTTCACGTGTGCTGGGTAAGCCATTTTGTCTCATGATCTTACCTCGATCTTTTGCCCTTTTGTTTGGTTTTAAAAACTATCTGTAAGTGTGTGTGTGGTCGTGTTATGTGCGGGTCGAATTTCTAGACAAGATTGCTCGAGTGCGGCTGCAATGGTGGAGTTGGAAATTCGATCGTTGTTGCTAGTTTGTCGATTTGGCTTGGTTTCCAACCCCTTCTCCCTCTTGCAGGCCCTTTGTTGCACTGCATAGCCTTTCCCACCCCCCCCCCCTCCCCCCTTCCTTTTAATGGTCTGATGAAAGTTATCCAAAATGGCGGCCGTGCTGGAAGCTTGTTGGCCATTTATTTTCCACGTACCTCTCATGACTGCCTTGCTGGTTTATGTTTATTTTGTTTAAATCGTGCTTTGTTACTAATTTTCTTTTTTTCATGTATATAGTATCTGGCTGCCTCTTGGGGTGGAGGATTTAGGTCTCAACACGTGGTTCAACACTCTTTGAGTACTAGGAAATCTTTTTCCATCTCGTTGCTACATCCTTAGCTGGTAGACATAAAACAAATGGCTTCAACGCACGATGACTCTGGGGCGCCTAGCTTTGTCCGGCCAATGCGCCAATCATCTACCAATGATGATTTCACGGTTAACGGTAAATGATTCATGTTGCTCTCTTTCTTGTTCTATCTCATTGTACAAGTCCCTAATTGGTAATATGTATACATAGTCCCATTTCTTTTCAGGGGGGGGGGAAAGGGGTGCTGGGTGGAACAGTAGACGTGGGTAAAATGGCCAAATCGGAAAAATTCTTAAGGGAGAAAGATAGAGTGAGACAGTAAGTTAGTGGACAATTTGTTAAGCTCCCTAAAGCTCGGCCAATTTGTGGCTCGCTGCGACATGATGGGCGCTTTATCTCGGCCGCTCAAGGCGTCCGGCCGGCCACTCTCTGTCTATCTTTATTTTTACCCTTTTCTTTTTCGTTTGCTATTTATTTTATAAACTTCTTTGCCCCCAATTTATTCTTTCATTTGTGTGGTGAATGGTTGCTGGGTGGAATAGGAGAAGATGGCAAAATCGGGAAATTAATTGAAGTGCTAGAAAGAGAATGGACAGTTCATGAAGCTCCGAAAAGCTCGGCTAACTTGTGGCTCACTGCGGCGTGACTGGTACTTTAATTCGGCCGTTCTAGGTGGGCGGCCGTCCACTCTGTCGCTCTTTCTTTTTTTGCTTTTCTTTTTCGTTTCGTAAATTTCATTTCTAAGTACGTCGTTACCAATTGAATTCATTTGTGAGGGGGGGGGAAAGGTTGCTGGGTGGAATAGTAAACGTTGGCCAATCGGGGAACTGTATAGGGAGAGAGTGAGAGAGACTGAGTGGACGATGTATTCATCTCTGGGAGTATGGTAATTTTTGTCATTCCCTTGTTTGCCAAATGTCGTATAGTTTTTGGCCCCATATCAAATTTGTTGAAGATGAGTTTTAGTGTGTTGGGCTGTCTGGATCCATTGAGGACGGTCAGGATCTGAACGTCAGTGATTGCACTGCTGCAAACTTGTTCGTCATCCTTAATTGTTTTATTCTTTTAATATTTGTAATATGGACAGTCTTCATACTATAGGCATTCTAGGTTGCATTTCGTCTATTATTTTATTGTTACGTTTTAAATTTTTTCAGTCTCTGTGGCAGAGATTTTAGTTTAAGTGTAGATTCTAAGTATAGATTCTAAGTATAGATTCTAAGTGTAGATTCTAAGTGTAGATTCTAAGTGTAGATTCTAAGTGTAGATTCTAAGTGTAGATTCTAAGTGTAGATTCTAAGTGTAGATTCTAAGTGTAGATTCTAAGTGTAGATTCTAAGTGTAGATTCTAAGTGTAGATTCTAAGTGTAGATTCTAAGTGTAGATTCTAAGTGTAGATTCTAAGTGTAGATTCTAAGTGTAGATTCTAAGTTTAGATTCTAAGTGTTACTTCTGTTGCCGAAACTAATGAACTATTTTATTTCACAATTTGTTTGTCTGTCACAGAGTTTTCTAGTCGCTGAGTTTTACCTTTTATGTGTAGTCTCTGTGGCAGAGGTTTTAGTTGTCTAGGCATATTACTACATTTCTTATCTTTGCGTCGGGGTCTTCCTAACGTCTAATTTTTTTTCAGTTTTTTCTTATTATTTTTGCAACTTATCCGACACTTGTGTTTAACTAAAATGTTTGTAGCATTACAAGCAGAGAGGGTTATATGCCTATTAAGTTGCTCAAAATTTTCGATTGGTTGTAATCTTTATATAATTCAAACCTTTAAATTATTTGTTACAGCCATTTTTTTCTTTGAAAATGCTTTTACGCCATTATAATAGAAATATCCTTTTGTCCTCTATATGAATGGTAATGACTTTTACCGTGTTTCAATTGGTTTGGTCGATTCCGGATTCAGTTGCGGCCCATGCAGACTGTGGGGTTTTGTACTGTCCCGCAGTTAAAGCTCGAAAACACTCATAGAATAATGATGTGGCAGCATTCGGCCGTCAAGGTGAGAACATTTTGCTTTAAAAGTGAATTTTCTGTTGGGATGTTTTGAGTTTTAATGTATAATTGGTTTTTGTTTCCAGTGGGCTGTATTCGTCGTTTTGTTTGGTTTTGCCGATTCGGTTAGCTGCAAAAGTCGACTATGGCCTCCATTCTTTGGTCATTCGATCATCAACTACTCTCGTTGTGCAACTGGTTGGTGCTTGGAAACAAAGTCATTTAGGTATTGGCTAAATTTTTTGCCATCGATTTTGACTGGTCAGACTTGTCGAAGACTCTGGAAGAGTTACAGTGGCAGTCGCTACAACTGAGCGGGGAACGGCCATCAATGTTAGCCCACCAGGTGATTTGGTTTTGGACGACTAGCCGTTAACGTAAAGAAATTGGTTCAACATTGGAAACAGTTGTTCATGGTGATCCATTAACGCCACTATTTGAAGCGCTTCGAACCTAATGCCTTTCTTGTAATGGTGAATTACCTGAGTGAATTCACTGGCATCCCGTTGAACAACAGAATGAGTGCAGCAGTAATGGAGCTTTGGGTGGTAATCTTTTCTTGCTTTCCTAGGCAACTTTAATGAACTGAATAGTTGAGCTTTGATTAACGATCTAAGGTGTTACTCTAATCAAATTTACCTTCACAGTCTGAAAATGAACACCAACAATTATTGCGGTACCGTGAGAAAAAGAAGAAACGACAACTAATATTGGGCAAACAATGGGCTGTTGATTTTACCGGTTGTACCTTCTCAAATTTGTCTGCAAACATTCGACTGCGAGCAGCAAGAATGGTTTTGTGAACGGGAAATGTCTTGTCTTTCACGACAAATTCCCTTCGTGATTTAAACCGCAACGTTACAGCTGCTTCTAGAAAACTGTCGTCGGAAATACTCGAGCATAGTTTTACATTACTTAATTGCTGACGTGTTCAAAAAAAGGGTGTTGAAATACTACTGTCAGTACCAAGGTTGCAACGGGTATTATGAAAATCCAGGTAATCTATTGCGCTACAAGGTGAAGTTCCCCAACAGAAAATATAAAACGAGTTACCTAAGCAAAACTTGCAACTCTACTATGCAGTCTGCGGATCGTTTCACAGTTCACATGGGTAGTTTTCACCCAGTCTTACCTGTTGCAGAAATGCCTCAATTGGGTTAATTGTACATTCAATTTATCTTTTTGTTTAGTACTTTGTATAATGTTTGTTACTCTTTTGCAGAAGATGAATCGGGGGAAAAGAGTCCGGTGCCATTACCAGTCGAGCAGTTTGAGACTGCCGTCTTCCGAATTCCTGGCAGCGGGCGTGCACGCCTCGCCTTGAACTATGATTTCCATGGGTTTATGGAATACGTGAATACGGCAGTCGACGGCACGTTCCGTTTTCAAGACGTCACCTCCATCGAAGGTTACTCGTTCTCAGGAATCACAGCCATGGAATCGAAAAAACTTTCCGAAATATTTTGCATTGCAACCTACCCAAAACGGGACACGTTACCGTTGTGCTACAGCGGAAAATTTTTCGTATTTGACAAGTGATGTCGATTTGATTGGTGAGTATCCTGAGATTGTATAATTCACTGGTATACGTCGATAATCATTCATTCCTTTACTTGATTGCATGTGGCGAATTGGTTCGTCATCATTTATTTCTTTATCCTTGTAATGTATCTTTAATTATTAAGTCTTTAACTCAATAGGTATTCCAGGTTGTATGTTTGCTACCTAATCTGTTTTGAATATTTCAGATTCTGTTGGTGATTTTTGAATAACCAAGTGTTGTCGTGATTATGTTTGGGGTTTTGGGCGATGGGGAGCGCATCAATCGTTCGTGGAATGGCAAATCAGGTTTATTTTTTCCGGCCTTAGTTTATCATGTTGATTTTTCGTAATGTAGAAGTAGAGCGTTTATCTAGATTTCGATAATCTCTTTAGCTTGTATTATTCTTTCAGTTGATGGATATTTTTTCGAAATTCTTTACTGTGGGCTTGTTGAAATGTATTTGGAAAACGCCAACTAGTAAACGAGTTTCTCAGCAGTTTGACTCGCGTTGTTGCGGGGCGACTGTTGGCGTAGTGTGATGGCGTGGTGGAGGCGGCAGACGTACCGATACCTTTTCGTACCATCACTTGGCTACCGGAACTTGTTGTTGTCTTCCCTGGCCTCTTGTTGTACGTTGCAAAGATTCAGACATCCTGTTAACATTGCTTTTTGGCCGATTGCGTTTGCTATGGCGGTGGCAGTCTCGTTGATTTCTTCCTGGCTCTGGCACGCTGGGACTACTGCACTACGGAATGTGGAGAATCATTTATCAGCTCTTCGTTTCTCTATAGACAGTTTAAAATGTATTATCCAAATGGCGCATTGCAACACCAACCCGTATCGCAATGGATTTTCAATTTTTATTTTTTATTCAGAGCTTTGGAGTCTAACGGCAACGTGTCGGTCGTTCCTCCCAACTTCGATATGACAGTCGGTACGGGTAAGGGGCGTTTGTTGGATTTTCCTTACGTGCTAATGCCCGTCTGTGATGGCCATTGGATACTCTGTCATACACATAGCAACTGTGAGCGGGTAAGTAGGGCAAGATTAACGAATGTTGGTCGTCTATTGATTGTAAACTTTTGTTTTTGTTTAAGGTGAAAGGTTGTGTGGCGTTTGATTCTATGGTAACGCTTATATTGTGTGATAGGGCGAGACTCGCTGTTTTCGTCTCTGCTGCATCTGGAACACCGACACTGGATGACGTAGTTAATGTTGTGAAGGACTACGTACAGCGTGCGATGGGTAAAGCCAGTGTAACAGTTGAGTACCCATAAACAAGTGAAAGTAGTAGTATATGTAGGCAATTAGTGAATGAGTTTCGCAATAAAGTCATTCGCGTTATTGCGGGGCGACTGTTGGGTATTTAGGGTTGCATGCTAATGGGTTGGCATTGACCGTACATCTATTGGCGTTTGTCCAAGTTTCCCGAGGCCAAAAGAAATGGTTGAGACCTTAAACCATCAATTCTTACACATCAATTTATTTTAATGAGTCATGTCTCATTATTTCCGGCACATATTCATCATATTGATTCCTCCTAACGTGAAATTTTGGATTATTTCTGGATATAGCTAAAAAGCGACTGTCACCTAGTCATTAGACAATGTCATTTGTTAACCACCAGCTAAAAAACCAAAATTTGGCCAACGAAAAAGGAAGAGAGAAAAACCAGAAAGAGAAAGGTATATGGGCAGTGTGTGACATAAAACGTACATTTAGATTTTAATTATCTCTTTACCTTGTATCATTGTTGCAGGTTATCGAGCTTTTGCGAAATCCTGCTTTGGGGGCTTGTTTCAAAGTATGCGGAAACCGTCGGCCAGTTCTAGAGATTGGCATCAAAGTCACTCGCATTACTGCGGGGCGAGTGTAGAGGGTAGAGATGGATTGGAGTTGCGGCGGGCCAACTATCTGGCGTGCTCTCACGCCAAGGAAGCTCCAGGTTCCCTGAGCAGCCAATTCCTTTACCCAACGGCATTGCGAGGTTGAACCAAGCTTGGAAATAAGATGGCGACATAACGAGGTACGCTTTAGTTTTACTCGGCTCTTTGATTACTGTCATTCTGCTCGACAAGCCCTGTTTCTTAGACTTTCGTCCAAATCCAATCGACTCGACCACCGAGTGGGCTATTCCATTCTGCCGGATGACTTGAGTGCAATAGCCAGAAAGTGGGAATACTTCATTAATCAGCAAATTGATACGTTGTTCAGATTTTGAATTGAAAATTATTTGTTCTTACAAGTGAACTATGCAGAGCAACCCTTGAAAAGTTGATGGGTAGACGTTCGAATGGTAGTGACTCAAGATATTTCGTTAGGTGGTTTTTTATGTAATTGCATTTTTAAATTATTCTCATACCAACCAATTTGACTGTTATTCTGGCCACACCCTTTGTTAATGTCAAAAAATATATAGAACATAGGCACAAGCGACATATTTTTGTTAATTAACGAAACGTTCATTACTGAATCATTTAGATTTTCTTAGTTAGATTATTCTTATGTCGAGTTGGGGATTTAGACAAGTCCTTTTCGACTGTCGTTGGTGTTTCGTCTACTGCGATAATTGCATTTTTGTAGTAATAACTTTTTTGTGTTCACAATTCGCAATGCTGAACTGATTTCAACCCTGTTTTCTGGAAACAATTGATACGTTACAATTTTGTAATCCTGTTGCTGAAGGGGAACAAAACTGTCGATCGCAATTATGTATAGCCAAAATTAGGTGTATCCATCCGTAAAGGGTTGAGGCATTGCCAAAAGCCATACGTGGCTTGCATGAGCACTGGGGTTGTCTATATGAACCATCTGCAATTGCAGTTTCCATCAGGAATCTTCGGGCAATCGACAATTGACTGTATACTATTTCAGTTTTCTATTGTAAACCTGCTTTATATTATAGGTTTATGAAGGTCACACAGCAATATGTTTTGATGGGAATTGAAGTGCAACTGGCAACGTTTTTGTATAGTGTTGCAGCTACGTGGTCATATTCACTTTATTCCCGAGCTTACAGATTGACAAACATGTTAGCTTGATTACGTGTGATACCCTGCGTCTGTAAGGTGGTAAGCAACAGTTAGTGTTCTTCAAGTTACCTTGCTGGGCTAAAGCCGCTACTCTTTAGTACATTTGGCAACTTCACGAGGGGGGTATGGGAATTGGAGACGAAGGGTGGAGCTTATCAAGACGAGACAGTTGGAATCTGTCAAATCTGTGCTGCTTCCACGTATCGGCTGTTTGGTAATAGCAAGTTGTAAACTTATTTAAGTAGATCTAGTCGCCTGTTACTGATGGGCTAAAGTCAGTAAAAAAATTTTTTTTCTTGTTTGTGGAATTGCCAGATTACGTATAGCACGACAAAATGGGAGATGGTGAACAGAAGAAGTTGCCAGCAGATTCACCCTACCACAGTGGCGAGACCGTGCAAGAGGCCGCCAGAGAGATATTGTCAATGATTCCCGATGTTACGGAACAGGTAAAGTGAATTGCCATTACCTGTGGCGCTGAGGTGTGTTCAGTCGACAGTGCACATCATTTCTTGCAGTGGCAAGCAGATGGTCAAGGCGTTCCCATTCCAGATTCGAAGCAGGTTGGTATTGTCATCTTAAATTTTTTATTTTTTTGGCTTACGCCTTGTTGTTGTAAGGTTTAAAAGTTTTGAAATTTTACAGGACATCGGCAATCTATCAAATATTTTCGGTCGTAGTTTGGATCCGGGAAGTGATGTCGAATTATTTGGTTCTCTAGCATTTCGTCTGCCTATTGATGACTTTGACGTGGCGTCTGCAGTCGTCCAACATTTCCAAACATTTCCAACTTCCTGGCCTCATCCAAAACGTTGTTACATTGGCGAAATTGGTTTTGTACAATGCCAAGAATTCTTCCAGGAGCTGTCTGCCAGCACGTGAGCATGCAATGAAAATCGGCACTGAGGTACTTCTACTGGCTGTTTAAGTTCTTTACTCCAATTCTTTTCAAGTTATTTGGTCAAACCCGATATTTTATTCTAAAATATAACATTGAAATATGTTTGTATTTCGCTAAAAGTTATAAAAACGCATTGTTTAAACATTTAAGTTATTTTTTAAATTCAATTGTGTTCAAAATATTTAAAATATAACTAAAAACATTTAACTTTTAGTAGATTATTTTTGGTAATCAAAATGATTTGTTGGATTGTTTAAATCATTTCGAAGTATGGGTACCTTATTGTGGGTGGTTGTAAATAAACTTCAACTTGTTAACTGTAATTGACACATTTTTATGCGTGTTAATTGTGGAAAGGTGAAAGCATTGAGCTAAGCAATCAATATTAAAAATCGATTAATTTTTAATGGAATAACGAGAAGTATGTTTTCAGTTAAATAGTCTTCTTTTCATTATAGCGATTATCATTTGTGATGGCTTACCCTGTACTTTTCAATAAACTACACGTCACGTGGCAATATACACATTTTACAATGAGATATGTATGTGTTTGGGTAACATGGAAAAAAATATCTGTGCATTGCATTGTCACTTCGGGCAGCGACAACAGTTTGCTGATCACAAAATAATGGAGGTCACCCTTACAAATTTCCGCTGCCTACATTTGGATTGCAGTCATACTTTACCTTGCATCAATTTTGCCCCAACTTCGTCCGGTTTAGAAGTCTGATTACTGTAATGTTAAAATTACTTTTTGAAGTAATAATTTGTGAGCATTGCCGGCGTGTTAACGAATTCAATGATTCAGCAATTTTCTCAACAGTTAATAATTTGCCTATCTTTACACAAGGTCTTTGACGACGACACTGATGCCACCCACTTTGCCCAATTGCTAAAGTTGATATTCTGATATGAAATCCGTATTGCCATCCAATTTGCCACCGTCAACGAAAAATTGTGATAGCCTCTCCTATTAATGATTTTTGAGTAACGTTTTTCCTGGGAATATTAGAATTCCAAGGCGTTAATGACTCGAATCTATCAATTGAAGGAATCAGTTATCGGTTTTTCGACAACCTGTCTTAAACGAAAATTAAAATGGGTATCAATATTGGTGCACAACCGAAAGTGGGATGATGACCTACTCTAATTACTACCGCTTCCCATTACTCCATGTAGCATTATCACTTCCGTATTTCGACGCTACACGCCAGGCTAATTTCCATGCTGTTTAGTTCATTTTTCAAAAATATGGAAATTTCCAACAACTTTCGTCAGCGATAGTATCTGGTGGAAATACTCGAATTTCCTTTGCTTTAGAACATGGGATTGGAAAAACGCACATTCACGATCGCAATGATACAGGGGTTTGTTCCACCATATAAATATTTGTGCAGGGCTTTATAAGAATGGTAAATAATTTTTATGAAAAAGCTTATTGATTTTCAGCAAATGTGACCCTGGTCCCATCGTTGATAGTATGATGGCAGACAACAAACCAAATGACATAGCTCTTTAAAAAGTCAGGAAAACATCTAACGCAAACCGTCGCGTTAATTGACTTTGGGCGAAATGCGTTAGTAACGGTTTGTTTTCTTAATACAAAGCTTTGAAGACTACATGTGAATCCCCCCAGGGAATGCACATGACTGCCTGGGCATTGTACGAAATATCGTAATAAAAATTAGCAATCTGTTGCAGATTGAATCTTTGCCAAGTGTTTAACCACTTTCTATTGAATGAACTCTGTTACTAATGGTAACATTTCTCTACAAACAGAATTGGTGTGCTGCATACCTGTCTTATTTTAATATACTGTTCGTTTTAAGAGTGTATTTGACATCATCAAGAGGTAATTCTTCTACATTTATAAGGCATTTATATCATTTCGATTGGTTGTAGTGATGTGGCTTAATTAGTTGCCTTATATTCTGGAGGCTGAAGGAAAGAATCTTAAGAATCTCCAATGACGTGGAGATTCTCTAATGTTCTTTTCCTTGTAGCATGGAAAAGGACAAACTAAAACGCACATTCACGACCGCAATTAAACTGGAGTTGAATCCGGAATATAAAGATTAGTACCCTTCCAATTAACAATGGTTTAAAAAAATTTTGTTAAAGCTAACGGCTCCACTTCCGGTATGACCTAGATCCTTTTGCAAACTGTATCTCGAAAGCCAAAAAATTGAATAATACAACTCTTTAAAAAACAAGGAAAATATTTACGCACTATATAAATAATACTATATAAATATCTAATTTTTCAAACAAAAAGTAATCAGAATTAAATTTCTGATTTTTTTAATGTAAAAACAAATTTAAAAAAAATACATAAAAAAATCAGATTTTTAATTCCGATTACTTTTTGTTTGCAGTGTTTTTCAAAAATATTGCAAATAACCGCTGCTATTTAACAAAATCATCGGCGGGTAGATAGCTTTTCCTCGCAAGCTTATGGGGAAACGGCTGAAAACTTATCCGCTACCTCATTGTGCTGCCAACTGGCGGGCGGTTTCCACTCCCTGGACCTCTATGTCTTGGATCAGTGTCTCCTATTTTTTTTGTTACCCAAAAGTTACGATACTCAAAGTAACTGCCCCAAAAGAAAAGTTAGGTTAACAGCATCTGAAATACCGGAAAAAAATGCTCCGATACAAGATAGTATCTAGAAAAACATTCAAGTTAAGATAAAAATTAGATTTTTCCGAACTTTTGGTTGGGCTAAAGATAAGATAAGTTAAGATAAGATATAAGTTATTTTTTAGCCCAAAAAAAGGAAAAAAAAATTTGAGTCGATACATTATTGAATATCTGCATTGTATTGCAATTGCGCGACAAGCGTTACTTTAAGTTTACACTGTCAAATTTCTGCATTGTATTGCACGACAAGCCTTACTTTTAGTTTACAAAGGAATCAGGATCGCGTAAACCAACTTTAAGCGCTGCGTTGCACTTCATATGCATCAATTGGACGCAGAGATCTAGTTTCATGGGGGAGCGTTTTGCTGTAAAATATCCGAAGCCACCCTAAAAGCCCGTTCAACAGATCCTGATGATGCTGCAACGCTAACAAGATCTCTGCCGATTTCGCTTAGTATTGTAAAACGGCACTGATTGGATTTCCAATACTCGAGGGGGGCTTAGTGACGCAAAGAAAGCACGACCAATTCGCTGAAAGCATGGCTGAAAGTAGTCCGCTACGTCCTGATGAGTCAGCTGTCGGGCCTTGGACTTAAAAATCACTAATTTCATCCCTCAAAGTAAATCATTTTTCTACCGCCGGATGGGATCTTAACTATCTTATCTTTTAGGGCAAAAGTTACCATTAATTTTCATACCTTAAAGTTAACAATACTCAAAAGTAACTGAATTTTAATCAAGTTACAAGATGCCAAAAAGATACCCAAAATATCTTATCTTAACTTATCTTAACTTATCTTTTACGAAAGATAGGAGACACTGGCCCGGACTCCACTCTTAGAGGGAAAGCAAACTTTTTCTCCTATCATGCTGCAACTATCGCTGACGGCAGATGTTGATAATTTTCATATTTTGGAAATCGAACTAGACAGCATAGAAGTGATCCTAGCGTTTAGTTTCGAAATACGGGAGCGATTGTGCTGCATTTGATTGCTTACAGTTACATGTGATATTAGTTTGGGTATATCGTCATCGCACTTTCCGCTGTGCACTGATATTGATACCCATTTTAATTTTCTGTTAAGGTAGATTTTCGAAAAAAAACGAGAAGTGATCCTTCAATTGATTGATTCGAGTCAGCAACACCTAAATTTTAAGATATTTAGGAAAGGCTGTTGCTCATAAATCATCAAAAGGGCAGTCTGGCATAACTTTTCGAGGACGGCGGGAATTACTGATTTCTTAATCAGACTATAAATTATTTGCGATCGGGCTAAATGGGTGGCGTCACTGTTGCCACCAAAGACTGTTGGTAAAGGTATTCAAGTGATGAACTGTCGGGAAATTGAGGAATACGCTTAAGCGTTAGGTCGCAACCAGTGCTCATTTGGGCGTGACTCGCAATTTAACTTCTACCATCACAGTAGGCAGACTTCTAAACCGGACGAGTCTGGGGCAAAAGGGATTTTCGTGAGGGGTCGTGGGGGTGTTGTTGCTGGGTGGTAGGTCTCGTCTTTGTATTGGATTTCACTTTACTACGCAATTGTTCCCGTTGACAGTTGCTGAATACTTTTTGTTTCGTTTTTTCCCCTGTAAAATGAATTAGATAGCTTGGAAGTTATCCTATCTAGTAGCGTGTAAATACGGCAGTTGTAGTTCTACAATGGAGTGATGGGATGAGGTAGCAATTAGAGAACAGCATCAGCTGACTTTTTGATGGGCGACGCTATTAACGACCGGGTTTTGATAGTTAACAAAGTAATGTTCGAAAACTGATAACTTATCAAAGTCCTGATTAGACAAAAAAGAAAAATCGTGTAATTAAAGTAATTCTAGGGTTAATCATGTTTAAGATTATCAGTTAAATTTGATATTTAAGAGTGTTTTCGTTCTTTGTGGGATATACTGGGTAAGAGAGTACACGTTCTAATAAGAGTGGCTAAAAAAAATTGGGTAAAAGCTTAACACGTCCTTAATTGATATGACTCACGTCCCTTTGAAAACTACAGCCTGACGGACAACAAGTGGTTTTATAAAGCTTAAAAAAAAAACAGGGAAATATCTTATGAAAAACGTTGTGATTGCTATTTAAGGTGGAATGCATCAGTGGATGAGCAACTCTGACTCAAACGTTGTTTCGTGTTGCAATTGAAACCGCAAAGTTGGCCAACAATTCAGAAAAATAGTTGGACGATAATAGCATTCAACTTTGGAATGCTCGTAACAGCGGAGTAAGGAGGCAGTACAGCTAAACAGTGTAGATGAATTACAAACATATTCAGCAGCGCGTTAATTTTTTTCCTTTTCGTCCTCTGTTTTCTTGGATTTCGTTGGGCGAGGTAACGCGATCTGTTCTCTCATCGTTCTTTCTAACGAGGCTTAGTTTTTTTATTCCTCTCCTCATCTCATTAATTGATGACGTGTTGTCTTTTTCTCGGCGTCTGCTACGCCTTGAAGTTTTACATTGTTAGCTGAATCAGATTGCTCGTGTGGCGATTGTATCACGAGGATATGTAAACACTTTATTCTTTCTATTTACTCACACGTTGGTGGTTCATTCTTCCCGTCTGCGGGGATAGATGTCCGGACATCAGTCTGAGTTGCACAACTGTTGAATAAGGGTGATCGAACACACCAAAAAAAAAAAAAGAAAATAAAAGTGTGCTGTGTTTTGTGTATCACCCGTCACTTCATTACTGTTGGTTCGTAAGCTGGTTTTTGTTGGTGTTCACGCGTGTGTATTCATTGAAAATATGAATTTCAAGGCCGGCTCCAGTGGCATGCCAGCGGAAAGTGATTGAAGCGACCGAAGCCAAATCGCCCCAATTTGGCAACGTTGCATTGCTTTTTGGTGTCTCTCTTTACCATTCCCCTTTTTTCTTTCTTTTCCCAGTCAGGCTTACGAGTCGTCGCCATTTCGTCTCGAGTCGGGGTGCCGTGAGCACCACGCATATCGTATTTTTCTTTGGGTGGCACTCTTACCAACTGCTGACATTACGATCGATTGCTCTCGTTTGTAGAATTTTTTCTTTTTAATTTTCATCGGGTATAACAAGTTGTCATTCATTCTTGGCGTGATAAAATTGAAAACCAATTTCAATTCATTCATTTACATAGAGGCCTTAGTGTTTAGATTTCGTCCGTCCTGCGATTGTGAGAATCAGCGAGGGTTTGGAATTGCTACTCTTGCTCTTTCCACCACGGCAGCGGTAGTATTCTTTGAATGTTAAGACATTCCCCTTTTAAGTAACTGTCTGTTTTCCAATACTCTAGGTTGATTAGTCACGTCCACAGTTTGTGCGAGTGTTTGTTACTTTGTTTTTGTGTTGAACACGTGCAAACTGGTATTAGCCAGTTAATGCACATCGCACCGTTCTTACCGTTCTTACGTGGTGAAAAGTTTCTTATTTGGTAATTTGATAGCTAACGGCTGTTTTACAAGTATACAACAGACGTTCTAGGCTGTAAGTGTCTATTCCGAGTGCATCCAATCATCTTTCTCGAAATTGTTTCAAGGTTCCATTTATTTGGAATCGCGATATAAAGTAACAATTGCACTTGGCACTACTTGTACTCCTTCACCAGCTGTGATGTCGTCGTCGTTGTTGTCGTCGTCGGTGGCGGACGGAAGAGCACAAGATTTGACTTTGCTTGATTGCAGCCGTCTTTTGTTTGAAGCACTCGGGGAATGTTCAACGGACAAGTTGAAATTGGTTATATGTACACACAGTGTGGATGACGTCAGTCACAGTTTACTCCAACGCAATGACGACGGTGAAACACCTTTGGTGGTCGCCATGAAAAGCAAACGGTCTTCATTGGCACTACAGTGTGTTGAAGAATTGGTCGACTTTCTACAGCGTTGGCATAGTCCCCTGCTGGATGACGGAGAGGATCAAGACTCTTATGACAATAATTACACGCTGTTTGCAAAGATTATTGATGAGCTATCCAACTCTGTTCCTATTTTGGATGTGATGGATCATCTCATCAACGACCACTGCTCTGTCGCTTGGTTGGATCTCGTTGCCCATGTTTTCTCCAGTTCCACCACCCTTACACGGGAGACGAAAATTATTGCATTGGAACTGATTGGTGCTTACTTGATAATGGACGACACATATTTAACATATTATAGGCCATTTTCAGTTTCAGCGGCAAAGATTGGATTACAGTACTGGCGGCGAGCCATGAGTTTTCGCCTTTTTCCACGTGACGGTGAGCCTCCTCTCCCCAAAAGACCGCATGTGGCGGTGGCAACGGAAGCGTCTGTGGCCGTCTTTGGCTCTCTCGTGGAAGTGACGACCATGCAAGAATTGGACGTGTTGCGGGAAGAGATTCAACGTGGTTTTTACACGCTGCAACATCACGACGGGCAAGAAAGACCCTTGACTATGCTTTTGCATGGGCATGCCCTTCTTGTTGCACGCCGGATCGGTAAGCAACACTATGCAGACGGACCCTACGCTCTCTATCTCCGTTATTTAATGGGCTTTCCTCCCATCCACTACGATTGGTATTTGTGCTACGGGGACTTTGACGAAGACAACCATCTTGTGCTGAGCATTTGCGTACTCATTTTGCAACAGGTGAATGGTTACGACCCCAGAAACATTTCGGCGCTTTCCTTTAAGATGTTGAGCAGAACACTACGCCTCATGTCATCCGTGTTAATCTCGCTGGTAGACACACGGCCTGGAACACTTGGAAGGGAGCACTTGTCTTGCGCCAATCTCCTCGTGCCTCCCCAATTTTTCGCCACCATTTTGAATTATTTTGAAGCGCCACAGTGTTTCTCTTTTAAACGGTGGGAAGGATTCGAAAATTTTGGTGAACTTGTTATTCGCTTTCTATACGTTGTGGATTCAATTTCCCCCCATTTGACTGATGTAGAAAAGCAGCAGTTGGAAGAGCTCTATTCAACCGTTATTCGCTGCTGCTTTTCAGAACGTTCCACGACTGTGCTTCAGGCGGCAATTGAGCACGGTGACGAGTATGACTCCGAGTACGATGTAACAATCAATCTGGTTACACTAGTTCTCAAACTTGGAGTCGACCCGAACGTAATCGGTCCGTTTGGCAAAACTCCGCTTCATTATATGGCTGCCCAGTTTCATCGTTTGCCGGAAATTCTGCCTATATTCCAGGCTGTGGTTGACTCTGGTGGACATCTCGACATGGCCGCCTTCGACGGTGAAACTGTTATCGACATTCTCAAGCGGTCGGTACAGTTCATAAAAGACAACAGCCACCTGGGCTACAGCGCCCCTCCTTACTACGCTTCGCTATTGAACACCGTGTTTCCCCTGTCTTGCTTATGCGCTCGAGTTATCCGGGAGCATGGCATTCCGTTTGATGGGGGTCGGCTTCCGCTTCGTCTCCAAGAATTCGTCGCTCGTCACAGCGCTGCCGATGGTGAATCATTTAAAACCAATGTAATCGTAACAAATAACGTGTTAATAATTTTTTATTGCTTCCATTGATTTTTACAGTACGCATCGGAGACGACGTACCGTTAACCTATGATCACTACATGGGTCATTGAACTTTATTAAAACATTACTTTTTTTTTTTGCCTCGGTTTCTTCACAGAACACAAACTGTTTTGCTAAATACAGTCGCGACTGAAAGTTTCTTTACGTGTAGTTAAAGAACCCGCCTTTTTACTTTGTATTGGCGGATGGTGTTAGCCTAGGGTAGAGGCTTAGCTACCTTATTTGCTCGTTTTTTTATTTTTACCGCCCATCCTACTTAACTTTACCTCCTAACATTGATTACTAATTTACCTGCAATAACGCCAACTTTACGCAATCCTATTGCCTGATGCTAAAATGAAACCATTCAATGCAGAAATTGTCACAGTATATCAACTGATCAATCATCTGTCATTTTATCGTTTCATTTAAGAGCTATTGCTAGTTTATTGGGCATCGATGCAATTGCCTGATTATCGGCCACGGTTACCCATAGTTTAGAAGGCCGCGTCAACAAGTCATTGTCGGAGGTGTAAGTGGGTATGGGGTAAAACTTCAGAAAATCGTGCAAACAAGATTCCTTTGGTAATGTCTTTCTGGAAGTTTTTAAACGTTAAGGAGACAGACAATCAAGGTTAAATAGTAGAAAGTAAACAGTATACATACTATTATGTTTGGAAAATTCTGTTTCCCTTTATTCTCTTAGATGATATGATTCTTATTACCTAATTGACTAATAATCTGTCAATATTATGAGTGGTGCGACTTAGCTGTAGCGGAGGCTTCGCCACGCCACACTACGTCGCTTTTTATGTTTTGATTAAATTACAGTAACACTTATTACTACAGTAACAATACAATTATATCATGCGGTCACATGTTGCATAGCATGTGTCTTGGCTAATAGATAGCGAGCTACTATTATACCCATTTCCCCCTACCAATAACATAATTAAGATTGTCTAATGCTCATCATTCCGGGTTGCCATTAGTATGATACTATGATCCGGGGTCTGAATTTCGATAACGTTGGATAGGAAAACTAATTTTGTAAATTTTGAAAAATTACTCTTATTAAGCTTTCGGAGGTAAATGGAAGAGGAAGATCGGTGGTAACTTTCGACGACCGCAAGAAGATCTTGATGACCGAGGAGAGGACAGAGGAAGAAGGGAGAGATGACCCAGAGCCTCAAAATGAATATAATGTTAAACTTTAAAATGTTCCTCAATTTCTTGGTTGATGACTAACTGTTAAAAAAAGGAGGCATAGAAATTTTACTTGGATTACCAAACTTCTTAATATTAATATAAGAAATAGTAAACAAAAAGAGTTAATAAAATAAAACAAAAAGGGTTAAAAAAAAGTGGGAAAATACAAAGTAAAAAGAAGAATAGAGACGAAATCGAAATTGAACACTAAAACCAAATCAAATAATTAATATGGCAAGTTTTTAGTGCCACCCAGTTCACCTCAACCCGTCACTAACAACTTGTCATACTAAACCAGTAATAAAAACAAATGAAAAGCCCGTTAGGTCATGTATCAAATGTTGACAGAATTATGTACAAAATTTGGTGACGATTGGTCATTCAAGGAAGAAACGTATAAAGGATAACTAAATGGACATTGAACCCTCTGAATGTTATTGCTAGCTACTACTACCTTACCTCCTATACCCCACACCCTATATTGTTAAGGACCTTCGTATATAAATATACCTCAGGGACAAGGTAACTTAACCATATTTGCGTCACTGCTTCACGTTTGCTTTCGCCGGAAGTGGGCCACAATGCCAAGGTGTTTAGAAAAGTGAACTATACAGCCTGGAGGTTATCCTAGCGAGTAGCGTCGCAAGTCGTCAGCGATTGTGATGCAATGTAATGATGGAATGCGGTATTAATTAGAGTTTAACATCAGGCCACTCTCTGCTGTGCGATATTCTTAATACCCATTATGATTTTCGTAAAATAAATTTTCGTAAACTGATATCTTATCTTAAGACTGCCTGCTTGAGCTAGCAATTACTTGGAAATGTGAAATTCGAAACGTTATGGTTGCGTCAGAACAACAGTTTATATTGATATTTTATCAATGTTTTCGTTCCAATGTTTACTGCCATCACCATTAGAATTTCAACTAATAGATATTGGGCAAAATGGGTGGCGTCAGTGCCGCAGCTAAAGGTTGCGTGTATAGATATTCAAGATTTCGAATGTCGGGAAATTGGACAAATATTTAAATTCGTTAAAACGCAACCAATGCTTTTGACTCATAATGTAATGAATATCACAATAAACAGACTTTAAAACTGGACAAACCTAGGGCAAAATTGACATTTCGGGAAAGGGGGCTATATGCCGCAAAGTAAAAGATTGACTGTAGGCAAAATATAGTCAGCGGTAATGTATGCGGGTGACTTTCATTTTGTTATCTTTAACTGTTGTCGTTGCCGGGAGTGGCCAACAATGCTAGGTCTTTTTAAATAATGAATTAGGCGACCCGACAGCGATTAGTATTGAAAATTGGGAGTGGTAGTGCCACTATAGAATGATGGGATTCGGTGGTAATTAAAGTTCTTCATCAGCTGTTTTCTCCTTTGCGATGCTATTAATAACCGGCTTTGTATTGGGTTTATTAAGATTTTTAAAAATTAATAATCGATCCATTTATTGATTGATTGATAGAGTTAGCAACGACTTGGAAATGTTTAAATGCCAAGTGTTCAGGACTCATTGAAAAATTATTCAATTATCTGAACACTACATAACATTTGTCGGGGACTGTGGCAAATATTGATATCATAATCCAAAAAAAATTTATTATTTGAAGCGGGAAAAATGGCTGGCGTCGGTGCGTCAACCAAAAGATATGTCTAAAGGTACTCAAGTCATCATATTAATGATCTGCAGCGTAAAAAATCGAGCAGTTCAACTTCAAATACTTTTTCGTGCCTTTTTTTTAATCGCAGCAGAAAGTGTTTACACTTGTTGTGAGAACATGAGCAGACATGCGGGAAAATTCGATGACAGCCATCAAACCGCTTGCAGTGAAATATGTATAGTGAGATAAACATTAGTTAAAAGTGCGAAAGCCAGAAATCTATGTTGCATCATGATCGTTTCAATCTTTCTCATGTTGCAACGTGTTTTTCTTATTACCAAACTTTGAACACTACATGTGAAGCCCCCCAGGTTATGCATACCATTGCCTGGGCATTGAACGAAATACAGTAATAGACATGATCAATCTCTTTCAGATTGAATCGTTCACAAGTGTTTCATAAATTTTAATGTTACAGTTAGCTGACTTTTAAATTAGACGAATCTGAGTCAAAATTTATTTTTTTTTTGGGGGGGGGGATGGGGGGGGGAAGGGTGGTGGTCCTGGCTGTGTAAACTTCTTTTTTTAATACACAACTATTGTTGCCTTCGTCAGAAATGGCTGACAATGCCAAGGTATTTGACAAATGAACCAGGTAGCCTGGGAGTTATCCTTGTGGGTAGTGTTGCAATTCGGCAGTAGTAGTGTTACAACACCGTGATGGAAACCGTTATTAATTAGAGTACATCATTAGTCCGCTTTCTGCTGTGCGATGGTATTAAAAAAAGGAATTTGATTTTTGTTCAGATAGAATTTGAAAAATGATATCTTATCTAAGAACTGATAAAGTAAGCCAACAGTACGTTAGAATTGCATTCCATGTATACTTGCTGCTTTGAATAATCAGTTTCTTTAGACCTTTATCAGTGTTTTTGAGCTGAGTGAGTTTGACTAATTTCACCATCAGAATTTGGAGTACTAGGGAATGGGCCAAACGGGTGGCGTCAGTGTTGTGACTAAAGGTTGTGTAAATAACTATTCAAAATTTTGACTGTCATGAAAATGAAGTCACCTGAAATGCGTTAACTGTCAACCAATGCTCATTTGGGCATGACTTGTTGTTCAATTGTATTGTCACGGAAAACAGACTCTGTACGAGACGAAGCTGAGGCAAAATTTGTTTTGGGGGGGGTTGGGGGGGGGGGGGAGGTGGTAGTCCTGGTTGTGTACGTAATCCTCTTTACTTTAATACGCAACTGTTGTCGCCGGAAGTGGCCGACAACTTTTATTTTATTTTGTAAATGAACTAGACGACCTAAAAGTAATTCCAGCGAGTAGTGTCGATATTAGGCAGCATTAGTGGTAAAATCGAGTGATGGGATGTGTTAGTAATCGAAACCTATCATCAGCTCACTTTATAATGTCAAATGTTATTAATAACCGGGTTTTGTATTTTTCCTAAAGATAGTTATTACTAACTGATATCTCATCCACTGATACACTCACTGAGCCAGCAACGTATTTGATCGTTTTCCATTGATTCGATAACGTTGCTCACTGCTGGGAATCTAGTTGGACTGTTTATCAGAGTATAAGTCTAATTAATTAATATTGAAATCCCCGTCGCAATATAAAGCAGTAGTGATTGGGATACTTGTGGGCGTTAGTGCCGTCACTAAAGGCCATGTGTAAAAATATTTGAGTTTATAACTGTCAAGATCATAGTGAAATGTGAACGTTCGTTAATCCGGGGGCAATGCTCACAAGGCCACATTTCATAATGAAATGAACATCACGGTAAGCCGACCTTTACACCCGACGAATCTCGGTCAATATTTTTTTTTTTTTTTGAAGGGGGGGGGGGGGGGAAAGGAGCCATACGAATTCGAGAATGTTTCGAGTATAGGGTGTTGGTTAAAGAATCGACAAATACCTCAAGTATTCAATGACGTTTTCAAATCTCAAAGCAAGGGTCTAACCTCTTCGATTGTTTGCGACAGCTTTGCAACTTGGCGTGTTACGTCATCATGGCCGTCTTGGTAGAGTTGCTTCATGACGTCTATCAGGCTCTTCCGTTCATCTTCGCAAGCTGATGAGTTATATTTAATTTGGGGGCTTTAGAGTTTTTGTTTTTCTGTTGTGTCATTGTAGTATTCGGGCAAACGATTGGTTTAACTTTTGATGGAAAGGCTAACTTAGAATCTGGAAAACAGGGGGGGGGGGAAGTATTAATACACATGTTACTATACTTTAGTGCAGCATTTTTTGGAATGTTTTTACTTTCCAGTTGTATCCGCATCGGATACAACTACTACAACTAGGTCGTCAGTCAAGTCACTCTCCCTCACGATCATGTTGTAGAGCAGATTTAAGATTAATTCACTATTTTTGGAATCAGTCTTTGGCCGAGAAACCACTAATAAGTAAGAACTCCGTAGACTGGCCAGTCACTCGCAAGTATTACTTGATACGTGTTAGTAAGCAACACAGCCTAGCGTCGGCCAACGACATGTAGAGATCGAAATGTGCAGTAGTGAGCAGGGAAGCCAACTACATCCCGCCAAAGGAATACGTTTCAAACAGTTTTATTACGGAATCACATATTTTTAAGTTGTTTAGCGATGCAATAGGTGCGGTAATGAGAGTACAACATGAAAACCAAGAGAACACTGCGAAAACTACATAAAAATGGTTTTTATGAATAAAGTCTTTTTTGAATATGACATTGGTTTACATTTTCAATACAATGAGTAGAATTATAGTATAACAGGTCTGGTGCAGTTTTACATTTTTCCAAATCTCCATCAGAAAATCTGTTTCAGCAGGCTAAAAAATCAAAAAAAAAATTCAAATCACTAATATGTTCTACACGACAGTTTCGACGGGTATTTAGAGCACAAGTGTCGTGTAATGTGATAAACAGTTTTTATGAAAGAAGTTTGAGCCACTTGCGAAGTCCGAGTCTAGTTTTCCGTGAAGCTGTTGTCGAGTTTCGGAAGCACCTCCATCGGAGAGTAACTTAACGCTGTGAGGTCGGGACCATTTGGAGAAGCAAGTCGATTGGCGAATTTTCGAGCTATATAAGAGAAGTATGTAAATGCATCTCCTCAGTCGATGATTACACCTCTAACTTTGCCTCCATTGTTGAGTGCACTACTTTTGTCAAATTGGCTTTCGAGTACAAGACTGTTGAGAGAAAATTAGCTGAAGCCTATCAAGAGTCTTTTGACAGTATCACAAAGTTGATGATCGCTTGAAATTTCCACAATGAATGACCAACATTGCCATCATGGAATCTTACAAGTCGGTTGAGGGATGGATCGTTGCTGGCACGAAGAAAGACATGAATGAAAGAACGTAAGAAAGCTTTGCAAAATGAAACGTAAAGCAAATTCAAGAAGCATTGGGATACTTTATTGACGTCTGCGTAGCGTCAATGGTTTCCTTTGGCTGAGGCGGCACAATCCGGACCGAATTACTTTAAACATTAATTCGCCAGCTTCATAATGACATTTTAGATATTACTTGACCCTTTTTTCGCCCTTTTAGAAATTCGCTGTTTAACGGTGATGAAGATTTGTCTTACACGTCAGCCACCCAAAAGCGTTGGAGTTGGCCAACAAACAGTGAGATGTAAAGTGTCGCTTTGTCGCCAAAATCTTTCGGAGAAAACGTCGGCTGATCAAGTTCTTTGGTGTGGTCAGAGTCTTTTGGTATCAGTGTGAATTTCTCGCTGGGCATCACAGAATTCCATTGGCGATGTCTCTTGGTACACTACAAGTGACGCGTGGAGGGCGACCATACTGCTAGAGAGTTCGTTCCTCAATTCACAGTTGCAGAGAAGAAAGCTGTGCGAGGACGCTGTCGTTTCCTATGGTGAGACGCTTGCGTCTCCTCAGTTTTTCCGCGCATCAGCGTTAACGCTGGACAGGTCGAGCGCCGGAACAAAGGTGGCTAGGTCGCCCGAAAAAAAAAACGCAAGCGTATAGGTAGCGTAAGGCCATGACTGAATCTCTTGTTGCGAAATGTACAAGGTAATTGCCGAATGAATCGAGCGGTGTACGCTTGGTTGAAAAGGTTACTGACATTCCTGAAAGTCCGAAACTGCATTTGGTCAGTTATACCATGTAGCATTGTGCTGTATATACTATTGGCAAAAGGAGTTTGCCATTCAAAAGGTTTTCAAATCATTGGAGAAGACTACTGCAACACACGAGTCGGTAGAACTTGTTGACGTTTCTGATGATGATGATGAGTTGATGACGATGATCTTGACGACGTTGACCTGACCTAAGTGCACATTGAAGAAAAACCAAAAGCTTCATTAAATCACTGACGTTTTTGTTTTCAATAGTTAACCCACCAAAAGAAACACTAATGAAAACAACGGGTGCATCGTGTTGGTTGCAGTGTTTGATGTGCGATAATAAAGTGGAGAGTAACACAAACCTTTTCTCTACCGCGGCTTTCGGCAAAAGTGCTCGACATTTCCCCGTAGCCCTGTAAAAACAAAGCTGCAGGACTTTGCCAGACCACCAAAAGGCATTTACACAAAGAGCAATGCACACATGGAAATTTGACTCAAAAAAAAATTTCAATTAATTCTTTACAGCCCATGACGACAATTCCTTTCTCGTCACAGTCCCACTTGAACGCGAGGCTGTCGAAAAGGGAAGACTGAACACTGAAGGCAAGAAGAATTGACACGTTATAACTTGTACATGGGGGAAGGTGTGGAGACTTTGACGCATGTAAGGTTGCCAAGTATTATGACTGGGATAAGCACAAAACACACTTAAAAAATGGCCTAATGTTTTATCTTTTCTGTTTTTTTCTATTTTTGACAAATACATATACAGTTTACGCTGATAAAAAAATGGGTGTCTGTAGATACGAGATGCAAACGTGTGCGTCACTGCTAACATTTGGCAACTTTGGATAACCCACACTCTCCATGCCTGACAAGGCTTAATTCATCGCTCTCAACCCTTGGCCGTTAATAGCCCTGCTTTTCATTGGGACTATGGCTATGCCCAATTGTTGGCGTTTTTATTTTGTCTAGGGGAACACTCAAACTGAAATCAACGTGGTATTGTATGGTTAGAATTGTGCCAGGTGAAAACGATGCAGGAGTGCAATTGTTGTTAGTTGTGCGCAACCAACAACTTCAACAACCGTCTTGTAAGATTGACGGTTAGTCTTCATTGTTGCAAGAATCCTTTTGCCATTGTATCAATTTACTGGATGCTACTGAAACAACTAACCAGAGTAAGACAGAAAGTCATAAAAAACCAATATTTACAAAATTCTAGTTATATATAGGCCATAGAAGATAGAAAAAGTAATGAGTAAGCCTATAAATTGTCCTTAGCATATGGACTGAGTTTTGGCATAATCTTTTATTAACATGTTGAGCAGAACACTACGCCTCATGTCAACCGTGTTCATCTCGCTGACACACGGCCTGGAACACTCGGAAAGGAGCACTTGTTTTGCGCAATCTCCTCGTGCCTCCCCAATTTTTCGCCACCATTTTGAATTATTTTGAAGTGCCGTGCTATGTGTATTTTCAACTGTGGGATGGTTTCGATAGTTTCGGGAAACTTGTTATTCGATTTCTATACGATGTGGATTCAATTTCCCCCGATTTTACTGATGTAGAGAAGCAGCAGTTGGAAGAGCACTGTTCAACCATTGTTCGCTGTTACTTTTCAGGACGTTCTACCACCGTTATTCACGCTGCAATTCGGCACGCCGAAGACTTTGAGTCACACCCTAATGCGGTGCTCAAGCTCGTTAAACTGTCTCTCAAACTTGGAGCCGACCCGAACGCCGTTGATGAATTTGATGTAACTCCGCTTTACCGTTTAGCTTTTGAACCAGAGTTTTTGCAAGGTGCAATGCCGGTGTTTCAGGCTTTGGTTGACTCTGGTGGACATCTTGACATTGGCGTATTCAACGGCGTAACTGTTGTCGACAATCTCAAGGAATCATTGCAGTTCATAAAAGACAACAGCCACCTGGGCTACAGCGCCCCCCCTTACTACGCTTCGCTATTGAACACCGTGTTTCCCCTGTCTTGCTTATGCGCTCGAGTTATCCGGGGGCATGGCATACCGTTTGATGGGGGTCGGCTACCGCTTCGTCTCCAAGAATTCGTCTTTCGTCATGCCACCGAAGGTGAATTATTGAAACACAATTTAATCGTACTAAATAATGTGCTAATAATTTTCTATTGTGTTTTTATTGTTTTCAATAGTATGCGACGAAGACGACGGGCCTCCAACTTACGTCTACTACATTGGTCGTTGAATTTGATTTTAAACATTATCTTTTAATTCATTGCCATTGTATCCCAACCACACGGTCACATTTTTTCTAACCACCATCAGCAAATTAGGCCGATTAATTTATTGTTTTTTGTTTTTTTGTATTTTCCAATAAGAAGGCATTCAACTCCGACTCAATTTTTCTATACGTTACTTAAATTTTCTCTTTTTAGCGAAATTGACTGCTAGTTTGTCCAAAGCGAAAGTAAACGTTTGCTCGCATGCATTGGTAATTTGCCAACACGTTCCATTGGCGCATTGTTTAGTCATTGCCTGAGAACAGCAGACCTCTGTTGGTGTGGGCCAGTGAATCCCTTCACCTTTTACAGATGTTTAATTTCTTTTGTTGGGAGAGTGGTGATGTCGGGATGGTTATAGCGAATTTTAGTGGTGGCTATTGACAGTGACCTTATAACCGATTATTACCAATCATCGCGTGTCGTACAATAATTTTCAGTTCGTTTGTGCTGCAAGAACAATCGTAGACAACATTTGAACAGTTTCCATTGGATTCGTTTTTGGTGACGCAACTTGATCAGTTCATAGCCCCCACGACGTGATACTTTACGAGCCGGTATGATTCACACAACTTTTACATTTGTGGGTGTACTGTCAGAAATCTGCTGCGTCTTCTGATTGAATTTGAGGTGCCGCTCTTCGAATGGTACGATGTCGCCGCTAGGTTCTGGACATCACACAAACGGTACACATTACATTGTTCATTAGAACTTGGCAAGGAGAACTTTGGAAATTGTAATTATTTAGAATTTGGAATTATTTTAGTGATTTTGCAATTAAGAGTGACTGCAAAATTCCCGTAAATCTGAATTTTGACATTTAGGCAAAACAAAATTATAGGGAGCCATTGACCATCACGATAAACTGTCGTCTGTTGTTATTGGGAATAGTAACCGTTTTGTATTTTTGGGCGGGGGGGGGGGGGGGTATCCTTTGCAGTAACATAATAGTAACAGCGAGTGCGTGCACATAACACCAGCTAGCGCTGGAAATGACAGAGCCCAACACGGCTTGAACAAGAAATTGAAATAGAGAAATGTTGTTGGAGACGACCACTGTTTCCATAATATCCATATAATGTTTGTAATGTATTCCAATGAAAGTGAAAATCTCACTCTGTTTCCTTTTTTGTGCGGCTTCCATTAACATTGCGGTCATCGTGTTGGCTGCTGGTGGTTATTCCGCCACATTTGCTGTTGTTGTCGAGCCGGTAAAACCGTAGCTGGGACACGGCATGTAACTGGAATTTGTTTTCTAGCCGATAGGTGCGCCGACTGTGACGTCCAAGACAG
Source organism: Daphnia pulicaria (assembly GCF_021234035.1). Classification (NCBI taxonomy): domain Eukaryota; kingdom Metazoa; phylum Arthropoda; class Branchiopoda; order Diplostraca; family Daphniidae; genus Daphnia; species Daphnia pulicaria. The sequence continues at coordinate 6,273,766 of NC_060917.1, forward strand.
CAACGAGAATAAACTAGATAACATTCGAATTGAGCTATATGGCAAAATGTTAAAAATGTTGAATAAAGTGGATTGCATCATGTCAAGTTACAAAAAAACAATAAAGTCACGTAGACCCCTCGTTGCCGACGTGCTCTTTTACACAACCAGTTAAAGGCTCTAACGTTATTCGGGGAGTTATTTAAACAACGTCTTTTCCTACCTTGGCCCATCTACTCGTTGAATCTGTAGTAAAGAAAATCACTTCGTCTGATGGAAGTGAGGCCCAAATCCGCCAAAAAAAAATTAAGTCGCACAAGTATACTAGAGCATGTGCTAAATAACTGACATGGTATTTGACAGGAAAGAATATATAAAAAGTAGGCTGACTAAGGCCTGGGGTTTGTTGGGCTTGGAGATACCGGTTTATTTGTCATACAATGTTTAGAGCAGTTCACACATGAGACGCTGTTCAAAACGCAAAAGAACAGGAAACTGCTAACATTTTTAAAAGAAGGAAATTTCTATGAGCTCAAAGTTGCCTATAGATTCAATTGAATGGAGACCAATTTCATCAATTGTTGCGAAACTATAAGAAAATTCCGCTGTGTCGTGTATTTGGTGGCAGCCAAAAAGTTTTTGAGCAATAAACTGTACGTTGGACAACCGCATTGAGCGAAACAAATGTTTATGACCCACAAAAGGAATGCATCTTCCAATTTCTAAATGGAAAGTGACATCGTATTGATTGCACTCACTGTTGGTTGACGTACGGATGGAACGTTTTCACCCATGCTTTTCACTTACCGTCTGTTTCATCAACTCTACGGGTAGTACAACAACAAACAAGGTATGTAGTAGATATGGAATCCAACCAAAAAGTACAGTGTCTTGAATGTCAACAAGTCGGTGAGTGGAAAAAACAACATTGAAAAACCCATCTTGGAAAATTATAGAAACCATAAGTACCCAAAAAATGGGAAACTTAATTGGTAAATAAAAGAAAAACTGTATTTAATTCATATTAGCGTGTGTCTACACTATAAAGGGCATAAAGACTTTAAAGGCTGTGGGTTACTGTTGTGTGCGACGCACAGTCTACTGCTTGGGCTGCAGGCCCGTACGAGCGCATGCTGTGATGAGTGGCCAACGGGTTGCTACCTGTGAAAGGTATGTGTCGTTGTCGCCCGGGTCCACGACCGACCACGCGCGTCGACTTCATCAACAGTGCGCCCAAGTGAACAAACCCAAAAAAAATTTGTTTTTTGGTTGTGTGCAAGGGAGCGACAGGGAAACAGGGAAAAATATTCACAGGCAATAAGGGGATAAGCACAAAAATAACACTGAACACTAGGTCAGTCCACTCAAGGACCGGCCGTCGACGTTCTTAAAAGTAGCTAGTGTATTGGATAGAAATGGCTTGTGCGCACATGGTAGACTTTGTTGGCAACGTAAAAAGGAATCAACACTAATAATAGGCACGACATTTCTGTGTAGCATAGTTTTTCACGTAGACTGGAAATACGAACGATGACGATGGTGAGCGCTCGACAGCTTCCAAACGAAAAATTAAAAATAAAAATATAAAAAAAACTGTTGTGCCAACTAGTGGGCACCATTGAAAAAGTCTTTTACATTTAAACTGTAAGACTGACGATTACACTGAGCGACTACGGCAATTTGGAATTCGTCTACGGCCAACGATAGGGCCAAACGCTCATGCGGGCGCGGGCGCGCAGGTGGTGGGATTTCTTGGATTAGGCGTACTGCATTTGGTGTGGAATGTGATGTGAGGGCTGTTTGAAGATCCCAAATCTTCACCGTGCACGAGTAATCGCATGAAACAACGTATCTATTCGAAACCAGCCTAACGGAATAAATGAACAATTTAAACGTGCAATTACACATATTGAAATTTCAACATAAGTAAAGGAGACTTACCGGATCGAGGTGATGTTTCCTTGCTGGACAACTGTGGACAACTGTTCTCCTTTTCCTACATCCCATAATCTAACAAGACATAGCCTAGTTAGGCGTGATTGTTGTGATATCGAATAGTTGGAATGCAGTTACCTAAACGAGTTCCCCTGGTGAGTAACTATTAGTCCGTTCGAATAGTGGTAGCCCACGGGGATGTTTTCGGTATAGAACGTGATGTTGCTTGTGATTTCGAAAGACGTCGTGTTCCGAATTTCTACAATAAACTTTCCAGATCCAGTGTTGAATTCCAAATAGCAAAGTACAGTGTACATGTTGTCGACGTAGAGCCCGCATAGAAAACGTGGCCAGCCTCGGATAACCGTTTTGTGCAGCAATGTTCCCGTTTCGCTCACGTTCGACGAAAGGCATCTCAAAGTGATGGTCCAACTGGTGCAATTTAACAATACATCTGTCGGCTGAGAAGGGAAATTGGCGTTACATTGGCCGAGGCAAGGGGAAGTGCAATGTAAAAAAATACTCTAGTGTGACACAACAGCAATAGATTTTTCCAAAGGCTGGGTCGGTACGCTGGAAACATCTGGTAGTCTCCATCGTTGCCCTCTCTTTGTTTAATGCCCAGGGAGTCCGCATTCAAAACGTACAGCTGAAAGAACAACGAAGCAATGACCTTGAACCCAAGCAACAAGTTATAAGGTTACGTTGAAAACGATATACCAGAGTCCTAGTTGACGTATTCCACACGCATATTTCTGGATGCTGGCAAAAAGACACCACAATGAAGTTGTCGTTTATCTTGACAGAGTTAACGATAGGCGCAACTCCGTTGAATTGAATTTGCGCACATGGTATTTCAAGAATCTGAAATGTAAATTGCAAGACAGTTAATAAGGTGTCTACTGAGCTAGTCTTTTGCTGGGTCTTGCATTGGGAACGTACGTCTTCGATGTCGAGAGTCCAGCGATTGCGTACAACTATTGTTCGTTCGTTCTGTTGGACGCGCACAATCCAATTACCGTTCATGTCAAAGAAATCGGAATCGTAAAGGAAGGGCGAGTCGCAAAAGGGTCCAAAGTCGATGTTGCATTCAGAGTACGTCGCTGTTTTCCAATTCGATTCTAGAACCTACAACATAATTCAAAAGAAAAACATTTTGAAATGATATGTGACTTGAGGATTGGCGAAAAACTTTGAGGTACCTGCAGTTTGACGTCAATGGCACAGCAGACTTTGCGGTAGTGAGCTGGAGAAGTTTCCTGCAAATCCAAAGTGACATCGGTCACGCCGTTCAAGGCAAGTAAAGTATCACTCCAGCGTTGAGAGTGACGTACCTATTGGGAATGTGTGGCAAAAATTAGATTGACAACGTCGTAGCCTAGGTAGGTACATGACTGCCCCAGACATATATACATACATTTCTACGGAGTAATGTTTTCCAGATTTTTCCTTCCAGCAGTATGTCTCGCCAAACAGCTGATACCATTTCGGCACGTCGAACACAAAAGCAATCCAAATATTCAAAAATTTGATCCACCACGTGCTGTAAACATCGCTCTATAAATTGGTAATGTGTAACAAGAAATAGTGTAATATGTATATACGACAAACGACTAATGCATTGTTACATTGCTTACCATAAAGCTTTTCAATCAAATCACTTTCTGTTTCCATCACGGTTACGGAAGACTAGCCGTGATTCGACTAAATTTTACTCCGTTTCCAACAGTAAAAGCAAACAGGTAACAGAACCAACACTTGCCCACAACCACCTCAACGACTGTCTCGTGCCAACTGTAACTATTGGAAATTGAAACGGTGAAAGTAAAAGTCGTCTGCTTCGGCACAACGACGGTAGGAAGCCAAGAAAGCTAGGTTGCCAAAGTGCTATGCCTGGAATGCTCTGGAAATACGAATGACCAGAGTTATGGAGACCAGATCTATACATAACTTTAATTTTAGAACCGCTGCCGGTAAAATTCTCTTCTCGAAAATGTTTCCGTCAGTTGCAGCCAATATCGCGAATCCCAAGTGGGAAAAAATGTGTCAACTGTTGAAGTATTAAACCGAATTGTCAGTACCAACGGTGGCCATGTACTGAAAACTTGCGATATCTTGGTAACTGGGAAAACCCATTTGTTTGTCAACGCACTCGCGGTGGTCCTGTAACCAAGTTCCCGAGCCAGAACCTTGAGACGTAGTAAAAGGTAACGTAAAGCCTTGTTGCAACACTGTTTTTACGTTACGTTTGCAACTCTATATAAACTGTGGTGAGGGCGTGAGGCAACGCTTTAAGTAATTCTCCACAAGTATTACTCTAGCCAGCATCTTTTAACAGTACCCGGTCACATGATTCGGAAACGCGAAGCAGTTCTCCGTAATATAGGGGGAAGTCAAAACGCGTAGCCTCATTGTACTGCCTTTTTTTCTCCGTAAAAATAAATGTGGCTACGGTTAGCGTTTAGAAAATGGGATCAAGGCAGCGGTACAGCTGTTGACTATCCTAATAGTTGTCTCGACTCTCTGGTTCCACTTTGTGCAAGACATAAATCTTTAAAAAAAATTTGACTGGGTTATCGTATATTTTTGAAAAGAAATAAATGAAATGCAAAGATGATGAAGAAAAAGCGAGTGTGGTCACCATTTTTCAAAAGGCAATGTATCTTGGTATTCTGTATGATAGTACTACTTAACGAATATTAACGTTTGCAAGCGTTCTTGTTTAAAACAAAACGTGGAGTCACTAGCGCACAACAGGGAGACTTTTCGGATGAAATCTTGTGGAGCATTACTATTTATACGTTGGTGACTCACCACTGTTCATCGCTCATCTAATGCGAACAACAGCAATTGAGTCAATGGGCTCAATTGGTTTTGGGTTATATTAAACCATTTGGAGTCGCGTAGACGGATTCTTCAATTTTCCAAACGACAACACAACGCTGTCGTGAACAGGAGGTTCATATCGGGACTGTGTTGCACGTGCACATCGTTCATGGACCTTTCCACCAAGAACGAAAGAGCTGTGGACCAGCCACTACAACACGGCCGCAAAAAATGTGTGTTGTGGCGTTAAGAACCTCCAGTTTCAAGAGTAAAGGTTTCGCCAGGTTCCCGGGAAAAAAATACAATTTCAGAAGGTGGCTGACGTTATTGCCGACCATTCGGTCCAACTTGACGTGCGAGGACAATTTTTCACCAACTCTGACAATGCGATTGAGGCAGCGATCATGTGGGAAATGTCCGAGATGAAAATACCAACAAGCAGGCGGTTCCATAATCGACTATACTTCTTTCACTCATTAACCTGGCGTCAGGGCGTAGCCCAGTTTACAAATCCTTCACCTTATTTTAGGTTTACGTCGGTTTTTACGGCAACGCACAATGGGCGATAGTCGGCCACAGACCGTACAGCAGCAAGCCGCTGTGAAACTGCGCAACTTGACGTCACGTCGTAGCATATTCTTGTGGCTGACGCGTTCGATAAAGGTGTATGCACATCACAATTTTTGGGTGCACGGCCTTGCTCTGCAGTTGTGCGAATCCATCGACCGGGAAGGACAAAAGGAAACATGTAACATGTAACTGAAGTTTTATCGAGTCACGCTTATTTCTTTGCCACCCAACACCTATATTTTTGACTTGTCTTTGTAAAGCCTCGATATTCTATTTCTCTCGCTTTGACTGTCTTTCACTTTAACTATAGCTAGCGTATTCCTAGAGTTTCGATTGTTCCGGTCGGTTCTGACCGCTCACTGCGGTCAGCGGATTGTTGGTCTACTTATTGTTTTCAACCCTGTTCTCCCTTATAACTTTTTCTACACGCCGCTTTCGAATCTCGTTAGTGCCCAACTTGTCCCTGTTTGATTTCCATTTAATATCGCGTTGCATTTTCTTCGAAAAGGCAGTCGTTTTAGTAGGTTAGAGCCGAGTCAGGTATGCCTAAATTTCTTCCGCTGGCTTTTTAGTGCTCGTATCTCTGCGTGCGTTTCTGCCTTTTCGATAACCTTCTTCGAACAACTTTTAACGACATGTGACTATTGCGTTGCGTCGCGATCGTTCTAATTGCGTGCCTGCATCGACGCCAGCGTTTTCCTGGCCGCTTGTCGCCTCCACAAAGTCTTCACGCCGATTTCCTTTGACCGTCGCGCCAGCTGTCTCCGCCGTCATTTCATTAACTCGCCACGCCACCAGATGTCTTGTTTGTAAGTATCGCCTCTTCTTCTACTGTCGTACTCTGCTGTTCCGTCTCTGATTTCTCCCGTGTGGCAGTATCTAGACTTCTCTCACGTCGTTTTCTGCTATTGTTTTTGGCGAAAGTCGTTGCATGGGCCATTGGCTGACCCTTTTGCCCAATGTTAGGCTGTCCGGTATATGGACAGATTCTTACAATACAGTTTCTGCCGTGGGCGAGTCAAAAAATTTGCGACTTCTAGATGCGATTTTGTCGCGGTGGGATCTCTTCCTAGACTTTGCTGCAGCCATGCTGCAGCTGGGCGCTCTATTCTTGAGTCACAAGTCGTTTCCCGCCGCGGGAGTAGGTGTAGGTGAAATGTGGCAACCACGCTGTTTTTGTGGTGTAAGGTTGGGGCAACAGGGCCTAGCGTCATTCAGCTGAGACTGTCATCTCCATTGCCGTGTCATTTTTGTCTAGTAAATCTAGCCGCTCACCTGTGCGTTTGACGAGTTTCTTGACTTTAACCACACTTAATTCTAGTCGATTGTCGACAGAAATTAGCTTGTGCATTTGACTAACACTGCTGCTGCTGCTGTTGGGCATTTACACGACCGCCACCGCATTGGCTAAGAAAACCAAGCCTTAATCCACGTGGCTTCACACACGACGTAGCCGCCATTGCGATGGATAGCGTGCTCTGTCTGACTGGCCTGCACGAAGACCTCACCGCGGTAAGCATTTTTTTTGTAATTGTTTCGCGCTAGACTTGCGTACACGTGGAGCATCTCGCCGGCAGTTGTAATATTTTCGTTCTGTTTCACATTTCCAAATTTACGGGGTCTGTTGTAGAAATAAAGTGTGGATGTGTTAACAACTGCTTCGCGTTTTTTATAGTGTACCCAGACTAGCCTTTGCATTGCGTCAGTTTTTTACCATGTTGTTAATCTCTACATTGCCCGACAACATGTAGCGTTTTCGTGTATTGCTTTAGCCTTGCCACAACTGTTTGTGTGATTTTGACTTTTTCTTTTTGAAAAACTAATAGAGATTTCTGTGGCATGTCTTGTCGAGATTTGGCTACGTGGACTCTGTTTGCGTGCAGAGGGATTCTCGCAATCGCATTGCGTTTGCCTACGCCTTCTTCGCCGATGCCGCGTAATGTCATTTCATTTCATTGCATTGTATTGCATTTCAAATTTTATTTCATAGCATTTCATTTCACTGCCCATTGCATTGCACATTCGGTCACATCGTTAAAGCAAACATGTTTGACTCTTGGTTTCATTTTGCAGTCATTTACGGATGGCGTTGGATGTCCTCGACCAGAATGTCATTCTTGGCTGCCAGGCTTTCGCCGTGACGGAAACGGTGTTTCGTCGTCCACGCGGTGGTTTTCGTACGGGACACGCCGGGACACATGCCAATGGTACAGTTTTCTTCGTTTCCATTGCTGTTGAGCTTTCTACCCCCTCTCAATGTAATGCCAATGCATGTGTCTACTTTCAAACAATTATGATATTTTGTTGGGGGGTAATTTTTTTTGTAATGGAAATTTTAATTTTATTTTTTTTTTTTTTTTTTTTTTTTTTTTTTTATTTTTACGTTCTCCTGCTGTTTTAGCCGCGGCGCAAGACTATTGTCGCATTTGCGAATCTACAACGACGTTGTTGTGTGACGATTGTCTCACTTGCGTCGATTGTAAGATCTGGTTCCCCGGACTTCCGAGAACCTGTGCCTTGTTGGACGTCGCCGTTTGTGAAGATCTTTACCGGACTAGGGAGGCCTTGCGTCTGGCTGGTGGTCCACAACCGCCCGTCGTTCCTCCTTGGATCACGCCGTTGGCGGTCTGTGGCAATAGTGACCAATTGCAGCGGCTGATTGCTGTCGACGACGAGGCCGACGGCAGCGACTCATCTGGGGCGTGGGCTACGTCTAGCGGTGTATTGCAAGAGGCTGACGGTTCCGCCGCCTCGTTGGTTCCGGAGTGGATTCAAGAGTCGGCTTTTGGAGCAGTCGACCCGGTTCAGCCTCTGAAGAGTTTTGAAGAGTCACATCACGAGTTGGACAATCCGGCGGCCGCTGTCAAAGTCAATTTCGCCGATGTTGCGGCGGTGGATGTTCCCTTGGTGGACGTGCGAATGTGGGAGGAAGGGTTTGATTGTCCTAGTCACACGGTGCCTTGTCATCTTGGCTGCTGGAACGGTTTCCCTTGGACGCTGCCGGCCAACTCCAACGACTCGGGGGTGGCCGACATGGGCGACATTTCTGCACCCGCGTCGGAGACGAGCTCGCTAGCGGAGGAGATTGCAGAGCACTTCGCTCATTGCAGCTACGAGTCGGCGTACGCCGACTCGATGGCGTCCGTTGCAGACTCGGTCGCCTGGGCTGACTGCACGCGTGTCAGGGTATGCTATTTGAAAGCGCCCAACGAATTGTATCTTCAGCGAGTAGACGATGATGATGTTATTCGTCAAATGGTTGTGGACGTTAACTTAGCTGCAGAGACTGCACTGCCTCTCTGGGAGCCCCGGTTAGGTCAACCCTGTCTCGCTTTTGTCAGGAACTTTAGCCGTGCGCTCCATTCGGCGGGAACTACTCTATGGTGTAGGGCAGTCGTGGAGACTGTGCAGTCGCATAAGGTTACCGTTTTACTGTTGGACTATGGTAAGGTTGTCTCGGTGCAGGGTTGCCCATGGAGCCTGCGGAGAATGAGTGCGGATCTCGCTCGGATCCCGTTGATGGCCAGGAGACTGCACGCCCCCAGTGTCACTCCCTACAGCGAGGGCGAGTGGTCGGTGGACGCCATTTCCTTTGCAAGAAGCTTTTCTCGCGAGGACACGTACACTTTGTCGTCTGCAGAAGAGGTCATCTTGCTGTTGGAAAAGACCGGTCTCGACTGGTTTGCGATGATGCAGAAATTCGAGAAACTAAAAATTGCTCAGCCTCGATTGCCTCACATTGTTTCTTCTTTCTTTGGGACTCACTGTGAAAGAAATTGAATTTGCGTCTTGCTGCAAGCTGTCGTGTAGTATTTGGAATACAAATGCATGCTACATCTTGGTCTTTTCTTTTCGTTTGGATATCACAAGTTCACAAGTGCCGACTGCCCCGCTCCTTCCTCGATGAATTTTAATTCTAGTTTTTATTTTCACTTGCTACTGCTGGTGCACACAAATAAAACTTTTTTTTGTATTTTCCAGGCTGCCTTTTTTGCTATGAATGCAGCGTTTCCAAGAGCCACCATTTGTTGGCAACGTTGCACCGTATTGGACGCGGCAACTTTGTGTGTCTTATTGAAGCCATGCTGCCATAGCGTGAGACACATTTTCTTTCAGACTGATGACGGAGAATTCTTCCTTGTATGGCTGCACTTTACCCAACTTGTGGCACGTGTTTAACCTCATTTAAAATTATACATTATACCTTATTTTACGTCGTGTACCATTTGTTGGTGGTTTCTTTTTTTTCTTGTTCCTTTATTTCCTTCCGTTCAAATTTCTTTAATTTATTTATTTTTTAACAGGACCCGGTTCCCTTGCAATTGGTAGTCATAACTAGTACTGGAATTTGGTGCCCAGCACCCAACAACATACTGGAAAATGTACATGGACGAACAAGACCTATGTGCGTCTTCCAACCCTTCGTCTGTGTTTCCTTTTCCTTGACGGTGGTTTCGAGTCACTCCGTGACATGGGCCAACAAACCATTCGCCAAAAAATCGTTAATTTACAACGGACTGCGAGCAACTTATCATCGGTAGACTAGCTGTGTGCCTTGTTCGGTTTCTGTACGTCTTCTCGAAAAGGAAAAAATAGCTGAATTTGCGGAGAGCAGCACTGGCGTTCACGATCGACAATAGAGCCAACATTTGCCGACAACCGACAACGGCAGACCTTGTTTGCGAAAATCCCGCAATATACCTGGAGGTGAATGCGAAATGTTTCGCCACATTAGCGGCGGTGTGTGATTCGCTTTCGTTTTCTTCATAACTACGTTACTCTTGATTACGTTTGACTGTCGGTTGCATATGGTCGCTCTAACGCCTCACACAATTCCTTTACGTCGCTTGGCCTTTGCTAAATGTCTTTACACTTCGTACTAGAGAATTTGTTTGCCCTCTGTGTTTTCGATTGGCTACGGCATTTAGAGTGATTTATCACGTTATGCATTAATACACACGTCAATTGCAAAACATCTGACTCGTGTAATTGGATGCCAATTCACTGCCGGTTGTGTTGGGTTGGGTGGCCCACGCAAGTGTTTGCTTTATACAATTTGTTCTGCCGTAGACATTAATTGTCGGGTGTCTTATAAAATGATGTTTTGTGTAAAGAAGTTTGTATCGGCGGTAAGTATTAATTTTTCAGGGTAGCCATGCGTGTTGAACAGCAATCTCAAGTCAACATGTACCTAAATATTCGCCGGTGTGTAGTTTGTATTGACCCACATGCATCCCGACCGCAAAGGCCCTGATTGTTTGGCCGTTGGATAAACTGGGATCTGTCATCCAAGTTACCTTGACGGTTTCCGGTGTGTGACAACATTGATTATCGACACTTTGTGGCCGGGTTGTGCAGAAACTTTTAACTTCTTTCGACATTATTTGCTCCGCAATACGTGGTGGTTACGCAATGAAAGACTTTTTTCATCTTTAATTGAATTCATTTCGGGAACAACGAGTGTTTGAGGCACTTGTGGTTTTGGTTATTATCGTCAGCAATCCCATTGTTTATCGTTTGTAAAACAGGTGTTGAATGTTATTGACTCCCTTAGTTCACACTTGGCCAAAACTTTGGTCGTGGGTTTGCAAATCTCGTTGTAAAGTAAATAACAATGCGTTTTTCGTACTAAGTTCAATAGCAGTTGTTTAGGAAAACGACTAAATAGGGTAGAACTACATTGCATAGTTTCCGCAAAATTATTCTAATCAATTACTCCGTGAAACACAATCTTTTTTATGAACTGTAAATAAAAAAAGCTTCCTCCCGAACGACAATTGAACGCCATACCTATAACATGGTGGTGATCACCGCTAACCACTCACCCATCATTGCTAGAGGAAAATCGTAAAAAACTTGCAAGTCACATGGCTACCTAACCATTCTAACGAGAAAGCAATATCGAACGCCAGATGGCGAAGTTGTAGCCTCGTTTTTTCTTCTGATTGGCTCTTGCATGGGGAAAGGATAGGGAATTTTGCAGATCCTCTCGCCTTCATGTGGCAGGATTCAAGTTTACAGGCCTTAACCATTAAGTAGGCCATGGTGGAAATGAATGAAATTCGTCTGCCAACCGCAAAAGATGACTTTTGAGTTTTCTTAAGTTACATAGAACTAATTCGGGAAAGAATTTTAAGGATTAATAATTACGAATAAAAATGTTCTGTTAACGTTTTCATGCCATAGCACTCCGTTTGTCGTAATTATTAAATTATTTAAAAATTGAAAAAGAAATAAACGGCAGCCACAATTTCAACTTTGTGAAATAAAAACAAAGCAGACGACTTAATCTCATACCTTCTTCGTCTTTTACAACTTTTTTGAGAAATCAAAATGACTGTAGAAGTTGCAGATAAGTGCACTGAAAAAGAAATCGATGTCATTTGACTTGGGTGCTAAAAAGAATCATTTACTGAGCACTCGGAGGTAGAAAAACTCATTGACGAACTGAGGACGTCAGCCCAACATTAGACAAACCAAACGGCTATTCGTTTAGTGGGGAGAAACTGACAAAGTGTTTCGTTCATTCTAGATCTTGAAATGCCAAGAGCAACCACATTTGATCGATTCACACATCGATGGACTACTCACTAAATCATCAACATCATTCGAAAGGAAGTGCTGGATTATGAGGTGAAACATGTGGCCTACCGATGCCTCTGCTTTATATCGAAAGTCAGGGGCTACAAAGTTGTAGCAAGACATCTTCCTCATGAGGTAATGTTCTATAGAGTTTCCCTGTGATCTAATCATCTAAATCAAAATTCTTTCTAGACTGCTGATCTGGAGCTTTTGCTACATTACTTGGAAAACCAAGATCCTGATGTGCAACTAAAATGGGAGACTCATTACGGCTTGCTTCTCTGGTTCAGCATTGTAGTTAAAATCCCATTCCACCTTCAGCGATTTGACACCAGTACTTCAGAGCTAATCATGGGAAGGTAAGAACAAAATTAAACAATTTTGATGTCTTTTGAATTAAGATGATTAACGTTTCTTTCAGAATTCTGAATGTCTGTAAGAAATACCTGGCTGGGACAACAAAAGCTCAGGGCATGGCCCTTCATGTATCGGCAATCTATCTTACAAGGCCTGATGTCAAAGATTTCTATCTAACGGGATTCATCAATTGGGCTCATGAGGTTTGCCCTTTTTTTTTCAACTTGAAAATAACTGTCAAGCTTACTGTTTTCATTTCCAACAGGCTCTTACCAAGGATAGTGCTCGGTTCAATAAAGGAGTTCTTTCAACGTTGGCCGGCGTATTCAAACATGGGCAAAGAGAACAAATGATGGAGCATGCACATGCTGTGCTGTGTACCATCCTGAAGATTAAATTCCAACCGTTAGAATTGCTTATACAGTTAAGAAACCGTTTGTGAAGCTGACGCAGCGAATAGGTGAGCCCCTTTTTCGATTCATTTAGCTGGAAGTAATTCAAACGTTTCATGTATTTCTGAATGGCAGGTTTGCTATTCTTGAAACCTCGACTTGCCTCTTGGAGATACCAGCGGGGCAGCAGATCATTAGCTGCCAATCTGCAACAGAGTCAACCCGTTGAGACTAAAGCAGCTATTTCGGTGAATGATGAAGATGACCACGACTACGATGTGCCGGAAGAAATCGAAGAAGTACTTGACGAGATCCTGCAAGCTCTCCGAGACAAGAACCGTGAAGTTCAGTACTGAATTTAAATCGCTTTCATTTTTTAAAGCATTCCTTTGTCATGAAAATCTTATATTTTACAGGTACTCTGCAGCAAAAGACATTAGGCGGCTGACTAGTCGCTTATCAAAGAACTTTGCCGACCAGGTTAACTTAATATTAACATGAAGACGTAATAATAATCAGCCTTATTCATTGTTGTTGTGTGGCTTACATTCAGTAATTCTTGTATCTCTATAGAAAACACTGAACAATATTATTATTATTACAACGAATTAATTATTAATCAGGTAATTGAATCGATCATGGAACTTTTTTCACTCTGGGAGTCGGATATGGCCTGGCACGGAGGATGTTTGGCTTTGGCCGAATTAGGTTAAAATTGTCTTGAATGTTCGAGCTTATATCTGGTTGTTAAAAAACAAATTGTCTCCCTATTCTTCATTTTTAGTTCGTCATGGATTGCTGTTGCCCCAGCGATTGTCTTCTGTCTTGCCTTTTATGGAGCAGGCCATGCTATACGGTGAGTTCGTTGGCTCGGCTGTACGTGATGCCGCTTGTTACCTCTGCTGGGCTCTTGCCCGATCCTACGACCCGTCTCTGCTCCAGCCATTCGTCGATCAGTTGGCTAAAGCCCTAGTCATCACCACCGTGTTCGATCGTGAGGTCAACAGCTGACGGGCTGCCGCTTCTGCCTTCCAGGAACACGTCGGTCGACAGGGCACTTTTCCTCACGGCATCGACATTCTGACCACCTGCGATTAGTTCGCTTACGTAAAAATGCCTATCTCCAACTCAGGTGAGTTTCATTCTGTTTCAAATACATTTCATTCTGATAACAATTCTCTTTTCTCTCCAGTCTTTTCGTGGCGGAATACGAAGAGTACCGGCCGCATCTCATCCAGCATTTAGTGGATCGTAAAGTCATCCAATTAGGACACGGTTATTCGACAGCTAACATCTCAGGTATGGCATGGTGGTGCAATTGAACTTTGCTCATTTAACTTCAGTTGTTAATCAGAATTTTTGTTAAGTCCTTGCATCAAATGACGTTCCTCGATCCGGAGAGTATGAAACTGATTCATTATACTCAGATCTTTCCTCGCTGCACAAATCCTGAACTTTATTAACGGCACGGAAGCATTTTGGCCAGTGGCAAAGTCATCAGCGCTCTTTGTCAAGTGGCAAAAGACCATCAACGTCGTCTGCCAGATGAACTTGGTCAGTTACCGCTGGTCATTTCTTACTGTATTATTTCTACAATGTTTTCTCGATTCTTTAGGTGATGCCGCGATGGCATCCATTACCCAAACTTGTATCGACATCCTGGAGGAGTGTTTCTGGCGAAGTTTCGGCGGCGATCCAATGCGCATAGCCGTTTGCCATTTCATCCAAGATCTTAGTTGTTTCCCGTTGCTGGACGCTGTAGTCGACCGTTGGTTGAAGGCGTTACGAGAGTGTCTCGCTTCAGCCGATTCAAATGTCCAGCAATCGGCCATCAGCGTCGTCACCGCTTTGATTGGCGAATACTTCCGGCATGAGCCAGTGGAGAAACTCACTGCCTTGTTGAACCATTTCCTACCCGAGGTGACGAGCAACAACCAACAGGCGAGAGTAGGAAACGCACTAGCCCTGGGCTCTATGCCTCGTTTCCTCCTCGCCGTTTCTTCGCCGAAAGTCATCGAACAGTTGTGCACCTGCGCTCTCATCACCGACAAGACTCTCCAATGGGCCGAATCTCGAAAAAATGCTCTGACAGCTCTTTCGCTCGTCTGCACAACCGTTGGGCTCGTCCCATCCAACCCTGTTAAAATGACGGACGGCCTCATTTTCATTTATTTTGACATTAGTCTCAATTTCATTTATTATTACACAGGTGGGGTTGATCAAGTAACACTGGCCGGAATATTCCGCACATTCATCGATGGCTTTGAAGATTACACGGTGGATAGCCGTGGAGATATTGGAGCTATCGTCCGTGAACCGGTAATGTATTCTATTCAAGTTCCGTTTAGAATTCTTTTATTTCAAATAAAATTAATCGAAAGAAAACATTTGAATATTTCTACAGGTTGTTTAGGTACTGACCAACACCTCGCAACCAGACCTACTTGAAGCTGACCTGATCCGCTCCGTATTGCATGCGGTGGCTAAACAATTGACGGAACAAATCCCTCGTAACCGGTTGTTGGCCCCCAACTTCTTTTCTTCTGTCGTCTACTGGTACTTACAGAAAAACAACTTAATTCTTAACTTTAATACCTATAACGAATCGATGTTTGTTTTAGTGATCCCACCATTCCTCACATTGAGCAGCTGGAAGAATAGTGTTCCATCATTACACCGCCTCCGCTAGACATTTCGACTGAGAAGGAATGTTTCGATTTGTGGATGAAGGTGATGCGACTCGACACTTACCGCAAAGCCGTCATCACCGGACTGTTTCCAATATTGGCAGTCTCACTGAGAGTTTGGTATGCATTTGCATTTATGAAACAACACCTCGAGTATTGCTTATGCCATAATTTGTTGTCTCGCAGGTGAAAAGTTCCAGCGCTTCATCGAAGCTCACTATTGCACGCTTCTAAAAAATTGTATGTGTGAGTTTGATTGAATGCGCCGTTTTTTTATTTTTACTTTCTACTCTTTACACCTTTACTACAAAACCCACATTTTACAAAAGAAAAGCCCTTCGGGAATATCTCCAAGGAGCCTCGGCGCATTGGTAGTAGTGATGCCACATCTGACTATGCCACCGTAGATGGCAGCACCGTAGATGGCAGTACTCTTCATGTGGGAGATGACTCGGCCTTCTCACATCAGTTGCACAGTCCTTTGTCTTTCCCACTCGCTCGCCTGTCTATTGGCTTTTGGCATCGTTTCGACAAACAGCTGTCTTTGCAAGGTCAGGTCTAGTTGCTGGTTGGTTTCGACATTCCAGTTGCTTCATAGCAGCCATCTTTATCTTGAGCATCGGTCTTATTGTGTCCCGATATTTTGATTGGTAATTATATTTTCTTTTACTTCTCCGTGGCGTGCATAGAGAGGTGACTTGTTTTGTTGTCTGCATGTATTGGTGTACTGTTTCTGAGTTAGTTGGAGTCGGGTATTTAATTGCTAATGTTTACGTTTATGTTTTGAGTTTGAAATCTACGTGCAGCCAACATGTGGACAATGACAAGGTCGCCTGTGTGTGATTGAAATATGTTTGTCTGAAATTTCCGAAAAGTGGTCGTTGTTGCTAGGTGTGTGTCGATTTGGTTTGGTTTTCAACCCCTTCCCCCTCTTGCAGCCCCTTTGTTGCACTGCGTAGCTTCTCTCCCTTCACACCCCCCCCCCCCCCTTTTGTGGTGTCTGACGAAAGTTGACCAATATGGCGTCCGTGTTGGAAATTTGCAGGCAATTTGTTTCCCCATACTTCTCATCATTGCCCTACTCGTTTTCGTTTGTTCTGCATCACGTCGTGATTTGTTGCTAAACTTTTTTTCTTTGTATCCAGTACCTGGCTGCCTTTTCGAGTGGGGGATTTAAGTCTCACCACGTGGTTCACGACTCTTTGGGTACTTGGGATTCGTCTTCCACCGCGCCGCTCAACGCTTGGGCGGCCAACGTAAGACAAATGGCTTCAAGGGCACGATGAGTCTGGGGCACCTGGCTGTTCCCGGCCGGTGCGTCAATCTTGTACCAACGATAATCCTACATTGAACGGTAAACGATTTGGTTGCTCTTTACTTGCTTTATCATCTTGTATGTTTCCCTAATTGGTTGTTATTGTATTTAACCCCATTCTATTCAACTAGGGGAAAGGGTTTTGGGGTGAAATAGTAGACAAGCAAAATGGCAAAATCGGGTAACATGTTTAAGAGGTAGAATGGAGGGATAGAGAGAGAGGGTGTGGATAATTCAATAGGCTCCGGAAAGCTCGGCCAACTTGTGGCTCGCTGCGACATGACGGGCGCTTTAACTCGGCCGCTCTAGGCGGGCGGCCGGCCACACTCTCTCTCTCTCTCTCTCTCTCATTCTTTTTTAACTCTTGTTCATTGTTCCTAAATTTTGTATTGTTTTTCCAAGCAATTTTCCCTTCAATTCATTTCATTTATGGGGGTAAGGGTTGCCGGGTGGAACAGTAGACGCTTGCAAAATTGGGAAACATATTGAAGAGGTAGAAAGAAAGAGAGAAAGAGAGGGTGGACTATTCATGAAGCTCCGGAAAGCTCGGCCAACTTGTGGCTCGCTGCGACACGACGGGTGCTTTAATTCGGCCGCTCTAGGTGGGCGGCCGGCCACTCTCTCTCTCTCTCTCATTCTTTTTTAACTCTCTTGTTCATTGTTCCTAAATTTTGTTTTGTTTTTCCAAGCAATTTTCCCTTCAATTCATTTCATTTATGGGGGTAAGGGTTGCCGGGTGGAACAGTAGACGCTTGCAAAATTGGGAAACATATTGAAGAGGTAGAAAGAAAGAGAGAAAGAGAGGGTGGACTATTCATGAAGCTCCGGAAAGCTCGGCCAACTTGTGGCTCGCTGCGACACGAGAGGTGCTTTAATTCGGCCGCTCTAGGTGGGCGGCCGGCCACTCTCTCTCTCTCTCTCTCATTCTTTTTTAACTCTCTTGTTCATTGTTCCTAAATTTTGATTTGTTTTCCCAAGCAATTTTCCCTTCAATTCATTTCATTTATGGGGGTAAGGGTTGCCGGGTGGAACAGTAGACGCTTGCAAAATTGGGAAACATATTGAAGAGATAGAAAGAAAGAGAGAAAGAGAGGGTGGACTATTCATGAAGCTCCGGAAAGCTCGGCCAACTTGTGGCTCGCTGCGACACGACGGGTGCTTTAATTCGGCCGCTCTAGGTGGGCGGCCGGCCACTCTCTCTCTCTCTCTCTCTCATTCTTTTTTAACTCTCTTGTTCATTGTTCCTAAATTTTGTTTTGTTTTTCCAAGCAATTTTCCCTTCAATTCATTTCATTTATGGGGGTAAGGGTTGCCGGGTGGAACAGTAGACGCTTGCAAAATTGGGAAACATATTGAAGAGGTAGAAAGAGAGGTAGAAAGAGGGAGAGAAAGAGAGAGAGAAGGAGAGGGTGGACTATTCATGAAGCTCCGGAAAGCTCGGCCAACTTGTGGCTCGCTGCGACACGACGGGTGCTTTAATTCGGCCGCTCTAGGCGGGCGGCCGGCCACTCTCTCCCTCTCTCTCTCTCTCTCTCTTTCTTTTTTTTTAACTCTCTTGTTCATTGTTTCTACATTTTGTTTTGTTTTTCAAAACAGTTTTCCTTCCATTCATTTCATTTATGGGGGTAAGGGTTGCCGGGTGGAACTGTAGACGCTTGTAAAATTGGGAAACATATTGGAGGGAGAGACAGTGTTAGACAGAGAAGGAAAGAGTGGACGATTTATTACCCTCCGCAAGCATGGCCAACTTCTTTCATTCCTGTGTGTTCCACAGACCGCACAGTTTGTTGCCCCATAATGAATTTGTTGAAGATGAGTTTTAGTGTGTGTTGTGTTCTGCTGTCCGGATCCATTGAGGAAGGTCAGGATTTGACCGTCAGTGATTGACGAGTCGAAATTTGTTGTTCATCGTTAATTGCACCATTCTTTTTGTATTTTTTTATGTTTAGTTTGCATTCCATAGGTTTTCTAGGTTTTATATTTTACAGTAATTTATTTGTTACGATTATATGATTTTCAGTCTCTGTGGCAGAGGCTTTAGTTCTAAGTGTAGATTCTAAGTGTAGATTCTAAGTGTAGATTCTAAGTGTCGATTCGAAGTGTAGATTCCAAGTGTAGATTCTCTGCCGCCAGATGTGAAGTAATAAGTTACATTTCAAAGTTTTGCTCATTTACCGCAGAGGTCGTTCAGTCGCCAAGTTTTGCTTCTTATAATCAGTCTCTGTGGTAGAGGCTTTATTTGCTAAGGTTTATTTATAAGTAGCTAATCTTTGTGGAGGTGGAGACTTTCTAGTGTCCACTTAAAGGTATTTTGTTCATTTTAGGAGCGCAACCCATCATACACTTTGTCGTTCCAGAGTATTCACTACTGGTCATGTTGCGGGGCGCATACTTTGCCGAGCGTGGAAGGATTTCACTAACAAAGGTGTTACTAAATATCGCAAAGTAATCTAAGGTAACTAACAATGATAACGTCGTTGAAATCAAAATAGGACCGGCCTGCCAACTGGTTTGAGATTCTTACAACACAGCCACTCGCGTTAGAGCGGGGCGACTGGGGGGGGGGGGTGAGTGATAGTCTGTTTTGTTGGTAGGTCAATTACATGTCGTGCTTTCACTCCAAAAAGTTGCGAGTTGTCCTCCTCATTTCATTGTATTACGCAACGGCAGTGTAAGGCTGAAACAACCTTGTAGTAGAATGTCCGCTATAAGAGGTACTCTTTAGTATTCCCTGACTTTTGGATTACCAGCATTGTGCTTGACAATCGCTTATTTTTAGACTTTTAGTCAAAACCACTAATTCGACACCCGAAACGTCTTTTTGGTGAGGTTGGGGAAAGTTGGGTGGATGACGTCCAGTTGACGAGTCACTCAACGCCGGTGATAGCTTCAAAAGTCTGGAAAGTGACCTCATCTACGTTGTATTTTTTTACCTCCGTTAATCTCTACGCCCGTCAATTTGATTTTCCCGTTGATGTGAAAGTCATCTGGTGGCAAATTTGAAGTAGTCAATCATCAGATGCAGTATTCATTCATGAGAATTTGGTGGCAATAACGTAAATCAATTCTAAAGTGAAAAGAGTTAAAAGTCCTGACGATTTTTTTGCATTTCAATCTAGTGGCATTCCAACTCGTTCGACACATGTTTAGTGGATTGTTGACTTTTCCGGGTCGCACGTCAATAGGTTGGCATGGCACTCGGACTGGCGTTTGTCAAAGTTTCCCGAAGACAACCAATGATGAAAAATTGTAAGCCATGAGCTATTTGCTTCCTCAGATACGGACAACCAAAAGAATGAACATGGACAGTGTTTCCACGAGAACTGTCGGTTTCGTACCGGGCGTCACTCGCGTCAAAGCGGGGGTCGGTCGCCGCGGAGGCCTAACGCCATGGACGAGTCCGTCGACGTGGAATTTCCCAAATCTCCGTTTCCTGTTCTTCCGGCGCAGAGACTCGAGCAGCCGCCTGTTTTGTATGCCACTGACATCGGCCTGCTTGCGGTGCCGTACGACTGAATGAAAGGTGCGCCTCTTGTTTTACGTTGTAAAGACTCACCAAACTCACACATCCTGTGAACATTGGTTTTTCTCTATTGCGATTGCTTTGGCGGTGTCAGTCTCGTTGATTTTCTGAAGATGCCAAAATAACCTATTCGTCTATCCAGTGGGCGTTTCGGTGAAAAGTACACTACAATAATTATGTATAAATTGAAAACAAAAGAGTCTATGCAAACACAAATCATTTACCTAATCACAAAGCTCGTAACAAATGGAATCGTTAATTTTATTCGAGCCGTTTTTCGACCCTTTTGAGCTGCTAAAACGTTTGTAGCCTAACAAGCTGAGAAGGTTGAATGCTATTAAAGTGCACAACGTTCTTCATTTGATTGTGATTATGGCACATTGTAATACGTCAATTTATTCGATACAGGTAATTTGATTAATTTTAATTTGATTTGTTCTTCCGCCAATCAATGATAACGGCTTTTATTATAGAGTCTTGTCTGGTTTTGTCGAATCCGGATGCGGGTGTGGCCTATGCAGACGGTAATGGTACCGTCCACTCTCGCAGTTAAATGTCGAAAAAGAGCGTCGATAAAAGATGCTGAAGCAACCGCCGTTCCGGGTGAGAAATTTTCATTTTAAACCTTACGTGTCTGTGGAATTGATTTGTGGTACATTTTATAATTGTTTATCTTCTTCAATGGGTTTTGTTTGTCGCCTTATATGGTTTTGCTTGATGCGGTTGCTGCTGAAGTCGACTATGGTCCTTCACCTTCGGTTTTTTTACCGTACTCATTGTGCAACAAGCCGGGGCTCGGAAAATGACGTCCTAAAACAATGGATGGTGCCAACGCCTGGATTGACATTTCCTCTGCTGTTGTCGGTGCGCTTGATGATTGGCCTCGTCGCAGTGTTTCGACGTTGGACAGCGCTTCCTCTTTGATAAAAACTAACAGATCTAGTTTATGTGTGGTTATATGGTAATGCAATAGCCTAAGTTTATGTTGGTGAATTTTTTTATTAGTTTTTCTCTTTGAATAACAAAAATGTTTATCGTCTATTAATTAGGCACTGCGAATATCGAAAGGCATCATTGACTCCAAGTCATCCACATTGAAATTTATCGCTTCGCAGACCAAGACTGATGCTGCATCACTTGAATTTGTTTCATCGTCATCGTGGGCTTTCCCGGGCGAAAACAAGACGGTTATTAGGAAAAAACCCCATTACCACTATTACCTACTTCTCGGGGCAGGCTCCTGTTTAGGCAATAGCGACACAGGTATGTTTTGGCTGCATAATCTGGACCATAAAATCATTTTTGGAATATGGTCGCGAATCATAGGGAAGGCGCCAACTGCTGAACGAGTCTAACCACAGAGTCACTCGCGTGAATGCGGGGCGACTGTTGGTGATGAGTGATGGTATGGTTTGGTGGCAGACTTAGTACCTTTAATGCTTATACTCTAAGGAGGTGCGATATTTCCTCATCATCCCATTCCACTACCAAACAGCAGTTTAAATTTCAACCTAGCTTGCAGAAGAGTGTGCTGCTATAGTAAAAGGTACGTGTCACGTTTCAATTAGTTTTTGACCACATGTTTTTTTTTTGACAAATTCTGTTACTAGAATTATGGGCGAAATCACCAATTAGACTGCCGAACATGACGATAGGACTGGTGAATTATGCCGGCCGTTTAAGCGGTCGGCAGACCGCTCTCTCTTCTTCATTTTCATAATCTACTTTTATTTGTTTAACTGCACCGCATTCCATTCAACTGCGGGCTGTCTGTTGAGTGAAACAAACAACGACGATGGCAAGAGCGAAAGAGAGTGGACTATTCATTAAGCTCCGGTAAGTACGGCCAACTTGTGGTTCGTTGTGACACGACGGGTGCGTTATGCTGGCCGTTTTAATTAATCAATATCAAACAATGAAAAATGGAGAAGCTGCTGTCTTTCTCTCTGATCACCTATTCCGCACAAGGGGGGGGGGACTACTCGCTTGGCACAAGAGGGGGGGGGGATCGCAGGTACTCAATTTGTTGCATTACCTTCTTGTGAAGTGGTGCAGGAACCGAGATTCGCCGGTTTATTGGTCGGTACCGAAGAGCATTCGTTCAGTAGTACAGGTAAATCACCCAAAGCTGCTGTTGAGGAAGCAACCACTCCCGGGTTGTCGCTTGATTTATAGTTTTTCCCCCCCCAAATGAATAGTATTGATTTGTTGTGGTCGCTTGCTTCTTAATATGTTGAAATGTAGACTACGGCTGGGAATCGGAAACGGTGTATGATCTCTTTCCCGAAGTCAATCGGGCATGCGGCATCTTTACCTGAGTTCGAATATTTTCCCTCTTGAACACTACTTAAATAACCTGTGAAACAACAAAGAAGAAATGTTGGAAAATGTCTACGTACGCTGTGACGGTCACAAATGTCCGTGGCGGGCATATTTTTTTATAATTCTTTCATACATCACCAGCTGTGTTTTCCTTTTTTTGAATGCAACGAGACGGTTTACGGTGTTGGCTGTTGCCTGTAGCACATACGGACAGTAGCTTGAAAGCCGTTCAATACAAGGAATGCAGCTCAACTTTCGTTCACTTATCTTGATCGAACACCCATTATTTTAATGTTGTGAAATTCTTTTGTTTTACCGTCGTACTATTGATATGATTTAGATTAAGACTTTTAATTAACGACAGATATTGTTATCTCCGAATCGTAACGAAAGCGTACAGTGTGCTCTTAAACACGATAGGTATTTAGTTTAGGTGTGTCGATGAATCTGATTCAGGAACTATTGAACGACATGTCTAAAATACATTTGGTTTACAGTCTGATTGTTTAACGTGGTATTAAATGTTCAAAGCCAACAAATGACCGTTATTTCGGTTTTGGGATACTGTAGGTGTAACTCTTTGCCCAGCAAAGAAGTATCACAGCCGCCACACTGCCGGAAAATACAGACTCTTGCGCTCGAAAACTATGCTGTTGCATGCACCCTTGTCTATGTAAAACTTTCATACTGTATTGGAATGGTGTAATGCTTCGAAAAGTGTAGCAGCGGTATCTGGTAACTATTCTTTAAATAACGACGGCATTTACGTCAAAAATGCTTTTGAACAGGTAAGTGTGATTTCCATTGATCTTGGCTTCTGCACGCATCTTCGGTCTTCATTTGTTTCACGGTTCTACCTCCTGGCTATCTCCCACTTCCTCCTTGTTCCCCATCCTTTGTGAGTCATCGCGGGCTTCATTCTTCTTTGTTAGAAAGTGGTGGCGCTGCTGTCTGGAACATTCCAGAGCTCTCAGTAGTGTGGCTTGGATTGTGGTAGAATTTAGACGCTTCAGCGGCTCTCGGTTTTTTTTTTTTTTTGCATACTTTTCCTGGTCGACACGAGGCTCGCATTACAATTTACCAATTTGCACGTGACGCTCTCCTGAATAGTCGTCTTCTGTTTAATATTTGGATTTCGTTGCCATACGTTGTACCATGTGTTCTGGGTAAGCCATTTTGTCTCATGATCAAGTTTCGTTATTTGTCCCCTTTGCGTTGTTTTAAAATCCTCTGTAACTGTGGGTATGGTATTAGATATGCGCGTATCGAATTTTTAGACAAGATTGCTTGTGTGTGTGTGGCTGCAATGGTGGAGTTAGAAAATCTCACACCGCTTTTGGGGGGTCTAACGAAACGGAACCAAAATGGCGGTCGTGCTGGAACATTATTGATCTATTACTTTCTTCGTGCCTGTTACTACTGCCCTACTCGCTTTCGTTTGTTCAGCATTAACTCGTACTTTTGGTTGTTAAATTTGTTTTTCTTTGTATCCAGTACCTGGCTCCTTTTTGGATGGGGGATTTAAGTCGCATCACGTGGTTCACGACTCTTTGTTTACTTGGGATTCATTTTTCAACGTGCTGCTCAAGCCTTGGCCTGTCAACATAAGACAAATGGCTTCACGTTTCGGTGACTCTGGGGCGCCTGGCTGTACCCGGCCACTGCTTCAATTTTCTACCAACGGTGATCCTACATTGAATGGTAAATGACTCTTATTGCTCTCTTTGTTGCTCTAGCTTTTGGTACCTTTTCTTAATTGTTTTTTTGGAATACGTAACCCAACTTATTTCACTTGTGGGGGGAGAGGGTCATTGGGGTGGAATAGTAGCCGATGGCAAAATCAGGAAACCAATTGAAGAGGTAGTAAGTGGGATAGAGAAAGAGAGTGGACAATTCATTCAGTTCCGGAAAGTTAGGCCAACTTGTGGCTCGTTGCGACTTGACGGGCGCTTTATCTTGGCAGTTCTAGGCGGGTAGCCGGCCGCCCTCTCTCTTTCTCCCTTTTTTTGGTCTATTGTTTCTTCGTTTCATAAAAATTTTTTTTTTCAATTTTTTCATCTTTAATGCACGTCATTTGTGAGGGGAATGGTTGCTGGGTGAAACGGTAGACGTTTGCAAAATGTTAAAATCTGGAAATGACTTGAAGAGGTAGAAAGACGAAGAGATAACGAGAGTGGACTATTCTCTTAGCTCCGGAAAGCTTGGCCAACTTTTGTCATTCCTTCTGTGTGCAACATACCGCATAGTTTGTTGCCTCATTCCGAATTTGTTGAAGATGAGTTTTAGTGTGTTGTGCATTCGGGACCCCTCGAAGTCGGCCACGATCTGGATGTCAGCGATAGACGAAATGCAAAGTAGTTTGTCATCATTTCCTGCCTTATCCTTGTTACATTTTAGCAAAGACCTAGTCACCATTTCGTAAGTGTTTGAGGTTTCATGATTCACTATCTTTTTTGAAATGTGATGTTTTTCGACTCATCAGTCTCTGTAGCAGAGGCTTTAGTGATAAGTTGTTTCCTAAGTTTTGCTTCTTTGCGGCAAAAAAATTCTAGTCGTTAAGTTTCTCTCTTATATTTCCGTATCTGTGGCAGAGGCTTTAGACAAAAAAGTTTTACATACAAGTATGGAGTGTTTGCGGCTGAGTCGCTCTAGTTCGGTTTTCGTCAACTTTTACATTTCATTACACGGCTAAATCCAATCTGTTGATATCTAGCGCCGTCGACATCTGTAGCGGCTAATGCTACCGTGTCCCGTTGGCGGCCTCGGCATGCCGTCCCTATTCGCCAGCCAACTGCTGTTACCATCCAGCCGGCCAACACCAGCGGTGAGATCATTTAACCCATCACATATCTTTGTTTGTTGCTATTACTGTAAAGTTGGCATTATTGTAATGTTGTAGGACCTTCGAAAAAATGTCATAAGTGTGGGGCTACTGATCACTTAAAAATAAATTGCCCTATTCGCGTCCGGAAGTCTGTGATGAACATCCCTGCTCCCATCAAATCTTTTTGTGCTTTCTGTGGCGCAGAACACCCCTACAGCTCCTGCACCATACGCATTACTTGGTTAAACAACTTTGCAAAGTTAAGCGAGCGTGAAAGGCTCGTAAACATAGGTGGGTTGGCGTGATTAAATCTTTAAGTAGGTTGATTTATTCATTTTTTTTCGTGAAATTTTTTCAGGCATCCGTGAACACAATGCAGTAGAGCTAATGGCGGCGGACTGGAAGTCAATGGATTTCGAAGCGTACTTGTATGACACTGTTGTTGGCCACTCGTCTTACTGTGGGGGGCTTGCTATGAAATCTAGGTGCGTGTGGCACGCTAGTTCTACGAAGCTTGACGATTTTTCGGCAGTGTCGGTGACTCCTCTTCGGCAAGCGTACCGCTGGTGCCGCGAAGGCGTACTGGAAATGAGTCGCGCCAGTTTACCGGTAATGTTGTACCCGGATTTTTTTGCGCAGTACACGACGGCTGCAGAGGCGACAGCTGGCTATGTGTCCTATGGGTTATGCAACCCATTCTGGTCTGCCACGTTGAAAACGTTGGGTGACAATCGGTCAGGTGACGAGTGCCATCTGGCTCCTGTCTACGTGGAATGTTTTGCTGCTGAGCTACAATGCCCTGCTAACGCCACATGGTAAGTATAATGAAAATTTCTGTCGCATTGCCCCAGCACTGGTCATTTGTATTACGTTTGCATTTCGGTTCATTGCAATAGGGTGTTGTCGTCGTTGAGGCGAGCTGTGGACTCTTCGACTTGGCCGTCACTTATAACGCAGTCGGATATCGGCGCACTCCGACTGCTGTTTGGGCAGGCTTACACTTCTACCGGGTGGTGTTTCTGTAGACGTGAATTAATTTTGGTCAATTATCTACGATGGGGAAAGCCAAGGATGTGGGTCGTGTACGTGGTTTTTTTTTAAATTCTATTTGTAGCTAATGTGGGCTTATGGTTTATGGAGAAAGTAGGGGAACGGGAGGGACTATTATAAACAGCTACCTTAGAAAACAATGGTGATTTCTTTTTGTTTTCCGATTGTTAGGGTCGCGGAGAAAGATGTTCCGGCATTGATCCTACTGTTTCAACAGTTATATCCTGGGGCCTACTCATCTTGCCCTTACGCTGAAAGGTAATTTAAAATGTAGTCATGTCAAATGTTTGTTGTGTGTGGGTGTGTTTTTGGTTGTTGGGGTAGGCGGAGACTTATGCTTTTGCTTATCGGACACCAGCCTCTCTAATGGCTGATCTCCTGACATCAGCCAAAAAAGATGTGTGGCCGCATTGTTGTTAACCCAGCCGATACAAGGCTGGGGTTTCATGATGTTCGTGGTGTGACGACGCGGTCGGTTGGTGTGAAGTGTAACCCTAGGGACTAGTGTCTGACGGTCTAAAGTCACAATGCAGGACGGTTTTTGATTCCAGCCATTCCTTGTTTGCTATGAAGTATTTTTAGCGAGGTTTGGTATTGTTTTTTTAAACTTTCCTTTTTATTTTTGAAAATTCATACTTTTTCAGACACGGCAATTTTATGGTGCTTCCGAACGTGTTGAAGGCGGCCGATCCACCGATACCCTTCCGCACCATCACTCAACAACCAGAACATGTTGTCGTTGTCTTCCCTGGCGCCTTTTTTCTTGTCGTCGATACCGGGTTGTGTTGTTCCGAGGAATCGTATTTTGGTATGAAGGGTGCTCGATATGACGAGTATACCATTCGTAGTGCAACCATGCCGGGATGCCGCTGCGCCATCCGTCCTACTGCGCCACGAGCTCTACACAACATGTCGGAAAAATCATGCCCGAATTCGTTGTCGTTGCATGGTGACAACCTCCCCGTACCGTCTGTTGCCGGTAAACTCGCCCTAACTGTGCCAGCCCTATGTTGTCTAACGCACTTTTTTTGGGTAATGATGTGATATTTGCAGATTCTATGAATGCTGATTTCTTCGCTACTAGTGTTTCTACGAGAACTGTCTTTTTCGTACCGGGCGGCACTCGCCTTGAAGCGGGGGCAAAGGTTGATGCGGCTAGCGAGAAGGTCGCCGAGGAGGTAATCGCCTTGGACGAGTCAAGCGGTGAGGAATGTTCCCAATCTCCGCTTGCTGTTCTTCCGGCGCTGAGACTGGAGCATCTGCCTGTTTTGTATGTCACTGACATCGACTTGCTTGTCGGTGCCCAACGATTGAATGACAGGTGCGCCTCTTGTTGGACGTTGTAAAGATTCACCAGACTCACACATCCTGTGAACATTGCTTTTTTTCCTATTGCGATTGCTTTGGCGTTGGCAGTCTCGTTGATTTCTTCCTGGCTCTGGCATGCCGGCACTACTGCACCACGGAAGGGGGAAAACCCTTTATCTGCTCTTCGTTTCTCTACAGACAGTTTAAAAGGTATCAAACTAACGACGCATTGCAACACCGACTCGTACCGCAATGGATTTTCATTTTTCATTTGTTATTCAGATTTCTGAAGTCTACCGGCAACGTGGCGGTCGCTCTTCCCAACCTCGACATGACGACCGGTACGGATAAGGGTCCGGATCTGTCGGATTTTCCCTGCGTGCTAATGCCCGTGTGTGATGAGGACCATTGGATTCTCTTCGTCATACACCAGGCAACTGGGAGAGGGTAAGTTGAACAAGACTAACGATTGTTAGTCGTCTATTGATTGAGAATTTTTTTAATGTTTGAGGTGATTGGGTGTGTGGTGTTTGATTTCATGGTAATGCTTGTACTGTGCGGTAGGGCGAAACTCCTCGTTTTCGACTCTGATACACCGGCATTGGAGCCACGGATACGCATAATTAATACTGTTACGGATTACGTACAACGGGTGATTTGCAAAGCCAGCGGCGGAGAGGACCACTGTCGTGTCTACGTTAAGGTCGCCTTTGCCAATGTCCCTAGGCAAATGTCAGGTTCGCTGGATTGTGGAGCGTTTGTTATCTATTACGGATTTAAAATTATGATGGTGAGAAATAAGTGATTCTGGCGTTGTGTTTTCTGTAGTCGTCTCGCCTATACAGCTTTATTATAAATCATTGTTTTTGCGTGTTACTACGCATTCTCTAGCGAGGACTAACCGGCGCCGTTGGACAACTAAGTATGGAATCACTAAACGTAGGCGACTATGGCCCTAAGATGAGGGACCTACTGAAGGAAATTGTGCAGCTACGCTTAGGTAACTTTTTTTTTTATTCTTTTCGTTTTCCATCTTTTTAGTTATTGACAAAGACGGTTGATTAGACATGCGGAAGGCGCCCTCGATGACGAGTTTACAGGAACGAGAACGGAGCCGTGTTTTGGAGGTTGTGTTACCGTGCTTGATAGGAGAGTTGAGCGTGCGAAAAGTGATAGATTGGCAGTGTGAGGCGGCGAATGGGTCTTATGCGGCTTCGGATGCCGAGACTGTGCTCGCGCTAGGCAATCGAGAGGAACCTGAGCCGGCGACGTCTGCGGTCGCGCAGACTCGTACCAACGGGGCTGAATGGCAATGCTGGCCAGAGAATGTGCCTCACGTCGATTCGGAAGCGGAGACTGTGCCCGACACCGGTTTCCGCGAGGAATACGTTCCGTCGTCGTCGTCTGCGGTCGCGCAGGTTGCTCGTACCAACTGGGCTGCGTGTGCGCCGACTGTAATGACTCTCCCGGCGACTCCTCCTGCACCACCCGCCGTGATTACTAGTACCAGCCGAGTTGTGATCACCGGAACAGAAATTGCTCCGATCGAGGATGTGGGAATCACCAATGCCAACAATACGCCATTGGATGTAGCGTCCGATTTGCCTCCGATTACAACTGCGGGAGTAGATTTGACGCCCGAACTAGTGGAGGCGGCCGTGGCCACGGAGGTCTACTACGATGCTGTTAGCAAAGTGCCTGCAGCAGGTTTAATCCGGAATAAACAAAGGCAGACGGCAAGGATGAATTTGAGTGCATCGATGAAGAATTGGCGACCACCCAAAGAGAAGCAAAAAAAAAGGAGGTAATATTTGCATGAATTTTGACTTCTCCTATTATTTTTGTATAGACTAAATTCAATATTAGGCATGCTACAGAGGACGACGACTAAGGGCGCATTTTGGCGTCAACCGTTAATTAACTTTTTCAGTAGTTAAACCCTTGAAAGCTGACAGGTCGACGAAAAAAGGGTAGTGAATCACGAAATTTTCGTCAGTTAGTGTTTATGTATTGGTATTGTTGAATTGTTTTCCTACCATGTAATCTTACTGCTAATCCCGACCACACCCATTGTTTGTGTCCAAAATAAAACCAAACGTAATTAGCGCAGACTCGTAGCAACGGGGCTGAATGGCGATGCTGGGTGGAGAAAATGTCTCGCGTCGATTCGGAAGTGGTGCCTGACACCCGTTGCCGCAGTTGATGGGTACACGATAAAATGGTATTGAACCAAGATTTTTTTGTTAGATGGTGTTTTATGTATTTGTATTTTTGGATTATTCTCATACCATCTAATCCTATTGTTAATCCCGACCACACCCTCTCTTAATGTCAAAAATAAAATAAAACACAGTCACAAGAGAAATTCACTTTGTTAACTTTTATTAAACGTTCATTAATAAATCTGTTAGATTTTCTTAGTTACATAACTCCTAACACACAAAACACACTTCTATTGGCAATTAGGAAAAAATGGAAAACAAAGACGATAACACTTTGTTTAAAGCTACTTCTTTTGTTACCATCTTCTTTTGATGAGATGCTTGTGTGAATTCATAGGAAATTACATAATGTTGGTTTACGGTAATGCAGATTAATAAAATATTGTACCACTCATTCGCAGTTATTGAAACTTTCTAGTACTTGCATCACGAGCTTGTATGAGTGTCTATTGGAACCTGCATGGGTATCGTAAAATCGAAAATGAAATTAACAAAGATATTTCAGAAAAGTAAATCTGTTTATCAGAAAAATTTGTAAGCCTAAAAAATGTACTGTGAACCCAACGACGGATGCGTGCAAATGAATTAGGGTTGGACGAAATGTTTTACAACATTACACATTACTATTATATTAAACATTACATTTTGTTGCAGAGTACAGACGTGTGTTGTCATTTTTGCTTTTTTCTTGTGCACATGTGTTTTCAGCTCTGTTTTGCCAGCGTCAGATTTGTGGAGAGTGTTTATGTGCGTCTAAAATTCGTTTGGTTGCCATGTTGAAACAATGTCGTTTCAGTAGAAATTGGGTTTTTAAAATACCTCTGCTATAGTATTGTGGCTAACATTGCGGCCAGGGTAGTTCTCAGTCGAATCCCTCATCTTTTTCCCTTAGAGAAAATCACATCATTTCGCCACGCCACGCTACGTACCTCGGCCGGTCAATGGATAAATAGCATGGAAAAGCAAAAGGGCAGACATAGAATCATGCGCATAGTTACCAAATAGAAAAATTTATGGGATAGAGAACGGACAATTATTTACTCCCGAGAGAACGACCGTGTTTGCTATTACCTATGTGTGTCACAAACTGTATAGTTTTGGCTCGGTTTGAAGCTTTCAAAAACTAGCTTAAGCGTCTTGCGCCTTTCAGATCCTTTGCGGTTGGCTTTGACGTGGGTGGCAGTGGTCGGCGAAGTTTATCCGTCAACTCATCATTTCCTTCTCCATAAATTTCTGAAACGTTTAGTCTTCATTGGTTACCAGGGGCGTATCAAGTAAGTTATCCGAGCAGTCGCGATTCCATAAGCATACACAGGAAAATCCCTCTACCGGGAATCAGTTCGAACTAAATTTTCCGTCTATGCTTATGGAATCGCGATTGCTCGGATAACTTCCTAGATACGCCCCTGGTTGTGCCTTCTGGCTACCCCGCGCTTCAATCTTGCTCCCCACCCTTTGTGAGTCATTCCTATGTCTCCCCTCTTCTATGTTAGAAACTGGTGGCGCTGCTAGCTGGAACATTCAAGACTTCGAAGCAGTGTGGCTTGGACTCTGGTAGAGTAAAGACGCTCTAGGCCTCTAGCGGTCCGCGGTTTTTTTTAATTTTTGCTTACTTTGCCTGGTCGACACGAGACTCGCATTACAATTTACCAATTTGCACGTGACGCTCCCCTGAATAGGCGTCTTTTTTTTATAATTTCGTTGCCATACGTTGTTCCACGTGTGTTGGGTAAGTTATTTTGTCTCATGAACATGTTTCGTTATTGTTCCCCTTTCGTCTGGTTTCAAAAACTCTGAAATTTGATGTGTGACACGTGTTATGTGCTGGGCGAATTACTAGACAAGATTGCTTGTGTGTGTGTGGCTGCAATGGTGGAGTTGGAAAATTGGTCGTTGTTGCTAGGTGTATGTCGATTTGGCTTGGTTTTCAACTCCTTCCCCCTCTTGCAGGCCCTTTGTTGCACTGCTTAGCTTCTCTCCCCTTCCCCTCTATCATGGGTCTGACGAAACTCAACCATGATGGCGTCCGTGCTGGAAGATTGTTGACCAATTATTTTCCCCGTACCTCTCATCATTGCCCTACTCGTTTTCCATTGTTCTGCATCAAGTCGTGATTTGATGTTAATTTTTTTTTCTTTGTAACCAGTACCTGGCTGCTTTTCGATGAGGGTTATAAGTCTCACCACGTGGTTCACGACTCTTTGAGTAATTGGGATTCTTCTTGCAACTCACTGCTCAACCCTTCGCCGGTCAACGTAAGACAGATGGCTTCAACGCTTGATGACTGTGGGGTGCCTGGCCGTGTCCGGCCAGTGCGCCAATCTTCTACCAACGTTGATCCTCCCTTGAACGGTAAATGCTTTATATAGCTCTCTTGCTTGCTCTATCTTCTGGTACATTTCCCTAATTGGTTATTTCTAGACCTAACCCTATTCCATTCAACTTCGGGATAGGGTTGTTGTGGTGGAACAGTAGACTATGGCAAAATGGTAAAATCGGGAAATTCGTTAGAGATAGAGATCGAGTAAGATAGAGTGAGAGTGGACAATTCATTACGCTATGGACAGCTCGGCCAACTTGTGGCTCGCTGCAACACGACGTGCGCGTTATCTCGGTCGCTGTTGGTGAGCGGCCGGCCGCCTTCTCTCTCTCTCCCTTTTTTTTCTCGCCTTATTTCGTTTTCTATATTTTGTTATTCTAATTGTATACCCCAATTCAATTCACTTGCGGGGGAAAAGGTTACTGGGTGGAATAGTTAAACCATGGCCAAATCGGGAAACTGTATATGGAGAGAGAGAGAGAGAGAGTGGACGAATTATTAACATCCGGAAGCATGGTTAAGTTTTGTCACTCCTCTGTGTGCCACATGCCGCTTAGTTTGTTCCCCATATTGAATTTGTTGAAGATGAGTTTTAGTGTGTTGTGTTTTTTGGATTCATTGAGGACGGTCGGGAATTGAACGTCAGTAATTAACGAGTTACAAATTTGTTGGTCATCGTTAATTGCTCTATTCTTTTTCTATTTTTGATATGTTTGGTTTCTATCCCAAAGGTATTCTATGTTTCATGTTTTACAGTATTTTTTCTTACGTTTATAGTTTATCAGGCTCTGTGGCAGAGACTGTAGACTCTAAGTGTAGCTTCTAAGTGTAGCTTCTAAGTGTAGCTTCTAAGTGTAGCTTCTAAGTGTAGCTTCTAAGTGTAGCTTCTAAGTGTAGCTTCTAAGTGTAGCTTCTAAGTGTAGATTCTAAGTGTAGATTCTTTGCGGCCTCTATGTACAATGTCTATGGCAGAGGCTTTAGTTGTTAAGGTTTATTTGTAAGTTGCTAATGTTGGTGGTGGAGACTCTTAAGTGTCTAGTTTTCCTATTATTTTGTTCATTTTAGGACCGCAACCCATCATACTCTTTGTCGTACCAGAGTATTCACTACTGGTCTTGCTGCCTGGCGCTTACTATGCGGAGCGTGGAAGGATTTCACCAACAAAGTTGTTGTTTAATCTCGCAAAGTAATCTAAGGTATCAAACAAAAATAACTTAGGTTGTCTGCATTACACATTGTCAAAATTTATCGTCTTCGAAATTAAAGGAGGTCCGGTCTTCAAACTAGTTCGAGATTTTTACAACATAGTCACTCGCGTTACTGCGGGGCGACTGTGGGTGATGAGTGATGGTTTGGGCTGATGGTATGCTAATTACATGTCATGCTTTCACTCCCAAAAGTTGCGAGTTTTCCTCCTCATCCCATTCTACTACCCAACGGCAGCCGCATACGGTATGCCGACATATTTTGATAATGGCAAGTAAATGTTAACGTTGCTTTTATGACACTGTAGTCGGTTTACCTACTTCAAACTTGACCACTAAGTCACTCGCGTTAGTGCGGGGAGACTGTTGGGGTTGAGTGACGGTGTGGTTGCTTAAAAGAAATATTGAACACTCCACTTTTGAAGCAGAAACTAAACGAAAAGCGGAAATTTAACAAAAAAATTCCACGGATGCCAGTATTTTGAATAATAAGTGATCACATTACATTTGCGTTGCAAGTGACTGATGGCAGTTGATTGGCCAAATTAAAAATGCTCTTTTGACTGTTCTTTAGAAAATTTTGTTTCAAAATGTCAAAAAAAGAACCACAGCACATGATATCCAGGGCAGTGCATACAGCTAAGCTAAAAGAAATATTGAACACTTCACTTTTCAAGCAGAAACTAATGGCTGCTGCATACGGTATGTCGACATATTTTGAAAATAGCAAGTAAATATTAATGTTGCTTTAACGACATTGTAGTCGATTTAAAAGTGACACGCATGGTACCACTGCCAGGCGCTATAAATTCTGGAGCAGCCACTGAAGATGCGTCGTCGTTATTTCATCAAGTTAAGATGCATAACCTACCAGCTGGACAGTATTGTCAAACATGCCACGAAGGCTCAGGTAAGTGTTTCTTTATACATGGTGGCTGGCAGTTTTCAAAAGCTATTGCAATGCAGGTAGACTAAGCGAGCAGCTTGTCAACGGGAGAAAAATCCGCGTGTGTAAAGGTTGCAAAGATAAGACATGTTATCTGCAGGATGGTGAGATTTTCACAAGTTTATCATGCCTCCGTTAACGTCTACGCCCGTCAATTTAATGTTCCCCTTGATTCGAATGTCACCTGGTGGAAAAGTCGATTTAGGCAGTCTCCAGTTTCTGTATTCTTTCATTCGAAATTGGAGGTAATAACGATATTTTTTAATGACTCACATAAAAAAAGTACCTAACGAAACATTTGGCAATTTAAGCTAGTGGCATTCCGAATCGATCGACACATGTGCAAGTGGATTGTTGACATTTTCGGGTCGCATGCCAATGGGTTGGCATTGCACTTGGACATGGTGTGGCGTCTGTCCAAGTTTCACGAGAACAAAAAAAAATAAGGCAATGTTCGAGCCCGTGAGCCATGTGCTTCATCGGATATGGGCAACCAAGAGAATGAACATGGACAGTGTTTCCACGAGAACTGTCCGTTTCGTACCGGGCGTCACTCGCCCCAAAGCGGGGGTCGCGGTTGATGCGGGTAGCGAGAAGGTCGCCGCGGACGTTATCGACTTGGACGAGTCCGTCGACGTGGAATTTCCCAAATCTCCGCTTCCTGTTCTTCCGGCGCTGAGACTGGAGCATCTGCCTGTTTTGTATGCCATTGACATCGGCTTGCTTTTCGGTTGTCCAACGATTGAATGACAGGTGCGCCTCTTGTTTTACGTTGAAAGATTCGCCAGACTCACACATCCTGTGAACATTGCTTTTTCTCTATTGTGATTGCTTTGGCTGTGTCAGTCTCGTTGATTTGCTGAAGACGTCAAAACCACCTATTCGACTACCCAGTGGGCGTTTCGGTGAAAAGTACACTACAATAACTATGTCGGAAGTTCATCATTGGTGGTCTCGAAATTGACAACATGGTTGATTACTGCATTGGCACAGAGATCAGCCATATCTAGTGATGATCCCATTGAAACATGTTGCGCTGAGCTGACGCGTAGGTTTGGTCCTTTTCCTTGTTCCCTAAACATGTAGGTGATTAAAATTAAAACTTTTATTGGTAATTACTGGTACAGTGCTTCATCAATTTGTTTCTTGCCTTTGCAGTGATATCTAGAATCTCTTCCACCATTGGCTGCTTCAGAAATAGGCAATCCCTGGATGAATTGGCTACGGTGCCTTTCAACTCGTTGAACTTTTGGTAAACTCCTACTTTGTCTCCTACATTTTAAGTTTCGCCTTTTATGTTCAGTCTGTGTAGCTGAAGTTTTTAATTATGTGCTTTATTTTTAAGTAGCTAATCTTTGTGGCGGAGGCTTACTTTAACTTTACTTAACACTTTTGCTGCTAAAACGTTGGTAGCTTTACAAGCCGAGAAGGTTGGAAGGTTTTTTTAGCTGCACAACGTTTTTCGATTGATTGTGATTTTGGCACATTGTAATACGTTGAATTATTGGATACAGTAATTTTTCTAATTTTAATTTGATTTGTTCTTCCGCCATTACATGTGTATATGTATATATGTATGTATGTTGTTTTCTCTTAAATCAATGGTTATGGCTTTTACTATAGAGTCTTGTCTGGTTTTGTCGAATCCGGATGCGGGTGCGGCCTATGCAGACGGTAATGGTACGTCCACTCCCGCAGTTAAATGTCGAAAAAGAGCGTCGAAAAAAGAAGCTGCAGCAGCCGCCGTTTCGGGTGAGAAATTTTGATTTTAAACCATATGTGTCTGTTGAACTGTTTTTTGTTACGGTTTATAATTGTGTTTGTTCTCCAACGGGTTTTGTGTGCCACTTTATATGGTTTTGCCGCAATCGGTTGCTGCTGAAGGCGACTATCGCCCGTAGCCTTCGGTTTTTCGGTCATCTACCGTACTCAATGTGCAACTAGTTGGGGCTCGGAAAACAATGTCCTAAAACAATGGATGGTGCCAACGCATGGGTTGAGATATCCTCTGCTGTTGTCGGTGTGCTTGATGACTGGCCGCGTCGCGGTGTTTCGACGTCTGAGAGCGCTTCTGCTTTGTTGACAAAGAACAGAACAGAGTTTAAACAACGTTGTTAACTGTTGATACCTAACAGTTTTTTGGTTTGCAAATTATATTTTTGATAACCTTCCGGTCTGCCCAACAGTTAGAGAGTCTTGCAACACAGTAACTCGCGTTACTGCAGGGAGATTGTGGGTGATGAGTGATGGCGAGATCTGATGGCAGACTAGTTACTTGACGTGCTTTCACTCTATGGAATCGCGAGTTTAACTGGTCAGCTAATTATTTTACCCAACGCTGCAAGGTAAATTCAAGCTTGGAGAAGACATTCCACCATATGAAGGTAGGTCCCATTTTTCTTTGACTTTTTGGTCACTGACTTTCTGCTTGACAATCGCTGTTTTTTAATTGTCTGTTACGTGTCTCGTTTCAATTAGTTTTTGACCACAGTTCGTCATCATTTGACCTAGTTTTTTCAATTTAACAAAAACCTAATCTCCATTCTGTAAACGTTTAATGTTTCATGATTGATTTTCGTTACTAAAGTGTGATATTTTTCAACCATAGGTTTCTGTGGCAGAGGCTTTAACAATAGATTGTTTCGCAAGCATTTCTTTCCGCCAAAGAAGCTTTTCACTCGCGATTTCGAAATGCGATGATCATCGTCCAGCGAAAAATTGTGGCCGACATAATCGTACTAAACCGGATAGATGTGAGAGACCAAAAAAGGGAAAATATGTCGTCTGTGCAGTAATCTCCTTACCTTGTACTACTGTTATGGTGGCAAGCTTGGTCACCGGTTTTGACATGTCCGACTCGTCGAAGACGGGGCGGAAGAGTCAAATGTCAGTCGCTGCAGCTGAGCGAGGAACGGCTACCAATAGTATTACCCACCAGGTGATTTGATTTTGGGAGACCAGGCATTGGCGATGAATTCCACTGTGGATACACATTCTGCTGCCGCTACTGTAAATCGGAGCTTTGATGTTAGTGCGGAGAGCTACTCAGCAATCACGTTACCCAACATAGAAAGAAATTTTTTGAATGGAGAAATTGTCTACCTAAACCAAAATATGAGGGTTGGCATGCACAGCGTAGTCGTAAGTTTGCATATGCCAATTACCAAAACTACGCCCCTTTAATGTTTTTTTTGTTTTTATATTTTGCCGCTTGACTTTAGGACAATACCAGGTCGGCTCTGCAAGACTCGGAACTGCCCAATTGTTTGTTGGCTTTCGGCACTGTGGCATCGGCAACAGTTAGGAATTATTTGCGGGCGGTGGAACGATTGATTTCCGAAATAATTGTTGTGTTTCAAATAACTCCTGCTACCGCTGATGCAATTGTCGGCTACATGGATTTGTACGACTGGCTAATGGAAAAGAACTCGCACGTCGTTCTTCGTGTCGCTGCAGGTGTACCGCTGCCCGGGCGCCTTAAAGATATCCTTGTGGCTTCGCTGAGTAAAGTGAGCTCGATGTCTTGGCTTTTGTCGGATTACGTGAAACGGAGTAAGTAATCGTTGAGACCATGCCGGTTGCATGGTCGTTAATTGGGCAAACGTTTTCCTTTCACTAACGTCAACGGTCTGTCTTATAACTATTCGTTCTATAGGCTCTGAAGATGGTCGAAAGGCCGACTGCCTCATGGGAATTGCGGTTATGCGTATGCTGGTAATTGCATTCCCACCCTGGCTTGCAGCTACGTTGAAACCAAAGCAACGTAAGGTGGCCAGACGAAAAGCAGTTGGTGCTATCGAGGTCGTCGGGAAGACAACATCGGAAGAAGCGGTAGGTGGGAGGCTGTACTGCTGTACTGTGGGAGGCTCAGTGGCAGGCTCAGCCAAGAGCCCGCATGGTACGACAAGTTCGCAGGGATAATTCCAAGCCAATAACCCTGGCGTTTGCCCTGTCAAATGTGACAGGCAATCGAAGTCGTCCAAACCGAAATCTTCGTCTCTACAGCCCACGTCTATCGACGTATCACTTGACTTTACTACATCGCCGGCGAGGGTTTCCTGTAGTAATGTTGAAACGCTTCCTGAAACAAAGCTTGCTACTAGTGTTCCTTGCGATTCGGAACAGTCCCCTATGACGACAACAGCGACAAGAAATGGTTTGACGGCTGCACTATCTGGACTTGGGGCTGACTCTTTTATTGGGGCAACAAGTCGTTCAAGAATGAAAAGGAAATCCGCAGCGGCAGATAGGTTGGCCCCAAAACGGATCAAACGCGTGCCCGCATCCGAGGAGCTGATTTCCTCGCACTCCCGCTCTTCGCCAAACATCACGCCGTCTCTTGTGACATTGGAGCTTTTGCCAAGTGCGTCTGGGGAAAATTTGGTGCACAATGTCCAGATGACGAGTCATCAAACGTTGGCGATAGTTTCAAAAGTAGTAGGTGAAGTGACTCATAGAAATGTTGCTTTGCCATCGATTGACAACTGGAAACTCACAGATTTGCTCTGCGCGACTCCGGAATCACGTTTGGCAAGCGAGAACGGTAAAGTGGACGTTTCAAAGACCTTGTCACATCGCAGCTTGCCGCCACCACTACTATCCAGGAAGGATAGACCCTCAACCCCGAGGAATCGAACCGCTTCAGCGTCGTCCAAAGTCAAGACGGTTCGAAATGAAA
Organism: Daphnia pulicaria; assembly: GCF_021234035.1. NCBI lineage: Eukaryota > Metazoa > Arthropoda > Branchiopoda > Diplostraca > Daphniidae > Daphnia > Daphnia pulicaria. The sequence goes on from NC_060917.1 coordinate 6,312,807, forward strand.
CCTTCAAGACCAACAGTGAATGAGCAACCGCCTCGGAAATGTCTAAACCTTACGGCAGTGAGGTTAGCGCGGCCATTTCGACTCATATTGTGGTGCTATCGAGCTCGTTACGAAGACAATATCGGAAAAGGCAGTGGTCACTGTAGAAGCCTCAGCCTACTTCAAACTTGAGAACAACGTCACTCGCGTTAATGTGGGGCGACTGTGGGGGTTGAGTGATGCCGTGGTCTGGTTCCAGGTTAACTACTTGTCGTGCTTTCACTCCAAAAAGATGCGCGTTTTCCCAGCATTAATAAGGGGTCGTTTAAGGAATTAATTTTAGTGAACTTGTCACTATTTACCAAGTGTACTTTAAAGAATAGGAAGGGACTTTTTGGGAGAATACGGAAAACCAATATGAAGGGAAAAGCTCGGGAAAAATTATATTATGTGTAAAAGACCACATAATTAAACGTAAAGGTTTTTAGAGGGTTAACTGTCGTTTTGTGCATTACGATTCTTTTTTCTTTTGCTTGTTGATGGAACATCCGATTCTGTTTCAGTTCATTGTCTTCCTCCCTTGCTGGCCAAATGCTCTTCGTGGGCATTTCGGATTTTGAACGTAAGTGATTTCCAGGAGTAGAGTCATTCGTTGAGACTTCCAGCAAGATCTTGAACAATAACTATTCCTTTACATTTCTTTAACCGGTTTGGTTTGTTCGGAGTTGAAACGTTGGCCGTGCACTGGGAAATATCACTAACATTATTCTTTTGTTGACTGTATCTCCTTCCACTTTCGTCAATTGTGATCGAAGAAATTTGTTCTTCAGGTGGCCCACCTTTTCTTTTAAGGAAGTGTTTGTCTTCAATTGTACACGTTACTTCTTTGGGGGGCCGAGTACTTCCGGCTGCTGCAGGATCGGCGGTGAAAGTATCAGCAGTCGGTTGGTCATTAGACATTCTACCTTCATAACTGCTGATTGTTTCGTTCATGTAGGGGACATGAATTTGCGGGTGTTTTGTTGCACTAAGTGTAAGATGATTACACCCACCACTGGTCGCCGCGAAGGTGAAGGTTGCTGTATCTCCGGTTGGGCTCACTGTAACTGCATCATTTTCGCTTGTGATTGAAGAAGCCCAGTAGTCCAACATAACAAACAATAATAACTGTAGTTGTCTGTATTACACATTGTCATGATGCATCGTCGTCGACATGAAAGGCGGCCCGGCCTGCCGCACAGTTCGAGAGTCTTGCAACACAGTTACTCGCGGTACTGCCGGGCGACTTTGGGGAATGAGTGACGGCGAGATCTGATGGCAGGCTAATTACTTGACGTGTTTTCACTCCAAGGGACGCGAGTTTTCCTGGTCGGCCTATTCCTCTACCCAACGGCATTGCAAGGTTACTGCAAGCTTGGAGAAGAGTTTGCACCATAGAAGGTACGCTTAGTTTTACTTGACTTTTCCATCACCGGCATTCTGCTTGACTATCGATATTTTTCAGACTTTCGGCCAAAACCACCAGTTCGACTACTTCTGCGTTTCCTTTTTTTTTTGTTTGTCACTCTGCCGATGAGGGGTACCACCACAGCACCTGCACCAAACGTTATTTGGTTCTGCACTCATCAATTCATTAGCGAGCGTGTAAGGCCCGTAAACATTGGTAGGTAGGTGTGAATAGACCTTAAAGTTGGTTGATCTAATCGATTTTCCCGCTACTTTTTCCAGGCATTCGCGGGCATAATGCAGTAATGCTATTTGAGGTGGACTTGGGCGTTGATGGATTTCGAAGCGTACGTGAATGAGACTGTTGATGGCCACCCACTTAACTATTGGGGGGGGGGGGGGGGTTGCTATGGTTTCTGAATATTCGAAAAATCTAAAAAAAACGCAATTCAAGTTGAATCGATTCGAATCAAATGCAATTCGAGTGGGTTCGCTAGTTTCATGTATTTGTATTATTGAATTATTGTCATACCATCCAACAGTTTATCCCGACCACTCCGATTGTTAATGTCAAACATATAATCAAACATAGTTAGCGCAGACTCGTACCAACGGGGCTGAATGGCAATTCTTGGCGGAGAATGTGTCTCACGTCGCTTCGGAAACGAAGACTGTGCTTGGCACTGGTTGCCGCAGCTTGGGTAGACGATAAAATGATAGTGGATCAAGAAATCTTTGTTAGATGGTGATTTATGTATTTGTATTTTTGGATTATTCTCATACCATCTAATCCTACTGTTAATCCTGACTACACCCTCTCTTAATGTCAAAAATAAAATAAAACACAGCCACAAGAGAAATTCACTTTGATATTTTTTATTAAACGTTCATTAATAAATCTGTAAGATTTTCTTAGTTACATAACTTCTAACACACACAACACACTACTATTTGCAATTAGGAAAAAATTGAAAACAAAGACGATAACACTTTGTTTAAAGTTGCTTCTTTTGTTACCATCTTCTTTTGATGAGATGCTTGTGTGAATTCATAGGAAATTACATAATGTTGGTTTACGGTAATGCAGATTAATAAAATATTTTACCACTCATTCGCAGTTATTGAAACTTTCTATTACTTGCATCACGAGCTTGTATGAGTGTTTATTGGAACCTGCATGGGTATCGTAAAATCGAAAATGAAATTAACAAAGATATTTCAGAAAAGTAAATCTGTTTATCAGAAAAATTTGTAAGCCTAAAAAATGTACTGTGAACCCAACGACGGATGCGTGCAAATGAATTAGGGTTGGACGAAATGTTTTACAACATTACACATTACTATTATATTAAACATTACATTTTGTTGCAGAGTACAGACGTGTGTTGTCATTTTTGCTTTTTTCTTGTGCACATGTGTTTTCAGCTCTGTTTTGCCAGCGTCAGATTTGTGGAGAGTGTTTATGTGCGTCTAAAATTCGTTTGGTTGCCATGTTGAAACAATGTCGTTTCAGTAGAAATTGGGTTTTTAAAATACCTCTGCTATAGTATTGTGGCTAACATTGCGGCCAGGGTAGTTCTCAGTCGAATCCCTCATCTTTTTCCCTTAGAGAAAATCACATCATTTCGCCACGCCACGCTACGTACCTCGGCCGGTCAATGGATAAATAGCATGGAAAAGCAAAAGGGCAGACATAGAATCATGCGCATAGTTACCAAATAGAAAAATTTATGGGATAGAGAACGGACAATTATTTACTCCCGAGAGAACGACCGTGTTTGCTATTACCTATGTGTGTCACAAACTGTATAGTTTTGGCTCGGTTTGAAGCTTTCAAAAACTAGCTTAAGCGTCTTGCGCCTTTCAGATCCTTTGCGGTTGGCTTTGACGTGGGTGGCAGTGGTCGGCGAAGTTTATCCGTCAACTCATCATTTCCTTCTCCATAAATTTCTGAAACGTTTAGTCTTCATTGGTTACCAGGGGCGTATCAAGTAAGTTATCCGAGCAGTCGCGATTCCATAAGCATACACAGGAAAATCCCTCTACCGGGAATCAGTTCGAACTAAATTTTCCGTCTATGCTTATGGAATCGCGATTGCTCGGATAACTTCCTAGATACGCCCCTGGTTGTGCCTTCTGGCTACCCCGCGCTTCAATCTTGCTCCCCACCCTTTGTGAGTCATTCCTATGTCTCCCCTCTTCTATGTTAGAAACTGGTGGCGCTGCTAGCTGGAACATTCAAGACTTCGAAGCAGTGTGGCTTGGACTCTGGTAGAGTAAAGACGCTCTAGGCCTCTAGCGGTCCGCGGTTTTTTTTAATTTTTGCTTACTTTGCCTGGTCGACACGAGACTCGCATTACAATTTACCAATTTGCACGTGACGCTCCCCTGAATAGGCGTCTTTTTTTTATAATTTCGTTGCCATACGTTGTTCCACGTGTGTTGGGTAAGTTATTTTGTCTCATGAACATGTTTCGTTATTGTTCCCCTTTCGTCTGGTTTCAAAAACTCTGAAATTTGATGTGTGACACGTGTTATGTGCTGGGCGAATTACTAGACAAGATTGCTTGTGTGTGTGTGGCTGCAATGGTGGAGTTGGAAAATTGGTCGTTGTTGCTAGGTGTATGTCGATTTGGCTTGGTTTTCAACTCCTTCCCCCTCTTGCAGGCCCTTTGTTGCACTGCTTAGCTTCTCTCCCCTTCCCCTCTATCATGGGTCTGACGAAACTCAACCATGATGGCGTCCGTGCTGGAAGATTGTTGACCAATTATTTTCCCCGTACCTCTCATCATTGCCCTACTCGTTTTCCATTGTTCTGCATCAAGTCGTGATTTGATGTTAATTTTTTTTTCTTTGTAACCAGTACCTGGCTGCTTTTCGATGAGGGTTATAAGTCTCACCACGTGGTTCACGACTCTTTGAGTAATTGGGATTCTTCTTGCAACTCACTGCTCAACCCTTCGCCGGTCAACGTAAGACAGATGGCTTCAACGCTTGATGACTGTGGGGTGCCTGGCCGTGTCCGGCCAGTGCGCCAATCTTCTACCAACGTTGATCCTCCCTTGAACGGTAAATGCTTTATATAGCTCTCTTGCTTGCTCTATCTTCTGGTACATTTCCCTAATTGGTTATTTCTAGACCTAACCCTATTCCATTCAACTTCGGGATAGGGTTGTTGTGGTGGAACAGTAGACTATGGCAAAATGGTAAAATCGGGAAATTCGTTAGAGATAGAGATCGAGTAAGATAGAGTGAGAGTGGACAATTCATTACGCTATGGACAGCTCGGCCAACTTGTGGCTCGCTGCAACACGACGTGCGCGTTATCTCGGTCGCTGTTGGTGAGCGGCCGGCCGCCTTCTCTCTCTCTCCCTTTTTTTTCTCGCCTTATTTCGTTTTCTATATTTTGTTATTCTAATTGTATACCCCAATTCAATTCACTTGCGGGGGAAAAGGTTACTGGGTGGAATAGTTAAACCATGGCCAAATCGGGAAACTGTATATGGAGAGAGAGAGAGAGAGAGTGGACGAATTATTAACATCCGGAAGCATGGTTAAGTTTTGTCACTCCTCTGTGTGCCACATGCCGCTTAGTTTGTTCCCCATATTGAATTTGTTGAAGATGAGTTTTAGTGTGTTGTGTTTTTTGGATTCATTGAGGACGGTCGGGAATTGAACGTCAGTAATTAACGAGTTACAAATTTGTTGGTCATCGTTAATTGCTCTATTCTTTTTCTATTTTTGATATGTTTGGTTTCTATCCCAAAGGTATTCTATGTTTCATGTTTTACAGTATTTTTTCTTACGTTTATAGTTTATCAGGCTCTGTGGCAGAGACTGTAGACTCTAAGTGTAGCTTCTAAGTGTAGCTTCTAAGTGTAGCTTCTAAGTGTAGCTTCTAAGTGTAGCTTCTAAGTGTAGCTTCTAAGTGTAGCTTCTAAGTGTAGCTTCTAAGTGTAGCTTCTAAGTGTAGCTTCTAAGTGTAGCTTCTAAGTGTAGATTCGCTGCGGCTAAGGGTGAAGTAATAAGTAACATTTCAAAATTTTGTTTATTTACGGCAGCTGTATTTTGGTTTCCAAGTTTTTTTTATGTTCAGTCTCTGTGACAGAGGTTTTAGTTGCTAAGGTTTATTTTTAAGTAGCTAATCTTGGCGGTGGAGACGCTCTAGTGTCTACTTTATTTTAACATTACATTCTTTTTAGTACCGCAATTCTTCATACTGTTTTGAGCTGCTAAAACGTTAGTAGCTTTACAAGCCGAGAAGGTTGTATGTTTTTTTAGCTGCACAACGTTCTTCGATTGATTGTGATTTTGGCACGTTGTAATACGTTAAATTGTTGGTTACAGTAATTTTTCTAATTTTAATTTGATTTGTTCTTCCGCCATTACATGTGTACATATATATATATTCATGTTGTTTTCTCTTAAATCAATGGTTATATGGGTTAGGTAGTATAGAGTCTTTTCCGGTAATGTCGAATCCGGATGCGGGTGCGGCCCATGCAGACTATAATTGTACGTCTAGACACACAATTAAATGTCGAAAAAGAACGTCGAAAATAGATGCTGCAGTAGCCGCCGTTTCGGGTGAGAAATTTTCATTTTAAACCATATGTGTATGTTGACTTGATTTTTCTTACGGTATATAATTGCTTTTGTTTTCAACGGGTTTTGTCTGCCGCTTCTATGGTTTTGCCCGATCCGGTTTCTGCTGAAGTAGATAATGGCCCCTAACCTTCGGTTATTCTGTCATCTACCGTACTCAATGTGTAACTAGCCGGGGCTCGAAAACAATGTCTTAAAACAATGGATGGTGGCAACGCATGGGTTGAGATATCCTCTGCTGTTGTCGGTGTGCTTGATGACTGGCCGCGTCGCGGTATTTTGGCGGATGACAGCGCTTTTTCTATTTTAACAACGAACAGATCTCGTATGTTTGTTTATATGGTAACGCTCTAGTTTAAGTTTATGTTGATGAATTTTTTTATTAGTTTTTCTCTTTGAATAAAAAGATGTTTATCGCCCATTAACTAGGCACTGCGAATATCGAAAGGTATCATTGACTCCAAGTCATCCACATTGAAATTTATCGCTTCGAAGTCCAAGACTGATGCTGAATCTCTTAAATGTGTTTCAGCGTCAGCGTGGGCTCGCCCGAGCGAACACAAAACGTTTCTAGAAACAACGCCCATTACCACTATTCCCTGCACCTCGGGGCAGGCTCCTGTTAAGACAACAGCGACGAGGTATGCTTTTGCCGCATTATCCTGACCAGAAAATGATTATGGCGCACTGCTAATCGTTGGGAAGTTGACAACTGGTGAACGAGTTTAACGACAGAGCCACTCTCGTGTATGCGGTGCGATTATTGGGGATGAGTGATGGTATGGTTTGGTGGCAGGCTGACTACCTGACGTGCTTACACACCAAAGAGGCGTGATTTTTCCTCATCATCTCATTCCACTATTCATTAGGGTATAATTCTTCTTCCACCTCGTTGCTCGACCCTTGGCCGTCCATCATAAGACAAATGGCTGTAACGCACGATGAGTCTGGGGCGCCTGGCTGTGCCCGGTCAGTGCGCCAATCTTGTACCAACGATGATTCTACTGTTAACGGTAAATGCTTTATATTGCTCTCTTTCTTGCTCTAACTTCCTGTATATTCCCCTAATTGGTTATATTAATACGTAATCCTATTCCATTCCAGTAGGGGAAAGGGCTTCTTGGGTGGAGTAGTAGACGATGGAAAAATCGGAAAACATATTGGAAAGAGAGAGGGAGAAAGAGTGGACAATTCCTTAACCTCCGCAAGCATGGCCAACTTGTATCATTCCTACGAGTGGCACATACCGTTTACTTTGTTGCGTCATACCGAATGTTTTGAAGATGAGTTTTAGCGCGTTGTGCAGTTCGGATCCATTGAAATCTGCCACGATCTGGATATCCAGCCAGGATAGACCTTCGGTCTCGAGGAATATAACCGCTTCATCGTTCCAAAGTTAAGACGGTTCTAAAATACCTTTCGAGCCCAACATTGAAGAAGATATCTCCCCGGAAATGTCGAAACCTTACGGTATTTAGGACAACAGGTCACACGGTTGGTGCCATCAAGCTCGTTAAGAGGACAACATTGGAAAAAGTCGTGGCCATTGTTGTAGCCTCAGCCTACTTCAAACTTGACAACAAAGTCACTCGCGTTAGTGCGGGGAGACTGTTGGGGTTGAGTGATGGTGTGGTCCGATGGTAGGTCAGGTACGTGTCGTGCTTTCACTCCAAAAAGTTGCGAGTTCTCTTCCTCATCCCATACTACTACCCAACGGCAGTGTAAGGTTGCACCAAGCTTGCAGTAGAGTGCGGTGCTACATTAAGAGGTACGCTTTAGTTTTCCCTGACGTTTAAATCACTGGCATTCTGCTTGACAATCGGTTTTTTCTAGACTTCCTGCCATAACCACCAACTCGACTATCCGGTGGTTGATTAGTTGGGACAAATGACTTAAATTGGGATGGATGACGTCCTGTTGACGAGTCATCCAACGCCGGTGATAGCTTCAGAAGTCTGGAAAGTTACCTTATTCACGTTGAAGTTTATTTTACCTTCGTTAATCTTTACGCCCGTCAATTTGATTTTCCCGCTGATGTGAAAGTCATCTGGTGGCAAACTTGAAGTAGTCATCCTTCAGATACAGTATTCATACATTAGAATTAGGTGGCAATAACGTTATTCAAGTCTTAAGTGAATCAAGTGCAGTCCTGACGATTTCTTTTGCATTTTAATCTAGTGACATTCCAAATCGTTCGACACATGTGCAGTGGACTGTCGACATTTTCGGCTCGCATGTCAATGGTTTTTGTTGCACTCGGACATGGCGTGGCGTTTGTCAAAGTGTCCCGAAGACAACCCAAAAAGAAAAATTTGAAGCCATTATGAATTCAAAACCACCCATTGGACTACCCCCTAGTGGGCGTTTCGGTGAAAAGTGTTTCGCGTAGTGCAGCAGTATCTATGATACATATGTCTTTGTACAACATCTAGTTTCTCTTTTAAATTTGGAGAACAGTGCCGCCGTCATCTGCGCCCATGTCCAGATGAGTTTCTGCATTTACTAGAGCCTCTTTGGTGGTGGCAATTTCGTTGATTTGCTGAAGACCCCAAAACAACATATTCGACTACCCAGTGGGCGTTTCGGTGAAAAGTCGGTATTGCAGCAGCGGTACCAGAGAAAAGTGTATTTTCGAAATTACACCTGCAACAGTTCAAATCTCTGCTACACAGCAACCGTTTCCTTCATCACTTGGCCTAGTGCCGAAAGTATGTTATCAGGAACCCGTCCAATAAGTCGTGCTCGCCACTCGCCACGGGGGTGGTTGTGTGCGTCTTCCAAAACTAACATTTCGATTCATGGTGCTGGCTGGGAAATAATTAAGGGTCTCAACTGTTCATCTCCGATGGGTAAGTCTTCTATTTTCTAGGTGTTGGAAGAGGTGTTTTCTCCAGAGGCGTAATTTCAATGTTCGCGGCGTTGGTTGCAGTTTGGTGGCTGGGTGTGATGTTCATGGATTTTTAATCCTTATCTGGACGAATTTGACAAGTGTCTACGATATGATTGGTGAGTGGCTTGAAGTTGTGTAATGCGTTGTTAAATGTCGATAAACGTTCATTGCTTTACTTCATTATATGTGGCGGATTGGTTCGTCATCATCTCTTTGTCTGTCCTTGTAATATATTTTAAATTTTCTAGTCTCCATCCCGTGATTGTTCCAGGTTGCCTGTTTGTTACTTATATCTGTTTTTGAGTCTTACAGTCTTTGTGGCTGGGGTCTGCATTACCAAGTAATGTCGACATTACGTTCGGGTTTTTTGGGCGACTTGGAGCACATCAATCGTGTAAAGAATGATACATCATCTCTCATCCTTTCCGGCCCAGATTCATCATGTTGATACCTCGTAATGTAAATATAAAGTGTACATCTAGATTTAAATAATCTTTGTAACTTGCATTGTTGTTTCAGTTTGATGGAGATTTCTTTCGCAATCTTGCATTGTGGCCCTGTCGGGAAGCATGTGGAAGCTGCCAACCAGATCTAGAGTCCTACAATAATGTCACTCGCATTACGGCGGGGCGACTTGGGGGGATGCGTGAAGATGTGTTGTGGTGGTAAGCGAACTCCGCCATTGAATTTTTCGTGCCACATGACCAGTATTGTATGAAAGCCAATTCTTTCACAAATTATTTCGCTTTCCCTCGATCATCGATATGAATTTTGATAAAGGCTTACAGCTGAATTTGGCCAGGTTTCACTGTAAGTTTCAGTGCTATATGTTTCCAGCAAGTTTCGAGTGGAGCCAACACATTTCTCGCTCCAGTTCAGCTCGTCGTTTTCAGATCATTGTCGGTACCGCTCGAATCTATCCAACGCGATATTTTTATTCTCGACTTGTTTTCTGGTGCCCTCGCACCTGTTGTTTTTCTAGGAATCGCTATGATATATGTAGCTTTCGCTAGGTGCACGTCGATAGAATGGGTTTGCATGGCGTGCTTTCACTCCAAGGTTGCACGAGTTTCCCTGTTCAACCAATTTCTCTACCCAACGGCATTGCAGGGTTAATCCAATGTTGAAGAAGGGATTGCAACATAATGAGGTACGCTTCAGTTTGTCCTGACATTTGGTGACATTGGCGATGATACGCTGCTGGGGCTTGGATGGCACGGCAGCCGAAGAAGAAGACGTGGTCACCGACTGTGGCGCCTCCGCAAGCTTTTCCCAATCGTAAGGATCGCAATCTCGGACGCCGCGCCGCTTCATGCAGCGTTCCAACACTCCGGCAAGCATCTAAACATCCCAAAATACACCATCAAGACAAGTGAAAAGGCACGTTTTTTTGGCATACTTTTAACAAATAATCTGGCTTATCGACGTACTGCAACGACTGAATGTGTTCCAGGAAACTCCTGAAATCTGACGGCAAATGCTTCAAGAGCAACCGATGATCATAGCGCTCCTTCATTAATCCCACCTGGAAGTCAATCAAGAAAATAAAGTATGTGGATCATTTTGGATTGAACGTTCAAAAATTCAAGCAACTTTTTTGGGTGATTTGATTTATACCTGCTCTTTATCTTTGATTTTTCTCCACGGAAGTTGTCCGTTAACAAACTCGACCAGCATATAAAAGAGAGACCACAAGTCATCGTGTCGGCCCATTTCCTGTTGGGCGAAATTGATTTGTCAGTTAATCAATAAATATCGATTCAATTCATCAAATGTAATATAATGGAATTACTTTGTTTTTATGGGCGTTGATCGCGGCGTAACGAACGGTGCCTCGGAAACCTGCAGCTGATCGGGCCGGTCTGACATCTCCCGACGCCGTCGTGTACTGGCGAGCCAGACCAAAATCCAGCATGAAAAGCCGTCGGCCCGTGTGCTGCACACGGCCCATAGCGAAGTTGGACTAAAAACCAAATTGGAAATGTAGAAAGACCAATACGTCAGTCCAATATGGTTCACATTACATTTGAAATTGACAATCGATTATGTTTACAGGTTTGATATCGCGATGGAGGAAGCCGACTTCATGGATACTCGCGTTCTGTTTTACAATTGCTGTCTTTTAGACTTCAGGCCAAAAGCACCAGTTCGACTATTCGGTGGGCGTTTTGGTGGGCAGCTTTTCGCGTATTGCAGCAGTAGTAGGGCGACCAATCACATGTTTCCACAAGTGTTAACCATATTTGGTTAACGACGCCGATTGTTGTTCTCTGAGGGATGTATACAAATTTGAATGTAGTCGAGAAGAGCGGTAGTAGTTATCGTGTTGTTAGTATGCTGATATTTAATTTGGTTAACAATGTACAGTAGGAGATGTTTTTTTACTAATCCTTTGTTTCCGGTTTTTTCCCCACATTCCTTCGTCACGCTATGCTATGCCGCCACGTAACGCAGCGTTACGTGGATTGTTGTGGAGCATTTGGCAAGTCGCCAACCAGTGAGCGAGTTTTACAACAAAGTCACTCGCTTTATTGCGGGGCGACTTTTGGGGATGAGTGATAATGTGGTGTGGTGGCAGGCTGAGTACTTGGAGTACCTGGCATGTTTGCACTCCAAGGATGCGCGATTTTTCCTGCTCATCCCACTTCACTAGCAAACTGCAGTGTAAATTTGAACCGAGATTGCTGATATGTGTGCTGCTATAGTAAGAGGTACGTGTCACGTTTCAATTAGTTTTTGACCACATATGTTTTGTTTAACAAATTCTGTTTCTAGAATTATGGGCGAAACCACTAATTTGACTACCGAATTCCGATGTTATTGAAGATGAGCTCCAGTGTGTTGTGCCTGCCACATCCTGAAACCATTGACCCAGTTCCGCATAACCTCAATCATTTCTTCCTTTGTAAGATTTTGATAGGGATGACCACGTCGTTTTGTTTGTGTGTATTTGCTAGACACAGTTGCTGTAAACAAATTCATGGAGGCGAACCTGTTATCGGAGATACCTTCATGGCTATAGATCGTAAAGAAGAGTTGTATCTTCAGCCGTGTTTTCCTTTTTCTTTTTGAAACGTGATTGTGTACGGTGTATGTTGTTGACTGTAGCACATACGGGCAGCAGCATGGTTCTCAAATTGGTACAGAAATTCGTCTTGTGTTACATAGACGTTGTTTCCATTTTGAATGGAAATATCATCAACTTTACTCCAATGGAACCCCCTCTGTTTATCCAGCCACAAGTCTTGCGTGGTCATGCCGCAGGTCCTACGCATCAACAACATACCCTTCCGGTTTTTTCCCCACATTTCTTCGTCACGCTATGCTATGCCGCCACGTAACGCACCGTTACGTGGATTGTTGTGGAGCATTTGTTAAGTCGCCAACCAGTGATCGAGTTTTACAACAAAGTCACTCGCTTTATTGCGGGGCGACTTTTGGGGATGAGTGATAATGTGGTGTGGTGGCAGGCTGAGTACTTGGAGTACCTGGCATGCTTGCACTCCAAGGATGCGCGATTTTTCCTGCTCATCCCACTTCACTAGCAAACTGCAGTGTAAATTTGAACCCAGCTTGCCGATATGTGTGCTGCTATAGTAAAAGGTACGTGTCACGTTTCAATTAGTTTTTGTCCACATATGTTTTGTTTAACAAATTCTGTTTTTAGAATTATGGGCGAAACCACTAATTTGACTACTGAATTCCGATGTTATTGAAGATGAGCTCCAGTGTGTTGTGCCTGCCACACCCTGAAACCATTGACCCAGTTCCGCATAACCTCAGTCATTTCTTCCTTCGATAGTTTTTTACAGGGATGACCACGTCGTTTTGTTTGTGTGTATCTGCTAGACACAGTTACTGTAAACAAATTCATGGAGGCGAAACTGTTATCGGAGATATCTTCATGGCTATAGATCGTAAAGAAGAGTTGTATCTTCAGCCGTGTTTTCCTTTTTCTTTTTGAAACGTGACTGTGTACGGTGTATGTTGTTGACTGTAGCACATACGGGCAGCAGCATGGTACGCAAATTGGTACAGAAATTCGTCTTGTGTTAAATAGACGTTGTTTCCATTTTGAATGGAAATATCATCAACTTTACTCCAATGGAACCCCCTCTGTTTATCCAGCCACAAGTCTTGCGTGGTCATGCCGCAGGTCCTACGCATCAACAACATACCCATCCACTGTATCAGGCAGCAAGTCGACGAATATGTTGTCACTTTCCCTGGTGCCTATCACATGGTAGTCAATGCGGGACAAAACACAGCCGAGGCCATCAACTTTGTCATGCCGCAATGGAAGCGGTATATCCCACAATAAGAGTGTATGTGTCGAGTCAACGGCGAACCGCAAGCATGGGTGCGTGCAGCGTTTCATTCGCATTTTGTTCCTTCTCCCGACTGTGAGCCAATTGTTGACAAACAAGTATGCGGCAACGTGGGCGTAGACTGTGCTCGAGCGACGAGTAGTGGTAAGTCATGTTAGGACTTTGCGCCCAAACCATAGTTTGCATAACGTATTTTGTTTGGCTCGTCAGGTGACGGTTGCGACGTATTGGCAGGCGGCAATGCTACTCGTGATGGGCCTCGCGGCGTTTCGGCGATGGTTGCCATTGCCACACCCAAAACTGATTCCTCACAGTCCGTTGACACACTCACTTCGGTGGGGGTTGTTGTGGTCGATGATGGGCCTCAGGATTCGGTGAACCATGTCGGTAGTGAGCCTACTTGGCTGTCGCCGTCTGACATTCAACTACTAGAAGCTGGGAATCCGTTTAACGCCAAGTACTATTCCGTTAATGCTTTGGACAGCAGTCAAATTCTTTAATCTCATTTTGTCACCGCCTCTTTTCTAACGCCCCCTCTTTATTCTAGAAGCGCGTTGTTTACGGTGACGTTACCACTCTTTGTCAAGGTGTTATTGGGATCTTAATAGGCAACCCGATTACGAAAGCGAAAAGCGGCAACATTGCTTTGCTTGCAGACATTTTGAGAGGTAGCAAAACCAAAGCAACCAAGGATAGTGATATTGAACTGAAAATCAATATATTGTAGTAGCGAGAGATGAAGACATTTGTTGTTGTTTATTCCTGGATTGTTGCGGGGATACTTGGTAAACAGGGCATTACGGCTGAACACTACCATTCGAACTTGACGTATCCAGAGTAAAATCGAGCGTACCCCAACTGGATGCAATTTTGATGATGATGATAATGACCAACTTTGGTTTGTATTGCAACCGGCTTTTTTTGAACCAGCGTCGTCAGCGTCTTAATATTATGTTATGTTTTCAAGGTCATGTGCGCTACTTTATCTTTTGGTATGGGCATCGATAAACCAGGTATGATGTAATAGTGTTGAAATGTTGATGCTCTTGTTCGTTGACGTTTCAGTTGGGTTTGATTGGTCACAGACGTCCGATTCGTGATGCATCTAGCGATGCCAAAGTCGATGGTGGAAGGATACTACCGAGAGTGCGGTTGGGCTGGACGGGACGGCAAACGTTGCCCATTGCTTCAGGTACTACAGATATTACGATAGCCATCACATTCGAGTCGTGGTTGGAGGTATAAAAATTTTTCAATAGCTATGTTTAAAGTTTGTATTTAATTAGCAAACAGGATTGTTTTACGTTGTTCAGAAGGCGAAACTACTGTTTCAAGAATTTTCTGGAAAAGGAAGGTCTAAAAGGAATGATGACGTATTGCGAGAATACGTTGTCCTGTCGAATGTACTTGATTTTACAATATTTCGGAGAGAGTTGCGATGAAATGCTTGCGAGCGGAGAGCTGTTTGCGACAACTGCCGCCAAAGCGTAAATTGTTGTTTTTCCTTCCTTTGCTCGCTGAATCTTTGCAATGTTGTATAACTGTTAATTTTTGTTTGTGTTCGTCACCCTTGCTTCGCTTGTAGACATTCTGAAAAGTAGTAAATCCGAAGCAACCAAGGATAGCGGTATTGAACTGCAATGTAATTTGATGTAATAGTGATAGATGAAGACATTGAATTGTTATTATTTCTTCACGTTTGTTTCCCTGTCACGTCTATGGGTTACTACAGAAATGGTTGCAACCCGAAGCTGGTTCCTTTGTGCGATTCATGATTTTGCGAAACTATCTGACAGATGAACTTGTGTTTACGTTACTGGGTCGTGTCAGCGCCCATCAATTTTCTTTAATGAGGAATTTTAAGATATGGAAATAGAATAACGACTTATTCTTCTGTTATACAATGATTTGATCATACCATTTCGAAGGGTGAGCATTGAGACATCGCTATGGCCGTTCATTCGCCCACCGTAAACAAATACTTTTGTAGGATTAAACCGGTTAAAACTCGATTTGGATAGAGTACCTTCATCGTCAATGAGTAGCGCTTGCGCTATTTTTGGATTGATTCTGGTCAACAAATTGAAAAAACGAAATGATTTGATTTCGTTTAGTTCATTGGCACGCAAACTCCTGTCACCACTGCGGAAGACGCCTTTGATGAATGAGAAGACGGATTCCTGCCATCGTTAATCTCTTTCTTCGTCTTCGTCGTTTGGCAAAACTGTCTGGCGCTTTACAGGATCTCTGTGGATTAGAGCGTTAAGCTATGCAAAATTGAAACTGTGATTGGTCAAAACTAAATATAAAAGATAAATTTGTAGTTAAGGAACTGCCGCGTAACTTCACTATATAATAACAAGGGCTTCAATGAATCCATTTAAAAATTAACCAATGATTTACCTTATTTCTGTTTACTTAGTAACTCTATAAAACTATTGGTAGAAACGTTTGCTTTTCCGAGTAGAATTACATAAATTTTGAAAACAGGAATTCGATTTACAATTAGTATAAGGAAGCAGTTATAGTAATTCGATAAATGAAACAAACAGATCAACCTATCGACATTACCTAATGAATATCTCAATTTTGATTAGAAGCCGACCTTTACTGCAAGCTCGCACAGAAAACCATTATCTTTTGGGTAAGGTTCCCTAAACCATGTAGGACAATGACAGGAGAAACAACGGAATAGGTAACAGACCGAAATCTTACATCATGCCCATGCCTGGCTGGAACTCAACCGCTTTGCGGCGCTGTGCGATGGTAGGGCAGTTTTGCAGAGCAGTGGACACTGGGTATAGGGGAAAAAAGTTTCAAATAGGCGTTTGGTGAAAATAAATTAATTCCTTCATCAAAGTAATTCACTTAAGCTATGTTGAAAATTCAATAACATTTTGCTACAGTAGCTAACTTTCGCTAATGTTGTAAACACAAAAATAAAACTGCCGCACTACCGCAGCGCGCTGCCAAGCGGTGCGGTTCTAGCCAGACTTCAGCCGACTTCAGCATGATGACTATCTCTTGGTACGTCGTTGTTTCTCAGGACTGTCTTTCACTTCACGCCTACACCACGATGTACCAGGTACATCGTGCCTAAACTAAGAAACAAACGTAAACGAAGGCTACCTTCGTGAGGGTCACCATTGCAGGGAGCTAACAATGCCATTCGAGTATGATGTGCAAACGTTAAATGTCATCACTGAAGCTAAAAATTCAAGGTTACTGTCCTGCGACGCAGTTGTAGCCAGTGCGTCGTTATGTCTGATTTGTCCGTTTTTGCTGGATTTTCGAAGTGCTTGCATGACTTCTGCAGGACGTAAGATTTTGCAGGATTTTCGAATTTTTCGTCGGATTTCTGGGAATTTTGTGGTATTTTTGGAATTTTTGGTGATAATTTTATTAATCAATTGAATTTTGCAGTAAACCACAATTGAAACCACTGTGGCGCTGTTGTCTGGTTCTCTGAGCCTGAGTCGCTCTGAGCCTGACTCCGAGTTTCTGATTTGTGGTCTTGTGTTGAGTAATTCATCATTTCTCTCCCTGATTCTCTCCTCTAGGCTCTAGTCCTCTCGGTTGACTGTTTGAATTTGAGACTTGTTTGAACGACTAACGAGCCAGTACCACCGTAAACTAATGTTAGCGTTGGAAAACCCGACATTTTAATTAAAAACTTTCATCACCGTCTCCCGTCGTTAGCTTTTAACTGTCGGTCAACAGTATCAAAATAATGTTTTGCCTGTCTGACAAGAAAAAAACTTCGAATATACTAGGATAAAAAGGAAATTATGTCGGATCGTGTCAAATTTATGCGGTTTTTTTGGGGGGGGATTTTTGGATTTTGCAGAAAATCGTGCAAGATAAAGTGCAGGATATTTTTAAAAAAAAAATGTTCGGGACTTTTTAGTCAACCCTGCACGACTTTGGTATATTAGAAGTGGCAGCACTGGTTGTAGCTGTTGTGGAGCACCGCATAAGTTTCAGCCATTTTCTGTCTACAGTCCGGTGGGCAAGCTACGATACTCGACAACGTGTCCCACCGCAGTCATTTCACTACATTACCGGCATACATTTGATCGTGAGTGTTTAAGTGTCTTTTATTAGGGTGGTGGCGGTCAAAGAAAGTTTATCGTAAACTGCTAACAATAACAAGTAGTAAACTATTTTTGGTTCGTGAACACGTGTCGCGAGGTATGGAAATTCCCCTCTTACTATGTCCTTTTTTTTTACATTGCCAAACGAGTTGGAAATCATTTTTGTTTTATTCTGTTTTAGTTGCTTCTCAGATTATTCCAGTTAGGTTTGCCCACGGGTGACGTTACCTCGTTTTCACTTTTCTGCCAGCCGGCGTTGGTGGGCTCATGTGGTCGTCGCACTGACACTGGTATGTATTAACCTAGATGCCTGCTGTTACGAGCTCGAAAATCACCCGCTGCTTTTTAATGTCAGACATCTAGGCACCTTGTAGGTTCAACAAATACTTGGTGTTTCACGCAGGGATTTGTTGCCTCACTAGTCTTCAAGCCTTCCGTTGGCCATGTCGCAAGTACTTTCCGAGGCCGAAACGGTGGCCAACTCTTTCTCTTCAGAACATTCCAACTCGTCGTTGGCGTCTGTGGCGGTGGACACCAAAGCGCCTACCGTGACGGAGATGACGTTCGGACTGTATCGCGTCCACTGGGACTTGACGTCCCCACCGGTGGCAAGGATTGTTACCTTCGAGAAAGCCTTCGCAATTAAACACCTTCCGTTGCAGCAAACTTCAACCTATGTCATGACTTTCCGTCGGTCTTACAGCGCCCTTGGCTACTTACACTCGTGTCAAATGATTTGCTGTCCCCCAGCGGGCCACGACGCCGCTACTCCCATCTGCCTCCCTCGATGTGTGAACTTGGACTACGGCGACGGGAAACAGTTGGATGTGCCGCCCACAAACGAGACCTGCACCGAATGGGGAATGACTTTCAGCGCTGCCAATACTACAAGTTCCCTCGACGTCTATCTTAAGTTCCACGTTTTTCCCTTCGTTGAGTTGTATCGGTTTATGATGAACCAAGAGTTTTGCGACGTCACTTTTAAGTTTGCTTGTGGCGGCATCTACAAGGCCCACACGGCCGTTTTGTGTGTCGACAATGCTTATTTTCAGGGGATGTTCCGCAGCGGCCTCATGGAGACGAAGACGGGCATCGTCACGATATCTGACACTCCCCGTGATCTGTTTGTGGACATGGTGCACTATTGGTACACGGGCATCTTACCGCAACACTACTGCTCGGCCGCCGCATTCGAGTCTGTGCGCTCCATGTGCGAGTTGGCCAACCGCTACCAACACGTGCAACTGAAGCGCGACTGCGAACGACTCATTATCGGCAGACTGAGCGTGTTAAATGCCATGTCTCTCTACGTCTGGGCGAAAACGTACAACCTGCCGAGTCTGCGGCAGGCGGCGATGGCGTTCATGTGCTCTCATTGGGTGGAAATGACGGACATGCCGGATATGGTCCAATTTGCTCGCGAAAACACTGAAAGGTTTCTCAAGCTGAATGCGGAAATTATTCGCCACATGTCCGGCGGTGAGTGACTCGCTTTCGTTTTCCCACTGTAACGTCACTTTGATTACGTTGGTATGTCGGTTGCATATGGCCTCTCTAATGACCCAGACAATTATGCCTTCACCACGCTTAGCCCTCGCTCGACGTTTTTTCCTTTCGTTTGTTCTTTAGTTTGATAACAAAATCTTATTTTCCGTTTTTTTATTTCAAATGACAAGTAAGAGTAGAGTGGCTCTCTCACGTTAATACACACCTCCATTGAAAAACATCTGACTCGCGTAATTGGCGTTTCACTGCTGGTTGTCTTGGGTGAGTGGCCCACACAAGGGTTTGCTTTATGCAGTTTGTTTTGCCGCAACCATTAATCGCCGGGTGTCTTACAAAACGATGTTTTGCGTAGCGAAGTTTGTGATAGCGGCCCGCACACATGTTGACTGTCTAATTACCTGTGTCTTCTATCACGCGCCCTGTACACGTGTCAAGTCTTCCTTTTTTTTTCTGGGAACACAATATTGCCTGTTTCCCAGTGCTCTAACCATGGCCTACTCTATGGTTAAGGCCTGTAGACTTGTATCCACTGCCATGAAGGCGAGAGGCGTGGCCAAATTCCCTAGCCCTGTCCCTGTGAGAGCCAATCAGGCGAAAAATGGAGGTTACAACTTCGCCATCTGGTGTTTTAAGATGTAAATTTCGTTGTAAACTAAATAACAAATTGTTAGATGCCACGAAATGCGTTTTTCCTACTAAGTTCAACAGCAGATGTTGAGGAAAACGACTAAATAGGATAAAAAGGACATGTGCATAATTCCAGCAAAATTTTTCGAATAAATTATTCCGTGAAACACAACCTTTGTTATAAACTGCAAATTAAAAAGATACCTCCCAACCGAGAATTGAACGCCGCGCCGTGGTGTGGTAGCTGACATTGCTATCCATACGGCTACCACTGCTATGAAACACTCGAAGAAAAATTTATTATATCTAGCTACCTAACCATTCTAACGAGATAGCAGTATTGAACGACAGATGGCGAAGTTGTAGCCTCCATTTTTCGTCTGATTGGCTCTTGCCCGGGGAAAGGATAGGGAATTTGGCAGATCCTCTCGCCTTCATGGGGCAGGATTCAAGTTTACAGGCCTTAACCATTAAGTAGGCCATGGCTCTAACACTTCTCTCTCCCACTTTTCTATAGTCTCTGTCACTCTGGTGTTAGATAACGGAATCTTTAAAGGAGATACATGATAAAAGTCCAGCGGTTTCTCTTCTTGACCGCTAGACCATCTAACATTGAAAGCAACACCGGTCGTCGCCCAAAAAGTAGTATCTACCAAAACAGATTCACCATCACGAACATGTTGTTGTCTGCGGTGAACGAATTACAACGTAATGGAGTAACAAGGTTAGTATTTCCAATAAGGTTTACATGTTTTACATGACTCTTGTGCCATCTAAAAGTTACATGTAGTAGTATACGTTATTTTAACAAATTCGGTGTCTCTTGGGTTTTTCCATATCATCCTCTATGAATTTTTAATTATTTTCCTTTTCAGGACAGGATGCATATCTGCACAACAAAAAATGCCACTGCGTGTCGGCCTTCGAGATTTTATTGTTGTGAGGGTCGTTCGTATTTAAAAAATTACTATTCACTGATGATTCTATAGACTTGAAAAAGATTCTTTTACTATATACCTCCGATTGTCCAAAATGAAATAAATCCAAATCATCTATTGATTTTTCCATAATACTAATAGCGATAATAACACCGGCTATTCGATTTCGACTAAATGATTCGTAGGTACTGCGAAACTAGCAGGCGTAATTGTCCTGTTTCTTTTTTGTGATGTAATATCCTGCATTGCCAGATCACGAAATAGTCCGTATCACACTCTGTCAATGAAACTCCTCCCACAATTTTGCTCCTCCCATTTCACACATATAAATATTCTTGTAAAATCAACCAAATCAGATGTTGAGATAAAATCTATCACATTATTTGAAGAATTTGATGGGGAATCGGAAGGAATTCACGCAACAACAAACAAACTTGGAATATGAGTCGCAGCTTTAAAAAACGTTTTTTCCCGCCCCTTTTGCACCTTCAACAATTCGTAACTAATTAACAACTTGACTTATCGTTATAAACTTTTGCGCGTTAGTTGGACAAACGTCTAAGGAATCGAATAAAGTTAACGCCAAGGGCTCACGTCAATTCATGCGAGCCACACCTGTGCCACAGTTTGTAAACTGTTATTCAGCCAATCACAGAGCGCCATTGATTCCCTTGGGTTTAAATAATAGTTTTTGGCCCTGTGTTCCTCCTCGCCCATTTATGCCGCTAAAAGGCTTAAAAGCCTTCTAGATTTTCAATCAAGTTGAAAATCTCTCAGGGATAACTTTCATGTGTTTTTCTTGGCTTTTTCTCTATGAATGCAGCGTTTCCATGAGCCACCATTGGTTGGCAACGTCGCACCGTTTCGGACGCGGCAACCTTGCGTGTCTTCCTCAAGCCATACTGCCACAGCCTCAGACTCATTTCCTCTCAGACAGATGACGGAGCATTCTTCCTTCTTTAACTGCACTTCACCTAACCTGTGACACGTGCGTAACCTCATTTACAATTATACATTTATACCCCTTTCCCACCGTGCACCATTCGTTGGTGGTTTCTTTTTTTGTCGTGTTCCTTTCTTTGCTTATGTTGGAATTTTTTTTTTTACTTTTTTTTTCTTTTTTTTTGTTTGTCACAAACTATTAGTTGGATTCGGTGCCCAGGACCCAACAACATATTGGAAAATGTACATGGACGAGGAAGACTTATATGCGACCTCCAACTCTTTGTCTTCGTCTTTTTCACATTCTACCTCGTTTTCGTCCTCGTCATGGTCGTCGTCTTCGTCATCGCAAACCAAGAGACCCACGGTGAAGGAGCTGTCGTGCGGCTTGTATCGTGTTCACTGGGAGTTTTCGTCGTCAACCACAGAAGACGGCAGCTATACGAGTCCATTCACAATTGATTGCTTTCCAATTACCTTGTACAATTCGACAACGTTTGAGGTGTCTTTGAGCCGCCACAGGATCACGTTTGGATTCCGAAACACGATTTTCTTGACTTGTAATGCGGCGTCAACCAGCGGCAGCGCCATCCCTAATTGGCTTCCGCTTGAAGTGTGCTTGGAGGGTGGCGACGAACATTTGATGCGTGTTCCACCGTCATCAAAGACGGCCTGCAGTTGGGGTATATCTTTTTGGGAAACCAAAATCAAGACTTCCATTGTTCTCCACCTTCAATTCAATGTCAATCAGATTGTGTTTCCCAGTCATTTATATCGCCTTCTCGTCTCCCAAGAATTATGTGACCTGACCTTTACTTTTTCTTGCGGCCGCATCTACAAGGCTCACAGGAATGTTTTGTGTTATGGCAACGAATATTTTCAAACCCTGTTTCGTAGTGGCGTCAAAGAGTCGGCCGAAAGCTTGATCATTGATGACTTCCCTTATCAGCTATTTGTCGATGGAATAACGTATTTGTACACCGGCGTCATTCCCGAAAGCTATTGCTCCGTCGGTGGTTTCGAGTCCCTTTTTCAAATGCACGTGTTGGCCCAACGTTACTCCTTTTCTAATTTGGGCTCCTACTGCTTGGGTCGTCTCGTTTCCCAATTCGGTTTCGACAACGTGCTGTCTCTCTATATCCGTTCAAAAGATTTGGGACTTCACTCGCTAGAAACTGCGGCCTTGGCGTATATCTCCAGATATGCTTCACTAATTTGGCGTTTGCCTTCGACAACTGCATATGTACGCGAGAATCCTGCAGTCTTCTTGAAAGTGTCTTCCGACATTTGTCAGTATATTAAGAGTCAAGTAACACATAAATGCAGGTCGGTCTAGTTGCTCAATTGCTTGTAATTTTTTCCAGAGATTCATTTTTCATTTGAGTTTTTTAATGTGTTGGCCAGTATTCCATTGTTGCAACGTGAATGACTTTTTTTGGGTTCTGCTTTCTGTTGGTTACTTTGCATTGCTCTTGTTTCTCTGTCGTCCATGAAGATTGATGGGTCAGTAATCCCGTTGAATACATTTGCTTTTGAATCATGGATCTCGACCTGGCAATTTTTGAACTGTGTCGTAGTATTAACTTGCCTTGTGGTTGTCGAGTTTCTTGTTTGTTCGCCACAATTCCTAAGTAAATAACGCCAGAAGTGACTAGCAATTTGCAATCAAATATTGCGCAATTGATAGTAATGGAACGTAAATGTGTTCCAAAAATCGAAAATATATTGTTAACATTCGGAAAGCAATCGTGGTGTTAATAAATTGTGTTGTTGACATTTAAGACATAAGACTTATGGGGAGCGACAAATAAACGCTAGCTCTGAACTGTCAATTATTTTTTTCATATTCCACTGTAATACTACAAAACATTCGAAATTGAAATAGCACTTGACTGTGCTTGGAAAACAGTTGGTTGGTACCTGATCGACCTGAACTGGGTGCTTTGAACAGTGAACCACGCTATCAAGTTAAATGGAATTGTATTCAAGCCAACTGTACCTACCAGAGACTGCATTGAACGCTGTTTTTGTCTGACAGTGCTGATGGACGTTTCGACTATTTTGCGTAGTTGTGTTGTTAGTGCAACCTGATGACCTGTAAGTATGATTTGGGAGTGAAAGGCGATTCAGCTTCAGCTGGGCTTTACAAATATTTGCTTAACAAAAATGGTCAACTGAGGCGACCCGAGTATTTCTTCAGTCGAAATGTATTGCAACTGTTACGACACAAGAAACGAGACACTTGGTGCAAGAATGTTTTTTCTTCAAAATACATTGAACTAATAATCTGTTAGTGTGTTTTTAGCGTGACCCCGTCGCCGACAATGGAGTCGCTCGAAAAACCAACGCTATTGCACTTATTGGAGTATGAATTCGCCTAGTGGTGGTGGGTTCTTTAGCGGTACAATTCATGTAGCGTAATTTGGGAATAATATGACATGTCTTCTGTATTGTGTAGCATGTGCCCACTTCACAGCAGTAAACCAGGTGAGACTCTAACAATGCAAACAAAAACAAACTACAGCAAGCCACAGCGACATTGGTGGCAACCTTGTTGCGGTTGGTGTCTCAGCCGTAAAGCTTGTTTGAGAGTCTGGAAAGAAACGTGGTTAACGTTATTTAAAAGAAAGAATAAAGTCGGACCAACAAATAGATAGGTGTGATCTAGTAACTAGCACACAGACACACAAACCCAGTCAAACACGCAGGCACAGTCACACAACATTCAAAAAAAAAATAAGGGGAAAAATAATTGTAAATGGAAACATCGACGACTTCTTCTGACGGTTCAGAAAATGGGAGAGTCTCTAAAGACGATCGAGCGGAGATTGGCCATAGTGTCCTCATCGAGCAGCCACGGGCACCTAGCCACTGTTTCAATGTCGGGGCGTCGCCCAACGTCAATCGCCACCATGTTGTCAATCAGAGTGCGTGCCTCGTCGCTGACGGACGCGACGCCTGGCCCGTCCAGCACGCTGCCTCCTACCAAACGACAGCGGGGCAGAGCCCAAAAAAAACAAAAAAAAAAAAAAAACAAAAATCACACACAGTCAGACGAAAAGAGAAAAAGAAAATTAAAAATCTTCCGCCACCCGCAGTGGGGCTGCCCAGAGAGTTGGCAGGCAATGACCGACAATACGCACGTTGGGTGGACGTCGAGCGGCCAGTGTAGTCCGCGCGGGAGCACGACGGATGTCTCCCCAGGAGCATGTAATGCAAGATGACGCCCAAGCTCCACACGTCGGCTGTCGCCGTGTACGGCTCGACGTCGTCGTCGTCCATTTGGCGTCTCACCTCCGGAGCAATATACAAGCTGGTTCCGCAGTAAGTCTTCAACGTCGAGGGGCACAACAGGCGTTTCGAGAGTCCGAAATCGGCAATCTACCACCCGAAAAATCCCGGCCATTGCAGCGAAGCGCACCGCATCGCACCAGGCCACGCCAAATAATGCCAACCGGTAAGCAAGTCCCATAACAAAGAAACAAACAAACAAACAAAAGAAAAAATATTGATAATTCGCCAGAGAGACAGACGGGCGTTGACGTAGACCTCACCTTGACTCTGGCAAACTCGTCGGCATTCACCAGCAAAATATTGGCGGGGCTGAGGTCGCGGTGGACAATCGGCGGTGAGCGGCCGTGACAGTACTTGATGGCCGAGACCAGCTGAACGAAAATGAACCGAGACACGGGCTCCGACAAATGACCGACGTCATGCAATCTCTGCTGCAAGTCACCGCCGTTAGCCAATTCCAAGGCGAGAAATATCCTGCTTGTATTGACGTCAAACGAAGAGTCCACCATCTGACAACAACAAAAAAGTTGCAATGCAAACATTTGAGAGCGCTAAGCAACGTATACAGGCAGCATTGGTAACGTGCAAAGGAGTCACAACTGTCCTTTCTCTCCCAAAAAAAAAAAAAAAAAAAAACTATGAGTCTGCAAAAACAAGTAACGCAATCGGACACAGCAGAAAACAAACTTTGACTATGCAAGGATGCTCGGTTGTCGACAGAATGGAAATTTCATTTCCCAGCGCCTTAACAGCACGTGTGTTCACCGCCACACTGGAATATGGTGCCCTCCGATTGCTGCGCGGAACAATCTTGATTGCAACAATGGTGTTGTTGCTTTTCACGATGCCTCTGCAAACTTCGCTGTAAGCCCTAAAGCATTGCATGACAAAGTCCAAAACGTAGAAGTAGATTAACAACCTTCGTCGGGAAATATCAGCGTTTACTCCAAAGACACTTACCCACTAGCTACGATGTTCATGATGAGGTACTTGTTGCTGAGGTCCAGGTGATATCCCAAATAGCGGTAGTGGTTATCGTAAAAAGTAAAACTTGCTTCGCTGTCGGCGGAACAGAGGGCGACGACGTCGCCGTGATCGATGGGCAGTGTGCGCAGGTAATCGACTCGCTCGCCGTTGACAAACGTCCCATTTGGAGAGTTGTTAATCAGCAGTGTTTGCATATGTTCGGACGCGCTCTGCAGTGTGCAATGGTGGCGGCTGATCCGTTGGAAGAACGAGTTGGCGACGAGTGTCGGCGGGACAGGCACGGTGCAAAGGAGACCACGCCCAATGGTGGCCACGTGTTCCCGCTCGGTCGACCTGGTAGGAAAAAGTTAGGGAAAAGCACGGTGCGTGAGTACAAGCCAAACATGTTAGGTAATCGCCGACGAGACACTTACCAAAGGGGAATGGCGACCGTTGCATTAGGCTCGTTCCACACCAGCCAGCCCCAAGGAGTGCTGCTGTTGCCATAAGACGACGTGGATAACTCGGGATTGCTCACCGTAGATGTCGACATGGCCGAACTCCAAAACAGGGAAAGTAACGTAATGCTAAGCGGCCGGTGAGGTTAAAATATGAAAATGTCTTTTCCACACTATGAATTTTACGGTGCTATTTGGGGGCAATGTGGTGGCTGTTCGACCACACCCTTGCACACGAGCTACCGAGCGAGGGAGACAGCGAACGAGTGTGCAAGCACGCACTACTCTAACCAAAGGACGAGACTCTTCACCCAACGTCGTATTGTAGCTACTTGGGGAGGGGGGGGGGTGTATTCCCATTAAAAAACTAATAAAATATAAATGAAAAAAAAATTTTTGGCGCTTATTCCAACAATGCACAGTATCCGGCATGGAAACTTGGACAGCCGCTCGGGGTTTTACAAAGGACACTCGTAAGAACCACCTAGCGGCTGTCCCAGTTTCGATGCAAGATACTGTACATACGTTCGAGTGAAGTAGATAATTAATAGCCGTAATAAGAATGCAAGAGGCAAGGGGAAAAGGAGGAAACGCCGGTGCCATCTAGCCACCAAGCACCCTAAGCTCCTGTTAATATACGCCACATAGAGAAAAGGGAGTTAAGCAGCTGCCAGACGGCACAGGGACAAGAGAGTGGTTACTTACTCTCTTGTTCCTGTGTATCCACGCTCGCAAACTTACTTACAAGAGTTTAAAAATAGTTTGCTTCCCGGATGTATCGGTGTTTCTAACCACTTCATATATTTCCGTAAAACAAATTGAAATATGCCGGTAACAATGAATTTTAGATATAGGAATGTTTTACAGTTTTATTGGTTTTTTAAAAATTGTGAATCCGATATCTCCCGGTAAAAAGTAACATGACCGACGTCTTATGAAGACGTTCAAGGGGCAGTGTCCCGTCCTTTAGTTAGAGGTGTCAATGGTGCGAGCTTCCTTTTTTAGCGGTTGCTTGGCGTTGCGTTAATTTGAAGGATTGGGCGTGGCTGTCAAGTCCGCGATAAAGTTTTTCCGGTGCGCGAGCTTCACGGCCAACAACCGTATCGGCTATTACAATGCACAACTAACCTGCTGCGCTTGTTTTTACTTATTGCAAGCCACCGCCCCCCCCCCCCCTCCAACGTGCTGTGTCATCTTACAATGTGCTTATGGCCGTTGAATTTCTTATCTTCATGTAAGAGTTGACTAAACAGGGTGACTCATCTTTGCTCATCTTGCAACATGAAATAAAAATTTAAATTACTGCAATGTATAGGATTGCCTTTAAAATCCTACTCGTGCGTATATTAATTAAATAAAAATGTCTAGTTGGAATTACGCATGCGCTTACGAGCTCGACCTAGAGAGTAAAACCACAGACTTTTCTTGTCATAAACAATATTATCATGAATCGATTCGCATTGAGAATGATATCATGATACCATCTCTTGCAAAGAAGCATTAAACGACCTTACGGTATTTGCCTGACATCCCACAACATTTGCCATTAAGCGATATTTTACAGATACAAATCAAATTTATAATCAGTTGCAAGTCTAGAGGACGCCCATTCCAAAATTGTGCGTACTGATTCCCCCTTCTCTAAAGCATGGTTTTTCTCCCTAGGGACTAAGTCACTAACCTTCTTAACTCACCCAATTTCAGAAGTGCGATTCAAAAAATGAATTTTTCAAAAGAAATATATATATATATTTCTTACTTTATTCAGCTTTTCTTATATTTCACCAAAAAGTTGAAGGACAAGCAAAAAAAATCTAAAAAAATAGAACAATGTGTGGGTTGGGCAGTAGGTTGGTGGCACTTTTGACAATAAATATGAATATGAAATGTATGTGTATGCCATCTAGTGCCACAAAAAAATAAAATAAAATCTGAATTTTTAGAATTTGTAGTTGAATTCCCTTAATTTTTGCAAGTTCCATTTCCATATTTTAGACGGCAGAAATTTTGCTAAAATCTGGAAAGTCGGCCCTTGAATTCCATAGTTTTCGATCAAATTCCAGATTGTATGCTTCCATTTTGGAAGTTCCTGTTCCACAGTTTAGTAACACTCTGTACGTTTAGTATGTTCCGTTTCCCGTTGCGGCGCATAGCTTTCTCGAAGTTTTTCTGTCACTGTTCTGTGGTGTGCGGCTCGCAAGGAAAGGAAGTCAGTAGTTTGCACATGCACGGAACCTTTCGGCGCTTAACGCCAAGTGGTAACAGAAGCGGCCGGCAGGGGATTGATCGTTCTTACTTGGGTTACGGTCCGTGTGTTTTTTTTTTTCACGCTAAATGTAACCTTTAGAAATTGCATTGCGTTGAAAACAGTGCTGTTCCCTTATAGTGCCTCATTACGTACGTTGGCTTAGTTCCCTTTCGAATTTCTATTTCATGTATCATTTCCCGCCCAGGTTTTTCCATAGCCTCTTCTTGTTTGTGTTCCTGATTACATGTGGCTGTGCTGGTGTGGACTTGGTACTGGTTTTTTACTATCTCTTGAACGTTGTTGTAGATTTGCAAAGTCGTGTGTGTAAAGACTAGTAATGTTCACCAAAGTTTGGCAGGCTATTGATACTCTTTTTTTTATTGTGTTTAAAAGTAAATCCCTGTAGACATCTTTTCAGACAACTATATCTTACGCAACTATGCATTGCTATGGCGCGAGCGGTTACCGTCGATTGCTTATTGTTTCGTGTTATACAGCTTTTCCACTTTAGAAATCAATTCCGATACCATCAACTAGTAGGGCAGTAAGTTATTTTTGCCGTTTGTAGTAGGCGACTAACGAATTGTATGGTTTGCGCATAAACGGTAATCCAACCTCTCATTGCATGATATATGAAATTATTCAATACTGGCAACAGAAATGCGTTGTTCGTTGTCAAAAATTGCTTCAAAAAAATTGTGACTCACGGCTGCCATAGAGGAAACGCTGTTTTTTCTGGAGCGTTTGCATTTCTCTAGCATTGCCCGGTGAATCACAATTTAAACCTAAAGTAAGTCCATTTACGTATGGGCCTCTCCACTGTCCTGGCACTTTTGCTTCGGACCAAAACCCACCCTTCCCATTCTTTTAAAATTATAAAAAATAATTAGATTGTTCCCAGCACCCGACAGAACGTACGGAAAAATTTCCATTCCAATCGCATGACAATTTGACCACTTTCTCGCCTAGTGACGACAGCAGTTTGTCATGAGGGGCTCTCTGATTCCCAGACACTTTTGGTGCCCACTGTAGGTTGTGCATTTGCACCAACAACAAAAGTAAGTAGACGCTAAGTAATTGGCTTCAAAATGTGCTCAAGTTGATGTTGGGCAAAAAAACTTTAAAACTCCAAATGTTGAGTTTTTCGCCTTTCTACAACTTTAACAATCACTATTTTCTCTTCGTTCCTTCGCCAGTCGACGTAGCTCAACAGTGTCAAAGTGACACAGCGTTTTCACGGACAACACCCGCTGCGCATCAGGGTACACACAGCACCTACAGTGGAAAGCGATAATCCATGCAGACCTATTTCCGCCGTTAGTTGCCAACTCTAGTCCCGTCGCTTTAAGGCAAGAATTATCGTTGGCGAGCATTTCAAACGGGCCGGACCATTTCTTTGGTAAGACAACATGCATCTGAAAATTAGTCAGAATTGTAAGTGCTGGCATTCATTTTCAACATGAATCGAGACTCAGTAGCCGAGGATTTGGCGGCAATCTAATCGCACAAAAAGCAGTGAGTCAATCGTAACGTGTCCTTAACCGTTTCATGAATAACTGCCGCACGGCGGTGAAACATCTGTCACTACACTTAGTTCCTATAGTTGTTGATTACCATCACCTTGTTTGTTTTATCTTCACCTCTCTTCCCTACCAAATAGCAAGGACGGCGTTTGGGATCGGCGACCTTTTGCGCCGATCACGTGTTAACCAAAGTTTCGCTATTTCTGGGTCTGCTATGGTCCACGGCTAGCCGATACGAACATGAACCATTTAAAATGTTTCCCGCTGCGGTTGCTATTCATCCGCCAACCGGTTTTACTCGCCCCGACTCCCTCCCCTGCCCATTGTTCACTTTACTATTAATTCCCCGTTTTTCAGCGGTTTAGATTTCCCGTTGTTAACCCACGCCTAGATGTTTTGTGACCTTCGACATAGACACCCTCAATTACGTCTCTGGTCTTGCGCGAAGTAACAGTTAACAGAGAAACGACATAACCAATGCCTCCGTGACTGTGCGGTTGACCCATTGCAGCCGTGCTTTCGGTTAGGTGTTGCAATAATAGTGATTCACAGTTGTAATTCGCAGCGTCTAGCGTCATGCAAATATTTTTCTTGAGACGTTGTTGCCGGTTGACAACACCGAAATTTCGCGTCTCGCAACAGCATTGACAGGTAATTCAGGCGCAAAACCCAACGAAGAATCTTCGTCTTTTCAATTTGCGCGTTTGGCCATACAACAAACACTAAAAGAGTAGTGTTCTATTTCACCGGCTATGTTGGCAACAGTCGATCCAGTGGGAGCCGTTGAATGGTAAACAGAACCCACTCGACCTACTGTTCCGTCACGGCGGGAACTATTCACCACGAAACCTGTTGAGCGCATGCGTGCAGATCATTCGCAAAAATATACGGGGACTTGCGATATTCATGACAACTGCAACATAGAAAGTGCTTGGCAGAGTGTCCGGAGACGACTGCCGTAAAAGACCGGGGATGGTCCACTATTTCATCGGTCGCATGCACCAAGGGATTTGGTGTTGGGTGAAACATTAACCTGCGGCATGGGGTTTGAGTGTTTTTTCAATACGACCTTGTACAGAGTGAGGTGTATCACCAGGGAGAACATAATGCGGCAGGTCGGTGTAGGTTGGAGGATTTCAACGGATCAACCTTGAAGCCCACATTAAATTCGGTATATGGCGAAGCATTTTTTTTTATTAAGCCATCTTTTCCTGGTGGACAGGTTACCAGATGAATGAAACAATAGTTCAATGTCACCATTAGCCGTTGAAAATGATGGTTCTAGCGAATGTACGCCAGTCCCCTCACACAAGTGGGCGACCTTTCTATTGCCATGTTTTAGCTTGGTTCTGGGGGGGGTCTCTCCTAGTGTTGTCCCTGGAATCACTTGAAGGTTAAGGCCTGGCAATTTGTAGTGGGAGGTCGTTAGTAGCTCATCGTAATGGCAATACGTGTGTAGGTTTCCCTCATTGAACTTGTAAGGCTGTGCCGCGTTTTTGGCTCCTAACTGGATTGGCTGTTTGCTCAGCGGTTGTGACCGTGTTTTCGATTGGTTAAGTTGATGTCGGTAACAATGAATTTTAGCTTTAGACACGGTTGAAATTTATGCAAGTTTTAGTGCCTTTTCTCGGCCAATTCCCCCCCCCCCCCCTCCCCAATTTTCCCCCAAAAAATATATTTCCTAACTGTAAGCTATAATGCCAGTATGGAAGTTTTAATCTTGGGTTTTCACTCTACTTCGTTAAGCAGATTTCAGCTTTTATTTTCCAACCGAGGGAGTTAATACGCTTCGAATAAGTTATATGATTGGAAATTAGATCCAGATGTTGTTACACAGACCAAAAACAATTTTGCTATTTTTATTTTTATTAAATAGAATTATTAAATAGAATTATGAATTAATTACAAAAACAAATTAAAAACTAGACAAAATTATATTTCATTTAATTTATAGAATCTAATTTTCAAATATTTTAATATATAATGAGAAATGGTTTATTTTAGTTCTTCATTACTTTTATTCACCATGCTATGCTATGTGATAAATTCTGAACACAATTGTAATACGATTAAATATATACAAACAATATATACATCAAAAGATGCCAAATCCTGAGAACCAGCAACCACAGGTAAGTAAATGCAGCAAATATGACTTCAAAAGTAAATGAAGGGGTGATCCTGAATGCAAAGGGAAACCGCGCGTGAAAAATCCTTTTCCCCTAGTTGTACATTACCGCGAGAATTGCAACCTAACCTCCATGTAAAATTCCCAGCTAGAAAAAAAAGCTAAAATGACCTAAAAATGCTCAATGTGGAATGTAAAGGTTTTTTATCTGAAAATTCCTAGCTCAATTTTTTCTATAGCTAAAAGTTTCGTACGAGACCGGTTTCCTGTATAGCAGGATCATCTTCTGTTGCCTTATGCATTTCGTAACCTCACTTATTACATGACCAACACGGCTATTTAGTTGGCGGAATATCTATGGTTATTCGAGAAGAGAACTAGAAGCTAGACTGCAAACACCGTTGCCAACCAAAAGACAACTACTAAAGTTAACTTGTGTGTCACTTTTATATTTATTATAGAACATCTTCTGCAACGTAGTGCCGCGACTTTGAACTCGCATAAAAAAAAGGGCCAATACAATCAACGTAGGTCTCACGAAGAATTCAAATCAAAGGTGGTTGCAATACACGTGCCGGAAGCAGTGTTGCACCATTGCCGCGTGAATACGGCATCAGCCGTATGCACGTAAAACTAATACAAATGATCAAAAAAATAATGAAACAATTCGTGAAAAGAAAACCAAAATAAGAACGCAACCGCACACGCCACGCGGTGGCAGAATCGCACACGCAGCAATAAGTAAAACAAAGTAGTCTAGATGTCGGTAGTTGGAGCGGAAGACTTTGACGACGTCTTCTACCAGTTCAGAAAATGGGTACGCCTTTAAAGACGATCGAGCGGAGATTGGCCATAGTGTCCTCATCGAGCAGCCACGGGCACCTAGCCACTGTTTCAATGTCGTGGCGGCGCCCAACGTCAATCGCCACCATGTTGTCAATCAGAGTGTGGGCCTCGTCGCTGACAGTCGCGATGCCTGGCCCGTCCAGCACGCTGCCTCCTACCAAACGACAGCGGGGCAGAGTCCAAAAAAGAAAACAAAAAAAAAAGAATCACACACAGTCAGACGAAAAGAAAAAACAAAATTAAAAATCTTCCGCCACCCGCAGTGGGGCTGCCCAGAGAGTTGGCAGGCAATGACCGACAATACGCACGTTGGGTGGACGTT
Organism: Daphnia pulicaria; assembly: GCF_021234035.1. NCBI lineage: Eukaryota > Metazoa > Arthropoda > Branchiopoda > Diplostraca > Daphniidae > Daphnia > Daphnia pulicaria. Next base: position 6,345,947 of record NC_060917.1, read on the forward strand.
GAGCGGCCAGTGTAGTCCGCGCGAGAGCACGACGGATGTCTCCCCAGGAGCATGTAATGCAAGATGACGCCCAAACTCCACACGTCGGCTGCCGCCGTGTACGGCTCGACGTCGTCGCCGTCCTGTTGGCGTCTCACCTCCGGAGCAATATACAAGCTAGTTCCGCAATAAGTCTTCAACGTCGAGGGGCACAACAGGCGTTTCGAGATTCCAAAATCGGCAATCTACCACCCGAAAAAATCCCGGCCATTGCAGCGAAGCGCACCGCATCGCACCAGGCCACGCCAAATAATGCCAACCGGTAAGCAAGTCCCATAACAAAGAAACAAACAAACAAACAAAAGAAAAAATATTGATAATTCGCCAGAGAGACAGACGGGCGTTGACGTAGACCTCACCTTGACTCTGGCAAACTCGTCGGCATTCACCAGCAAAATATTGGCGGGGTTGAGGTCGCGGTGGACAATCGGCGGTGAGCGGCCGTGACAGTACTTGATGGCCGAGACCAGCTGAACGAAAACGAACCGAGACACGGGCTCCGACAAATAACCGACGTCATGCAATCTCTGCTGCAAGTCACCGCCGTTAGCCAATTCCAAGGCGAGAAACATCTTGCTTGTAGTGACGTCAGATGAAGAGTCCACCATCTGAAAACCGAAAGAAAAACCAATTAACCGCGGGTAGAGAATTAGCCCCAACACCAGCTCGCTCTCTTCTAAATAAAATTTACCGTTACATACACTCACCGACAATAAGTAACAGAGACGAAATAATACATGGTAACATTTGAAACTTTACGAGCACAATTACTTGCAATACCTTGATAATACAAGGATGGTCAGTTGTCGACAAGATTTGAATTTCGTTGCGAAGAGCTTCCAGGCCGCCTGGGCCCACGGACGTCGTCGTAAATGTTCCCCCCAGAGTGGCGGGAGTAACAGTTTTGACGGCTACAATGGTATGGTCGTGCTTCCTGATTGCACGACACACTTGACCAAAAGACCTTTTAACGTCATAGGCAAACGAGAATAAAAAAAAATTGAACGTTTACAACTGAAGCAAACGACATAATTATTTCCTTCGTAAAGGATAACGGCTAATGAAAAGCAACGTACCCCTTCGCCAAAACATCCATGACGACATATCTGTTATTGAGTACGAAGTTTACGTCGGAAAAGCGGTGGTAATTGTCGTAGAAAGTAAAACTTGCTGGACTGCCGGCGTAGCAAAGAGCGACGACACTGCCGTGGTTGATGGGTCGTGTGCGAAGATAATTGACTCGCTCGCCGTTCACAAATGTTCCGTTTTGAGAATTGTTAACAATCGTTACTTTACCGTCTTCCATCGACTTTTCCAGTGTGCAATGCTGGCGGCTGATTCGTTCGAAGAGCGCGTTTTCAACGAGCGTAGGCTGGACAGACACAGTGCAAAAGAGGCCCCTCCCAATGGTGGCCACATTCCCGATCTCGGTCGTCCTGGTACGAAAAAGTTAGGGAACAGCACGGTGCGTGAGAACAAGCCAAACTGTGATTTAGTCGCCAACTACACTCTTACCCCAAGGCAAAGCCGACTTTCCATTTCGGATCATTCCACACCAGCCAACCCCAAGGAGTCCTATTGCCGTTGATGGACGAGGTGGCTGACTCGGGATTGCTCACCGTAGATGTCGACATGGCCAAACTCCAAAACAGGGAAAGTAACGTAATGCAAAGCGACCGGTGAGGTTAAAAATTGAACAGTAAATGTAAAACTGGATAAATTCGAGGTTTGTTTTCCTATGGTAGATTTCTACTATTAGAAGGTCACTCCACCAGCAGTGACGAGCGACAATGTGCAACGACTAATTGATACGCTGGCGATTTAACGACTGAGAGACGGAGGGCGTGCAATTCACGCCTTTTATACCGAGACGCCATGAGGTTATTTGGGGGGGGTGGGGAAGGGAGGGGGGAGGTTGGAACCATTGTTGCCAAGTCTGAGAAAACAAGAACTTACTTACAGCTCGGAGAAGTCATTTAGGCATCGAAGTTTTGGCTTCGAAATGTGTCCCGTGGGCTGGTATTAGGGCGGCTTTTGGGCGGCTTTTGTTTCGTCTTTTGGCGAATTTCGTGCAAATTTATTCTAGAGTCATGTCCATGGTGGGTAGGTAAGTTAGGCTTGATGAAACCGACTAGTTTAAACTGAAATAATCACGGTCCGTTTAACGGATAGAGAGGGCTATCGCATAAATCGTTTTTTTTTTTCGTTTTTGCGATTCGGATTAGAGAAAGGGGTCACTTTTTTTTGTGGGGGGAGGGGTTGTCACTGGTAAGGTGGTCGTTTTTTAGTGTGGTGGGTGGGAGGGGGCTTTTTTTAAGAGGATTGGTTAGAAAGGGAATCGTTTTTTTTTGGGGGGGGGGGGTGGTGGGGGTTTAGGCGACGAGGCGATTTCTCTACCGCGGGAGGGGGGTTCCTCTATAACACAACTATCTCCGATTTACCTTTCGCTTAGCTCCTCACCCACATCATCGCGCTCTTCCCCTATGTTGTGGGGGTGGCCGAGAGGAGGGAAAATGGGTTGGCCTTGAACGCCTGCTCAAGGACGGCACATTGACACGTGGCTTGCAACCTCAACCGGCACCACGTGGCTCGGAAATTTTTGGGCCACCTAATTTTCGTCCAAAAACTATACATTTAGGCAGTATGGCTTCGAGGATCTGCACAGGAATACACCGCACACCCCAACACTTGACTCGGAATGATGTTAAAGTAGATTCTTATTTTTTAGGACATGCTTTTGGCTAATGTGGGTGACGAAGTGTCAAATTGGTGGTGCATACAACAAACGAGCTGCAACTCCAAAAGTGGCAAGCACCACTTTTTAGACGGGTTCCTGATAATATACTTTCGGCACTAGTCCCAGTGATTACGGAAACGGATGGCTATGAGACAGAATTTCGAACTGTGGTAGATATAATTTCGAAAACACACTTTACTCGCCTAGTAAAGAATGAGAGAGTGTGTAAATGTGTAAAAAATGTATTACTCAGCAGCAAACAGAAAGTACACAACCATTACATGATCAAGAAACCACATGAAGTGGGGTTAGGTTGAGAGGAAATTTGATGGCAAAAAACAAAAAACCAAAAATTGTGTTTCAATATTCTTGATTTTTATTTAATCGTTGACAACTAAGTTCTGGGGCACTGCGGTTGCGAGCGGGAAATCAGGCACGTTTAATCAATTCCGGGGCCGGATGACTCACCGCAAAACAAGGCATGGCTGGTTGGGGCGTGTTCACCGACACCAGTAGCCAGGGACGCTCACTGCAATTGAATTGCGAGAACGTCCTGCTTCGAAATCACCACATCGCAAATCATGGCAAACACCAAAAAAAGGCAGACTGCCATTTTACAAATTCAGCATTACAAAAAAAAACACAACTGTGTACGGCTCTACGGCTCCAGAGAACGGCAAGCGCGGCACGAGCACAATGTGGCATCCCCTCAACCATGACAGCCGTGCCGTCATACCTGTTCTTTCGTTGAGGGTCAGAGTTTACATGCACCTGTGAATTCTTCTGCAAGGTGAAGCTAGAGTTAGCTTCACTGTCGGCGGAACAGAGGACGACGACGCTGCCGCTGTCGACGGCCACCTCGCAAAAGTACTTCACTCGCTCTCCGTTGACAAACGTCCCATTTGGAGAGCTGTTGGTCATCATTGTTTTCCAGTTCTTCGAAAAGATCTGCAATGTGCAATGCTGGCGGCTGATCCGCTGGAAGAACGAGTTTTCGAAGAGCGTCGGCGGGAGAAGCGCAGTGAAAAGGAAGCCACGCCCAATGGTGGCCACATGTCCGCCTACAGGATCAGAACGATTGGTCTTTGTAGTGGGGTGTAAGCAATCAACGGATCATTCGACTGCTGCAATAATTGAACTGACAAAACACTGTACGAGGGAAATGGTTCAAAGAAAGCATTTGCACAGCCCAATAAAGTAATCGTGCCGGTTACTAACCATTCACGCAAGCCGAATATGAACCCTACGCCTACGGTACCGGCTGTTGCTCTACAGCCTTTGCTAGGCGGTCAACAACGCACTCCATCCAATCCTACATACTTAATTTACACAACGTAGCAAGTTTCGGCATGGAAAATAGGATTGTACACAAAGTATTTCCACATCGCCGCTTGCCAATTGATTAACCTTTCCCCGACCTACCCAGGGTCAATGTTCATTTACAATATTAGAAGCAAAATCTACCCACTCGTATGCTTTATGCCGACCAACACCAAAAACTCGGCTTGTTTATTCAAACACATTAGCGATTACCAACACAGCGCTCATATTCCAATGCATCGAGCTACCAATGATACGAAACACCTCATTTAAGGCCGTTACACTTTAAAGCAAATTGCAAAACTAAATTCTCAAGGTAAGTTCCAAAAGCCTCTGAAAGAAAATGACGGTATATAGTTTCCTTGCGGACAATGTGCTCAAAATGCCACTGGCAACAAAAAAAAATCCCATGAAAACAACTAACGCCACAGAACATTGAAGAAATTGAGGCAAAAGAAAGGAAAGAAATAAGAAATGAAACTACAGACAGCATACGGCGAATCGATAAATATCGTACTAAACCAATCCGTGACGCATCTATCTGTCTCACACAAATACGAATACGATCAAGTGTTTCAACGCAAAGCAAGCCCCAACGCAAGACGAGTCTCGTCTTGCGGTTACATTGCCCAAAACATCGCTCGGCCATGATTAAGATACTCTTAAGGCGGCAAAGCTACTGTTTGTCTCTTCCGAAATCCAAAAACAAACAAACAAAAGATGCATGGGCTATGGCACATCTTTTCCATAGAACAGTAAATTGGGATATTTTCCTTCACCAAACTTGTCTTCATAAGAAACATCGCATTTTTTCTAGTGGGCCGGACTCGAGGAGTGACTGGGTGTAGTCTAGTAATGACATCAATCCTACTGAGCAGCGCTGCAATCGACAAAGGCACGCTTGATGGCATCTAATTTCTCTTGTCGAATGATCGCCGACAGTACAGATGACGAATCTAAATGCAACATGATTACATAATTATTCAATTGAGTTAAGTACGCATAAACGCACACACCCACACATGATATGTCTAGATAGTTCACGATTCCTCCTTTACAGTATATCGACTACTTGTTACCTTTTAAGAGTTCAAAAAGACGTTTAAGTAACCCACGTGTCAAAGAGCCGTAGTCCATAGTTTTTTGGCTTTCATTTTCCAACTTGAGGATGGCTTCCACATTTCCACACTATGGTACGAAGGCACCACATAAAAAAAAACAAGTTTAGAACGGTTTGCCATCCGGGCTGGTCAATGCAATACAGTCTAGGCAGGTTTAATAACGTACAGTCAGCAGCTTTACGGCGTAGTAGATGAGAAAAGCACCACAATCCTGCGATCCAGGTGACTGTGTTGGAACCTTAACGGAAATCGTGTGTACAGGGCACAGCAGTTTGACGACTTCTGGGCGCTGCCGACGACGCAGGGCTTTCTCTACATATGCCTCGACGCGGCCAATCACAGTCTTGTATGCTGTGTAGTTTTTGGCAATAGAATCGTACATAGTCAACGACACCCTGAAAGATGGGAGAAAAAAAAAACAAGAGTGAAAAAATGTTCTTAAAAGATAATTAATTACAGAATTACTTCGGTAACTTCTCGTCGTAGGCAACATGGTATAACAACCAATGGTTACCAGTGCAGACAGGAATCAATGTGTTGGAATAGTCCAACACGTCTTTGCAGCGGTCGTTTGTTTTCGGGAGCAAATTCACGCCGAATTCTTCCCCATCGCTTCTTCACGCGTGACATGTGATATAAATTACAAGAGTATTGTAGTTCAAAGTATTTTTGCTTAAGTATAACGGTAATAAATAATATCAACAGCACCACATAGCGCAGTGGTGTCCGGTAATGCCCAACCAAACGGTTAGCCTCACCAGATGAGCTAAACAAAGCAAAGTACGATTACATACGTTAGCAGCTTGGTATAAAAATGCGAAGAACAGACATGTGTTTGCGGTAGCTTCTCGGAAAATTCGCGCGTCGCGACAGCCAGAAAATAATCAATAAGACTGCAAACAACCAAAAAAACCAACAACCAAGGAGATATTAAAAAATTTGACGACTGACCAAAGCAATAACGGAATAGTACTTGTCGTTAAACGGATTCCCAGCTTCTAGTAGTTGAATGTCAGAGTACGACAGCCAAGTGGGCACACTACCGCCATAGTTCACCGAATCCCGAGGCCCATCACCGACCTCAACAACCCCCAACGAAGTGAGTGTGTCAATGGACAGTGAGGCATCAGTTTTTGGTGTGGCAATGATGGCCACCGACGAAACGTCGCAATGCCCATCACGGGTAGCACTGTCGCCTGCCAATGCGTCACAACCGTCACCTGACAAGCCAAACAAAATACGTTACGCAAACAACGGTTTGGGCGCAAAGGCCTAACATGACTTACCACTACTCGTCGCTGGAGCACAGTCTACGCCCACGTTACTGCATACTTGTTCGTCGACAATTGGCTCACAGTCGGGAGAAGGAACAAAATGCGAATGAAACGCTGCACGCGCCTTAGCTTGCGGTTCGCCGTTGTCTCGACACATACACTCATATTGTGGGATATACTGCTTCCATTGCGGCATGACAAAATTGATGGCCTCGGCTGTGTTTTGTCCCGCATTGACTACCATGTGGTAGGCACCAGGGAAAGTGACAACATATTCGCCGACTTGCTGCCTAATGCAGTGAAAGGGTATGTTGTTGATGCGTAAGACCTGCGGCATGACCACGCAAGACTTGTGGCTGGATAAACAGATGGGGTGTCAAAGAGTGTCAAGCATAAGACAACAAGAACAGTGGCTGGGTAACAGTACAGTCACTCACCAATCAAATCGTGGGCACTCGGCAAATTCTTCTGGAAAAAGATGCTTCAGAAGTGCACGTACACGTTCGGCATACCGTGCAGGTACTCTAGTAACGTACAAGTAAAAAAGAAACTATATACTTTACTGCTGTAGAAAAATGAATCCCAATCAAACCCCCCCCCCCCCCGAAAAAAACCGAAATTTCAAGGAAAACACATACATGATCCAATACTTGTCCGCTCCGCTATGAAGAAAATTGATGCTTGGTAGGTTCAAGTATTCCACGTGTAAGCCAGTGTGGCTCAGAGCATGACCGAATAGCAGCTGTCTTTCATTAATACCAGGCACAACGTCTGCTGGATTTTTCAAATACGACGAAAATGTTGACCGTAAATTCGGCAAACTCCTAGAATAATTGGGAAAAAAAACACAAACACATTAATAAAATAGATACGGGTGTATCCAACTCGTTACGTGGAAGCTCTAACTCACCACTGTAACCATAGCAAACGTTACACTACATTTAACAAGTAAACATGTTTTTAACTCACCATGGATGTTCAGCGTCTACAAACAGAGTTCCATTCTTGTTGACGCCGTGCTCTGAAAAGCGCGATTCTTGCAACAGGTCATCAAACTTGGTGTACATATCAGTCCAACAACTTATCCCATCGTCGTGCATACCAAAGCCTACTTTCGACATCGAAGGTCCCACGCCTTTCGCAATGAAAGTCGCAAGCGGTTTAGAACTTTGTTCTTTGTTGAAATCTTTGTAAACTCCTTCCGCCTTTTTCTTGTAGTGTTGCACAAAAGGAGTTACTGTAGGCTGCTTTATCTCCTTATTCTCCTCCACTATCTTGTTACTTGATCGTGGTTTCGTTGGTGGAATAACCTTAACTCCTCCATTATTGTGGGAATATCTCTTAGCAGCTCTTCCTACATATGGCAAAAAATCCTGAAACTCCTTCTCATTAGGACGCAATATAACGACGTCCTCATTGCAAACGGCTAAAGAAATAAAAAAAAATCAATGGTTGGTTGTGCCATGTTGTCCGGTGACTGACCCCGACAGTAAGAAACAGAAATAACAGTACCCACCAATTGCTAGTAGTTTTTCATACTCGCTTTTTGCCTTCACCTCTTCCCACCATTTTTTTCTTTTGGGACAAACGGTGCGGTGGTGCCGACCACCTCTGCAAAACGCGCACATTTGATTTTCGGCCTTGGGAAATCCTTTTACTAAACCCTTCTTCAGCTTGATTTCTTTAAATAAGGCGGCCTTTTCATTTCTGGCTTTGACCCGTTGCCTAAGTAGTCGGCGCTTAACAGTTTTGACTTCAAAGACCAAAAAGCAAAAAAAAATTAATCCAATAGAATGTAAATGCGAAGGTACGCACAAAAAATCCATACCTGCTGTATTCGTTTCCAATGTAGGAGAAGCACTGTCACACGTCAAAACACCTTGACGTCTACCATCATCAAGCACACCGGCATCAACGGATAATACCTCCACCGGCGTATTGGAAACGTCCTCGTTCTTTTTAGACGGTACTTCCCAAGCCTCCAATAGTTGCAGCTCGACTTGGGTGGATGGCAGTATAACCGAAGGGTAAAGAGCGTGGGCGACTGCAACGGCAACCCAATTCGACAAGACCAAAATAAGCAACGAACATTGACATTGGTTAAAAAAAAAAGGTTATACAAATCACTAAACAAAATCAAGCGCTTGAAAAGCAAAAGTTTCTCACCCTCGCCGGAGGATGCTCCAGCAACTTTTATCGACGCTCTTTTTCGGGATTTAACTGCGGGACTGGACGTACCACTACCGTCTGCAAGGGCCGCGGCCGCATACGCATTCATCATCACCAGAATTATCAACAAACAGCCATTGGTAAAAAAAAACAATCAAAAGATATTATACAAAGCACTTAACATAATCAAACGCTTGTAAAACAAAAGTATCTCACCCTTGCTGCCGGATACTGCCGCATCTTGCTTCGACGCTCTTTTTCGCCTTTTAACTACGGGATTGGACGTACCACTGCCGTCTGCTTGGGCCGCAACCGCCTCCGAATTCAACCGAACCAGAGAAACCTCTGAGGAAAATGCCATTACCATCGATTTAAGAGAAAGCAATATATATATGTATATAATGGCGGAAGAACAAATCGCATTAAAATGCACAAAGTTTTCTGTAACCAAAATATTTAACATTTTCAATGTGCCAAAATCACAATCTATCTAAGAACGTAGTGCGACTTAATAAGCTTAAAACACTCTTGGATTAAAAACTACAAACGTTTTAGAAACGCTAGAGTGTATGAGTTCCGGTCCTGGACAAATGAAATGTTAAGAAAAAGTAGACGCTAGAAAGTCTCCACCGACAAAGTTAGCAATTTGAAAATAAACCTTAACAACTTAAAAAATAAATCTTAAAACCTTAGCAACTTAAAAACCTCTGCCACAGAGTTTGAATATAAGAAGCAAAACTTGGCGACTAAAAGACCTCTGCGACAAATAAGCAAAACTTTGAAATGTAATTTAATCTATTACAATAGCTTTGCCCGCAGAGAATCAACACTTGGAACTGACGCGAAGAAATAACACTAAGAAATAACGCTGAGAAATAACGCTGAGAAATAACACTTAGAAATAACGCTGAGAAATAACACTTAGAAATAACACTTAGAAATAACACTTAGAAATAACACTTAGAAATAACACTTAGAACTAAAGCCTCTGCCACAGAGACTGGAAAATATATAAACGCAACAAATGGAATACTGTAGCACATGAACCCTAGAATACCTTTGGAATAGACACCTAACATATCAAAAATAGAAAAAAGAATGCAGCAGTTAAAGATGACTAACAAATTTGTAATTAGTCTAACGCCGACATTAGGATCCTGAACGTCTTCGATGGATCCAACCAGCACAACGCGCTAAAAGTCATCTTCAACAAATTCGGTATGGAGCAACAAACTGTGACGTCTGTGGCACACAGACGTGTGACAAAAGTTGGCAGAGCTTTCCGGAGCTTAACGAAATCCACTTTTTTTCTCTTTCCCTCTTTCTACCTCTTAACTTCATTTTCCGATTTTGACGTATAGCAAGCGTCAACTGCTCAACCCAACAACCCTTCCCCCATGCAAATGAAATGAATTTGGGGCAAAGTAATTTAAAAAAATAATAATAATTAAGAAATGAAAGAGAAGAGTAAAAATAAAGATGAAGAAAGAGAGTGGCCGGCCGCCCGCCTAGAGCGGCCGAGATAAAGCGCCCGTCTTGTCGCAGCGAGCCACAAGTTGGCCGAGCTTTCCGGAGCTTCGTGTATTGTCCACTCTCTTTCTCTCTCTCTCTTCCTACCTCTTCAATTCGTTTCCCGATTTCGACGTTTTGCCATCGTCTACTGTTCCACCCAGCAACCCTTCACCACAGAAATGAAATGGATTTGGGGCATACTAATTTAATAAAAAACAAAAAATTTAGGAAATAAAGAGGAAGAGAGTAAAAATGAAGATGAAGAGAGAGAGTGGCCGGCCGCCCGCCTAGAGCGGCCGAGATAAAGCGCCCGTCTTGTCGCAGCGAGCCACAAGTTGGCCGAGCTTTCCGGAGCTTCGTGTATTGTCCACTCTCTTTCTCTCTCTCTCTTTCTACCTCTTCTATTGGTTTCCCAATTTTGACGTTTTGCCATCGTCTACTGTTCCAGCAACCATTCCCCACAGAAAAGAAATGGATTTGGGGCAAACTAATTTAAAAAAAAAACGAAATTTAGGAAATAAAAAGGAAGAGAGTAAAAATAAAGATGAAGAGAGAGATAGGCCGGCCGCCCGCCTAGAGCAGCCGAAATTAAGCGCCCGTCATGTCGCAGCGAGCCACAAGTTGGCCGAAATTTCCGGGGCTTAATGAATTGTCCACTCTCTTTCTCTCTCTCTCTTTCTATCTCTTCAATTGGTTTCCAAATTTTGAAAACGTCTACTATTCCACCCAGCAACTCTTCCCTCCCGCCAACAAGTGAAATGATTTGGAGTATGGAATTAAAAATACAAAATTTAGGATACGAAGGAGAGATCTAGAGACCCAGCAACCCTTACCCCCGTGAAAAGAAATGAGGTTAGGTCTAGAAATAACCAATAAGGAAAATGTACAAAAAGATAGAGCAAAAAGGAGAGTAATATGAGTCATTTACCGTTCAATTTAGGATCAACATTGGTAGAAGATTGGCGCACCGGCCAGGCACAGCCAGGCACCCCAGAGTCATCGTTCGTTGAAGCCATCTGTCTGACGTTGGCCGGCCAAGGGTTGAGCAGTGAGTTGGAATAAAATCTCAATTACTCAAAGAGTCGTGAACCACGTTGTGAGACTTAAATCCCCCACCCAAAAATGCAGCCAGCTACAGAATACAAAAAAACAGAAACAGTTAACAACATATAACGACTTAAGCAAAACAAAGAAAACGAATAGGGCAATGAAGAGAGGTACGGAGAAATAATTGGTCAACAGATTTCCAACACGGCCGCCATTTTGGTTGAGTTTGTCAAACCATTTAAAAGAAGGGTGGGGAGAGAGGCAGTGGCAGTGGCAGTGCCACAAAGGGGCTGCAAGAGGGGGAAGGAGTTGGAAACCAAGCCAAATCGACACACACCTAGCAACAACCATCAAATTTCCAACTCCACGATTGCAGCCACACACACACACAAGCAATCTTGTCTAGTAATTCGACCAGCACATAACACGTGTCACACATCAAATTTCAGAGTTTTTGAAACCAGACAAACGGGGAGCAATAACGAAACATGTTCATGAGACAAAATAACTTACCCAACACACGTGGAACAACGTATGGCCACGAAATTATAAAAAAAGACGCCTATTCAGGGGAGCGTCACGTGCAAACTGCTAAATTATAATGCGAGTCTCGTGTCGACCAGGAAAAGTAAGAAAAAAAAACCCGAGAGCCGCTGGAACGTCTCAACTCTACTACAGTCCAAGCCACACTGCTGCGAGCCTGCGAGCTCTGGTACTGGAATGTTCCAGAAAGCAGCGCCACCACTTTCTCACAAAGAAGAGTGAAGCGCGCGATGACTCACAAAGGATGGGGAGCAAGGAGGAAGTGGGAGATAGCCAGTAGGTAGAACCGTGAAACAAATGAAGACCGGCGATGCGTGCAGTAGCCTAGAGCAATGGAATTCACACTTACCTGTTCAACAGCATCTTTGTCGTAGATGTCGTCGTTGTGTAAAAAAAAAAATAACGAATAGCGTTGCTACCTTATTCAGAAAATTGTAACAATTCAATGCACTATGCAACTTTTACACATTCAAGGGTTCGTGCAACAGCATAGTTTGCGAGCGCTAAGCTCTTTACTTGCCGGCAGTGTGGCTGTTGTGAGTGACTCTTCTTTTCTGAGCTAAAACTTACACCTACATCATTCCAAAAACAAGGTAATGGTCATTTGTTGGCTTCGAAAATTTAATTCCACGTTACACAATCAGAGTGTAAATCAAATGTACTTTAGACATGTCTTTCAATAATTCCTGAATGAGATTCAACGACACACCAAAACTAAATAACTACCGTGTTTAAAAGCACACTGTACGCTTTCGTAAAGTTTCGAAGATAACAGTCTCTGACGTTAATTAAACGTCTTAATCTAAATCATTTCAATAGTACGACGGTAACACAAAAGAATTCCACAACATTAAAATAATGGGTGTTCCATCAAGATAAGTGAACGAAAGTTGAGCTGCATTCCGTGTATTGAACGGCTTTCAAGCTACTGCCCGTATGTGCTACAGTCAACAGCCTACACCGCACACCGCCTCGTTACATTAAAAAAAGGAAAAAAAAAATGGTGATGCATGAAAGAATCATAAAAAAATATGCTCGCCACGGACATTTGTGACCGTCACAGCGTACGTAGACATTTTCCAACATTTCTTCTTTGTTGTTTCCCAGGTTATATTAGTAGTGTTCAAGAGGGAATATATACGAACTCCGGTAAAGGTGCCGCATGCCCGATGTTGACGTCGGGAAAGAGATCATACCCCGTTTCCGATTACCAGTCGTAGTCTACATTTCAACACATTAAGAAGCAAGCGACCACAACAAATCAATACTATTCATTTGGGGGGGAAAAAAACACCGCTTCGACTGCTCGCGATAGGTAACATTTAGTGACCCACCTTGATGACCGCCTTCAACAGGTAGTTGAAGTAACGCAGTGCCGATTTTCATTGCATGCTCACGTGACGGTAGGTTATTCCTGGAACAATTCTTGTCATTGTATAAAACCAATTTTACAAATTTTGCAACGACTTGCATCGGGGTAGGAATTCGTAAATGTTGGACGATTGCAGACGCCACGTCAAAGTCTTCAATAGGCAGACGAAATGTGAGCGAGCCAGATAATACGACATTAGTTCCCGGATCCAAACTGGGACCGAACACATCTGATAGATTGCCGATGACCTGTAAAATTTCAAAACTTTTAGACCTTACAACAACAAGGTGGGAGAAAAAAAAAAAAAAACAACTAAGATGACAATGCCAACCTGCTTCGAAACTGGAATGGGAACGCCTTGACCATCTGCTTGCCACTGCAGGAAGTGATGTGCACTGTCGACTGAGCACACCTCAGCGCCACAGACAAAGTCAATTGACTTTACCTGTTCCGTAACATCGGGAATCGTTGACACATGTTCTTTAAGCACTCCGCCGACATCCTGCAAGGTTTCGCCACTGTGGTTGGGTGAAACTGCTGGCAACTTCTTCTGTTCACCATCTCCCATATTGTCGTGCTATACGTAATCTGACAGATCCACCAATAAGAAAAAAAAATTGTATTTTACTGACTTTATCCCATCAGTAACAGGCGACTAGATCAACTATGACAGGTTTGCAACTTGCTATTACCAAACGGCAGAAGTGCGATCCAGACAGGAGATTACTTAATCGATTGCGACGATTACTCTATTCACAAAAAGACATTTAAACACTCACGATCAAATGTATGCCGGTAATCTAATGAAATGATCAATATAACAGAACACCTTGTCGAGTAACGTAGCTTTCCCCGACCGACTCTAGAACACAAAATGGCTGAACCTTGTGAGGTGCTCCACAACGGCTACAACTGCGTCGCACGACGGTAACCTTGAAATTTTCGCATTAGTAATGACATCTAGCGTTCGAAATATCATGCTTGAATGGCATTGTTGACTACCTACATTAGCGAACTACACGAAGGAAACCTTCCTTTACGTTTATTTCTTAGTTTAGGCGTGAAGTGAAAGCCAGGAGAAACAACGGAATAGGTAACAGACCAAAATCTTACATCGTGCCCAAGCCTGGCTGGAAGTGAACCGCTTGGCGGCGCTGTGCGGCGGTAGGGCAGTTTTGCAAAGGAGGAAAGAATATTAGTTAAATTCGCAGAAGCTTAAAAATATTAAAGAGATTTTGCCTTTAATTAACACGGAAAAACTTCTTGTATTTAAACCGTTTTATAGATAGGATAAAGCAAGACAGCGAATTAATAAAAAATTATACTTTAGAAGAAATTAACAAAAAAATTGAATATTTTACAAAAATATATCCTACCGCCGACGGATTTCTACCAAGCAGTGTTCTGGCATTTGATACTATTATTATAACAAATAACTATGAATCAAACAAATTTTGACTTTAAAAAAGTAAGTGTCCCGCCAGCTCTAGAAAGCTCGTGGCTTCTTGTAGTTTATTGAACGGACATTAAATATATCAAACAAAAACATGATAGAACGATTCGTAGTTTATGTTTTATGTTGAATTTGGATAAAGTCCATACTTTTCAGTAAAAGTCCATAGTTTGGCAATAGGCGCGAGCGCGACCTTAGTATGGCCATTGATGGGGCGTTCTGGTTCTAAAATATGGACTTTGACAGGCAGCGCCATCTGGTGAAGCCCATAGTTTTGGACCGAAGTCCATATTTTAGTAGTCCACAATGGACTGTCCAAGTCCATAGTTTAGGGACACCCAGTAACGCGAGTGAGTGTGTTGCAAGACTTTCGAACTGTTTAACAGGCCGGGCCGCATTTGCTGTCGACGACGATGAATCTTGACAATGTGTACTGCCAACAACAAAAGTTGGCTAGCCCAAAAGTTATTATTATTTGTTACCTTAGACTACTTGACTTCTTTCATCAAGAGCAAGAATGTTGCAGTTACACTTACCCCAACCGGAAATACAACAGCCATCACCTTCGCCGCGACCAGTGGTGGGTGTAATCATCTTACACTTAGTGCAACAACAAACCCGCAAATTCATGTCCCCTACATGAACGAAACAATCAGCAGTTATGAAGGTAGAATGTCTAATGACCAACCGACTGCTGATACTTTCACCGCCGATCCTGCAGCAGCCGGAAGTACTCGGCCCCCGAAGAAGTAACGTGTACAATTGAAGACAAACACCTCCTTAAAAGAAAAGGTGGGCCGCGTGAAGAACAAATTTCTTCGATCACAATTGACGACAGTGGAAGGAGATGCAGTCAACAAAAGAATAATGTTAGTGACATCTTCCAATGCCCGGCGACATTTCGACTCCGAACAAACCAAACGGGTTAAAGAAATGTAGAGGTGTAATTGTTGTACCACATCTTGCTGGAAGCCTAGAGAATGGAAAACTACGCCTGGAAAACATTTACGTTCAAAGTCCGTAATACCTACGAAGAGCATTTGGCCAGCAAGGGAGGAAGACAATCAAGTGAAACAGAATCGGATGTTCCATCAACAAGCAAAAGGAAAAAGGAAACGTAATGCACAAAACGACAGAGGCCTTTTCCTGATACCCAGCTTTCTTGGGGAATTTCCCAAGAAAAAGCCTAAGCTGTGCGGAGTGTTGTGGACGCTAGACTTTTGACTAAACTTGTCGACTGCTTCCAAGTTCAGTTTCAGTGTTGTGTATTTCTTCGTGAATACGAAGAAGTTAACAAAGGCAACGCCCAGTATTTAACCCAAAATTCCATGTAAATAATTTTTATGGTCGCCTCACATCATTAAGTTCAGCAAATATTACACCTTAATAAAATATTGCATCTTTTTTGTCTTCTTGTTAGTGGCTCATGAGGTAAGTAGTTGCCAATAATGCGATTCCTTCATTCATAATGGCTGATTACTAATGTAATATTCATTGTTTCTAGTCTGTCTGTACACCAACTGCTGTCGTAAAAGATGGGGGACATGTCCCACAACAACTCAACAGTGATAGTTTAAGAGAGACTGTGACTGCCTTGGGAATCGTCCATGAAAAATTTCAACATACTAATGATCAAACGTATTTCACACCAAATTCTATGTTATAATAATACTGGCTCACTCGTGTAAAACCCATTTACACCTTGCCATGTTCAACAGGTTCCTTGGACTTGTATTGGTTCGAATCATTCCAACCTGGAAACAGTTTGGAGGAGCTTTGTATTAGTCGTGCCAATGAATAGTTCCAGTTCTGTCTCCCTAGCTAATAAAGGTAAATACCAATTCATGAATTGATTCTTATTGCACCCCAACAACTTTTATTTGATTGAGGTAGGTCTGCGTTCCATTGATTTGGATAACAGCACAAGAGAGTACATGGAAAGTTGTTTGATTGCCTTCGCTTCCAGAAAGTTCTTTCCTAAATACTTACAATACAGTAATATTTTGACGAAACATTTATGTTTATTTATTTATTTGAGATAGCAAGAACTAGTAAATTATCATGGATTCACGAAAGGTTTGCCGATAAAAATATGGGAAAATTATGGTTGAATTTAGGCCTCAAGGTGTTGAGGAAGAAAAGAGAAAGGCACATGTTTTGAATTCGACAGGAGGACCAACCCTACAAATAGAAACGTAAACAAAAAGTTAATTCGAGTGTGTTTTAAATTAAGAGTTGCAAAAACATAATATTACCACAGTTAGAAGGGCTCCGTTTTCAAAATCAGTTTAAAATTGAATCGTAGTGTAATTCGGTTCGGTTGTCGGAGTAATTCCTTTAGTTTCGAAACCCGCCACCCCCCTCATTCTTGTTCGCCTTTTCATAAGAGACAGAGCGATACAACAACAAAAAATCAGATTCAGTCATCCAGAATGTTAACAAAATAACTGAATATGCAGAAGCGGATTCGGACTCGGCATAATTGAATATTGGCTCATGATCCACCGTTGAAATACCACACATCTTCAGAATCAATCGAAGCTAGTCTTTCGTAGAACGCCGAATAGTCGTTGAGTTGCAAAACTTGAAAACAATGAAGCAATTCACCAAGAGGATCAACAGATTTGCATTCAAAATAAATAAAACAATGTTAAGGTACTTCAACAGCATATCGATTACCCGCTAAACGCTGGCAAAAATGTGTTACAGTGCAAGTGTTTGGTTACAACATGGTGTTTAAGTTTGCTTATCTTGGGTGACTGGAATATTCCTCCACTACCTGTAATAATGACACCAAGCATCACAATGCCAACGAAAGATAGCTTAGCAAATCGGATATAGGACGTTCAGGCCCCTGCGTTCTGGCCCAACTGGTTATGTGGGCTTCAATGTCCATAATGTAACAATCAATAAATGTATTTAAGACGACCTGGTCTCCACGGGTAGGCCAACGCTTTAGCATATTGTTTTGTTTTGACTGGCGTTTTAACTGAACGGATCATATTTTTTTTCCCAAGAAAGTGTTAATAACCTTGTGCATGTTAAGTTCTCGTTGACCGAGCAAATCTTCAATCGAGATGTTTAGAAATCATTTTCTCCCACTCCGGAAGCCTCTTGTTGTTAACTACCAAAGTTCCGCATCTGTAATTTGCATTGTCCTCAATTAATCCTTAAATGCCGCAATGCGAAACACGCTTTTTAATTTTTATTCACTGTCGGCAATCACATTTTTTTTGGTAAACTGGAATAGACGGAGACCGCCACAAACTGTTAGCCACCAATAATGGCGGACAGCTGGGCAAACAAGCAACAGAATGTAGAGCTGAAAACTACACTAAAGGGCAAGACGAGTTGTCCAAGATCAAAGCAATCGGACGAAGGGTAGCAAGAATGTTGGCGACAATTGGCCAAATTAATTATCTCATAAAGAGAATCAAACAGTGGTGGTCTTTGTCTATGCCACAACGTCTCACATAGATATCCACTGCCCTTCCGACTGAGTTATTGTTTTCTATTAAATAACAGCGTGGCACTCTTACCATAGCAAAAGAGAGGTTGGTATGTTCACGTCTTCGAAAAATATTCCCCCTAGGCTGGATCCTCCAGTAACTTGTTTTCATCAAAGTCCTTCGCCACCATTTACAGTGCTCCCTCTACAGCGTAGCGTTACTAAATCATGTTCCTTGAATTATGCTTCGAAAAAAAGGATGAGCACTCACATAGGTCAAGCATCTGTAAGCAATTCCTAGTTCAGATAAAAGTGCGACGGGCACCACCCATGTGACATAACTTAATTACAAGAACAAAACGCAAGTCTTCAACGCGTCACTGGCTCCTAGCGTAAATGTTAAGGAGCGCTTTAAATTCCAACAATTGATTAAAAGATCCAATAATTCTCTTATGTCACGACGACTTACGTCCCGTTCACTCCGAGCTTAAGCAAAGGACGAATTGGCGCGAACTCTCGCTCACGTTTTGCCACTTTGCGTCTTCGATAATCGCCTTGAGCGCCGATCCTTTCGAGAGCGCGCTACACCGACCTCTGATGCACTGCAGGTATACACAACCTAATTGTAGCCACCACTGCTCAAAATTGAACTGAAGACACGAACCGCCTTTATTGACGCATTGACTTTGTATACCTCCAAGTTATTGTAAAACAAATTTGCTGACACATTATTTTATAAGTCCTTCATTCATTTGGTAACACATCACAAAGACTGTGTCAAACATAAGGGTAACAAACCATTGCTTCGTATTACTGAAACAAACAATTACAAAGCCTTGTTGAAGACATACTCGTTGCTGCAGTCTGAAGCGAAATGTAATGAAACAAAAAAAATTAAGTTATTGCACGTGAAAGTATTACGTCAATTTCCTGGTTTGATATGAACTTAAAAAAACACATTCAATAATAGAATTTCTTTATGAACGACATAACCGTATACATACGTCAAACGAGAAACTTGGTCACGGCCAACGAATTTAACAGTTACCTCGCCATTTTTGGGGGAAATCTAATTTCGTTCGGCTGTGGATCATATCAACCAACCAATGCTTCTGCGTACTGTTCCATTACCTACTGATCTCTGTCATGCAGTAAAAAAAATTAATGTAATAACGATTCGCATTTAACAGGTGCACATAGTATACCTCTCATGTTGCTTATTTCCTTGGGATTTGTTCATTGGTAGCAGACAACGAGAGCAGCTCAGAACCGACTTCCCATGCGATCGCACCTTCCGCAGATACTACCTTTGACTGCTGAGCCATGACTATCCGTTCGGCGAATCTCGGCTCTTTCGTGATGTTGCCAGCAGGGACTTTTCCATTAGGCATGGCGTGAACAACAGGAGGACAAGTCTGTATTACAAGATCTGACATCCAATTCGATGCATTCCTTGTGGCATGTGTCTGTAGACCCAGACACTCTCGTATCTTTTCATTAAGAAATTGTCCATTTTCAATCAGATTGCACGCTGGCCGCTTGGACTCCGACGACACCACTACCATTTCATGACGTTTGTTAACGCAATTTCCCAGCAACTCTTGTATGGAAGTGGGAAGACAGCCGGCAGGGCGTTCAACGTGAGCAAGAGAAACTCTCACTGAGCAGGCAGGGTAAGCATAAAAGCAGTTGGGCAGCACCCGCAGTTCACCAAGAGATGATGTGGCAGACTGTCCAATGTCGACGAATGTCAAACTAATGGCCTCGCCGTTGATGCCGGTAATGCGAGCTCTGTACAAATCGCCGTCCTCTGACAAGATAGCAGCCACACAGCTTCCCACAGATGGAACAGTCGATAACTTCACACTGTACGAAAAGTGTTCTTTAAGTTCTCTTTTAATCTTGATGGCCAATACTTTTGTTTCGTGAGTGTCGGCTTGGACGTGAATGCAGTCAACGTCTTCAGCAGCAAGCGGAATCACGTTGCAGGAGAAGCCGTATTCCCACTTGGGCAAACAGATGTCAAGAATAGGTTGAAGAAACACTGATGGCAAAGAAACTCTTAGTGGTCCAGTTAGTAGTGAGGTCCACGGCTCTATCTTGACGAAACAAGTTGGAACGTTTTCCCCGACGAATCTGGCTAGAGCTGAATCATCGGCCATTTTGGCAGTAATTTCTATTGAGTGGTTACTTTCTGGAAACATGCTTTCTTCCGCAAATTGCTGTGTTGCCGAACCAAGACTGCCTACAAAACTCAGTTTGACACTCAACTTTTCGTGTTGAAATCCCGTCGGCAGAGGCTGCACTGCAACAACGTTATCGACTTCATTTCCATAGTCGACAAGGAGAACACTATAAGTCGACATATGCACTTTAGTCACACAACCCCGGTACCACTGGTTGTCAAACGGATAGAGAGCGCTCACAATTGACCCGACGATTGGCTTGAAATCGGGAACAGTTGTAACGCTTTCTGCCAACGAACTAAAATCAAAAACGGGCATATCTTCTGAGCCGCGCAGAAGCATGCCACTGAATTGAGCAACTCCGGCCAGCGACTCGGTGACTTGAAACAAAACTTTTTCACCTACTCGGACAAGTGCAATGATGGCATGGGTATTGGCTGGTTCTAACGTAGATTCAGTTGAAACTGGTACCCCCGTTCCATGGCCGGGCAAGCGTTTGAAAGAAAGAGGAGAAGAAAGCTTTCCCGCTGGAGGAGCTAGTTCCGTAGCACAAGCGTCATGGTCTAACCGCAAACCTGAGGCGTGTGAAGGTACCATTGACGTAGTTGCGGCAAATACATTTGAACAGTCGGCAGCAGTTTGAACCGAGACTTGTGATGGACACTTGGCCAAGGCATCTCTCGCGCTGGAGACATCTGCATTGCAATGTTCGTGGACCTGTGCGCGATCTCGTTCAGGCTTGTTCACCAACTGCTGGCAGCGTGATAGCGAAGCATTTCCAACAGAAGACGGAATGCGACCCAACTCAGGTGAAACCATTGCAAATGTGCTTTTAACGAGATTTTCTTGCAGCAAACGAGAAACTAAATCAGATCCATCGCGGTTCTTCAGCCTAACACTCATGACACCGCCTTCCCACTGAACGAACTCCATCAAAAAGATTCGGTTTAATACGATGTCCTTGAATTTTCTATTAGTGGCCTTGTCCCAGCTGCTACCGATCACAGGCACAACGTCGGCCAATTTCATTTTCACGGCATAAAACGGAAATTCACTCAAAGACCGTTCCATCATTCGACAAAATTGAGAATTGGCGGGCATTTTTATCGTATTACCAAAGTCGACGTAACGAATTCCTATACTGTCGGGAAAAACTCGCAAAATCTGGGCACGATACCAAGATCCATCGTCAGGGTAAATTGCCAGGCAAGGCAATCCTTCCACGGGATGAACCACGGGCACAGAAGTAGCAACCGACGTCTTGACGCTTTCCAAAAGTTGAGTGAGTAACCCTTCCATTGCACAATAGTGAATGAAGAATTCGGATGGAGACCTGACAAAGCAAACGGAAATGAGTTGAGGCCTGTCAACAAGCGGTTCCGGTTCCCTTAAAGAAAACTCTGAGGCAGAGCATTGCGCCAGCCAAGGTGATGGAGGCACCGTGTTGTGAGGTAGCAAATCACTTGTCGGCGTTGTAGGTTTGAACGTCTCCACATGGGGAATGTGTTTACGTTTGGGAATTGCCCACAACAGTGAGTCGCCATAGTCTTGCTCAGATGAGCTTGCTTCACTACCCACAGGTGGTTCTAAAGTCCCGGCATACCAAACGCATTGTGAGCGCGATTTTGGGTCGCTGTTGGTTAACTGTAAACCAAATTTTGTTGGTTGAACTGCCAATGGAGTCGTAGTCTTGTTTAGAGCAACACCATCCTGGAAACAATTCTCGTAATGGACAGGAACATCTTCCACGACGTGGACAGTAACGGTCTTGCAAGGTACTGTTGCACTCAATGCGACGTCGTCATCATTGACATGTATGGTCTTTGACACATGCCTTGGTTGATCAATGAAGAACTCGGATGAGTCTATTGGAGAAGTAACCTTCACTTCCTGCATTCGTTTTTTGCCTGCCAAGGCACCGACATGGTCTTGCTGAAAGCTGGATGAACTGCCAGCGCTAACCCAATCGAAAGAGTAGGCTAGGGAACTATCTGGAGTGTTATTGACCGTGACGGTACCGGTAGACGAGGAAGATTTTGTAGCTTCATAACCGTTATTCACCAGTATGGGTGGTGCCGGCTCTAGAGCCCTGTTGTCGCCAAAAAAGTAACACCCCCAATTAGTAAGTGCAACACAGCTACTACTTTTTACTAATGACATAATCCGTGCTACCTTAAGCATCACCTTCAGCCACTCAAAAACTTACGGAGGAGATGAACAAGTACGTTGAGAAGAAGGCCAATCACGCCCTTGGCCAGTTGTTGGGCCGTCCGGAGCCTCAAAGGTAGCGGAACCAAGCAACGGTGGTGTTCCACAAACGTACGAAAGCCGGAATTTTTCAGCGGGAACTTCAGAACGCTTACCGCTCTCGTGATGACTTTCTAAACAAAGCAAAATTTCAAGATTAGCAAAACAATAACAAGATATGAAGATGACGTTCGCATACCCAATGCAAATGCTTTTTTTCTGTTAAAAGGTTGGTTGTGCTGTAAAGTTGTTTTCCCTACACCAGAGGATGATACCAGTGCTTTTCGGCTATTGAAATCCGATTCCGCCATGACACTAGCAAATAGTTGATTGGCTATGTCTTGGCCGTTACGCAAGGTGATGTACACCACTTCCCAATGGAGAGGTGGTTTCCCGTTGAGCACGGCGATGGCTGTGTCTGCCTCACTACATGTCATGTACTAAAAATTTTACAAAGGATTTGTCACATGTCGCGAGCATTGCCAAATTTACCATTGAGTATCAAATTCCAAATAAGCAATAGATTGTTGATATTTGTTTCTGGTCCTGAATACGGCATGTGGCTGACCGTAGTTTTTAAAAATCTGTATGATTTCTTCCTACACATGAATTCCGGCGTGCGTGTTAAAACCAAAAAAAAGAAAAACTTTATGTTTAATTACCCGTGTGATATCATCATGCAATCCGCTAACAAAGAGCCTGCACGGAACAACAGCTTCCCTGATAAATAACAAATACGTGACTGTAGCTTAAGTCTGCACAAACAGTCCCTTTCAAACATCTCTATCGAGTTGACTCTTACCGTTTACGCTATAAAGGTGAAACACAGACAAAAAACACATACCTTTCAGCACATGGCAAACAACTGAGTAAAGGTGGTCCTGGTTTTGAGGGGCAACTCTTATCACCAGTGTCATCCTGTAAGGTGTGGTTGAAACCAATCCAATGGCCGTAGACTACACGAGCCGCATTCCCACTAGAAGGTCGCTGTGTTTTTCGTTTCATTCCGTACAGCCGTGTTGCCGGAAAGATTCGCATTAGGTTGGAGCCCAATTTTTTTTTCATACTGAAAGCCTTTGATTGTTGTACACCAACTGTTGCACTCTTGAGCAACCAACGTGTGTAAAAATGTTGTGGAATAAAGCAGTAAATAGTTAGGTCAAATACATTAATTTACTGTCATCTTCACTCTAGTCTGTTGTACAACAGAAAAGAAATGAAGAGTCACAAAAGTCAAACAGTGGAAACACTTGGTCGTATGGTTTACTTGGAACTGTTTCAGGCTTTCAGCCGTTCCACTACTGGTAAAGAACGGTGGCACCACGAGGTAAGAATCGTTTGCTTGTCCTCCATCTTAGCATGGGCTGGCTGGAGGACTGGACTGCTGTATCATAGACCACTGCCAATTTTAGGCAGCCAGCCTAAAACCATGCGAACGACAAGCTCACAAATGAAGAATAATGCTTTCGTAATTTCGTTACCACTCAAGTTTTACTTGGCTGGTATAACTCAAAGAATTTTCACCCCAAAGATTTTATAAATTTATTTATTTACGTGTTTGACAACTTAATATTTGTCAGGGAGGAGGAGAGAAGTTGTTAAATTTTTTGGTTTACTTTCCATGATCAATAAATTAAAAATAAGAGATCCGATTTGGACGTTTCGTCTGCTAATTCTTGAAAATAAAATTAAACGTAAAAAGTTAAATTTAAGCGAAAAACCTTCCTTTCCGTATATTTCCCCGTGGAAAGTATGACTGACCCGGACAGCCAGCGCACCAAGCGGATTTTATTTTCAAGATTTAGCAGACGAAATTGCTAGCAGACAACAGTTCGTAGGCCTCTTATTCTGTTGAAGTATTGACAATTGTTTTTTTCTATCGAGTTTAGTCGTTTACCCGGTGTTCACCTTGAAATGCCCATGTTCGTTGGACAACGTGCAAGGCACGGCATTCCAAATACTTGACATCCCTGGCTGGCCCGCGACGTTTCTTTCTTCGCAGGGCAGGCAGCTACACAAAGTGGGCCCTACACAAGCCTCGCGGTCACAAAGTGGGAAAAGTTGTTGGGATTCAACCTCCGCCTTCTTCCCTTCACGCATTCTCCCATGCGGTGGATCAAGCAGTTGAGACTGAAACTGCACCGAAAACAACGTCAACTAGCGCTATCGCAATTTCCCCTTGGCGACTCATTGTCCACCTACTCTGTAAGCATTCAACATTTTCCTGTGAACAGTCATTGCTTTGCTATCATAATGTAAGTTGGTAGATTCGGGATAAGTCGATGCGGCATCAACTTCATTAGCTGCGACGTGTAAACTCCAAATGGGGCTGGCATAACGGCTAAGTAGAACGAACAAAAAGGTAGTCTCCACACGTCACGTTTGCATGCTCGTCGACAAATCGCTCCCCCTGTAGATGGTAGGCGTACAAGAAAAGTTATATACATGGTAATGCTTTAATTGCCTTTTGATTTTCACGACAATGTCACCTTTTAAACAAAATTGGAAAAAAAATTTCATTTCTTCCCATCTCTGTCTCGTAGGCTCGTTTGCTTACCGGTAAGCGTCACTAGGCCAACAGTGCTTCCCCTGTGCACCTGCCGCTGTTAAATGTCACTCACTCGTTCAGCATAACGTATGTCTGACTGCTTTTTCATTTAATTTCCCCACGTACGAAACACTGCATTGGGCTACACAGAAATATTTCGGTAACTCCAATGTGTCAACGACAAATAAAGTAAAAAAAAAAAAATCGGGTGTAAGAGGCGGTTGCTACAAAAGTAGGAAAAAAATTTACTTGTCGGAAACACCAGATGCTGTGACCTTTAAGACAAATGACAAAAGTACCTTATTGCTTTTCCATTGTGCAGGCCGGAAAATGTAAAGGAGTTATTTGATTTGAACAAGTCTAATCTCTAATTGATTTCTATTTCAATGTTAGGTCGTTCATCCTATCGCAATTGCACAGGTCATATACGAAAAATGTTGCAAAAACGATGTGAAAAACCACGACCGGCCTAGAGCTGGAAATGGGCGAAAAACCCACTCCGCGGTTAGCGACTCGCCGAATACTAGGCGGGGCGTTTCATTTGCGGCTCTCACGACGATCCCCTTTTTGTAGTCTTTCATGTTGTGTGTTTTACACGGAATTTTTTTTATGTCGACGATTGTAGAATTGTTTTTTTTTGTATTGTCCCATCCAAACACATTTCATCGAATGATGTTGGGAATATTTAATTGTCCCCGCTGTTAGCGACTCGCCGCATACTGGGCGCGGGGCGTACACTTCAATATCAATGTCCCAGATGATCACTTATTCCTTTTTTACTTCCAGCGAGTCAGAGCAAAACATAACAAAATAACTAGGCTACCGGCCGATAGGATAACGGTGTAAGCACCAATGGTCTGGCTGTCTTTGAAGTCGAAGTGCCCGTCGCACAATTGTTGATTGTAAAACATTTCGACCAACCCCTTCGACACAGTAATCATATGCTTTTCTATTGTTGTACTGTACATACTTTGAATAGAATTGGACAAGAATTCAAAATAAACTTAAACAAAAAAACTCCGTAAACTTGACACAAGATTTAAAAAAAAATTTGTAAACATATCAAACGGGTGTATTGAGAATTATGAGGAACATAATAAAAATGTATAAGACAGAACGATAGAAAGATTGAGAAGGAAGAGAGAATGTAAGCATGGGGTAGGTATATAAACCAAAGTTTTGAGGAAAAATAGGTTTTAGAGCTGGAGAATGTAAGCGTAAGCTATACAAACGGAAAGAAAGTGATAATGGAGCTTTCGGACTAAACGACATTAACTTTTCTTTAATTTTTCTTTGGCACACGCATTGATTTTTTATTTCCCTATTTTTTTTTCTGTGGAAAAAAGGAAAACGATTACACAGTTGAAGATAAATGGAAGAATTTAAAAAAAATATGTTAGCGCCACAGACATGTATGACCGTAACAGCGTACGTAAACTTTTTCCAACATTTTTTCTTTGTTGCTTCACACGTAATACTAATAGTGTTGAGGGAGAAGATCATCAGAACTCCGATAACAGTGCCGCATACCCGATATTAAATCAGCGAGAAAGAGGTCATACAGATATGACAGTATATAATTGCCTTGCGGACAATGTGGTCGAAATGCCACTGGCAAAAAAAAAAATCCCATGAAAACAACTAACGCCACAGAACATTGAAGAAATTGAGGCAAAAGAAAGGAAAGAAATAAGAAATGAAACTACAGACAGCATACGGCGAATCGATAAATATCGTACTAAACCAATCCGTGACGCATCTATCTGTCTCACACAAATACGAATACGATCAAGTGTTTCAACGCAAAGCAAGCCCCAACGCAAGACGAGTCTCGTCTTGCGGTTACATTGCCCAAAACGTCGCTCGGCCATGATTAAGATACTCTTAAGGCGGCAAAGCTACTGTTTGTCTCTTCCGAAATCCAAAAACAAACAAACAAAAGATGCATGGGCTATGGCACATCTTTTCCATAGAACAGTAAATTGGGATATTTTCCTTCACCAAACTTGTCTTCATAAGAAACATCGCATTTTTTCTAGTGGGCCGGACTCGAGGAGTGACTGGGTGTAGTCTAGTAATGACATCAATCCTACTGAGCAGCGCTGCAATCGACAAAGGCACGCTTGATGGCATCTAATTTCTCTTGTCGAATGATCGCCGACAGTACAGATGACGAATCTAAATGCAACATGATTACATAATTATTCAATTGAGTTAAGTACGCATAAACGCACACACCCACACATGATATGTCTAGATAGTTCACGATTCCTCCTTTACAGTATATCGACTACTTGTTACCTTTTAAGAGTTCAAAAAGACGTTTAAGTAACCCACGTGTCAAAGAGCCGTAGTCCATAGTTTTTTGGCTTTCATTTTCCAACTTGAGGATGGCTTCCACATTTCCACACTATGGTACGAAGGCACCACATAAAAAAAAACAAGTTTAGAACGGTTTGCCATCCAGGCTGGTCAATGCAATACAGTCTAGGCAGGTTTAATAACGTACAGTCAGCAACTTTACGGCGTAGTAGATGAGAAAAGCACCACAATCCTGCGATCCAGGTGACTGTGTTGGAACCTTAACGGAAATCGTGTGTACAGGGCACAGCAGTTTGACGACTTCTGGGCGCTGCCGACGACGCAGGGCTTTCTCTACATATGCCTCGACGCGGCCAATCACAGTCTTGTATGCTGTGTAGTTTTTGGCAATAGAATCGTACATAGTCAACGACACCCTGAAAGATGGGAGAAAAAAAAAACAAGAGTGAAAAAATGTTCTTAAAAGATAATTAATTACAGAATTACTTCGGTAACTTCTCGTCGTAGGCAACATGGTATAACAACCAATGGTTACCAGTGCAGACAGGAATCAATGTGTTGGAATAGTCCAACACGTCTTTGCAGCGGTCGTTTGTTTTCGGGAGCAAATTCACGCCGAATTCTTCCCCATCGCTTCTTCACGCGTGACATGTGATATAAATTACAAGAGTATTGTAGTTCAAAGTATTTTTGCTTAAGTATAACGGTAATAAATAATATCAACAGCACCACATAGCGCAGTGGTGTCCGGTAATGCCCAACCAAACGGTTAGCCTCACCAGATGAGCTAAACAAAGCAAAGTACGATTACATACGTTAGCAGCTTGGTATAAAAATGCGAAGAGCAGACATGTGTTTGCGGTAGCTTCTCGGAAAATTCGCGCGTCGCGACAGCCAGAAAATAATCAATAAGACTGCAAACAACCAAAAAAACCAACAACCAAGGAGATATTAAAAAATTTGACGACTGACCAAAGCAATAACGGAATAGTACTTGTCGTTAAACGGATTCCCAGCTTCCAGTAGTTGAATGTCAGAGTACGACAGCCAAGTGGGCACACTACCGCCATGATTCACCGAACCCTGAGGCCCATCATCGACCTCAACAACCCCCAACGAAGTGAGTGTGTCAATGGACAGTGAGACATCAGGTTTTGGTGTGGCAATGACGGCCACCGACGAAACGTCGCGAGGCCCATCACGAGTAGCATTGTCGGCTGCCAATACGTCACAACCGTCACCTGACAAGCCAAACAAAATACGTTACGCAAACAACGGTTTGGGCGCAAAGGCCTAACATGACTTACCACTACTCGTCGCTGGAGCACAGTCTACGCCCACGTTACTGCATACTTGTTCGTCGACAATTGGCTCACAGTCGGGAGAAGGAACAAAATGCGAATGAAACGCTGCACGCACCCATGCTTGCGGTTCGCCGTTGTCTCGACACATACACTCATATTGTGGGATATACCGCTTCCATTGCGGCATGACAAAATTGATGGCTTCGGCAATGTTTTGTCCCGCATTGACTACCATGTGGTAGGCACCAGGGAAAGTGACAACATATTCGCCGACTTGCTGCCTAATGCAGTGAAAGGGTATGTTGTTGATGCGTAAGACCTGCGGCATGACCACGCAAGACTTGTGGCTGGATAAACAGATGGGGTGTCAAAGAGTGTCAAGCATAAGACAACAAGAACAGTGGCTGGGTAACAGTACAGTCACTCACCAATCAAATCGTGGGCACTCGGCAAATTCTTCTGGAAAAAGATGCTTCAGAAGTGCACGTACACGTTCGGCATACCGTGCAGGTACTCTAGTAACGTACAAGTAAAAAAGAAAATATATACTTTACTGCTGTAGAAAAATGAATCCCAATCAAACCCCCCCCCCCCCCCCGAAAAAAAACCGAAATTTCAAGGAAAACACATACATGATCCAATACTTGTCCGCTCCGTTATGAAGAAAATTGATGCTTGGTAGGTTCAAGTTTTCCACGTGCAAGCCGGTGTGGCTCAGAGCCTCACCGAATAGCAGCTGACTTTCATTAACACCATCCATAACTTGTGCTGGATTTTTCAAATACGACGAAAATGTTGACCGTAAATTCGGCAAACTCCTAGAATAATTGGGAAAAAAAACACAAACACATAAATAAAATAAGAATCGGTGTATCCAACACGTTACGTGGAAGCTCTAACTCACCACTGTAACCATAGCTAACGATACACTACATTTAACGAGTAAACATGTTTTTAACTCACCATGGATGTTCAGCGTCTACAAACAGAGTTCCATTCTTGTTGGCGACGTACTCTGAAAAGCGCCCTTCTTGCAACAGGTCATCAAACTTGGTGTACATATCAGTCCAACAACTTTTCCCATCGTCGCGCATACCAAAGCCTACTTTATACATCGAAGGTTCCACGCCTTTCGCAATGAAAGTCGCAAGCGGTTCAGAACTTTGATCTACGTTGAAATCTTTGTAAACACCTTCCGCCTTTTTCTCGTACATTTGCATAAAAGGAGTTACTGTAGGCTTCTTTATCTCCTTAGCCTTCTTCACTAACTTGTTACTCAACCTTGGTTTCGTTGGTGGAAGTACCTTGACTCCTCCATTATTGTGGGAATATCTCTTAGCAGCTCTTCCCACATATGGCAAAAAATCCTGAAACTCCTTCTCATTAGGACGCAATATAACGACGTCCTCATTGCAAACGGCTAAAGAAATAAAAAAAAATCAATGGTTGGTTGTGCCATGTTGTCCGGTGACTGACCCCGACAGTAAGAAACAGAAATAACAGTACCCACCAATTGCTAGTAGTTTTTCATACTCGCTTTTTGCCTTCACCTCTTCCCACCATTTTTTTCTTTTGGGACAAACGGTGCGGTGGTGCCGACCACCTCTGCAAAACGCGCACATTTGATTTTCGGCCTTGTGAAATCCTTTTACTATACCCTTCTTCAGATTGATTTCTTTAAATAAGGCGGCCTTTTCATTTCTGGCTTTAACCCGTTGCCTAAATAGTCTGCGCTTGGCATTTTTAACTTCAAAGACAAAACAGACAAAAAAAAATTAATCCAATGAAATGCGAAGGTACGCACGAAAAATCCATACCTGCTGTATTCGTTTCCAATGTAGAAGAAACACTGTCACACGTCAAAACACCTTGACGTCTACCATCTTCAAGCACACCGGCATCAACGGATAATACCTCCACCGGCGCATTGGAAACGTCCTCGTTCTTTTTAGACGGTATTTCCCAAGCCTCCAATAGTTGCAGCTCGGCTTGGGTAGATGGCAGTAAAACCGAAGGGTAAAGAGCGTGGGCGACTGCAACAGCAACCCAATTCCACAAGACCAAAATAAGCAACGAACAATGACATTGGTTAAAAAAAAAAAGGTTATACAAAGCACTAAAAGTAATCAAATGCTTGAAAAGCAAACGTTTCTCACCCTCGCCGACGGATACTGCCGCATCTTGCTTCGACGCTCGTTTTCGGCCTTTAACCGCAGGCCTGGACGTACCACTACCGTCTGCAAGGGCCGCGGCCGCATACCCATTTCAATAACCAAAATGATCAACGAACAAAAGTCGTACGAAAATAATAAAATCAAAAACTATTATACAAACCACTAAAAATAATCAAGCGCTTGAAAAGCAAAAGTTTCTCACCCAAAACAGCAGATGCTGCCGCATCTTTTTTCGACGCTCTTTTTCGGGATTTAACTGCGGGACTGGACGTACCACTACCGTCTGCAAATGCCGCGGCCGCATACACATTTCAATAACCAAAATGATCAACGAACAAAAGCCGTAGGAAAATAATCAATCAAAAACTGTTATACAAAGCACTAAAAATAATCAAATGCTCGAAAAGCAAACGTTTCTTACCCTCGTAGGCGGATGCTGCCGCATCTGTTATCGACGCTCTTTTTCGGGATTTAACTGAAGAGCTGGATATACCACCACCGTCTGCATGGGCCGCAGCCGCTACGCATTCATCATAACCAGAATTATCAACAAACAGTCGTTGGTAAAAATAATAAAACAAACAAAAGCTATTATACGAAGCACTTGAAACAGCCAAACGCACGTAAAGCAAAAGTTTCTCACCCTCGCCGCCGGATACTGCCGCATCTTGCTTTGACGCTCCTTGCTTTGACGCTCGTTTTCGCCATTTAACTACGGGATTGGACATACCACTGCCGTCTGCTTGGGCCGTAACCGCCTCCGAATTCAACGAAACCAGAGAAACCTCTGAGGTAAATGCCATTAACATCGATTTAAGAGAAAACAAACAATATATATATGTATATAATGGCGGAAGAACAAATCGAATTAAAATGCACAAAGTTTGCTGTAACCAGCATATTTAACATTTTCAATGTGCCAAAAACACAATCAATCGAAGAACGTAGTGCGGCTTAAAAAGCTTAAAACATTCTTGAATTGTAAAACTACAAACGTTTTAGAAACACTAGAGTGTATGAGTTCCGGTCCTGGACAAATGAAATGTTAAGATAAAGTAGACGCTAGAAAGTCTCCACCGACAAAGTTAGCAATTTGAAAATAAACCTTAACAACTTAAAAAATAAATCTTAAAACCTTAGCAACTTAAAAACCTCTGCCACAGAGTTTGAATATAAGAAGCAAAACTTGGCGACTAAAAGACCTCTGCGACAAATAAGCAAAACTTTGAAATGTAATCTATTACAACAGCTTTGCCCGCAGAGAATCAACACTTGGAACTGACGCGAAGAAATAACACTAAGAAATAACGCTGAGAAATAACGCTGAGAAATAACACTTAGATATAACACTTAGAAATAACACTTAGAAATAGCACTTAGAAATTACACTTAGGAATAGCACTAAGACTCAAAGCTTTGAATCAAAACATAGAAGTAACACTTAGAAAAACACTTAGAACTAAAGCCTCTGCCACAAAGACTGGAAAATATATAAACGCAACAAATGGAATACTGTAACACATGAACCCTAGAATACCTTTGGAATTGACACCTAACATATCAAAAATAGATAAAGAATGCAGCAGTTAATATATAACAAATTTGTTAGTAGCCTAACGCTGACATTCGGATCCTGAACGTCTTCAATGGATCCAACCAGCACAACGCACTATAAGTCATCTTCAACAAATTCGGTATGGAGCAACAAACTGTGACGTCTGTGGCACACAGATGTGTGACAAAAGTTGGCAGAGCTTTCCGGCGCTTAACGAAATCCACTTTTTTTCTCTTTCCCTCTTTCTACCTCTTAACTTCATTTACCGATTTGAACGTTTAACAAGCGTCAACTGCTCAACCCAGCAACCCTTTCCCACAGAAAAGAAATGAATGGGGGCAAAGTAATTTTAAAAAAAAAAAATTTAGGTAATAAAAAGGAAGAGAGCAAAAATAAAGATAAAGAGAGAGAGTGGCCGGCCGCCCGCCTAGAGCGGCCGAGATAAAGCGCCCGTCATGTCGCAGCGAGCCACAAGTTGGCCGAGCTTTCCGGAGCTTCGTGTATTGTCCACTCTCTTTCTCTCTCTCTCTTTTTACCTCTTCAATTGGTTTCCCGATTTTGACGTTTTGCAAGCGTTAGCTGCTCAACCCAGCAACCCTTCCCCACAGAAATGAAATGAAAGGAGGCAAAGTAATTTAAAAAAAAAAAATTAGGAAATAAAAAGGAAGAGAGTAAAAATAAAGATAAAGAGAGAGTGGCCGGCCGCCCCCCTAGAGCGGCCGAGATAAAGCGCCCGTCATGTCGCAGCGAGCCACAAGTTGGCCGAACTTTCCGGGGCTTAATGAATTGTCCACTCTCTTTCTCTCTCTCTCTTTCTACCTCTTCAATTGGTTTCCCAATTTTGAAAACGTCTACTATTTCACCCAGCAACCCTTACCTCCCGCCCGCAAGTGAAATGATTTGGAGTATGGAATTAAAAATACAAAATTTAGGATACGAAGGAGAAATCTAGAGACCCAGCAACCCTTACCCCCGTGAAAAGAAATGAGGTTAAGTATAATGACAACCAATAAGGAAAATGTACAAAAAGATAGAGCCAAAAAAGAGAGTAATATGAGTCATTTACCGTTCAATTTAGGATCAACATTGGTAGAAGATTGGCGCACCGGCCAGGCACAGCCAGGCACCCCAGAGTCATCGTGCCCTGAAGCCATTTGTCTTATGATGGCCGGCCAAGGGTTGAGCAGCGAAGTGGAGAAGAATCCCTATTACTCAAAGAGTCGTGAGCCACGAGGTGAGACTTGAATCCCCCACCCCAAAAGGCAGCCAGATACTGTATACATGAAAAAAAAGAAAATTAGTAACAAAGCACGACTTAAGCAAAATAAAGATAAACCAGCAAGGCAATCACGAGAGGTACGTGGAAAATACATGGCCAACAAGCTTCCAGCACGGCCGCCATTTTGGATAACTTTCATCAGACCATTAAAAAGAAGGGGGGAGGGGGGGGGGTGGGAAAGGCTATGCAGTGCAACAAAGGGCCTGCAAGAGGGAGAAGGGGTTGGAAACCAAGCCAAATCGACAAACTAGCAACAACGATCGAATTTCCAACTCCACCATTGCAGCTACAATCGAGCAAGCTCGTCTAGAAATTCCACCCGCGCATAACACGACCACACACACACTTACAGATAGTTTTTGAAACCAAACAAAAGGGGAAAAAAATCGAGACATGATCGTGAGACAAAATGGCTTACCCAGCACACGTGAAACAACGTATGGCAACGACATCCAAATATAAAATACAAGACGTCTATTCAGGGGAGCGTCACGTGCAAACTGCTAAATTGTAATGAGAGCCTCGTGTCGACCACGAAAAGTAAGAAAAAAAAACCCGAGAGCCGCTGGAACGTCTCAACTCTACTACAGTCCAAGCCACACTGCTGCGAGCCTGCGAGCTCTGGTACTGGAATGTTCCAGAAAGCAGCGCCACCACTTTCTCACAAAGAAGAGTGAAGCGCGCGATGACTCACAAAGGATGGGGAGCAAGGAGGAAGTGGGAGATAGCCAGTAGGTAGAACCGTGAAACAAATGAAGACCGGCGATGCGTGCAGTAGCCTAGAGCAATGGAATTCACACTTACCTGTTCAACAGCATCTTTGTCGTAGATGTCGTCGTTGTGTAAAAAAAACACAACGAATAGCGTTGCTACCTTATTCAGAAAATTGTAACAATTCAATGCACTATGCAACTTTTACACATTCAAGGGTTCGTGCAACAGCATAGTTTGCGAGCGCTAAGCTCTTTACTTGCCGGCAGTGTGGCTGTTGTGAGTGACTCTTCTTTTCTGAGCTAAAACTTACACCTACATCATTCCAAAAACAAGATAATGGTCATTTGTTGGCTTCGAAAATTTAATTCCACGTTACACAATCAGAGTGTAAATCAAATGTACTTTAGACATGTCTTTCAATAATTCCTGAATGAGATTCAACGACACACCAAAACTAAATAACTACCGTGTTTAAAAGCACACTGGACGCTTTTGTAAAGTTTCGAAGATAACAGTCTCTGACGTAAATTAAACGTCTTAATCTAAATCATTTCAATAGTACGACGGTAACACAAAAGAATTCCACAACATTAAAATAATGGGTGTTCCATCAAGATAAGTGAACGAAAGTTGAGCTGCATTCCGTGTATTGAACGGCTTTCAAGCTACTGCCCGTATGTGCTACAGTCAACAGCCTACACCGCACACCGCCTCGTTACATTAAAAAAAGGAAAAAAAAAATGGTGATACATGAAAGAATCATAAAAAAATATGCTCGCCACGGACATTTGTGACCGTCACAGCGTACGTAGACATTTTCCAACATTTCTTCTTTGTTGTTTCCCAGGTTATATTAGTAGTGTTCAAGAGGGAATATATTCGAACTCCGGTAAAGGTGCCGCATGCCCGATGTTGACTTCGGGAAAGAGATCATACCCCGTTTCCGATTGCCAGTCGTAGTCTACATTTCAACACATTAAGAAGCAAGCGACCACAACAAATCAATACTATTCATTTGGGGGGGGAAAAAACTATAAATCAAGCGACAACCCGGCAGTGGTTGCTTCCTCAAAAGCAGCTTTGGGTGATTTACCTGTACAGCTGAACGAATGCTCTTCGGTACCGACCAATAAACCGGCGAATCTCGATTCCTGCACCACTTCAACTCTTTCATGGGAACGCAAGCCACCGGCAGAAGGCAATGCAACAACTTGAGTACCTGCGACTCCCCCTTGTGCCAAGTGAGATTTGCCTCGCTGTTTTGACCATTCCCGCAGTGGTAGTAGCTCTGCACCTTCGGCAGCCGCTGTTGGAGAAACAGTAAAGCAAAACGAAAAAATATTTAAACAAAAAGGTGAAAAAATTTCAATTTGCCAATGGACAAAGCTAACCTGAAATGGAAACTTCGCCATCACGGTGACGCGGATGAAAAGAGTGACACAATTTAGCCACGCCATCAGTTCCACTAGTGTCGCTCAATTGGGCCGGGTCCACAATGTCCTTCTCCCTTCTTTTTTTCTCACTTTTCTCACGTCTATCAGAGTACGCCTTGCGAGTTTCACCTCTGCTCCGCGATGAGCGATAATGGTCGCGCTCCTCAGCATTTCCAGTCTTGTCGCCATCACTTCGAACCTTGGGTGAAGGCTTGCTGATCGTATCCAAATCACAACGAGAACTGTTTAGATTACTTGACGTCACGTTAATTTTTTCCACTGCTACGGAACGAGAACGAGTTGCACCGTTGTCAGCATTCTCCGTAATCGCATGGCGGGTACCGTTTTCGGTTCGATCAAGACTGCACGATTCAATTACCGGGATCATGTCCTTGCTGCTTTCAAGGGATTGTTCCTTACGCCAATCGGACAAACCATTGTCAGTTAGGTATTTGTTTGACATCTTGACCAATTCATCTGGAAAAACAAAATAAAAAAAAAAACATTAACTCAGATAACGTACACAGCGACATAAATTTTTAGCTGGTGGTTAACAAATGAAATTTTCTAATTACCAGGTGACAGCCGCTTTTTAACTATATCCAGATATAGTCTAGAATTGTTGACATTAGAAATATTCAATATCAAAGTCCGGTATTTCTTCACATACTTGACTTCATCAAGACTCTTATGGAACGCTTCTTCAATTTCCACGGCGACTTGTTCAACTACGGCATGGTCCGTCTCCTTGTCTTTTGCTAGTTGCAAACGCTTCCACAAAGATTCCGCCAACTTACATCTCACATTTGACCTTTGGTCCTCACTGTTGGTCTTGAAGAAGTTAGTTTTAGCCGGTTTGACTTTCGACGAAAATGAATCGGTTAGATCCGTCGAGGTTGACGGCCTAGGCTGACCAACCAAAAGTGTCGGTGGCAATCTACGATGTGACTTTGAAACGTGCACTTTACCCTTTTCTCTTGACGAAAATGATTGCCGGCTGTTTTTGGGAACGGTGAATGAGTTCCGGGTGTCAAGACTCGACGTGGCCGTGGTAACCTCACTGCCAGAAGGTTTTGACATTTCCGAGGCGGTTGCTCCTTCTCTGTTGGTGTTCAAGGGTTCCTTTCGAACCGTCTTGAATTTGGACGACGATGAATCGGTTAGATTCGTCGAGGTTGACAGGCTAGGGTGAGTGCCGAGTAGTGGCGGTGGCAAGCTACGAAGTGACAAAGTCATTGAAACGTCCACTTTACCCTTTTCTCTTGACGTAATCGATTGCTGGCTGACTTTGGGCACGGTGGATGGTTTCCGGGTGTCAATCGATGGCAAAGCATTATTTCTACGAGTCACTTCACCTACTCCTTTTGAAACTATCGCCGTCGTTTGATGACTCGTCATTTGGACATTGTGCACCAAATTTTCCCCAGACCCACTTGGCAAAAGCTCCATTGTCACAAGAGACGGCGTGATGTTTGGCGAAAAGCGGGAGTGCGAGGAAATCTGCTCCTCGGATGCGGGCACGTGTTTGATCCGTTTTGGGGCCAACCTATCTCCCGCTGCGGAATTCCTTTTAGTTCTTGAACGAGTTGCTGGCCCAATGAAAGAGTCAGGCTCAAGTCCGGATAATGCAGCCGTCAAACCATGTCTGGTGGCTGTTGTCGTCATAGGTGCCTGCTCCGAATCGCAGGGAACACAACTAGCGAACGTTGCTTCAGAAGGCGTTTCACCTTTGCTGCAGGAAGCCCTCGCCGGCGATGTAGTAAAGTCAAGTGATCCATCAGCAGTCGTCGGCTGTAAAGACGAAGATTTCCGCTTCGACAACTTTGACAGACTGTCGGCTTTGACAGGGCAAACGCCAGGGTTGTTGGCTTGAAGTGGTCTGTGCAAACTTGTCGTACCATGCGGGATATTGGCTGAGCCTGCCGCAGTGGCTGTCGCTTCTTCCAGTGTTGTCTTTTCAACGGGCTCAATAGCACCAATTGCTTTTCGACTGGACACCTTACGTTTCTTGGGTTTCAACTTAGCTGTAAGCCAGAGTGGGAGTTTAATTACCGGCATACGTATAACCGCAATGCCCATGAGGTAGTCGGCCGTGCGACCATCTTCAAAGCCTATAGAACAAATAGTTGTAAGACAGACCGTTGGCGTTAGAGAAAGGAAAACGTTTGCCCGAGGCACGAGGATACAACCACAGAGCTTTCAAAGATTACTTACTTGGTTTCACGTAGTACGACAAGAGCCAAGGCATCGGGCTCTCTTTGCTCAGCGAAGCCACAAAGATATCTTTAAAGCGCCCGGGCAGCGGTGCACCTGCAGCGACACGAAGAACGGCGTGCGAGTTCTTTTCCGTTAGCCAGTCGTACAAATCCATGTAGCCGGCAATTTCATCAGCGGTAGCAGGAGTGATTTGAAACACAACAATAATTTCGGAAATCAATCGTTCCACCGCCTCCAAATAATTCCAAACTGTTGCCGATGCCACAGTGCCGAAAACCAGCAAAGAATTGGGCAGTTCCGAGTCTTGCAGAGCCGACCTGGTATTGTCCTAAAGTCAAGCGGCAAAATATAAAAACAAAAAAAAATTAAAGTGGCGTAGTCTTGATAATGTGCATACGTAAACTTACGACTACGCTGTGCATGCCAACCCTGATATCTCGGTTTCGGTAAACGAGTGCTCCATTCCAAAAATTCCTTTCAACGTTGGATAACGTAATTGTTGAGTTTCTCTCGGCACTAACACCAAAGCTCCGATTTACAGTAGCGGCATCCGAATGTGTATCCACGGTGAAAGTCATCGTCGATGCCTGGTCACCCAAAACCAAATCACGTGGTGGGCTAGCGTTGGTGGCCGTTCCCCGCTCAGCTGCAGCGACTGCCACTTGACCGCTTCCGTCCCGTCTTCGACGAGTCGCACCTGCCAAAACTGGTGGCCCAAAAGTTGAACAAAACTGGGCAACTTGACGAGAGTCACGCGTCATTGTGCTACCAGTAAGTGGTTTTTCGAATATTGTCTTCGGACGACCGTGTTCTTCATAGCCCACGCGTCCATTAGGGCTCCCAGATACATAATCTTCCCACATCTGTTGAATAGACGCCAAAAACCAAGGAAAATCCTTGAAGATCGCCGTTTCCGCATTTACCCAGTGGATATCGTAGACCGCAATCAACTGGTGTCCCCGACTAACCGGCTCAATGAAATGCTTGCAGCAGTCGTAAAATGCATACAAGTAAACGCTGGTGTCGCTGCTGCGGTCAGTATCAAACCGCTTCGACTGCTCGCGGTAGGTAACATTTAAGCTCCCGCCTTGATGACCGCCTTCAACAGGCAGTTGAAGTACCGCAGTGCCGATTTTCATTGCATGCTCACGTGACGGCAGGTAATTCCTGGAACAATTCTTGTCATTGTACAAAACCAATTTTACAAATTTAACAACGATTTGGATGGGGCTAGGAAGGCGTAAGTGTTGGACGACTGCAGACCCCAAATCAAAGTCTCCAATACGCAGATGAGATGTGAGCGAACAAAATGTTTCGAAAATTCGTCCCGGATCCAAACTGGGTCCGAACAAATCTGATAGATTACCGATATCCTATAAGATTTCAAAACTTTAAGACCTAACAACAAGGCGTGAGCAAAAAAAAAAACAATTTTTGGTAACAATACCAACCTGCTGCGAAACTGGAATGGGAACGCATTCACCGTCTGTTTGCCACTGCAGGAAGTGGTGTGCACTGATGTCTGGTAGCACCTTAACGCCACAGGCAAAGTCAATTGACTTTACCTTTTCCGTTACATCGGGATTTAGCAAAACCAGAGAAGACTCTACGGTAAAAGCCATTTCCATTGATTTAAAACGAAACAATATATGTATATGTTTGCGGAAAAACAAATAAAACGAAAATGAATAAAATTACTGTAACCAAAAATTTAGCGAATTACAAAGTGCCCAAATCACAACCAATCGAAGAACGCTGTGCAGCTTAATAAATATACAACCCTATCAGCTTGTAAAGCTACAAACGTTTTAGCAGCACAAAAGTGTAAGTTGGGTTGCGGTCCTAACGAATAGAATGTTAAAATAAAGTACACTAAAAAACCCCTACCGCCAAGATTAGCAACTTGAACATAAACCTTAGCAACCAAAACCTCTGCCACAGAGGCTGAACACAAAAGGCAAACTTGACAACTAAAAAACAGTTGCGGTAAGAAACAAAATTTAGAAATGTAACTTATTACTACAGCTTCGGCCGCGGAGAATCTACACTTAGAATCTACACTTAGAATCTACACTTAGAATCTACACTTAGAATCTACACTTAGAATCTACACTTAGAATCTACACTTAGAATCTACACTTAATCAACACTTAATCAACACTTAATCAACACTTAATCAACACTTAGAACTAAAGCCTCTCCCACAGAGACTGAAAAATATGTAAACGTAACAAATGGAATACTGCAAAACATAAACCCTTGGTTACCTATGGGATGCAGGCTTAACATGTCCAAATTGGGAAAAATGGAGCAATTAACGATGAACAACAAATTTGTAACTCGTCAATCACGGACGTTCAGATCCTGACCGTCCTCAAAGGATCCGGACAGCACAACAAACTGACACTCAGCTTCAACAAATTCGGTATGAGGAAACTAACTGTGCGGTCTATGGCACAAAAAAGAAAATCTTCCAGATTAACCCATCTTCTGATGTTACACCCCAGAAACCCTTCCCCACGTTAAAACAAATGGGATTAAGTATAATAATTTCCAACTACAAAAATGTACAAGAAGATAGAGCAAAAAAAGAGAGCAATATGAGTCATTTACCGTTCAATTTAGGATCATCGTTGGTAGAAGATTGACGCACTAGCCGGACACGGCCAGGCACCCCAGAGTCATCGTGCCCTGAAGCCATTTGTCTTATAATGGCCGGCCAAGGGTTGAGCAGCGAGGTGGAGAAGTATCCCAATTACTCAAAGAGTCGTGAACCACAAGGTGAGACTTGAATCCCCCACCCTAAAAGGCAGCCAGATACTGTATACATGAAAAAAGAAAATTAGTATCAATGCACGACTTGAGCAAAATAAAGATAAACGAGCAAGGGAATGATGAGAGGTACGGGGAAAATAATTGGCCAACAGATTTCCAACACGGCCGCCATTATGGTTGAGTTTCGTCAGACCCACCAAAAAAGAACGGGGGGGGAGGGGGAAGGGGAGAAAGAGACTACGCAGTGAAACAAACGAGCTGCAAGAGGGGAAAAAGTAGGAAACCAACCAACCAACTCACACCTATCAACAACGATCAAACTTCCAACTCCACCGTTGCAACCACACACACACACAAGCAATCTTGTCTAGAAAC
Organism: Daphnia pulicaria; assembly: GCF_021234035.1. Classification (NCBI taxonomy): domain Eukaryota; kingdom Metazoa; phylum Arthropoda; class Branchiopoda; order Diplostraca; family Daphniidae; genus Daphnia; species Daphnia pulicaria. Next base: position 6,387,111 of record NC_060917.1, read on the forward strand.
TCGACCCGCGCATGTCAAATACCATCCACACAGTTACAGAGAGTTTGAAAAACCAGAGAAATAGGGAATCATAACAAAAGACGTTTATGAGACAAAATGGCTTACCCAGCAGACGTGGAACAACGTATGGCAACGATATTGTAAAAAACGCCTATTCAGGGGAGCGTCACGTGCAAATTGGTAAATTGTAATGCCAAACGGTTATGCCATTGTAAGATACCAAACGGCCGAAGTGCGATCCAGTCAGGGGATCCCTTCGCGGGTCCTAACCATTCAGGCCACACACACACACACAATGAACACACCATTACCTTGAGTGAGTACGAACGTGAAATACGCCACGCCACGTGAAGAACCGGGAAGAAACTCTGCCAGTGCTGTGATGAAGCCGATCGGAGAGGAAAAAACTAAAAAACGGAGCGAAGCTGTGGTGTTGTGCGCGGCGAAAAAATTCTAACTGCCTCGTGGTGACAAGCTCCGCCCTTCCCCCTTCGTCTCCGATTCCCTTCCCCCCCCCCCCCCCCCGCGAAGTTGCCAAATCCAATTTAAGGGAAACACTTTTGGCGGCCTTCAAAACGGCAACTGTCGCAAAACGCTTAACGGCCTTAATTACATACTAAAGAGTAGCGGATATCAGAGCTATAGTGCCCAAACTTTGTTGCGTTTGCAGGTTTAAGAACGCACCTGGAATTGGTGGAAATGTCAGCAACAGTTTCGCGTTGTCTGCTTGTCACAGTGTCACTTGTCATTTTTTTTCCCAAAAGTCAGACAAGTGTGTTAATTGCTGGTTAATTGAGGCTCAAAAGTAAAAATTGGCGTTGTTTGTTAAAAATATTTTGTCTTGGGTAACATATTTTCTTTCTTTATTAAATAAACGAAAGTCAACATTTCTGTAAAAATGTTTGTTTATTTTTCTGTCTAATTACCTCATTCTCATGATGGCAAGAAACATGTACTGAATCAGGTAAATTAATTATTTACTATTAATTTTGTTTTGTAAATGTAATCAACTTACTTTGTTGTTATTGGTTATATAGGGAAGTTGGCTGCACCGACATAAAGACTGGTGGACCCAGCAAAGAAGATGGTTGCTTTCTTCGAGTATACTATCCTAGTCAAATAAAAGTTGTATATTTAAGCAACCTTTTCTCAAATTACTGCTGAACTTTTGTGGTTAATCGATTTACCTCTTTTCTCCAAACGAACAATCATCCTGTTGAGCAAGCTGGCTCCCCCACCAAAAATACGTAGAAGGTTACACCATAGTTCTAGGAATGATTTCTTTCTTTGGCAAGAAGCTGATATCCTGGGCCTTTGGTGTGTAGCGAAATGAAGTACCTGTTTTGGACAAAAGGCTAAAGTAAACTAATTATGATGTATGTGAGCCAGGAAATTCATACATCCCTATAGTGGTAGATGCTGAGCTATGCAATGAACAAAGATTTCCTGTGATTGTATTTTCTCATGGTCTTACTGCGTGCCATACTGCCTACTCAACTTTCTGCTCAGACATATCATCCCATGGGTTATAGTGGCAACTATTGAACATAGGTACTTACTATAAACAAATTTGTTTTAAATAATGACATTCTCAACTAAATCTTAACTTTTAAAAAGATGGCTCCGCTTGAATGACATATAGTCTCGAAACGGAACAAAATAGTAAAGGAGGGTTAGTCGAAAGCTGGATCCCGTACAAACTAATGCAATTTGAAAAAGACGATATGCCATTCAGACACAAACAATTGGAAATTCGTACTCGTGAATGTAGTCAAACTCTAGATTTACTTAAGCTCAACGAAAGTGCTGATATCAAACTTGTTCTCCAAGCCACGGTGGATCTGAGAATTTGAACATTCCCAGAGCCGCAAAGTACGCTATTCATCGCCAAAAAGAAATTATGAGGACCTATAGTTTGTATCGGTTTTTATTTATTTTTAAGATGATAAACAATAAAATAATAAAATAAATTTAAAACAAATATTATGAAATTATAGTTTTATATTGTTCTTTCCGGTTATTCCATAATTATTCTATACGCATTATGGAGTTGCATAAGTATTTTATACTGCTTGGTATTGGTTTGTCAGATCAATACATGAGATCATCAACATTTGTATAAGCTATAAATGGTCTAATGATTAGAGCGGCAGATTGGGATGCGAGAGGACCAAGTTACGATACATATATATAGGTCAGATCTTTTTTTGCTCGGTTTTATTTCCTTAATTTAATCATCCATTTGACGTTCATTGTTGGACGTCAAACATAGTACCAGTTAGGAAGTCCATTGGAGAGAACATTTTCACGCCCATAACAATGAAAAGGACATCCGGCTTGGATGTCCGACCCAAACGAAGCGGACGACTTTGAAACGTCATATGAACTTACGTGTGCTAGGAAAGACACTGCAATAAAAAAGTCATGTATAAATTGAAAACAAAGAGTCTATAAAAAAATAACTCATTTACCTTGCCACAAATATCGCAACAAAATGACTCGTTATTTTGGTTCAAGCTGATTTTCCGACTGTCAGAATTCGATTTCTTGGTACTCTTGAAATTGACAACATCAACATGGTTGATTACTGCATTGACACAGATATCAGCCATTTCTAGTGATAATCCCTTTGAAACATATTGGGCTAAGCTGACGAGTAGGTTTGGTCCTTGTCATTGTTTCCTAAATATAAGAAATTAAAGTCAAGACTTTTTATGGTAATTACTGTTACAGTGCTCCATTATTTCGTTTCTTGCCTTTGCAGTGATTTTTAGAATCTCTTTTACCATTCGCTTCTTCAAAGATAGATCGACCTTCCATGAATAAGTTGTCTACCGTGCCATTCAACTCCTTGAACTTTTGGTAAACTCCTACTTTGTCTTCCAAATTTCCCGTGTTCGGATCGTCACGCAGTTATCAGTGACATACGAAAAATTTGCACGTCATACGTAAAATTTAAAGCTAACGTCAAAAGTTAAAAAAAAAGTCAACGTCAAAGCCAAAAATGTATAAGTCAACGTCATGACTTAACTCACAAAATAAGTCATTGATTTATGATTTAAAATTTAAATTTTTTTTATTATTATTGTTTTAATTTAAAACTGAAGACCCCAGAATCAGTCCACAAATCTTTTACTGTAGAATACGCCATTGGCATTAGTAGTTTTCCCGTTTAACGAAAATTTAAGACGAAAAAAGTTATCTGTCACCGATCCACTACAAAACGCCAAATGACCCCCTAAAATAATAGTACTCGAATATTGCTATTTATTTTAGAAATCCCTTGAATAATATACAAGTGGGTGGCGCCATCTAGCGGTTTCATTCGGCGGAACGCAATGTATCGATTTTTCCCCATTTTACACGTTCATATCGATTGATAATCATTTGCACAATAGCGGGCGGGCCAGCGATAAGCGCTGAAAACGGGCGGGCTCATCATGTTACTCGTCTGACCCAGTCACCGCAGTCAGCCGCAGTCGTTTCCCTTCGCATTAAATAAAAATATATATATATATTTTTGAGCGACGCGCATTCAGTAGCCTTATTTAAGCGCTTGTTAGTTTTTTAATTATGTGATTATAAATAAAACGAAATAAAACGCTCAAACATGCGCTTATCGTGTCAGAATCTCCCGTTTGTAGTACTGGATCAAACTGGCTTTAAAGGGGGTGAAGGCGAAACATGCAGTTAGATTTTTTACCGCCGGCTGCATTTTAAACAAATTTTCCAGTTTTATATCATGAAGCTTACAGAAATAATTACAAATTAACCGATATTTCTGGCCGCCAGATGGTTCTTAACAAATGGGGAGGGGGCAAAAAAAATAGAACTTATGGTTGCAATTTTTTAAAAAATTCAAATAATGAATGAAAGAATGATGAAAAGTTTAACAACGAACACACCTTAAATTAAGCATGTCATTTAATGTCACATTCGGTCACATTTTATTGTAGATTAAATTCGTCATTGATCTAATATCGGTGTTAGATGCTTTTTTGTTAGATGATTTTTTTGGATTTGTGTTTCATCTATTACTGTTTATTAGATGGAAGATTCCTTTTAGATGACAGGTTTGATTGAAGATTCATGTTAGATTATAGGTTTGTTGGTAAAAAGGTACAACGGCACCCCATACCCCATAGGGGCCCTTCGCGCTGCGTTAATCCCTTACATTACCGATATATTTGTACGTTAGATGGTCTCAATCAAACGTAGGCCTATCGGTACATCAAAACATATCTGTAAATCATGAGTGGTACTAACTCTCTTTCTACCTTGAGTAACAGCAAAACTTTATTATTAGCATAAGCAACAAAATATAACAAATAATTAATTATAGTTACGGATAAATCCATAAACAGTTAAAACTTGAAAAAAACCACAGTACCCACCAACACCCACCCATCTTACGCTTCGTTTTTCGTTTAATTTATATTGATATCTGTACTTGAAATAGTAGTGGTTAAACGCTATTTTAAGTTCAAAAGTGAAGTACGGTCAAAAATTCCAAATCGTCATCTATGGGCGAAATTTGATCCAATAGCCTCCCATATGTCAAAAAAGTGTACAGTACAATACTACGAAAAACATGATAAGTTAAACGCTGTTATCTGTTCCGGTCCTGTACGCTATCGGCTAAAAACCAAGGAAATTAAAGTGATAAATCTTTCAATCCTTTTCACCCATCCAGATTGGTGACTCTAAATTGGGCCATTGCAGTAACCCAAACTTCATCGTAAATGTAGCAAGTGAATCAACATTTCTTTAATAACTGTTGATACGTCTACATTTGGCAGCGATATTTCTTTCACTTTGGTTGCCGCACGTGGTATGGGTGATTCAACGATCATTCCCGAACCATCATTAAGTCACAGCTCACTATTGGCTAGTCATCTGACGACGAGCAGGCTCACTAACTGCAAGGACACCAACACAAACCCCCCATTGTCACCATCATCCTTGGATAAAATGTGTTTGTCATTACTTTCAGTAAAGAACATTGTAATTCGCTTTTGCGGAAAATTTCAAGTACTACTCTTTTCACATTGGCAACCACCTGGAAAACTGCCGAATGTTAAAGTCACTGTGTCTTATCAACGGAACGCTATATCAATTTCCACCAAACCATGTGCTGATATTTTGTTACTCAATACTCATATGCCATTTAGACAAGATCTCGTGTGACTTGGGATGGCGAGAAAAAACCTCCACCCCCCCCCCCCCCCCCACCACCCACCTCCGCCGCATGGTCCCTAGGACATGAGCGCCGAGAACTCCTCTTGTAGCGGACAACCACCAGAACCTGTTGCTCCGCACTAGACTAGCCAATTCCACCGTGTACAGCAGCCACCTAAGACAGAACTTTGCAATGCAAAGCGCGGCGCTCAACCGTGAGATTTTCGAAGGGATGGGGGTGATCGACGGTCGCGGAGAGAGTACTAGGCAAAACCAAATGCTGACTGAAAGGACCCAAGAACATTCGTAGTCATCTTGTACGGGAAGCCGAGAATTGCCCCTACCCCCATAACAATCACGTTCGTTCGGACAACAGTAATACTGTAACTTTGAGTGCGTTGCATTGATTTCAGCAAACGTAAAAGCAATCTCCAATCAAATGTATTAGACAAATAAAATCTTAGGTGAGTCCCCGCGAGTTCGTTGGCGGCCTGCCGCACAGCCAGTACTTTTAAAAAATAAATATTACAACGTACATCTTGTGGCGACCCAGCGAACGACGACACCGGAAAAGTGACCCATGTCCTACTCTTGAGTAGCAATCTACTGCTACTAGTATGTGATATGTGATACGCGACCATACGGGAAACGACAGCCAACTGAGGAGAGCACCGCAGCGCGTAAGACATGTTGGTCGCTGTTGTAGTGCGGAACGACTTTCGACAGACCTCCTCTACTCACAGCCGTTAACCCATTAATTAAAAAATAAACACTCGGCAGATTTCGACACCAGCAGCCTAGTTTCACTGGATACTAGTGACCTTTCACCACAGCTTCGTTATCGAATAGTCGGGCATCTTTCTTCCTGCAGTAAAACCCGGGCTAAACATAATCAGATTGATTTCAGTGCAACTCAATCCTCAACTCGCTACCATACCATTGGTACATTTACTAACACGCTGTCGAAAATTTTTTCCACTTAGAATTAGTTACCAAACTATACGTACCGTACTATGGATGGAAGATGTGCGGGTTCGACACTAGCAACGGAAATTATTCTCATCTAAATGACCCACAGATGTGCGTCTACGTGTGTTAAACCACAGTTGTTGGGGTGTCAACCAATGTTACCCGTACACCCTGCATTTTGGGTTAGCCGTCTTGTGTTATTCGATAAAATACGCAGATGGGGCCACGGAGCTGTGGGGCGTGGCGATTAAGCGCATCCATTTCAGTATCCTTTTGACTGTAGACGAGTGGAATAAGAATCGGTTCGGGTTTTTTTACCAGTCTTTTGCCGCAAGTCTCCGACGCAAGACCTAGAGGACGACTTCTGCGAGTGAGTAGCGCAGAGTCCCAAGATATCGACCGTATAACACCTAACACTCACTTTCTCTAACGACACTTTTCCCGTACTGCCTTTGCAGTTGATTAGGAGACCGTCGAAATGCTCAAACACACGCACCAATTAAACGATCAGTGTTTTGACAATTTCGCATTTGTACCACGGTCTATGGTGGTGCACCACTCTACTGCCGCGGTAATTTCAGTTTTTCACGATCTGGGTCTCACGGAACGTTGGTCGATACATCGAGAAACGCTCAGCAGGTACAGCATTGACTTTACCGCCATGGTTTTTTTTTTACTGATAGCAATATGCCTCGTCGCTCTGCTGATGGATTTCTGATAATGTGGCAGGTTTATCGTGGCCGTGCAAAACGGTTATCGTGATCCACCCTACCACAATTGGCTGCACGCCCTTTCAGTGTTCCATTTCGTTTACGTGCTCATCAAGCGACTCCGGCTCGTTCAACAGGAATATGTGACGTAACAAGGCAAAGCCCGGCTGCGTTGACGCAACCACATAATCTAGTAAAAATACTGCAACTTGCATCTTGCACCACTCCGCAGGGACTTGGAAGCCTTATCTTTACTGGTGGCGAGTTTATGTCATGACATTGACCATCGCGGCACCACCAATTCGTTCCAGCTGGCCACCAAATCACGAATAGCCGCCCTGTACAACGCCGACGGATCCGTCATGGAGGTTACAATTAATGACATTTATCGATTTTTATTACAAGCCCCCAACCAGACAGCTTACATAATAATTATTCAACATTTTTCAACTGCCCACGTAAACGCCAATTTGCTTGACGCTATGCATTTTATAGAGACATCACTATGCTAAAACGGTGGGTATATTTAATACTGTGGGTTGCAACATCTTTGAAAACTTGACAGCCGCAGAGTACTGCCATAGCCTGGATCTCATACAGAAATTAATACTGGGTATATGACAAAACCTTGTTTTTCCAAGCGCTATTTTCGGTTTATTATTGATTTTGTCCTTGTTTCGCAGACACTGATGTAACGCGTCATTCAGACCTATACGCAAAGCTGCAACAGCTCTTGAAAGCTGACTTTGTCAAAACTCAAACGAGCCACCGTGAATTACTACTATCACTACTGATTGTTACCGGCGATTTCTCGGAACACACTAAAGGTAACAGAAACTAGTTTTTTACAAACACACCAAGCAATTGCATTTTCAGTGGAGTAAAGCACTTCTAAATCCGTTTCGCAACTCGTTTCACAATAGATTGGAACAATGCCAAAAACACTGCGGTTCGTTAATTGATTCTTTAAACGGCTGACACCTATTAATTGCACCGTTCGTGATTGCTTGCCGCAGATGCTCGTTTACGGCGAATTCTTTATACAAGGCGATATGGAAAAGAAACTCGGGAGGCAACCAGCCGCGATGATGGATCGGGAAAGAGCGTGCATACCTCATCTGCAAATTCAGTTCTACGATAGAGATGTCCTACCCGTTTACTTGTTTGCAATTTTTTTTACCCACTGTTCATCACGTAGCCAAATGAGAGTAAGAAGACTTTTTGTTTGCATTCATTACAAATGTAGGTTACTTGCACGACTGTTTCCCGAAACGACTGTTCTCGTCGAAGCAGTAAGCTGCAATCGTCAGCATTGGGTGACAGCACACGAAAACAGTGGCGCCCACCCGACAACCTCATCACCTGACGTTGTAGAAGAAGGAGCCATCGCGTAGAGTTACACCAAACGACGAGCTTACCAGCAGCACGTGCGGCGCACACACCATAAATACGAACCGTTTCCGGCCATCATAGTCCTGACCCTGCAAGTGTTTGGCTGCTATAATCAAGAAATCAATACACGGAAAAATCCAATCCTTTTTTTTAGGAGAAGCAATACAAAAAGCCAGTGGTGGTTCACCATCGAAAACCTTGTGTACTACCTGATAGATGTGTTATCAGAGTAGGCGGTCTAATAATGTTATAAAGTGGCAATAAAAATGCAATATACTTACTATGACGTCACATACCATGTCTTTGTCACCACTAGCCACATAAGCTAACAAACAACTTTTTAACATTTTCTCCGGCTCACCGTTGGAAGGCCAAATGCGTGATACTGCAGTACCCAAGGAAAAGCACTACCATTTACCGAACTTTCAATGACAACAAATCGTCCACATTAACGAATGTCATCCAGGCCTACTCGGTCAAAGAGGCAAGAGCTACACCGCACTTCAGGACCCAAGGTTCACTTTGAAACACTCTTAGTAATGTGAAATGGGCGGGGCAGACGGAAGTGCGTTACATGGACAATTTGAATAAAATGAGGATGCTTACCATTGGACAGACACACGGATAACGAGGCTTAAGCCTTAGGGTATTCGTCCCAGAAATGAGAGTATTCTCCACCAACATTGTCAAGTTGACTTATTAGATTGACTCGCAATCTTCACGATAGCCGTTCACTTAGATGACGAAAAATTTAATCCATCAGGTAAATATCGCCAATCAATGACGTCATTCAAAGCCACCCAAACGACTATAACAACATCTTGCAATTTATAATTCAGAACCACAGCCAGAGCAATAGATCTATTGCTCTGCCACAGCTGTTGCCCACATTCCAAATGACTAGTTGGCAACCTTGAGCCGATCCCCCACCTCCAACACCTGTGCATCACGACCGCCACATCAAGCCACATCGTATAAAAGGTGCCATTTGCACGCTACACGCCGGCACCCACTTGTCGCTAAGTGGCTCGCGTTCGAACTTCAAAGAGAACTTCAACCGTCGACCACGTATAGTCAACAAAACAACAACTAGAACGAGCAGGAAATATCCTAAAGGAAAAAAGGTAATTTCAATGCAAACCCAACATCCCTTTGACAACATGAGTTGGAACTGCCTTGATTTGTAGCCATGTCGACGTCGTCTGCTGAGAGCGATCCCGAGTCATCCACGTCGTCCTACGGCAACAGCGGCACACCTTGGGGGTGGCTGGTCTGGAACATTCCGCAACGGACAGTCGGCATTCCCTTGGGGTAAGGGTGTAGTTGGCGACTAAATCACAGTTTGGATTGTTCTCACGCACCGTGCTTTTCCCTAACTTTTTCCTACCAGGTCGACCGAGGGCGAACACATGGCCACCATTGGCCGAGGAGACTATTGCACCGTGACCGTCTCGCCTACACTCGTCGCCAATTCGCTCTTCCAACGCATCAGCCGCCAACATTGCACACTGGAAAAATCGATGGAAGACGGAAAATTTACGATTTCAAACCACTCACCCAATGGAACGTTTGTCAACGGCGAACGAGTCGATTACCTGCGCACACTGTCCATCGATCACGGCGACGTCGTCGCTCTCTGCTCCGCCGAGAGCGCGGCAAACTTCACCTTTTACGACAACTACCATCGCTTTCCGGGATATCACCTGCACTTCAACAACAAGTATCTCGTTCTGAGCATCATAACGAGTGGGTAAGTCTAAATGTGAGACCCAGTGAGTGATTGCTATGGTTTTTTTAAATGATTTCTTGTATAACGCTTAAGGTTGTTCGGCGAAGTTTGCAGAGCCATCGTAAAGAGCAACAGCAGCGTTGTTGCAATCAAGACTGTTCACGCCAATAAGTGCGAGAAACCGTATGACTGTGTGACGGTGAACCCACGTGGCGTCGATGCTCTAAGAAATGAAATCGCAGTGCTCTCACAGCTGGATCACCCCTGCATCGTCAAGGTAGGTTGTAGTGGTATATGATAGTCACTAGTCCCGATTGATTCATTGAACCTGTGTGCAACACAAAGATTCAGGGGAGACCTTTGTGCTCCACATAGCGCTAGTCACAATGCGGCAAATGGGTTTCTCCTTTGTAACTGTTGCTGTTAATTTGTTTGTTGTTTTGACAGATGCTAGACTCTGCCGGCAACTGGCCAGAAAGCAGAATGTTAATAGTTATGGAGTTCCCTGGCGGCGGTGATTTGCAACAGAGGATGTCCGACTTTTCCCTGTTGTCAGAGCCAAATGCCAAGTATTGGTTCGTACAAATGGTTTCGGCAATTAGATACTGTCACAACCGCTCACCGCCCATTGTCCACCGTAACCTGAATCCCTCCAACGTGTTGCTGACAAGCGCTGATGAATTTGCAATAGTAAAGGTAACCAAATTACTGGATATGGCGTTGGAGTGATCCCGTCGTGCTAGCTAACGCAAACTGAATGGAATGCTATGTTTTTACTCGGAAACCACGTTTGAACTGATGCTGTGTTCCGACGCGCTGCACCGGACGGGATTTTTCGGGTGATAGATTGCCGATTTTGGACTCTCGAAACGCCAGTTGTGCCCCTCGACGTTGAAGACTTACTGCGGAACCAGCTTGTATATTGCTCCGGAGGTGAGACGCCAAATGGACGACGACGACGTCGAGCCGTACACGGCGGCAGCCGACGTGTGGAGTTTGGGCGTCATCTTGCATTACATGCTCCTGGGGAGACATCCGTCGTGCTCTCGCGCGGACTACACTAGCCGCTCAACGTCCACCCAACGTGCGTATTATTTGTCATTGCCTGCCAACTCTCTAAGCAGCCCACCTGCGGGTGGCGGAGGGTTTGTTCTCTTCATTTGCTCTCTTTTTTCTGTTCGTCTGACTTTGTGTGATTTTGGTTTTTTTTGGTTATTTTTGGACTCTGCCCCGCTGTCGTTTGGTAGGAGGCAGCGTGCTGGACGGGCCAGGCATCGCGTCCGTCAGCGACGAGGCACGCACTCTGATCGACAACATGGTAGCGATCGACGTCGGGCGACGCCACGACATTGAAACAGTGGCCAGGTGCCCGTGGCTGCTCGACGAGGACACTATGGCCAATCTCCGCTCGATCGTCTTTAAAGGCGCACCCATTTTCTGAACTGGTAGAAGACGTCGTCAAAGTCTTCCGCTCCAACTACCGACATCTAGGCCACTTCTCTTTGACTCTCCCCAGGGCGGGTGACTCTGCGAACGCGTGGGCGGCTGCTATCCTATTTTGGTTTTCTTTTCACGAATTGTGTGATTACTTTTTTGATCATTTGTATTAGTTTTACGGGCACACGACTGAATGCCGCATTCCCGCGACAATGGTACAACACTGCTTCCGGCACGTGCATTGCTACCACCTTTGATTTGAATTCTTCGTGAGACCTACGTTGAATGTATTGGCCCTTTTTTTTAGTGCGCGTTCACAGTTTTGTCATCACGTTGCATATGTTGAACCCAATACAATTGTTTTCAGTTGTTGTTTATTATTTTAATGACTTGAGGTAATCAGTCTATAATTAAATAATTTCAAAAATGATACTCTAATACGGTTAAAACCCGACAAACGTTTAAACCACGAAAATTCTTTAACAAACCATCTAACTCTAAAAAAGAAAAGTGAGGGAAAAAAGGCAATGAAATGTAAAAGAAACATTTTTAATAACTTGTTAAGAAAAACAGTTAGTGTTAAGTAGGAAATAATTTTAGATGAGGCCGGACTAAGAGGGAAACTTGCGGGCGAAGCGAGTGGTTGGATTTCACAATTACCGTTTTTTACAATCAAGCCGAAAACGTCGAAACGACAAAAATTGAATCATCTTCCCTGTGGTTCCACATCGCGTTTTATCATATCATTCTTGCATTGGTGTTTGAAAAGTACCTAGTCCCATTGAGGAAGTACGTAACGTTTACTTTTTTTGCAAATCATTGTGTGTTTGTAGTCATCTCAAGATGAAAGGGTAGACTGATTTTCTAGTTTGATGTCTCCCAAGGAGAGCCGTGACCATGATTGGAAAAAGCAGAAATACCAGCGATTACTTGTAGAGAAGCAGCGTTCAGGAGATGATCCGGAACGATGTCAACCGAGCAAATACCAGAGGCTACAGTGAATTATGTTGCTCCACAACCTTTCCCTGTCGAAATGAAACTTGCCGGCTCCACTGCCCTATTTTGTGGACGCAAAACAAAACCCAACATCATTACGCGCAAGATCACTTTTGTTTAACAAGTTACAAAATGAATAGTAATTACATCACCACATAGCACTGTCCAAATACTTGCTACAAACGTGACAAATTGGGGAAAACGCCACGGCCTAGGTCATTTCAACCCCACCTCCAGGAATGTATCAATTGTCATAGTACTGTGATACTATTAACAAAAAGGATTTACAAGAACACTGCTTGGATGCGCAACTCTGAAATGTATTAATAAACTACCATACCGTACAGGCCAGTGGATGAATGCCAGAGACATTGGTATGGCTGCTGAAACCATTGATTTGGTCATGACGTGTGTCTTCTCCTTACCGTAATATTGAAATATTTATTACCTAACTTGTAATACAAAACATTACGAAATAAGACATCGACCAAATAAGACATTCGACTTTGACAGCACCTGCCAAACAGCTTCCTTTCTGTAACGTAGGTTTTGGCGTGCGAAATAAAAAAGGTTAGCTCTAAATTAATTGCCCCATCTTGATTTCAAAATTTACGGTGCGAAACATCGTAATGCTCTGACATGAGAAATGGTCAGCATTTGCAGGTGAAGGAAGGAAAGGACAAAGTATTTCTGACGGGTTTCACGTCAACCCCAAGATTTCTCAAAATGTTCAATAATTCTATTAAATGATAAGTGAACAAGAAGAAACAGAAATTTTTATGAAATGCAAGGCCCGAAGAAATGTAACATTTTCCGTTGCTCCCAAGAACTGCACCGATAACTAGTACAATTCGATGCCGATCCTCGTCATGTCATAAATAACTGTCACTTTAAATAACGAACTTTCACCACCCAAGAACAACACAGAGAAACAATCGACAAAAAGAAATTGACCCAGAATGAATTATCATCTCAACAACAAAACTCCAACTAGATGTCGGGTTCACCAAAAACCCCCGAACAATTAATAGCTAACTTGGACGACCAACCTTGGCGTTCAACTCCATCGAAAGAATGATGACGTGAAGTAACGGAAAACATATGGTAACATAAAAAAATTTCCCCGAAAACGAACCTAAGTGAACCATGGTAGCCACCTCTTTAATTAACTTCTCGGTCGCCACCGCTAACCCGCACTGAGCTATGAAAATTTCAAACCAACACATAAACAACTAAAGTACAAATCGCAGCCAACAATTGAACAACTGAATCTGAGCCAAACGAAGCCTCCTTACAATCAGCAATTTGATGGCGTAATAAAATAATGAATGCGCTGCTGCCCTGCGAACGAGAAAACTGTGCTGGAACTTTGGAAACTACAACTTCCACAAGTAGTAAAAGTTCCCAGGTTTCTATACCACACATTTCTTTCAGATTGGATTAGTGCCGGAAACACCGCGGATCGTTGGGAAACTATCAATAACCAATAACATTAAAAAAATTTTTGTTGCAAAAGATCTTCCTGTCGATTGACGCGTACATGTTTACTAGTGTCACATTTGTTGAAACTTTCAGCTAAGTGCAAATGTTGTTGACATGAAGAAATTAACAGACTTGGCCACACGCAATCTCGAGAAATAATTAAGACATCGACGCGCGCCGCTTGATAATTGAAATCTTTCACCCGCCCAAAGACAACATGTTCAATCCGGTTCAATCTTGAAGCCACACGACTAGCAAATCCAGCTGCCGCAACCGGTGCCGCTGCTGTCAAATGTTACTATGTCCAACTTACAGACTATTACAATCTGTTATTCACTTTTATGCCGAATAAAAGTGGATGATCTCACTGTCTTGTACGTTAGCTCTTTACATTGTAATCAGTCCGACAAACCCTCCAAGACATTTATCATTTCTGGCAGATGGCCAAACTCTTCCTGCTGAAAATGGAGTTTGCACTTTGGGTTTCATGTAGTACTACAATAATGGTTAAAACAATGGCATTAAGGCTATGACTATACTGTATGATGTTATACGTCCCTTAACCGCTGAGTTAAGGAACTAGATGAAAACAATGTCTCTCTGGTCTCATTGGAGAATTTACTACAGTTATTGATGCATCAGAGAGACAGTGGAAAGTAAAAACAGGCCAAAAGATACCACACTAATCTAGCGACGTGTGCATTAATACTGCCCCCCCCCCCCCCCCAACAGTTTCTCAGATACAGTGGCAGTCTGTCCATCAAAAGTTCAACTAATCATTTGGCAGATTGTTACTATTGCAGGAAAAAAGATCAAAGGTTGTAAAGCCCCAAAAACGAAATTTGACTCATCAGCCTGCGACGATCCACAAGCGAGCATGACGAACGTGATGAAGCAACTCTACCAAGACGGCGATGATTACATGAAACGACAAATTGAAAAATCTTTTGCACAGAGTCGAAGAGGTTAAACCCTTGATGCAGGGCTTTGATGAAAACGTGAGGAAATACTTGAGATATTTGTCGATTCTTTAACAAACAACATACAAGGAACGTTATCAGATTCCTTGTATTTTCAAAAAAAGTAGCTTTCTTCGACTGTTTCACAAGCACAGAAAATGAACACGATGCAAAATAACAAATCAAAGCAATAATACTTCCAACATATCATCATTTCAGTTCTGGTTTGAAATAATTGATTTTACCAACACTCGATACAAGCTTTTCCAATAAGAATGCTTCATTTCAGATTAGGCAGCCATTCCATCAGGGGTTAAGCTTAATACAGTCGTGGAGTGGAATCAGAGTATGCAGTCGTCTTTCAGCGACATCCGACTGTAGAAGGTGTTCAGTTTTGATGAGATTCCATTTATAGCTGGTCGAGGGAAGAAATTCGACATCACCACGCGATTTGGTGATGAGCTCAAACAAATATCCAAGCGTTTTCTGACTGACTTCCCTCATGCGCTCCTGGGATGGCGCTGCGTGGTGTTGACTGAATGACAGTGCGCCCATAACGGAATTCAACCAAAATCTAATTTTGTTGATGAGGAGCACATCCTAAAGGAAGACCATAAAAAACGTAAAAAGGGTTTCTTAGAAAGAAAGACAGTATAAACACTAACCGTAAGACCAATCTCCGAGTCAAAGTTAAGTTCCATATCATGTTCAGGATAGAAGGATTGCTGCTTCTCGTGATCGTAACCTAACCCACAAATGGCACCTGTAAGGCGTTTGATGTCCTTGTCCGCCCGGAATTCAGCTCTCGGAGCAAAAAGAAGCGTCAAAATGGCCGGTAAACCGGGGATATTTGGAAGAAGAGTAGTGCTGCGAGCCTGGACGTGGCGACCGTTTTGTTGAGAGCCGACCTGTAAAGAAAAGGCATTTTCAAATAAAAACTACAAAGTGTAAACCATAGTGACTCAAAGTATCCTTACGTGAGCAGCAACGAGAACGCGCTCGTGATGATCACCAGGTTGATCTTCCAGTATAACGGAGTTGACGGAATCATTTTCTATCTTCACCATGGTACCCAATAGGGATTGCACTTTGCCGTACATATTCATCTCCAACGGACTAGAAGGACCAACAAGTTTGACAACACAAGTTTCATTGCGACTGTACTGCCTTGGCTCGTCAACTTCAAGTTCCATTGCCAAATACTCGGCCACCACAAATCTCTGTTTTTCCAACCTAGTGAGCGTGAAATTGTCAATTTCATTAACCGATTTTTTTTAAAAGTCAACATAAAAAGTTACTCTCGTTGTCGGTGTTTAGCCATGCGAGAATTCGGCTCGGCTTCTTGCTCGGATTGACGCTGTTCATTATCTCGTTTGTTTATAAAAGATTCATCCACTTTGACGGCATACTTGAGTTCCAACATCTGAGCAGCGATTGAGTTCTCCCAACTACCACCTTCACCAATCAGATCCATAGATGTGATTCCGTTGACGACCGAAAACACCTACATATTATCGAATTGCGTTAAAAAAAGTTCGGTGCATGCAAAAGTCTTTCACCTTAGAGATCAAATAGATCACATGAATTCGGTTGTTCATAAAAAAAAAATTGGCACTCTACTCACCCTGGCTGTAAGTACTTGATCCACCGTCTGCATCTCAAACCATTCTTTGCCGGAGTTTGTCCACTTTCCTATGGGATCGTTGATAAGTGACGGACCCACTCCTGTCAAGTGGCATTCAATGGCCAAAGGTGGGAATTTGAGCAGTCCGTCAGGCACCACTCGCAAATCCTTGACGTGGGCCACGGCTGCGTTGCCGAAATCGATAAAATAAAGGCGAACGCGTTTCTCATGAATCGGCACGCCCTGCTGCGTGCTAAGCACCTTGGCACGATAGTACTCCACAACATTGTGGACGGCGGATTTAAACGGACCCATCACCAGATTGCCCTTGACGACGGGAACTGTAATATCCCACCTCTCCAAACGACTGCCCTGTGGGCCCACAAGGCCAATGATCTGTGTGTAATCACGTTTCGAACGACTATCCAGGCGGTGACACCAGAAATGATTGGGCTCGTCCACGTGACAGACGCTGACAGGTATTTCGTATTCGTGAAGTTCGGGCAGACGTGGTGCCGGAATCTGAAGAACGTACGGCACTTCACTCGGAATGCTCTGACTTGACACCACCGATTCCACGTCACTCATTAGTAACAAACGTCTAGCCGACTCTTCCACCTTTATGGAAAAAAAAAAAAAAAAAAATATATATCATTATTTCTTTTTTCCAAATCAGTTTCCATCCACCGGTTTCAGTCAAGACGTACTCGAGCGCGGTAGTTTTCGGCATCTCTCTTGTCAAACAACCGCACGTGATAGGGAATACCGAGGAATCTCTGTTTGATGGCCAAGTAAACGGGCAAGCAGATCCTTCCGGGTACACTCATACTTTGGTAAGGATTTCCCTCTTGATGAAATTGAATAAACACCCTCTGCGAATCAAACGTGATTTTGGCATTCCATGTATCCACCCTCAGCATACCTTTCAGACGGGAAAACAAAACAAAAGCTAAATAAATACAATACATTCCAGAGAGAAAATCCTTAATACAGGAACTCACTGAATATTTCCGACATGCTGTTTTTAATTTGTCGGACGTAGGCTTTGCCGAGTTGATTCGGTGGAAAATTGGTAAGTTTAACCGTTTGGAAGGGATCCAGTCCGCAAAGAGATTTGACGGCCTCGCGTTCATCGATCTGCCCGCAGACGGCGTCCCGAGTGAAATAGTTCGGATAAAAGGCGCCGAAGAGCACAACACGAAGCAGAAGCGCCTTTTGGCTTCCCGTTAGCGGTCTAACGTTCGGCCCGACGACACCTTCGATTCCGATGGAATGTAGACGGAATTTGATTTCTTTCACCAACATATCCATCTCCTATTGCGGGGGTGGAAGGATGCAAAGGATAACAGCAATGTCGACCCTGTTTTACTTTAAGCAAGTATTACCTTGAGCGCTTTGAGTTCGATGAAATTGTCGTGCGCCCAATTCTTCTCCCGCATTCTTTCCGACGCTCCGCTCCGCTTAAAGTGCTCTTGGTGCTCCAAGTTCTTATACACTTGGTATGCATTAAGCGTTGCGATAGGGTCGCTGAAAGAGCCATCGGCCCATTGCATTTTGACTTGATAGGCCAGCAGCTTCTTTTGATAAGGGGAAGTAAAAATGTTCTTTGAACTGAGCCCGGCAGCCATAATGATGCACTCTTCCAGGATGTTGAACACGTATCCTATTTAAACGAACCAATTGGCATACACACACCGACACATCAAGTCAACAGTTCCCCAGAAGACCAAGACAACGAGGTCAGAAAAGAATAGAATGCGTACGCTAAGAAACATGTATACGTACCGAGCATAACCAGCTTGCCCAAGTGGACGTCTATGGGGAGGCGAGAGAGGACTCGACCGAGGTAACTCAAGTCCCCATCAAATGAACTGACAACGCCGTTGACTGTCGTGAATAGAGCTCCCATTTCTTTGAGTAGCAGGATTGTCCTGGCGATGTTGCCATGTTTGGGAGGGTCGATGACGAGTGCCAACATTTTCTCGGGTGGATCCAGGTCCAACAACTTGGTACGCAAAACGGTCTGCTCCAGGGGAGAGCGAAGGATCTCGGGAGTCACGTCATCAGGCAATTTCCTTGGGACGAGAAATTCAGCAGTTTACGAAGTAATCGCAGCATGACAAGTGAATCAATGGTTTTGTACTCGTCGTAGAAGCGCTTGGAAACCATTCGATAAACAACGCCCTCGGTAACACGACCAACACGTCCTCTGCGCTGCATACAGTTGCTCTTGGCAGCCCACTCCAACTAATAATAAAAGTTAACAATTTTAAAAGAGATTTGTTGAGATGAAAATAATAGGAATTACCTTGAGGGAGCAAAAGTTCGTTTCCGTATCGGTGGTGAGCTGCTTTGTCAGGCAGAAATCAATGATGTACGTAATGTCCGGAACAGTGATTGAGCTCTCGGCGATGTTGGTGGAGAGAATGATTTTGCGAAAGTGCCTAAAGTTTGTAGGCAAACACGTAATGGACTGGAAAACTCGACTTTGCTCTTCGCTAGTGATGCGTGAATGCAGCGGCAAGATGTGCCAATAGTTCTTGTGGACCGCATTGGTCTCAAAGTCTACGAGAGCTTTGTGCATGGCATCAATTTCGCCAGTGCCGGGCAAGAATATCAGGACTGCACTCCGAACGCTCGAAATATTTTCGTACTCGGAATGACGCCCGTAGCGCTTGATTTCCCGTTTGCTGTCGAAAGCAGAGATCAGCCGACTCACAAGTTCGTACTGGAGTTTATCGATTCGAGGAGTCTCATCGTTTGGATCTATCGTTGCCGTAAGAAACTGCAATTGAACGGAATTATTCAAACTGTGACTAAATGACAAAGTTTCTGTGATGCGAACTCACCCCTAACTGTTTCAGACAGTCCATGTAGTAAACGTTGATGTTAAAAGGCTCGGCGCGGTCCACATTAATGATAGGAGCGTTGCGCCACGGTCTATCCCCTTGCGGAAAGTCGCCTAACTCAGGGGTTTTGAAATACTGAGAAAACTTTCCAGCATCGGCTGTGGCTGACATCAAAATAATTTTGGTTGGCGTCTTCGTTTTGCGGAGGAATCTGTTTAAAACCAACAGCAAAAAATCGGTGTCTTCATCTCTCTCGTGAACTTCATCGACAACAACTAAGTACAACAAATAGTTTGAGGTTAAGATACGTTTACACACTGTCGAAAACAAATAAACTTACTGTGAGTGTAGCCTTCAAGAGTTTTTCTGGCTACTAGTGTCTCCAAAAGACATCCAGTGGTTACATAGGTGAGCAGGGTAGACTCACTCACTTGCCGTTCCATCCCAACCTAACCAAATCAAATAAATGCATTAGGAAAGAAATCAAAAATGGAAATGAGATGCCAGTTACTCTGTATCCAACAACAGTTCCAAGAGTCCAGTTCCTTTCAAAGCAGACTCTTTTAGCAATACTGATGGCTGCAATACGCCTTGGCTGGGTGACAACAATGTTGCAAGGTGTTTTATTTGCATAGCATTCATCCAGGATGAATTGAGGCACTTGGGTTGTTTTACCGCAGCCAGTGAAACCCTTAATGATGATTGCATTTTCTTTCTTCAGCATATCAAGAATGGCTGTTCTTTCTTTATCAATTGCAAGAGGGGGACGGTCAGGTGGATCGAAACGATATTGAATGAATGCAGCCGCTTTCGCTTGCACACCATGAACATCCAGAGCAAGTAGCATGTCGCCACAAAGCGTAGACTCGTCCTCAAGCATGCTCATACCACCACCTTTCATTCGGCATTCATTATAACTTTGTGCTAAATTTGCAGCCTAAAACGATATTTCAAATTTTAAAAAGCGATTCAAAAGAACACTACCACAGACTGCACCTCCAAAGCTTGCTGCCTTTCTTCTTCCCGATACTTTTCACTGTAGTCTGTAGTATTTTCAGCGAAATACGGCTGTCGTACTGCTTCCGGGGACCTTTACCATTCAAACAAATCCACGTTAAAATTAAAAAGGAAAAAATCTTTACAAGTAGTGCCTTTTTCCTACTTACGGTCTTCGTCTTCTTCTCGAAGATGTGCCAGGGGTGAATGTCCCCATTTCTTCCATAGTTTTCCCATATATCAACACATCAAAAATATCACCAGCGGACTTTAAATCGGCCATTTTGAATGACTTCACCCCAAAAAATTCCGACCTGCTGCAAACCAGAGACTTGCAGTTGGATTCACACACCAACTACAAGTTTAACGTTTTTACATACCGGACCACGTGAAGACAAAATCTTGTGTCAGCGTGAAAGTCATGCAACTATGCCGTATGGGGCTCTTTCACATCTGTTTTATTTAGCCGATTTATCTGGCAACGCAGCATGGTTCGAGACTTTTGTAGGGCAAAAACGGGGAGAAGAGGGAGAATGGGAGGAATGGGAGGGAGGAGGGCGTCCTCCCATTCTCCCTCTTCTCCCCGTTTTTGCCCTACAAAAGTCTCGAACCATGCTGCGTTGCCAGATAAATCGGCT
This sequence comes from Daphnia pulicaria, assembly GCF_021234035.1. Lineage (NCBI taxonomy): Eukaryota > Metazoa > Arthropoda > Branchiopoda > Diplostraca > Daphniidae > Daphnia > Daphnia pulicaria. The sequence continues at coordinate 6,408,070 of NC_060917.1, forward strand.
AAATAAAACAGATGTGAAAGAGCCCTATAAGAGAATTAAAAAGAATTTTTTTTTTCAAATCAAAGGAAAGAAAAATGTATTCCAACTTTACGTTTTCACGACCGAATTAATAAAAATAAAAATAATAAAAATAATAAAAATAATAATAATAATAGTAATAATAATAATAATAATAATAGTAGTAATAGTAATAAAAATATGCTCCCAACGGAAAACATCTTGGATAGTTTCCATAAGCATTTCGGAACAAAAATCTCTATCGGTGCTAACGAGCAAATTATTGAGAAGCAGAGCAATAGATGCATCCATTGCTCTGTCGAAAAGTAAAAAAAAAAAAAATCGTTGTGTTTAGGAATGGTCAGTGGAATTTTCATGTAGTTTTTAGGGTATTTTAACACTGATCTGGCATGACTGGCAACTTGTTGAGCCGCCCATCAGCCTTTGTATCTATTTACCAGTGAGCACTGAGCTGAGCAGTCGCCTTTGGTCCTTCCTCGCGAGCGTAAGTTCCAGTCCTCATCTCTCTATTGCCATTGTAACATGAAGCAGTTGGTTGAATTTTCACAGCAGAAACCCTAATCGGCGCATTTTCCTTTCAACGTTTTTTTAAGCAGCACCTTTGGCTGTAGGCCAAACTTTTACCCCGAAGATCGTCCCAATGCACCCCCTTGTTGGTCGCCATTTTGGTTTTCTGTTCTGGCTACTCATTCGCCACGAGGCGCCTCAGACAATCTCTCGAGACACCGCCATTTTCCAGTCGCTGTGAAACTAAGGGAATTGTCCTGTTTTGTGGGTGTGTTCGCCTGATGAGCTTCTCGGACCACACAACAGCAGCAGTTCCCGTCCGAGTACCGAGTACGTAATTGTAAGTTGTCGTTTGTCTAAATTGCTTATATCCACCAACAGTGTATGTGTATAGTTCTGTGACTGTGTCTCGATATTTGGACTCCAAGCGAGTTGATAACTAACGACAGTTTTCCTTTGTCAAATGCACAGCTAGTTGGGGAAAAAATTTGAAGCTTCTGAAAACGCGTGATTTACATGCGGTTGTGGAAACGGATCTTCCGCTTCCCTCCTCCACCCTCAACACCAAACCATCCCTTTTTCTGTCTCTTCAAGATCATCGCACATCAGTTTGGCATGTCGCAGCCAGGCAGATCCAACGACAACACCCCCAGGCTGCCGGCGTCCACGGCACAGTTGAACGCCACTTCAACGTCTTCGTGGATCACTACGGCGCTCATAACGCAACCCTTGGAAGAACACGTCAACACTCCTGCAGTTTCGTCACTAGCGTACGGCGTCGTTCGCGTTCAGTGGCAATTTGCGATGTCACCCACGAGCGTCGGTAACCACTATACTTCATTCAACGTCAATTGCCTCCCCTACAAGTCATTTAAACCAATGGCCGACTACCAGCTAATGTTGCAGCGAACGTTGAGCAACCGGCGTTTTCACAATGTCGTACATTTACGGTGTCATTGGGCCGAAGAACCAGGTGCCGTGCCCAACTGCATTCCAAGCACAGTCTTCTTGGAGAATGGTGATCGAAACGTACTCGCCGTGCCGCAAACATCGCAAGACCATTGTGGCGAATGGTCGCTAGCTTACCCTGACTTCAAGCAGCACTCATCCCTAGTGTTGCACCTGCACTTTCCGATAGCCGGCCTGCCATTTTGCGGATTGCTGACAGCAATGTATTTCGCCCAAAACAACTGCGACGTAACATTCATTTTTCGCCACGGGCAAACTTTTAAGGCGCATTCGACTGTATTGCTTCATTACTTGAGCAATATCCCGTTTACGTTGAGGTGCGACGATTCGACCAACGCAAATGCTGACCCACCACCTCGTGTCCCCGGCGTTACACGAAACTTGCTTTTAGCCACCGTCCAACACATTAACGACGCCCCGTATCATTTATTTCGCGAAATGATCCAATATTCATACGTTGGTATCCTTTCTCCCACGTTCTGCACGGCTGACGGCTTGCCCTCTCTAGTGGAATTGTGCCAAGTAGCCCAGCGCTACGGTCACCGCCGCCTGATTGAACACTGCTCGGCCCGTATTGCGACCCAAATTGTCCCGCAAAATGTGCTAAAATTCTACACGTGGGCGGTCGACACGGACATGACTAATCTGCTCGAAGCGGTTATCAAATTTATGGCGAGGAACGGAGCGGAAGTGCTGGCCCTGCCCCAAACGCTGGCTTTTGCCCGCAACGACCCGGAAACCTATCATCAAATGATGCGGGCGGTGTTTGAGTGTCAGAGTCGCGAGCGACTCGCCGTGCCATAGGCGGGGCGCTCCCCCGACAAAGTGACGTCATGTTGTTTCAATTGTTGATCACTCTTGACTTTAGTTGGCGGACTAACCGTGAATCACTGCGCCACTGATACTGCTGCCACGTGGAACGCAACTGAAATTTTTCCAAAGAGTCGTCTCCTTGATCTTTTTAAGTATGTAATTAAGAAAGCAATGTCGTCTTCCTGCCAAAGAGTCTCAAAGTAATCTTGGGCCTTTAATTCAGCAACTTTTACCCCTTCAGTTATGTCGTTGAAGTTGACTACGAGCTGGTTAATTTCGTTCAGGCTGTCATTCACGTCTTTTTTCCTTGGCAAAATCAATACATCCTTTTTCTGTTTTCAAGGACTCCACTATGAACTGGCGTGCCATTTAGAAATTATTGAATGTATTCGGTAAGTTTAAATCGCAAAAGTTGGTTGGATGATAGTACGTGCAACTCTAGTCGTTAAACGTGAAGCTTGCTGCGCTGTCGGTTGAACAGAAGGCGACGACACTGCCGTGGTTGTAGAACGCATTACTTTCTTTTTTTTCAAAATTTCCTATCGGCATTTCCAAACATGTTCTCAGGCTTTCTGTAAGTGTCCTTAGGACTAGGCATTCCACTGTGTTGCGCTTCCCTTCCAGTTTGAATCTTTATTTGGCCATTGTGTATTGTGTTTCACCTTTACCGTGATTTGTACTCCTACTAACCGGGGGGATGGGTTTATGGCGAGTATTCGTGTCCTCATCTCTGTCCACGTTGGCGATTGCCCTGTTCTTATTCTCTTTAGTTTCCTTTTTTGAGTTTTACTCTTTCGTTTGTAACTAGTGTGTTTCCTTGTCACGTGAGAGCGTCATCCAAATCACAGTCGGTGAATCTACGAGAAGCAGCCGACAAAATCTTGGACAAAATCGAAACGGAATTGCTGACCAGGCTGCAGGCGATAGCTTCCACCCGCCGTACTTTCAAACACTCTTCCTCGGTTATACCGAGACGTAATCAAATTCCAACAACGCGAGCGCCTCGCAGTGCCTCAGTGCCGTTCACCCATGTCAATCGCTGACCACGTTTCGCTATTTCAAATTGAAATGTAGTCGATGAATGTAGCTTCACTTTACTCTGCTAAGGGGAATGCTACGTTCGCTACTTTGCCGCCACCAAACCGATCCTGTTCGAGTTTCATTCCCTATTTCAATGCTTCCCATTCCATTCGTTCCACATCATTAGGATTGCCATCGTCGAGTCAATGTTGTCTTGATCGAGAAAAGTTCTTTCTTCTCCCGGCTCAGTAAACAAATCTTTCAACTGTATTTTGGAAAATACCAGAGACAAGGCCAGGTTCACTACATTTCGTCTAACGCGTTAGTGATTCTCGCTGCATTTCAGTTTTTTCCATTTTTGATTTCTTTAAATGTAGTTGCCACTTGGATGTCTTCAAACTCGACAGACAATCGTCTTTTCGGAGAATGGTTATGCCATTTATCGGGGATTTCAAGCAAATGGCCATTCGATCTTGAGTGGACTGCATAGTTGTACGGAAAAAAACTGTAGACACCCGACAATTTTCTGCCATGTCACACTCAGCTTCATTGATTTCATTGTAAACGCATTCCCAATCGTCATGCTTGTTCATAAATTGCTTGCATGCACATTTGATTTTTTCTTTTCTCTTGCTATGTGATTGCTAATAATAAAAATTGCCCGCTGTCTTCACTGTGTCGCAGACAAAAAATTGCCAGTTGATTTACATGTAAACCAAGATGATTATTGGCACATAGTTGGCCTGTAGGTCCCTGAATAAACTGGAAACATAAGGAACAAGTTGTCACTATGTATTTATTATTCGCTAATCTATCTGTGTAATCAAAAACTAAACAACACCATTATGTACAAATTACATTTTTCATCAAACATAAATCAATTTCAGAAAACTTTGTCTTGAAAACGACAAGTAGCCACTAGCCAGTCAATTGACATGTCTATGTCACCCCAAGCGACATTTTTAAAAAGAGCTTGCCATTGACATAGTTTATTACCATGCGTTATTTGACATGCAAAACAAGCTTTCCCTCATTTAGAATGCCTTGATGATTTGAAACAAGTCAATCTGATCGTCGACTGCCTGTATTTCAGTTGAAATTTAAATGTATGGAATTGTTTATAGCGCTACATCTATTCGGTTCTTTGCAAATTATAGCTAACCTAACCAAGATCAATAAGAGTCTCGACACAAACAGTTGTAAATCATTCTGACCCAACAAATAGTAGGAATCGTGTTCTAAATCCACTTTTTTACCATGTTTCCTGCACTGTTGAAATGCGAGCAAACAAAATCATAGCAACGCTTCTCCTGTTTAGTGCCACTAAGCGTACACATGCATAATAAAACCGACTCTTGTGTTACATTTTATTTTCATCCATGTAATTACTAATTCGATACAAAATTTTATGAATAAATCGCAAATTATTACTTGACATTGCCTTGATGATAATTGTTTTAACGGTGCCACCGAAAGGGGCTGCTAAGGCTCAGCCCACGTCTTCGTATTACGGGCCAGAAGTACGAACGAGCCTTCTTAACATTGCCCTGTAAACTTCTGAATAAAAAAACAAAAGAAAACAACACTAATGCCACCAAGACAGTCAGTTGACAGAATACACTGACGAAACACACTCTAGAGGGCGGAGGAAAACAGAGGATCGCGACAAAGTGCATTATCTCAAATAATTCCACTGCCAAACACTCTTTTCCTTCCGAAATGTTCACACAATGACTGGGACTAGATGACGATAAAAGCAAATACAAACAACCATGTAAAGTAAAACTAATCTGAGAACTAACTATTTTCATTTAGCATCCGTTCGAAATAAACGGAAAACAAATAATAAAATTCACAGAAGCGCCACAAAAAGGGCATGATCGTAAAAAAATAGAAATCAATCACACAGTAATGTAATATTACATTTCCACCTTTACGTATTTCAAAATTAATGGAAAAAATAGAAGAAAAAATTAGCGATGAAAAAGGTAAATGGAAAACATTACCCGCCAGGGTCGTAGACCGGGACACTAACCGCTGTAGCATCCAGCAATTCCACCTCCTTCCTGATGACATAATTGATGAATATATATGTAAATACTATTTTACAGACGAATTATTCTACAAAAATTATTGATATCTTGATTGATGGAGAGCACCCAAAAGGGAGACCAATCCTCCAATTGACTGTGAAGAATTGTGACGTTGGCACTTAGGCTTCTCCTCCTGTCCTGGGAACTGGTGTCATACGAGACAGCCGATTCCAACAATATGCACCATGTCATTTGTTCCCTCACCACACCAATCCACCATGCTCAATCTATAAGTGTGGCCCCGTCGACGTCGAGTGATTTCATTATAAAAAACCAGTTCGAATTTTAACCCAATTTGGCAACGTTTAAATCTGTTGCTCTGATTGGCAATCTGGCAACGTTACCACTCCGGCCAACCCTCAGCCGACACAGTATACCGCCAAGACCACGGCCTTGGCCAAGTCTCACTCTGTTTGACTTCCACGTTGAAATTCAGTTGGTTATTCCTTGTTGCCTTGCCCAGAATTGCATTAGCGTAACGAATCAGCATTGAAACGCACCATTTATCAACCACTAACGTTGATGCCGTGCCAGGACCTGCGGTGTCGCTGTCGGTGATTCCGGAGAAAAGAACCACGAAACCTGACATCGATTCGGCTCACAACCAGGGAACCACGCTCTGGCCCACAGACTTGGACGCTTGGTTCGAAAATGTCTCAAAGTCGAAAGCGCAGTGGCGGCGTATCGTCGACAGCCAACTGTTACCCTAAACGCACGGCGGTGGATACAACGATGCGTCACACTGAAACGGAATGCACAACAAACATGGTCGAGTGCTTTCGCACAGAGAAACAGATCTACAGCTACAAAGTTGTTTTCGAACCAGTGTTGCCCGAGTCGCCCACGCTCACAGACAACGAAAAAGAAGACTTCCTTCGGAAAGAAATACATTCCAAAATTATGTATGACGGCGACGGCGTGTTGTTCAGCACACACAAATTGCTGGTAAAACAATTGTTACACAACCAACTTGATTGCGTATTACCCAAATGTTTCATTCAATTTTGTATGTCATCGTTTGGGGTGATAAATTGGAAATGCAGACTTTGGCGTTGCCCGGCGTGACCGGTTCAAAGAAGACACCTTGCATGGCTTACCTCGAGGAGATATCAGGCGCCAAAGAAGATTTCAAGCCGGTAGGTTACTTTGTTGACGGGCTAGTGTTTTCTCCAACACTCTTTTTCATGACGCTTGTAAAAGCTTTGATTATAACCCAAACTTTATAATCCACACAAGAATTGGTAAACCTTTCTACCTGTAACGAAAGCAAGCGGCAGCCCAAAAAAAGGATTTTCGACCTAGCACATGTGAAATGTAAAGCCAATTTTTACTTTCTCCTCCCCCCCCCCCACAACACCCACCACCACCTTCATTTCGTATATATTTTCTCAAAGCCCACCATTGAAAACAAGACGCGTACTTAACAAATTTCATTTCGACGGTGTTAGTTGTTGTGCCTGGTTTTAAAAGAATGTTGCAAGAAGATGGGAATGACAGAGAGTTGTTCGGATTCCATAAACACGGCCGTGTTTTTGTCGGGTCCCACCTTTGACGAAACGGTGAGTAAATTGTCTGCCTAGCAAAAGAAACGAAGCCGCAAACGCAGCATAACAGAATTTTTCGACTCAACAGATCTCAAACGTGGCACTGTACCAGAAATATATTTTCCAAGTCCGCAAGCTCAAAAGCCACTACAGCCTCCTAATTGATTACGAGTGCCCTGCCTTTGCGACGAAAACAAGTGTGCTGCAGTGCATCCAAAATATGGCAGAGGCCTTGCCCACTGCGACAAATACGGTATACATCAATCTACGGCTCCCTTTCTTCTACATTACGTACATTGGATGACAATTTTTTTCCAGATGGATGTTATTAGAGAGACCCTGACTGGAAAAACTGTTTTGGTTACATGTGACAGGCGCTTGTGCACTGTGGCCGGCGTGGACTTTTCCGCTAGTCCGTCACAAGCGACCAATGAAGGCGCGGCTATGACGCTGGCGACGCACTGTTCATCCGAGAACGTTACGATTGCTGGATTAGAGGGTACACCGCTCCTCTACACCTTTGTTCGCGGTAGACGCCAGTTACTCGACCCTAAACGTTGCGTGCAGCAGCTGTCGAACAGCGACTCGTAAATATAATTTGTTCTTGTGCGGTTAAACTCGAATGGTTTGTGAATGATAGTCTCTTGCATGTTACGCACAGAAGGGTTTTGCCGAGTAGTGTTGTGCAACTCATCACGAAACGCAGCACAGTGCTGCCAAAGAAATCACTGGAGCGTATACGTCAAATGTTGGCAGCCATCGACAAACACGAGCAGGTAGACTTAATCCGTGGCTGTCTCTGCCTGCCCAATTTGATCACCAAATTTAATTGTGTCACTCATACCTATGGTTTTGGTTAGGTATGTCACATCTTTGCGAAGTGGGGATGGCAGTTGACCTCCACCTTGAAGACGGTTGCGGTTCACGACTTTTCTCTACCTCAACTGACCTACGGTAGCAACGAAACACATCCTGCGCGCAAAGATGGCGTCTGGCACAACTTGAGTGGTTAATGCTTTTACTGTCTTCTTTGAGACTGCTATATTGGTTTAAAAAAACTTTTTTTTTACTCTTCTTGGAACGTTAAAAGCTAGGTGCATGTTCGAAGCTCCAAAGTTGACGAATTGGTTGGTGGTGGCCCCCCGGGGCTCTCAATGCAAAATCATGTCTTTCGTCGCATCTCTACTGGCAAACGGCACAAGCGTCGGACTGGATGTACCGCGCCCTGTTATGTAAGACTCGCATGTCATTGAAATCCCTAGTGTAAATTGCTGTCTACTAGTGCAACTTAACCCGAATTTCTACGTGTCTTATCCATATCTAAATGTACATGTGTTTCTAGCACTTTTGCCGATTACACCGACAACGAATGGCGTGCACGAGCCACACGGCTTTGCAACTCACAGCCGTGCTACGTTTTATTTTTGGTGGAGTCACGCAGCCGACTTCATTACGCTTCACTGTCGGCATTCGCCATGTCGGAACTGAAAATTCCCTTTAAGGTAAGTGTCCTATAGCCTGTCGAACAATCACTGTTTGGTTGATAAGCACCAGCGCGTTGCTCTGCCCATTTCTTCGTTCACAGGTTGTATCTTTGGATGAGGTTGCTACGGGTGAGTTGGTGAAGCACCATGAGATTCAGCGACTGCTCAACAAATTGACGGCTGAATTGGGCGGAGTTCCGTGGAAAATTCAGCAGCTATCCGACTTTCTCTCCCAGCAGGTATGACTTGTCGCTATCGCAAACTTTCGACGTGCACGAATCTTTGTGTGTCGGTGTCTGTCTGCAAACTCGATTTCATATTCCACAACGTTTAGCACGTCATGGTGCTGGGACTGCACGTCGCCAAAGACTGGGCCACAGGAGTTGCGGTCACTGCAGTTGCCGCAACCTTGAATCGCGAAATGACGCGTTACTTCTCCAACAGCACAACCCACCAACTGGAAGATATCGGGACCTCTCTGTTTCCTCCCGTGTTTGCCGAGCACCTCTCCGAAGCAGTTAGGTAACGGAGTCACAGCCTTTCACATTTATTCCCACCTACTAACGGCCCGCACGGTTTCCCCCCCCCCCCCACCCGCTTCTAGTGCCTATGAAGAATGCAATCATCGACCGCCCGACGCCGTTGTGATGTATGGCAGAGGTGTCGATGCTGCTGGACGATTCGGAGCCGGCCTCACTTGCGACGAACTCTCCACGATCACGGTACTAACCATCACTTCAATGTTGCATTGCATTTCTTTTCTCAACATTGCGGGCGGGATTCGCCGCCGTGATTATACCATTAACTCTACTGTTGCATCTGTGCCTAGCGCCGTTTGAAAACAAAGTCACCAAGAGACGACGACAAAAACACACCGTACAGCTACACGCTGGTGGACGACAACTGCCGCCTTCGTATTTATCGTCGCGAGAAAAGAAACCCACAAATAACCAATCCACTCTGCGGAATGATCGTGAAAGAGATTAACTCTCGGGAGTCGGCCATTGTCACGGAGAAAATGAATCACGGCACAATTTCGCCAACCTGCTACCAGACCGTTGCAGACTTCATTGGGCTCAAAGGAATGCAAACGGAGATGTTGTCGCTAGACTTGTGTCACCTCAACTACGCCGATCCGGTAAGACTCAGCGCTAACGTACACAATTGGACGTTTATTTGTAACTATGAACTCTTGATGCTAGGGTTCGTCGCGCATACCCGCACCACTCGTCTACGCGGAGAAGCTGTGTCAGCTGCGGGCCCTCTCTGGCACTACACCGCCTTCATCGTGGAAAAATAAATATTATTATTTGTGAACGGCCGGCGCATAACTTTCCCAGCCGCGCATTCATGATATGACATAACATGCAAATTTTTTTTTTGTTTTCTTGTCAATGACGCTAAGAAAAAGTTCAGCGACTCATTCACTTGCTCTTGTTTAACATTTTTTTTCGGTCTCCAAATATAGAAATACTTGGTTTGAGCATCATCAATGTCTCTAGCGTCTGCGCACTCTTGTCTGACGGGAAGCGCTTTTGCCCATCCGCGGCATTACGACTGAGGTTATCCTTCTCGTATGCAGCTCTCCACCCCCCCCCCCTTTCTATCCAATTCAAAACTGATGTGACTCTTGGTGTGAGTTTTACAACGATGCACAACGCATTTTGTATCATGGCAGCCAAAATATACGGCGCTTTCAACCTCCAAGTTTCAACACAATAAAAAAGTGACCGTATCCTATGTGTAGTTTTTTTTGCCCTTTTAACTTTTATGTTTATGACGTGATGACATCACTCATCTTACACCCATTGCAGATGATGAGCAATACAGCTGGGAAGACGACCTGTTCCCACACTATAAGCTGCCGCATAGTGGTTTCGTCTCGTTCACAGCTTTACCTCTTTACATGCCAACACGTCGAAAGGATTATGGAGTCGACAGGATTGCACGGAAAATGTGGTGAAGGTATTGTCTTCGGCCGAGTGGTCCACGCCCAGCTCCAGCAATTTTCTGATAGACATCATTGTTAATAACCCAAACCTTTATCCTCCCTAATCTAGCTGAAGTTCACTGTATGGGCAGGCAAACAAGATGAGGAAATTAGTGTAAGTTTTGGAAAAATTTATTGGTTGCAGAATTTTTCAATTTAATTAGTTTTCCCAACAATAAAAAGCGAAATAAGGGTGGTGAACTTTGCGGTCTTCTCCTGCTATTTTTACGAAATGTTTCCAAGTTGAAAATCAACTCGCTGTGTTGAAAGGGTAACGCTGCAGCATTGTTCTGGCTAATAAACATCTTGATGCCGCCGCACAAAGACCCCACTCCATGCAGTGCTTGGTTAGTCGTGAAATCCCTTTGTGGGCTAGAACCGATGCGATGCCAAGAAAAGTTGGCGCAACATTTTAACGTAATTACTTTTATCCCACTGAAACAGTTCCACTCGACAAGAGACATTTGATACCACCATACCAACGTTGAAGTGATGCAGCTTGCGAAGTAGAAATTTTACTAATATTGGTTGTGACCATAGTTGCATAAGGTGCTGCAACCACATCCATAAGACAAGCCATCCAGCACAAACTTTTCCGCCGAAATGAGAGCAAAGACCAGCCCATAGCCGTAGAGTCAAAACGGACAAGTTGGGAACCGCCGGAACCAAAGATTTCTTCTGTTTACATCACGTCACAATGTTCCCATCATACACATCTTGCTAATTCTATTTTTAAAATGAAGACTGTACTGTACTTGTCGGCGGCAACACTCACAACTTCCGTATTTTATTCTCCTCTCACTCTCTCACTGAAAGCCAACTTCAACGTTTCACATAACCAGCTATTTCACCTTGAGTGCTACTCTGCCGTATCGACACAGCAACCTTCAAAACTGTCTTGGCTGTAAATGTAGTCGACATTTACAAATGGACACCGAACCTGAACCGACAGGGTGAAACCCAGTACTTCACCGTCGACCCATTGCATAGTGATCAATTTGAACAATGTCTATAGAAATACATTCTTACAAGACTTTGATATCACTCTTTTTTGCGCAATGAAGGCTCACTTTCATGTAAATCAGAACTTTTCTTTGGCCAACCAATGTGAAAAGTTGGAGGACATGGTTTGGAATGTCAACTCTAAACGACATTTTCATTTTCAGAGATGGGATTAAAAAGTTAATTAAGCCCCTTGGGAGCCTTCACATTGTAGAATTGTTTAAATTTCCGATTCAAGTTTGTTACAATGTAAGCTGTGATGCTTTTGGTGACATTGACCTAACGTTTAAAAATAAAGCCAACTACAAATGTCAACCTATTCTTGCTATGGCTTCATGTGGAATGGGGGTAAGGAAGGGAGGAATTATTATTTACCTAGCTTGAGTCCTTTTGCTTTCAGAGCCCGGAAAATCACAGCCGTAACAAATGAATAACCCATAGTCACTTTTTAAATGCATTAAAAGATTGGTAGAATTACATAGATGCATGTTTAAGGTTAGGCAGTGCCTTGTATGCTCTACAACACACTTTCCCATGGGTTAAAATAAAATTTCATCTTGGAAATACACCACAACGTGTTTGTTCCCATTTCCTCGCTTCTGGTTAGTGGAGCAATGACCCAATGACGACTCTCGGTCCTCGGATTACCTCTCTCAGCAAACTATTGTGACTTGTACAGCATTACGAGCTCCTAACCTTTCAAGAATGTTGTAAAATGAAATTCTCAGGGATACATTTAATTTTTAAATTAAAATTGAAGACATTATAAAATACGACAAGAAAAATGAACGTTTACAGAACGGAAACAGCTAAACGGATGCAAAAGCAAGTGTGATGTATCTCAATGTATTCGTGAGGATTGCCGTTGTGGCGAATATTACTCTCAATTATGACCGTGCTGACGGAGAGTATGTTGCAGGAAAATGACGAGAGCAAGCACGAAACTAACTTATTGTTCAAAAAGGAGACTGCATTTTACCACATCTTCTCTTAAACATGGTAATAAACGATAAACGAGGGCGAAAATTTAACAATTTGTTCTTTGAATGTTGGCAGCATTTCCGGCAGAAAAAACAAGTTCGTACAACTTGACTTGTCAGGGAATGAGAATTTTGTGTGTGTATACTAACTTTATCCTTTTGTTACCCACACACTAGACAACAACACAAACAGCATCATTACAGAAATTGGAATTTTTCCCAAACAACTTTTCCACCACTGATTGCTAACCGAACCTGAAACAATCACAAGGCAAATGAAGATTACAGAGCTCAATAAAGAAAAGAACAGCAGGAAAATAAAAGCCCAAGAGGCAAAATGATGTTGATTATGCATTCCGTATTTGTTGCTGAACTTTTTGATTTGTATTGGAACTCATAGACCATCCTCGAAGGTTATACATTTCATTTGCCCCTACTTTCGTGGTCCAGCTTTGTCATGGCGCCTTTAGGATGCTTCGCTGCAGTGCCACATTCCATGCTCTCGAGAAAAACCTCAGCCACGCTGAAACCAAAAAAAAAAAAAAAAAGTAAACAAAATATTGCAACGCGCGTAAAAATTTAAAAAAGGGTATATCCCTACCGTTTCCTCCGAAGCCACACCTTCGGCTCTGCCCGTTTGGCAAACGCGCACACATAGTCAGATACCTATACATAACAGCATTGATTATGTGTATCTCAAACCCGTTGCTCAAAGCTTTGACTTTACAGCGGTAGACGAAATGTAGCTCACCTCACGAAACCAAGATGAATTCCCGCCGTTGGCCCGCAAATGGCGCACAATGCTGGAAATTTTTTCCAAGGTCGGCCAGTCCAAAGTGGTGAGGCAGAGCTGTACCAGCGTTTTGAAACATCCGTGCGACAACCTGATATCTATCTTCTCTCCCGTGTGGCTGCAAATCTTTTTCAACAGATTGGAGCTTAACCACGATTGAGCTCCCGTTGGAATGGTGGGCATAATCATCTCTACGCATCCCGTTATGCAATCGGGTACAAACGGACTTCTTTCATCAGCAAGGAAACACAAAACGTCGTACACCACCTCGTCCAGGTAATGACTCGTGCGATGATTCGCTCTCAAACCAAGATTGGCAGCATTCCTGGAAATTCTCAAATGTTTCCTTTCACGGTTTTTCTAAACATTTCAAACATACCAACGTTAGTTGGACGAAGCCAGATTACAGTAGGAGCCACTGTATCATCACTCTGTAGAATCACGCTATACCACCCTTGCGTATTCTCAAGCAATATAGGAGTGCCACGCACCTGTACAATTGTCTTCAACAATTTGGAGGTGAAGTCATTGACGTCAGTGTCAGTGTGCGTCGCAAATTGCTTATGTAGCGGTGACGCCACTGTCAGCATATCATCAAGCACAGAGACTATCTTGTAATGGTTATCGGGCGATTTCGACGCCATCAATTCCATAGCCTGCAAGTAGGGAACAACATCCTCGCAAATGTGATTCGACGAGCAGGTCGTACGGCTGCAAAAACCTCGACTCAAAAATTCAAAACAGATTTTATAAGGCGTTGATCGGTCAGCGGCGGCGGCACCAGCATTACTCGTTGATTTGTCGCCGGCTAGAAACAAAACGTTTTGTTTGACGGATTTCAATCAAAAAAATTTCTTATGCTCACCTGCTAATGGTTCAACGTCATCCTCTTCCTCGTGAAAAATAATTAATTCGTCTTCCGATTCGATTACTGCGACACAAAAAAAAAAGATTCGTCAAACAAAAACACAGACTTGTTGTCGGCCCATTCGTAAAGTCCATTAATACGAAACCCGCCAAAGGAAGCAAAACTTGGAAATACAATTTATAACTACAGTCTCTGCCACAGACACTGGGAAATGTAAACAACATTTAGACGACTAGAGCACATTTGCCCCAGATAAGCAACACTAGAAAATAAAACTGGAAACTCCAGTCTCTGCCACAGAGACTCGAAAATAAAAACAAAATTTAGACGACTAGAGCACATTTGCCCAAGACAAGCATAACTAGGAAGTAAAACTTAAAAATACAGTCTCTGCCACAGAGACTCGAAAATAAAAACAAAATTTAGACGACTACAGCACATTTGCCCAAGACAAGCAGAACTAGGAAGTAAAACTTAAAAATACAGTCTCTGCCACAGAGACTCGAAAATAAAAACAAAATTTAGACGACTACAGCACATTTGCCCCAGATAAGCAACATTAGGAAATAAAACTTAGAACTACAGTCTCTGCCACAAAGACTCGGAAAGAAAAGCAAGAACTTGACGACTAGAACGCCTCTACCTTAGATAAGAAAATCTTATAACTACAGTCTCTGCCACAGAGACTAGAGAATGTAAACAAAATTTAGACAACCAGAGCACATTTGCCCCAGATAAGCAACACTTGGAAATAAAACTTAAAACTACAAACTTTGCTACAAAGACAGGAAAATTAAAAGCATATCAAATAAAAACAAATGATTCAAGTAACCTAAAGCACCTGTAGAATAAAAAAGGAACAAATGTCATTAGCATTACACATTCAAGAGGACGTGATGACACACAATTTTGAAAGTCAACTAGAGCCCACATCCGGATCAAGGCCAGGTTTAATCAATCTGAACTGCACAGCAAAGTGAAACCCGTTTTAAAAAAAAAAAAAATTTCAGCAAAAAGCAGCAAACTATTTAATCTCTGGCACACAACCTAGTAAGACAATTTAGCAGTGGTTACGGTGGTTAGTTAATTCTCACTTTTACCCTGACTCCCTAACCAAATTTTGCCAACGTCTACTGTTCAACCCAGCAACCCTTCCCACCCCCCCACAAGTGACATTAATTGGAGTTGAGAATTTAAAAAAAACCAAAATCTAGACAACGAAGAAGGAAGTGAAAAATAAAGAGATAGAGAGAGAGAGAGAGTGGCCGGCCGCCCGCCTAGAGCAGCCGAGTTAAAGCACCCGTCGTGTCGCAGCGAGCCACAAGTTGGCCGAGCTTTCCGGAGCTTTATTATGAATTGTCCACCCTCTCTTTCTCTCTCTCTCGCTCTCTTTCTACCGCTTCAGCTAATTTGCCGATTTTGCCAACGTCTACTGTTCAACCCAGCAACCCTTCCCACCCCCCCCCACAAGTGACATTAATTGGAGTTGAGAATTAAAAAAAAAACAAAATCTAGGCAACGAAGAAGGAAGTGAAAAATAAAGAGAGAGAGAGAGAGAGAGAGAGTGGCCGGCCGCCCGCCTAGAGCAGCCGAGTTAAAGCACCCGTCGTGTCGCAGCGAGCCACAAGTTGGCCGAGCTTTCCGGAGCTTTATGAATTGTCCACCCTCTCTTTCTCTTTCTCTCTCTCTCTTTCTACCGCTTCAGTTAATTGGCCGATTTTGCCCACGTCTACTGTTCAACCCAGCAACCCTTCCCACCCCCCCCCCCACAAGTGACATTAATTGGAGTTGAGAATTAAAAAAAAACCAAAATCTAGGCAACGAAGAAGGAAGTGAAAAATAAAGAGAGAGAGAGAGAGAGAGAGAGTGGCCGGCTGCCCGCCTAGAGCAGCCGAGTTAAAGCACCCGTCGTGTCGCAGCGAGCCACAAGTTGGCCGAGCTTTCCGGAGCTTTATGAATTGTCCACCCTCTCTTTCTCTCTCACTCTGTCACTCTCTCTCTCCCCAATGAGTTTCCCGATTTTGCCATTTTACCAGTCTACTATTCCACCCCAGAAAGCATTTACCCTAGTTGAATGGAATGAGATTAAGAATTGCAATAACCAATTAAGAAAATGTAAAAGAAGTTAGAATAAGTAAGATAGCAAATAAGGCATTTACCGTCCACCATGGGATCATGGTTGGTAGAAGATTGGCGCACCGGCCAAGCACAGCCAGGCGCCTCAGAGTCATCGAGACCTGAAGCCATTTGTCTTACGTCTTACGTTGGCCGCCCAAGGGTTGAGCAGCGCAGTGGAAGACGAATCCAAAGTACTCTAAAGTCGTGAACCACGTGGCAGGACTTTAATCCCCCACCCCAAAAGGTAGCCAGGTACTGTATGCACAAATAAATAAAAAAAAAATAAATAAAAAACAAAAAAAAAAAAACAAACAAACAAACAATGACAGTTAACAACAAAACACGACTTTAGCAAAACAAAGGAAAACGAGTAGGGCGATGATAAGAGGTACGGGGGAAATAATCGGTCAACACATTTCCAACACGGCCGCCATTTTCGTTGAGTTTCGTCAGACCCATCCAAAAAGAACAAGGGGGGGGGGGGGTGAAGGGAGAGAAGCTACGCAGTACAAAAAAAAAACTCACACCTAGCAACAACGCCCAAATTTCCAACTCTACCATTGCAGCCACACACACACACAACTAATCTTGTCTAAAAACTCGACCAGCACATAACACGTGTCACATATACAGTTTCAGAGCGTTTTTAAAAGCAAACATTAGGGTAAAAATATCGAGACATGGTCATGAGACAAGTATGGCTTACCCAGGACACGGGGAACAACGTATGGCAACGAAATCCAGGTATTTTTTAAAAAAATGCGACTATTTAGGAAAGCGTCACGTGCGAATTGGTATATTGTAATGCGAGTGTCGTGTCGACCAGGCCGCTTAACCGTCTAAACTCTACCAGAGCCCAAGCCACACTGCTGGGAGCTCTGGAATGTGCAAACAGCGCCACCAGTTTGAAAAAAAAAAAAAGCAAAAAACAGGATGACTCACAAAGGGCGGAGAAGCAGAGGACGACTGAAGCAATGGTCATGCTGCGTTGCCAAGTCAGGACATGAATTTTTGTGTCCACAAAAAGCCCAATCAGTGCACAATCCCTTTAAAACAGTTACGAAATAAAGTGTCTCTCAAAACATAAAAAGAAACAAATGTTACACTAATACGAAGCCAGAAATAGACCTTGTGGTGGCAGGGAAGAGAGGTTGAAACGATGAAAGCTAGTGTTTCGCTAACATGTCGACATATTTCTGTAATTTGTTTTTGAAAATTCTCGTCCGGCCGTCTTCAACCTTTACACTTTCACGGCAGTTAACATTGAACCCGAAAATCAGCTTTACTTTAAAGTGCCCTATTCAAGTATAGGATAAAATGTGGACAAACGAATTCGTAATCTTAACGACCTACACCTGCTGTAATCAAACACAATTGGCTAGTGTTTGTTTCCCTTTTTATGGCTAAGCTGTTGATCAAGTCCCAGCAATGCTCGGCCCTATCTTAGTGTTTTACCCCCTCGCAACCTTTTGCCAACGTTTCTTCTAAGAATTTTTTTTGTCCCCACCCTAACCCCCCCCCCCCCCCCAACCACCCAACCTCCCCATCCCTACCCCACACCCTACATACCTCCCTCCCTCCCTCCCCCACAAACGTTCGACAACGTTTGTGCCTAAACCTAATTTTTTTCAGGTGTACGCTGTTGTGATTTCCTATGCAAACATGCAACCCAAGATGGCAGCACTCGTGAAGCTGGACATACCTCGGCCTTTTCTCATCTACTGTATAGAGATTCCGTTTCCCTCCTTCACTTCTCTCCAGTCACCAAGCTGACGAGCACTAGCAGCTCTCAAAAAAAACTACCACCAATAGCTGGTGGGTTTTTGTTCCAGTTGCTTCTCAACAGCTATCACAGTATCAAAAACCATCTACATTCTGTCCTGAGGATTATTTTTTTTAAATCTGATTTACCATTTCACTTTCCCGGCGTAAAGTGAATTGCACTGTGTCTTCTGTTTGATTTTCATCCGAGTTCATCGTAGGCAGGTAATTATATATTTATGTTCAATTCATGACACATGACGTGAAGCCCACAGCGTGGATGATTGCTGTGTTATATGACTATGTAATGAGAAGCCCACATGTTGGCACAGATCAATTCCTGTTACCAATGCAGAAGCCTAATCGAGCACATATATTACTCTAATCCTTGTCTATTTCCAACATAGGTTACTCGGCTTGTCGGCTGTACTGTGAGCTCACTCGTCCAACGCCGTCCTCATTGAGTAGCCGTTGGCTCACCAATTTAGTATTTTCCCGCTGAAGCCGTACTCAAGTAATACCAACTGATGTAAATGAAATTGCAGTTAACTCTATTAATGTTATTTTAATTATTTGACAGCGTTAAAATGAGCGTCCAACTGTGTGAAACACATGCTTTGCCATCGAAAAATAGCCGAGAGACGCCGTTCAGCAACAGCAATCAAGTCGCCTTTGCTGGAATGGAAACCATCTTTGAAACTATGAAATTTGCCGACATCACCTTGTACGTCCGTAACTGGCAATTTAGAGCTCACAAAATCATTTTGGCCACGAGGAGTCCTTTTTTCGCTGCCATGTTCCAACACCAAACTGAAGACATTTTGTTGGAACGCGTCCAAATTGAGGACGTCGAGCCGGACGTGTTTGAAGAAATCCTCCACTTTATCTACACTGGCTGTCTGGCGAAAGCGGAGATGAAGCCTACAATGCCCTTTGAAATCCTCAAAGTGGCGGGAAAGTATCTGATCGACCAATTGAAAATGGAATGCGAGACTCAATTGATTCACCGGATCACGGCAGACAATTGCGTGCAATTAATGTGCTTCACCGAAGAAGACGATCCGGCGTTTTATTTGAAGAAGCATGCCATCCAATTCTTCCGTAATTTCCCCAACGAAGTGATGGCGACGGAAGCTTGGGAAACTGTCGAACGCGATCATCCAATGCTGGGTCTGACTACGCTAAAGAAACTGCTCATCGGAACTCGTTAGATACCCCACAACGATTTGGAACCACAACGATAGGTGATGGCAGAAAAAAAGTGGATTAATTTTTTGTACCAAGAATGTCGTGATTTAATTCAAAATAACCTGTATTGCAACCACGTTTATTTGTAACGTTGCTCCTTTGACTCGGAAATACATAAAGTTATTGAAAATGTCAAACAATTGCTAATAGAATGACGAATACCATTATAATAAGGGTATATCTTGTTTATTAAAATATCTCACTTTTCCGAGATTGATTTTCATACGTGCTTCGAGTTTGAACAATAAACAGACCAAACATTTAAAAAAAAAAGTAACTAGTCGACCCAGTGGAATGAATGAATTACTCAAATCACTTATTTTTATTACTCAATAAACAAAGAGTACATCGACGAAAGTCTTATACATACTAGAGTAAAAATTACGAAATGAAACAAAGACCGCCCCAAAACAGAAACAAATATTAAACACACTAGGAAATGAAATCTGAAATGAAAGAAACAGTACGTAATCGTCAATCACAATCACAAAGTATTTCATGCCTTATAGACCGATTTTCAACGTAACACTTGGTGTTGTAAACATGTAGGCGGAATAACAAATGTGTAGAAAAATGTCCGGCTGAAATTGGGAAAATGTGTTTAGGGATATTTCTGGTAATGTTTCATCTCTTATTTTTTCGAGTTTCATTTTCCTGATTTGGCAACTTCTAGAGCCGCCTGTTTTTTTGAAGTGGAACTGGAAGCAGCCATAACCAAGTAACTATGCCAAGTAACCAACGCTGTCCCGGTTAGTCATTTGTCTTGAACCACGACGTGTGATTGCACCTTCTTTCAGGTGCACTTTCTTTGAGTGTCGGTAGTGTGGCTGAAGGTTGCAAGGTAATCCAAAACCCGTAACACATGATTTAGGTGGCCAATCTCATTACTGCTCGAATAGTCACAGTGTAGTAGCAAAGTGGCTCCCGCAGCCAAGAAGGTACTTGTTGAGCAAGAATTTGTCCAGTTTTATGAACTGGCGTAGCACGTGTGAAGCTTCAAAGTTCCTCCCATAGGGGAATCCACTCTTTCGGTCTAAAATTTCTTTTGTTTTACCGTATTGCGAGTAAGAAAACAGTTGTTGTTCTTGCACCGAGTCTGACTATCAACTTTTAAAATAAAGATGGGCACTCGATTGCAAAATGACTTGTGGGTTCTTGATGCATCAGAACCCTACAACCATTCCTCGCTAGACTGCAACGTATTTTTAGTAAAAGAAATTCAACACAACGGTGTGACTACAGCAGTGGTGTTACAAAACCAATATGGACCCTGTGCGCTTGTAGCATTAGTTAACGTTTTGTTGCTAAGTCAACGAATGAAATTACCACTAGAAATGAAAGGGAAAATTTGCAAAAGTGAACTTGTGCTTTTGCTGGAAAACCTTGTGAAGAGTGAAGTAGGAAACCGTCACGCCTTCGTTTCTACCTCATTACCACTTGAACCTGTTGTAGACTCCCTGATGTCCCACAATGTCAATATCGATCCCATCTATACTGGTATTGGAAACTTTGTGAAATCTATGGAACGAGACTTGTTTGACATGCTACAAGTGCCGCTTTACCATGCTTGGATGCCCAACAACCCAGAAACCGCCTCGCTACTGGGCGATTCCAGTTGTTCTCAGCTACACGAATTGTTGGGTTCCCTGAAATGTTTTGGTGATGAAAACGACTCTGCAAAAATCGCAGCCCTTCATGCCTTTTTGAAATCTCCAAGGATAACCGAGATTGGATGGCAGCAAATTGGCCAAAAAATGCAAAATGGAGAAGCTGCCGTCTTTCTCTCTGATCACCTATTTCGCACCGCTTACAAAGTCAGTATTCCATTGGTTTTTCATTTTATTCTTTTGTAAATTGTTGTGTAATCGTCCTCGACATGTTTTCTGTTGCAAATCATTTTTAGCATGCGGACCAAATATTCCAGCTGGTGACTGAGACAAAATACAAGAGTTTCCGTGACGTTGTCTGGGAGACTGTTGCCAACTTCAATGCCAGTACCTATTATGATGAAACGTTTCAAAAAGCGGGATTGGATGCTGTAAGATAATAAAAAAAAATTGAAAAGATTTTAAAAAAAAAAACATGATTAATGCTACGTTGATAAATACTGATACCTAACACTTTTTTTTTTTTTTTTTTGCCAATTGTATTGTAGGTGGAAGCGGAATGGGTTGTGGAGGACGTAGCCATAGGTAATACATCAACCGTCATCATAATTCCAGATGGTATATGTATAGCTAAACTACAAGAAGAAATATTCAAAAGAATTGAAGACGCTTCGCGAACGACGCTCGCATGTAACGGAAACGCGTTAACCATAACGGGACCGCCTCACAATGTGGAACAAACCAAACTAATGGTGGAAGTAATCGCCCACAACTTCAGCCCGGTCGTTCCAGATCGGTCTCTGCAATTTGTAAGTACCACATTGGCCTCTCTTTTGTGCTCGAAAATCCATGTTAACGAGACCGTGAATGCTGATTGTCTTGAGCCAAAGCAGCTTGTTGTGTTTGTAATTCTCTTTGGGTTTCTCGGTAAAAAGGTTTTTTTTTCCTTTGTTTTCTCTTGTAATGACGGGGTTTGGGGCCACAGGAATGGCCCCAATTGCAGCAACTTATCATGTGTCATACAAATGTTACCGCCCTAGTAGTAGTAACCTTTAACTTTGACATAACCATCATCTCTCCTCCTCGCCTTGTAGCCAATTTCCCAAATGAAACAGTCTGCTTTCACATGGCAGAAGTTTTGTTTTATTACGGCCGTTTACGTTACGTCTATTTATGAATGACAGGAGCAGCCCGACATGAAAAAGCCAACGGTTATGAATTTGGTTAACCAATGGAAACAGTTGTTCATGCTCATACACAAACGCCAAGATATGGAGCGCCTAGAACCTAGTGCCTGTCGTGTAATGGCGAATTACCTGAGTGAATTCACTGGCATCGCGTTGAACAACAGAATGGGTTCAGCAATAATGAAGTTGTGGCTGGTAATGTTTTCCTCCTATCTAAGCCAACTCCCTAATGAAATTAATAATTGCTTTGTCATTGACGTTCTAAGGCGTTTCTTTATTCAATTTTCTTTTTGTGTCACAGTCAATGGACGAAGAGGAACAGACTTTTTGGTACAGTGTGAAAATGGAGAAACGGCAAATTAGATTAGAAAAACAATGTGCCATTGACGTACAAATTCGAAATTTAAACCGCAAAATTACGGCCGCTTCCAGAAAGCTTTTGCCAGAAGACTCGAAAACCGTTTTTCATTACCTGACTGCTGACGTGTCCAAGAAAAGAGTGACGAAATTCCACTGTCTGCACCAAGGCTGTAACAAGTACTACGAAGCTCCACAGAATGTATTGCGCCACGAAGAGAGATGCCCCAACAGGCCATACAAAACAAGTTACCTCTGCGAAATTTGCAACTTCAACATGATGACTGTGGATGGTTTCAACAAGCACGTGGATAAATTTCACCCAACCGTACCTGTTGCAGAAACGCCGCCATTGGGTAAATTTCAAATTCAATGTTATCCGTACGTGTAGTGCTCCCGTATGGTGATTGTTGTTACTCTTTTTCAGAAAAGGAATCGGGGGAAAAGAGTCCGGTGCCATTACCGGTCGAACAGAGTGAGACTGCCGTTTTCCGAATTCCTGGCATCGGGCGTGCACGCCTCGCCTTGAACTATGATTTCCATGGGTTTATGGAATACGTGAACACGGCAGTCGACGGCACGTTCCGTTTTCAAGACGTCACCTCCATCGAAGGTTACTCGTTCTCCGGAATCACAGCCATGGAATCGAAAGATCTTTTCCGAAACATTTTGCATAGCAACCTACCCAACGGGGGACAAGTTACCGTTGTGCTACAGCGAAACACTATTCGGATTGACGACCACCGCCCGCCAAGCATCGCGTTGATTGACACATCTAGCGCCCATTCGGAAACTGAACGACCAACTTCTATGGCGTCCGTAATGATCGACACATCTACCTCGCCTTTGGAAACTCGACACGAAACTTCAATGTCATGCGACTCGAACGACACTTGCAGCACCCATGCCGAAATTCTAGGGGAATCATCAATGGGTGCTTCTGCCACGAAAAGGGTTAACGTGGAGGCAGGCCCAACAATGGTAGTGAACGTTGGGCTACCGCAATGCAAAGCGCCAAAGACGCCGGCCGGCAACGACAGCGGAAAAGTTGTTTATTGGAAAGGCCACGACGCCAAAGTGACCGTCGCTTACATGCTGCAGAACGCTTCTACATTTGGACGCATCACCAACATGTCATTGCACAACGTCACCCAAGACGCGACGTCGTCGTTTATTGAATTTGAAACGGAGGAGTCGGCCAATCGGTTTGCTAACTCCTGTCCTCAGCGTTTTAAGAAATCAAAGCACAGCGCTATTAGAACAAGAAATCAAGCTGTTTTGGTAATTTTTTCTTTTGCTTTCATTGTTACTTACAAATTGCCACGGCTGGTGAAAATGCTAATACCTGTTGATGTTTACAGAAAGAAATTTCGGATTTCTATCGTGAGTAGCACTGTTGCAGGCGTCATGTTGGAGTTGGCAAGCGGAGCGGGGAAAACCGCGACATGTAGTGGAATGTGTCGAAGCACTTCATGCCGGAGTGTTGTCACTGTCATTGCTTATACGTGTGGATTTTTTTGGGTTTTTTTCTTTTTGCCGGGAGCAGTCAGCGATGCATTGCAACGCTTCAAAAAGGAGAAATTTATCAAGATTTCAGTTTTTGCCCTTCTTTTTTTTTCCTACTTTATGTGCTTTCATTTCTTTAGTAAGTAATCACTGCAGTCGCCGACAATGTGTGTTGTTTTCATCCGGCGCCGCCCCCGCTGCCGCCGCCATTGTTGCTGCTGCTCGGTGCGGCAGTCTACATCTGCAGACCGACTCGAAGATCCCAATTTTTTTTTGGGCTGTGCGACTCTAAAGGTTGTTCCAGTTGGATGGAGAAATCTTTTTTGCAATTCCAAACAAACCCCCCATTTACCCCACTGTATCTTGAATTTGTTCTCTCGGACCCCCATTAGTAGTTAGGTCTAGTATCGTAGCCTCTCGGCTCAATGCCGCATTACATCGTTCTTATCAGTTCGATGAATGCTTACCAGTAAGCGAGACGCTGTACAGTTTCACGGAACTTGTCGCAGTGTGGCTCCATGGAAATTTTTAATCGGCCTTTTTTTTACATGTTTGTCGATTGAGAAATTTGAAGTGAATAAAATGCTTTTCGCAGTGTTCTCTTGATTTGTCTTGTTTCACTCTCTTTGTACTGCACAGCAGGAAAACTCTCAAGGAGTAACTAGATGAAATACTGTTTGAATCGTTGCACTTTGGCTGAAATCTTTTCGGTTCAAATTTGCCTTGCGGTGCTCATTTGTCACTCAGCAGCCTGCTATATTACCGAGAATCTCGCGCCGCCGCTGTTGCTGTCTTTTTATAGTCAGTCGCTTCCGACAACATTTTGTGCTTGAAATGCCCTTTTTTCGGTGGCACCGTACTAGTGGAGTATGTAGGGACTCTTTTTTTTAAAAAATTCTCGGCTAAAACATGCATTTGCATGTAATAGCATGATGGCAGAATGTTGTGCTGGCTGAGATATTTGTGTGGAAGGGATGGGTCGCCCGACTGGCCAACACATTTTCAAGAAATCTCTCGGCATTTGGTTCGTTTTAGTGAGAACAGTGGAAAGGCTGCTGGTTGTGTTATTGCCATTCCAATGGTACAAAACTTACAATATACTTTTGCTCATCACATAACTGCTTTACCTAACGCAGTGTTGGAGAAATCATAATTCAAAGCAGGGCTGTGCGTTACATGACCACAGCTTGTCAAAAAAATGTTAACCCCCGAAGTTGTAGATGAATCCGCTAACGATGACTGTGACGGTGACCTAGTCACTGAAAGGCACAACAAAGAAAGTAGAACACTAAAGCCCGACAAACTATCACAAGGGCCCTTTTAACCCGTGAATGAAGCAAAGATATCGGTCCATATGCCGTAACTGCAGGCAAGATGAAACCAATAACCAGTAGACGTGCAAATATGAAAGGAAATGAGCCGGGAAAAAAACAAGAGTGTAGACTGTAGAACCAGCAAATGAGGAATAACACGGGAAACAGCGAAGACCACAAAACGAGTATCCAGAAGAGAAATGAAGACTAATGGAGCAAAAGAATTAAAACGGTAAAGCATGTATTGCATGGGGTCGAACTCGGCAACGCCTGACTGACTGTCAGGTAAACACACTATGTTATTGTAACCTTAATTAGTGGTATCAACAGTAGCACGATATGCAATAAGTTGACACGCCATCTATTATGCGCATCCAATGAAACCTAGCAAGATATTCAACTAATTCCTTTTTCTCCTAGTGTATGTAATGTGGGTGACTGTTGTGGTTTGATGAAATACATTCCATTGGAACTGGTGCTTCACTCAAGTCTTGTCTTTTTTTTGGGTCCACAACTACCTGTTTGTTGCGTGTATGTAGTTGTCTCGGTGGTGTCCCGGCGGATTGCTTCCGGTTTCCTTGCATTGGGGTTACACCCTATTTATCAACCACTTGCAACTGCACTGTGCACTCGTCTCTGAAATAGCGAGGGTACAAACTGATGCACTGAATTAACTAAACTATATTCGGTCTTTGACTGCATCGATCACTGGAACTGTTTACAGTGAGTGTGGTGTCCACTTTGGCCTCGTAAACGCACAGGGAACTAAAATGTATTGGTCACGTCAAGAAACGTTTCTTGACGTTTGTCTTACGAAGCGGCAGTTGAGCTTTCAGTGCGGGTTAACACGCCACTTGTCCAGTAACGGAACAATCGTTCCGCCGTTATTAGCAAGATTATTTTTCAACTTTCTCGTCCGATAGTTTATTGTGGGCTGAAATCAGACACGGCGGTACGGCGGTAGACGTACTGTTGAGAATGTCATGAGATAAGTTGCGGCCGTCATCCAAACTCTATCATCCTATTTGCCTCAACCTGCGTTTAACAGCTTCCCTTGGCAAAAACAGATGCTTTGTCGGCTTTCTAGAGACGCATGCAAACGACGTCGTTGACAGTCGAAACGGCTGCTTACAATTCATCTTCGTGGAATTCCCGGACAGTGGGTGGATTCGGCATCACCTTTCAAGACGCGCGTCATCTTGTTACCATCCATGATTATGGTGGACTTACTTTGACTGCATCACCTCGCTCCTCCTCGAATTTCTAACCAACTTTAACCTCGATGATGAATGTCGCCAATAATTCGCGTTGCAATGGTATTGGTGTAAGCAAAATAATCGAATATCATCCAAAATCAGAAGAACAAACTGTATTTCATTTACTGCCATTACAAAAGAGAAGGTTGTAAATGCAGTCAGTTGCACTTAGTTTGGTCGGTTGGCTTGCACAGCTTCGCGAGCCTTGACGACGTCTTTATTCGGGAAATCCGTCCATGCCCCACAAAGTGTGCGCCCGACAGCGAGACCAGTAGTGAACACTCTAGAATGACAATTGTGATCTAGGTTTCTTAACCATTTCGATTCGCATTTTTCGACTTCTCCACCAGGAATGCACTTTAGCGCTTTAATGTCCGTCAGTATTTCGGTCCCCGACTTACAGATGGGATCAAATATAACGCTTTTCTTATCAACGCCAATCCCGTACATGACAAAGTAAATGTCGGCCATTGGTATGCCGAAATCCTCCGCGCCTTTAAGAAAGTCCTCCTAGGCGAAAAAGAAATTCAATCGCACCAAATTCTTTTCCACATTCAGACTGACTTTTCAACATTTACCAAATTGCTAGTCTTGACACCAAAAGTTGCCATAGTGGGTACAGCAATGGTGACGCTGTCCATGTTCATTCTCATCGTAGCCCGCATCTGAGGTAGCAAATGGCTCATGGACTGGAACATTTCCTTATTTTTTTTGTCGTCGTGAAACTTGGACAAACGCCACACCATGTCCGAGTGAAGTGCCAACGCACTGGCACTCGACCCGTAGATGTCAACAATCCACTGCACATGTGTCGAACGATTCGGAATGCCACTAGATTAAAATGGCAAATGAAGCGTTAAAGCTTTTTGTTGTACGAGTCATTGAAAACTTGAAATTGCGTTATTACCTCCAATTGCGAATGAAAGAATACAGAAACTGGAGATGTACCAAGTCAACTCTGCCACCACTAGACTTTCGAACCAAGGGGAAAATCAAGTTGACGGGCGTAGAGGTTAACGGAGGTAAGATGAACTTTAACGTGAAGATCTCGCCATCCTGCACATTACATGTTTTAATTTTGCAACCTTTACACACGCGGCATTTTTTCCCTTTGACAACCTGCTCGAACATTGTACCTGAAATGCAGTAGCTTTTAAAAAGTGCCAGCCACTATGTGCAATACAAAAAAAAACCATTTACCTGAGCCTTCGTGGCAAATTTGACAATACTGTCCAGCCGGTAGGTTGTGCATCTTAAACTGACGAAAGAACGACGCCGTTTCTTCAGTGGCTGCACCGGAATTGATAACGCCTGGCAGTGGTGCGTAGCGTGTCACTTTTAAATCGACTAAAGTGTCGTGAAATCAACGTTAATGTTTACTTGCCATTTTTAAAGTAAGTCGACATACCGTATGCAGCAGCCATTAGCATCTTCTTAAAATTGGGAGTATTCAATATACCTTTTAGGTTCTCAGTATTTTCTGTCATTTTTACGGCTTGCGGTGCTACTTTTTTGGGCATGGTGAAACAAATTTTTCCTAGGAACAGCCAACAGAGAATTGTGCCAATAA
Source organism: Daphnia pulicaria (assembly GCF_021234035.1). Taxonomy (NCBI): domain Eukaryota; kingdom Metazoa; phylum Arthropoda; class Branchiopoda; order Diplostraca; family Daphniidae; genus Daphnia; species Daphnia pulicaria. The sequence goes on from NC_060917.1 coordinate 6,436,074, forward strand.
TTGTAGAAAGAAATACGTTTGAAATATATGCTAATAATGGTAATGAAAGAATTGTTCTAATGTGGCCAACCTACTGCCATGAGTCACTTGCAATGCAAATAGGAATGCAATCAACCATCAACCAAAAAGGAATGGCATCCGTAAAAATTTTGTTTTTAGCTTCCCAATACTGGGAAATTGCCGTAATGCAGAGACTTACCAAGAAAGAAGGTATCACTACAATTGCGAACATTTGACATGGATTGAATTAATAGAAAAGTAATAATTATAATTACAGGTTGATGATAGGAAATGCAGACACGTGTTGATGTAACACCGACCGTCGATCGAATGGAAACACCGAAAGAGCGAAAGGAAAAAAAAAGAACAATGGATGCAGTGTTGCAACTTCTTCTGAAATAGCAAATTCGTGCAGGGTTGCCTGAATGTCCCGAAAGTAGAAATTCGTCTAATAATACAAATAGTAATAACAGAGCAATAGATGCCTGGTCGGTTCTCGGCTGTGTTGGCCTCTCCATCTCGAGTTTAGGGCACGGTGTATTGGTATGGTTTGGCGGGGGGGGGGGGGGGGGGAACTTATGGTAGGAATCGGCTATCTCGAATGAAGCCAGTTTCCGGACAAGAGGCGGAGCTTAGTGAAAAGTAAAAATTCTTAACAGCCAATTGCTGAGCTGGTCGGCTATTATCAGTGACCTCTATGAACCAAAATACTAATCTTTTTGTTGAAGTATTCGTCTGTAAAATAGTACATATGTATTTACATGTTCGTGTGTAGGCCACATCCGGTTAGCCTCACGAGCTACGACTCTAAGGAAGAAAGGTACGAAACTTAATTACATCATTTCTTTTTTTTTCATAATTGTTGTCTAGTTATTGTGAAATAATTTAAGCTGGAAAACTAATACTTAATTACTGTTATTGACTCATTTTTTACGATTTTATAGCTTTATAAGTACATAAGGAAACTGCAATCGGAGTTTGAAAATTTCTTAACCGTTTATAGCCCATAGTTCACCCAATTGTCCACCAGGCAGCGCTGATCATAGGTGACCACTGGCTTCAGCCGAGATAACCGATTCCTACCATAAGTCCCCCCCACCATACTAATAGACCATGTTTAGGGTAAACGTAAACCGATTTTCTGGGTGTTAGTTTTAGGGCGGGGCATGTCATTGGAAACTGGAAACGGAGCCATCTAGGCTCTCAAAAGTAGCTGAGCATAGTACCTGACACACTAACTAGAGCGCTCGTTCCAGTTTCCGAATCGGCTTACGTTTGCCCTGAAATTGGGACAGGGAAGCCGACCCAGCCGTGAACCGACCAGGGATCTATTGCTGTGGTATTGATAATAAATAATTTTTCTCATGCTAGTTGTATACATTACTTCTGCATTGGTCGTGAAGCACCAGTTGGTTTCGTGTGGTATTGCAACGTGTAGCTATCAAGGCAACAGTTGCCGAAGCGTTAGTGTCGGCGTGTGCCACGACATTGATTGGCGTGAGATTCAGTGCAACAAGTGGAGCAATCGCATGGCCACCTCAATGTAGGTAGGCGCCGACAACGCCCGCAACCAACGCCAACGGGAAACGTTGTCTATTGTTAGAGAACCGCCACGACAATGTGACTGTGGTGCAATTTTTTTTTTGCAAGCAGTAGTCAAGTGTTTGATGAATGTAAACGTGGCGTTGGGTGGAATCCATCGCACCACTGCCCTGCCCAATGTGTTGGTTTTACCACATTGCCATACGTGTGTGGGTTATTCCTTTTTGAAAAGGGGGGTGGAAGGCGTTTTGCTTATTGATGGAAGCAGACAGCGTTGTATTGCAACGCTTCAAAAAGAAAACTTTATCAAGATTTTACTTTTTTTTTCTTCTTCTTTATTTTTTTTTTCATTTTTTCAATAAGTAATCACTGCAGTCGCCGACAGTGTAGGAAACTAGCGACGACGACCTTGTGGTGTCTTTTTAATGGCAAAGAGCGGCAATGCCGCTCTATCCTACTCGTGGGTGTAGTGTTCATGCGGCGCCGCCCACGCCGCCGCCGCCATTCTTGCTGCCGCTCGGTGCGGCAGTCCACATCTGCAGACCGACGCGACGGTACAGTTTTTACAGCGCGTCTCGAAATAGTCGTCTAGCTGGATAGAGCATTCTAATTTTTTGGCATTTCTCACTCATCCCTTTAGTCAGTTGTATCGTGAATTTCATCTCACGACACCCGTCGTTGTCCTTCTCTGTCTGGTTTCGTAACTTTTCATCTCACGATAGGTGTTATTGATTCATTTTCAAGTGGTTTTTCGAAGACTGTGCTTTTGTAGGGGCCATGTTGGCTATGTTGTTTGCATTGGCGGTTGGTGACCGGGTGAGCCATTGCAACTCGGTGTCTTTGTGTCAATCTACGCAGTGAATGGCACAGCCTAATTCCCGCCATGGAAAAACAAACACGTCGCAATAAGTTGAGTCTGGGCAAAAGGTAATGTGGAAATTGGTTTTCTATAAAAAGGCTACATCTCATTTTTTTTCTACACTGTTTCGGTAGGGCTACCAATGTTGCCAAAGTCAATGACGGCCTTGTGACTAGTGTGAGTGATGCCGGTTGCCAAACCGACAGCCGCGTAGTGACTTTCGACATGCTGCCACATGCAAGTGTTTTTTTGTTATTTCATACGAGTTATGGCGTTTAATCGTGCTGTAAGACTTTTAGGATGACCGAAGTCAGAAGCTGTTGGAGCGTGAGTTGTGTAGTTACGAGTGGCTGGCTGCAGTTGCGACAAGTCTAGAGGTATTTTGTTTTTGATTTGCATACGCCATTTGTTACGTTATTACAATGTTTTGTTTTTATTCTTGTGTTGCAGCTGGTAGACGCCAACGTTTTGGATGCTCACATTGCGAGGCTTAGCGAACTGTTGACACCTTTTACGCGGGAAAAGTTTGACAAGTACGGTTTAGCTTTTGCTTGTCTCAACGAGTTGTATGATTTGAAAGCACGTCACACGACATTCGTTGCCGATTATTACGATTCCATTTCTATGGAAGACTGCGCGACAGAAACAAGTGATGTGACGACCAGTAGCAGTGGTGACCCCGCACCTGAGGTTGACTTGACTCTCTACCTACATCGCTTTGGCATCAGAGAGATGAGGGGCAAGCAGCCTCTGGTTGTGGCTGCTCTATTAGCCAAAAAGGACTGTCTCGCCGTCTTGCCCACCGGTGAGGGCAAGTCGCTGTGCTTTCAATTGCCAGCGCTCGTCAACGCTGGCGTTACAATTGTAATTTGTCCCCTGGTGGCTCTAATGATTGATCAAGTGAAGAATTTGAAGAAACGAGGGGTAACGTTACTTTCAGTACGGAATTTAATTGCTGTTCTCTGTTTTAATCGGTTACTATGTGCACAGATTGATGCGGAATACTTGAACGGCACACTGGGAGAGTGCGACGCGATTTTTGCCAATCTCGGCAAACACAGGCCTGGTATCGTTGCTTTGCCTCTCATTTCTGGTTATCACCGTTGGGTCTTTTTAATGCCAATTGAGGAATTTTTATTTTTAAAATAGATGTAAAGCTGCTGTATGTCACCCCGGAACGGCTTGTCAATGCGTTGGAGGACAACACTGGCTTCAATAGGTTTAGAAACATGTTGCTGTCCCTGTACAAGCGAAATTTACTGGTACGGTTCGTGGTGGACGAAGCTCACTGCGTTCCTCAATGGGGACACGAATTTCGGTAGTATTTTCCCGTCGGTTGTTGTTTGTGCAATTCATTAGGTCTCTTTTGTGGGTTTGCATTTAAAATAGAGCCCATTACCTCAAGTTGTACCTTTTGAGGACGCTATTTCCTGCAGTTTGCATCGTTGCCTTGACTGCCACCGCGACTCTGGCTACAAGAGAGGAGATCAAGTCTCTACTCCATCTACGTGATCCGTGCGAGTAAGTTTTACTAGTTATGTCATACTGGGCAGGTTTTTTTTGGTGTTTTTTTTGGGTTGTTGAGATATCCCAACGTGTCTGATTAGGAATGTATTTTATTTGTTCCTTAAACGGGTTTTTTTTTCATGATTCGAGAAGTTAGGATGCCTTTTCCGTAATGAGTAACGGTTGCGATTGTGATTTACTTCTTTGCTGTTGGTTGTTATTTATAGATTTGTAAGCAGTGCTTTAACTCATGTCAGCGTGAAATTGTTTGTCAAGAGAAGAAATTTTTTTTTTTGTGTGGCCAGCACTGCATGTGGTTTTACGTGCGGTACCGCATGGTTGCCATTTTTTTTTTTTGGACCTCACTTCTAGGTGTTGTTTAGTTTGTTGTTGGCAGTGTTGGTAGGGGGTTATGTTTTCGGTTTTGTTTGGTTCGTACGTAGTTCGTTAACCATAACTGTTGTTTGTTTGTGCTCCAGAGTTATTGCTTCTTGTAGGCGCGACAACTTGGTGTTTACAGTCGTCAGCAAAACTACCAAGATTGGTGCAATTGAAGATATCGGCAGACGTTTGAAAACCGATTTTTCCTCGCAGTCTGGTATCGTTTACTGTTTTTCCAAGACCGACTGTGAGTGGCTCGCAATGGAACTTTGTAAACTGGGGATCCCTGCCGAGCACTATCATTCGGACGTGACGTATGGAGACAGAGTTGGAGCCTACTCCAACTGGATGACTGGGAAAACTTTGGTTAGCATTTCAATCGGTGGTGGTTTTTTTTGAACCGGCGTCTTTGCTGTCTTCAATGTTTTTTTATTGTTGGTTTTTTTTAACAGGTTATGTGCGCTACTTTATCTTTTGGTATGGGCATCGACAAACCAGGTATGTTGTAGTATTGTTAAATGTTGGTGCTCTTGTACGGTGACGCTTATGTTGTGATTGATTTTTTACAGACGTTCGATTCGTGATGCATCTAACGATGCCAAAATCAATGGAGGGGTACTACCAAGAGTGCGGCAGGGCTGGACGGGACGGCCACATTGCCCATTGCATCTTGTATTACCGTTACTACGATAGCCATCACATTCGAGTCATGGTTGAAAGTATGAATCGATTATTGACTAATATGCTGTTCATTGTACTAATGTACAGTGCGTGGTTGTGTTTACGTTGTATTTTTAGAAGGCGAACGTAATGCTTTTGGAACATTTCCGGAAACCGAGACGTTGCAAGAAGTCATGATGTATTGCGAAAATACGACGTCTTGCCGTATGTCTTTAATCTTGCAGTACTTTGGGGAGAGTTGCGTTGAAAACGTTTGCCTGCGGAGTGCCTTGTGCGACAATTGCCGCCGAAGCGTAAGTTGTTGTAAATTTTTTTTCTGTTCCGTTTTCGTTACTAGTCTAGTAAGGGTGAATGCGTGGGATTTATTTTTTTAATTTTTTTTTTTTTTTGGGGGGGGGAGGTAGCAATGCGTGCTTTACGCTGACGTTACCGCTATTTGTCGAGCGGTTGTTGACTTGATAGGCAAACCCATCTTGGATTGGAAAGGCGTCAGCATTACTTTGCTCGTTGACGTGTTGAGAGGTAGCAAAGGCAAAGCAACCAAGGATAGCGGTAAATAACTCTGAAATTATGATGTGGTGATTATAATTGAAATGAAGACATTGTGTTTTGTTGGTTGCTTCTTCTTTTCAGGATTGTATTCCTGTCATTCTTATGGTTTGCTTGCGCAATGGTCGGATTCCGAAGTCAGTTCTCTTGTGCGATTCATGATTCTACGCAATTATTTGAGTGATGCACTTGTGTTGGGGAGTCTAGGTAAAGTCAACGGCTATTTGCAACCGGGTTGGAAAGCAGTCGACGCCAAGGTAGGTTTATCGTGTTGCGCTTATCTCGTTTTAATTTTTTTTTCTCTTCTTTGTCTTCACCAATGTTTTTTTTTCCATCTGTTAGATCGTGTTTCCTAGATCCCGTGTCAATGTTGCCGGTGCGTCGTTTGCCCCACCGGGCAATGCAGCCAATTGCGAACCGATGGACATTGATAGCGAATGTTCCGATGATGACTTTGTAAGCGCCAGTTACAGTGCCTCACGTATCCCCAAGAAACGAAAATTGCACCACTAGTGGTTTTATATAAATTTACGTTTAGTTTATTTGTTTTATCTTAGTTTGTGCTGGAAACATTTTTATGTTTAGTTATTGGAAAATTTTCTTTTTATGTAAGAGACGAAACAAATTTTTAACTTTCACTGATGACAACACTGTAAAATTTCGAAGAATACCAACGATTTACGTACATGTATGTTTGGCTATTTCTTTTTTTTTTTTTTTTGGATCGCCGAAATGCATTGCATCACGCAGTGTGGCGGCTTGCACGTGAAAGTATTGATGGCTCCGTGTTTGGAAATGTAGCCGAGTGGTGGTGGGAAATGAAAAGCCGTTGCATAGGGTTTGATAGCTGTATTTAAAACGGCGACAGGAACGTGTAGTGTTGAGTGATTTAGAAACATGTTGGCAATAAAAGTTTTTACTACGCATGCCTCGGTTGCATGTGTGTAAGTAAGACGCAGTCGGGAGAGAACGAAAACGAAGGTGGCTCCAAGACCCGCCAACTAAGCCTGAAATAGTCGTCGTAAGTGCAAACCAGTCGTGCGATCTCTATTGCCGACGCCAGTGTGGACACTCTTTTCACAAAACGCTCGAAACTGACGTGCAAGCCGCCTTTGGTGTAGTCAACTCTAGTGGTTAGAAATGTTCTTTCGCTAGTGCTGTGGTCGTTGAATTTCGAAGCGGCAGCCAAAGCGGGGTACAGAAACACTAGGAAAACTATTGGGAATTGTCCCAAAACGACAACTGCAATGCCTTTTTTTTTTCAACGCAACAATAGCACGAATGCTGTGAACGAGAAAGGACAAGGCAAACAACGCATCGTAGTGTTGAAGTGTGGATCCCTCTTTGGTCGTGGACGCTGATTGCGATGTAGTCAAAAGTGTCGATGGCCGGCATGATTCCGAAGAATGGCGACGACAAATGTCACATTTGAAGCACACACTCGGTCACTGGCACCGTACAACGAGTCGGAATTCGGTGAGAGATGGCGCAAAGTAGGTGAAAGTCAGGTTGGACCAAGACACCTTGAAGACCGTTCCAGCACCAGACGAGGAATGGGGTATTTTTTTTGATTGGTTTTTCCCGTTTTTTGAGAAACTGTAACAGGTACTGGTGACGTGTAGAAAACGTTTTGTTGGCATCGCATGTTAGTTGCGCACTATACCGAGTTTCCAATAACAGTTATCTGGCTTGATAAGAGATCCAAATTGGTAGACTAGCGCCGGTATAACTCGTAGTTTCAAGCGTTAAACACTATTCCCAGTTTTCTTGCTGTAGTTGGTATTCAAATGCACTCACCAGTTGATGATTGTTCCTTTGATTTTTGAGTTAGATTGAAATTCCTGAAATACAGCATCTCGATAGCAAACGTTATTGCCGTCCGGAACTGGTAGTGAGCTACTATCGTGTTTTCTTGAAATTTGACTGGGATGACTGGTGTGCAATGATTTGTAGCAGAGAATGAGTCATTGTTTATTCAAAGGTTTCACCGAACTGGCGATGGAGGCCCGGGTGGAAGGAGCGTCAGCACAAGACGTTCTTAAACAATTTTTTTTGTTTTGTTGCAGATCTAATCTTATGGGTAGTTGACGTTTGTCAGCCATTTGATATTGTTTTGCTGCGGACGTTGGAATGCCGTGACGAAGCCAGCTTGATTTGCCGCAAATAGTGACGGCTTCAAATAAGTGAAGCGGCTGACTTTCAGCTCGTCACCCGAAACTTGGTTTACGAACCAGCCAACCTGCACGCAACGTTGAAGATGGATTTTGATGGAGATTGTGGAAGGTCCTTGGAATGACTGTAGTGGATCAATGCGTTTCGAATGTCTTGTGCGTGAAACGTTGATGTAGTTCATTGACTGTTTTCACCATATGCAACAACTCTGTAGAGAGTTGAAAAAAAAAACCAATAACAATTAAAAATGTTATAGTTTTAATCAACTACAGTAGAGAAATTGTGTATGTTTTTAGAAGCAAGTGAAGCAGTGAATAGCTGAATTTACATCTCAGAAAATATATTGCTCGTAGATCGGCTAATTGAATAACACTATGTCCGTTCTTTGAGTTTAAGCTCATGGACGACTTGGAAAGAAACAATGTGTGTTTGTTGCAATGGAGAGATTGTCACACACGTTGCTGGATAAGTTATACGGATTGTTAGTAGAAGGAAAAAGACAACTGAACTTGACAAGGCAACTTCCAAAAAGTAACTGCGTTGATTGAAAGATGAAAAGCGCTCATTTATGTATACGGTGTAGTGCACAATTGTAGAGGGTTGTAGCTTGTACGGCGGATCTCTTTGCGGTTTGTCTAGGGTAAATTTTTGAATTGGTTAACGTTGATGACCGGCTGCCACGTTATGTATTGTTTGACATTGCTTTGGAATTTTTAACTACGTTAATTTTATTTCTTGTCACATCATGGTTATTGTAATTTTAAATAACAAAAGGAATGGGATGACTTGTAGACGTAACTTGTCGTATGTTATGCGCACGTGTTGTGCGCGTAATTTCAGGTTGCTGTCGACATTTTTGTAGTGTGTGAACATTGGAGATGGAATAGATTTCAAATTGTTTAGATTTCAAAGTTGCAGGAAATGTTGGGCATTTGTTTAAGTTTGATATCTCTCGAAATTCAGTTAACGTTTCGAAGGTGGTACCCGTCATAGAGTTGACCGTGCTACGTGAGGTAGTCGATGCACGATTCAAGAATCATTGGACTCGATGAGTTTATGTCACGGTATCTCCTTGTCCTTGATGGTAAACTCTAGATTGTAAGTAACATTTCATTGAAATCGAGAATGGCTGGGTTTGTTTATACAAGGGAAGGGGGTTTTGGGGGGTGGGGGGGGGAAGGAGGGGGAAAGGGGGGTGGGGTGGATTTTTGTGTGTTTTTTTTTTCCTGTTTGGTTTCATGTGTCGTTGCGCGCACGTTGCCATTGGACGACCGATTTCTACGTGCGGAAAAGGTCAAAGACACCCGAGGCTACGTCTGACCTCGGTCGATGTGACGAAAATCTACCAACAATGGTTAACATTACTTGGGGCATCAATTCTACACGGTGGCTCAGGATTGTCGCACACACACACACACACACACACACACACACACACACACACACACACACACACCTATCTGGGGTGAAGTGGGAAAAGGGTGGGGTAGGATTTATTCATTGGCAATTTCAGTGCCGTCTATTTAATGTGTTGACGAATGCTGGGTTTGAATCATGGCCCCGTGCACACGACGGGGTGGAGTGCGCGGCAAATACTCTGTGATTGTGTTTGCTAACCACTGCATCATGAACGGTTATGAAATGGCGAGTTGGATTTCAAATAAATGCAAGCTATTGTTTTATTTCTTTTTTTTTCTTATTTATTTTCTTTTTCTCATTTAGCTTTTTTTTTCTTTACTTGATGTTTTTGTTTTACTACATTTATGGAATATCACGGCAATGAAATAACCTTTCAAAAAAGGATTTTGATTGCGGGCGAGATGGTCGCCGTTAAGGAAGGAGTAATCGGTAAGGGAATTTTGCACGAATGGCTTAATTTACAGTATGCCAATTAAAGACCGGCCCTGGACGCGCATCCGGTTCGCTAGTAGTATTGAAATATGGAATATCACGACAGACATTGAGATGCGCGGCAAGTGAATGTTATTTGGTTCGAGTTGGCGCCAAAGTAACTAATTAATACATATGTTTATTTCATTTACCGGGTTTGTGTGTGCTTTTTCACGTGTGCCTCATCTAAAGCAAAGACTACTCCTTTGGATGTTGAGTAAATGTAACTTTCGACTGAGAGACCGAATTTTTCCCTGCGTTTCGCCGTGCACACTGCAAGATCTCTTGGCCAAGTTTCGCGGAACTGTTTGCGGCATTTTTACATGGTGGCGCGTTGCATTGGTATGTAGAGGCGTTGCGGCGTCGGTGCTTGAAGTTTTGCCACCCCTCACAAAGTGAAGGGCCGAAACTGTCAAAGAAGTAGGTGCAAAGAGTGAAATAGAAGGGCGACAGAGTTGAAGTGAAGGGAATGGATGGATGAAGGAAAACAAAAAGGAGAAAAGAGAATTGAGGAGAAGGAACGAGAGATGATGAGAGAAAAGAATGCAATACGGGAGAAGGCAATAGCAGTAAGAGAAGCAAAAGGAAAATTGGACTAGAACAAGGCAGCGAGAAGGTTACAACGCGTCCACCTCAACTTTGCAATCCACTCCCTAAGGGAAAAAGAAAAGTCAAGTCTATCAATAAGAGAAGGCAAACGAGGTTGTAAAGAAGGGAATGAAATAAAGGGAGAAGGTAATGCAGTGTTGGGAAAAGAATGAAAAGGTACATGTTGCCTTAAACGTGAACGCGTCCACCTCAACTTTGCAATCCACCCTCTAAGGGAAAAAAAAAGGTCAACTTTATCAATAAGAAAAGGCAAACGACTGTAGAGAGAAGGGAATGAAATGGAGGAAAAGACAGCGGCGCTCACGAAATGAAACAGGAGAAGGGAAGGCCATAAAGAAAAACGCAAAGCGAGGCAGAAAAAAAAAACCAAAAAAAACCTTAAAGAAAAGGGGAATTGTGAGTTGCGGAAATGGGGAAACTTGTCACAAGGTCGTTATATTTAGAAAAGGCCCAGAAGACATGCAAATGAGATGAAGGAAAGTTTCAGGAACTCTACAGAAGGCACATGTAGTCTACAGAAGGCAAAAGAACTACAGTCAAGGCTAAAGAACTTTACAACAGGCAAAAGTACTCTAACGAAGGTGAAAAACAATTTAGAGAAGGCCATAACAAACTAAAGAAGGTCAAAAACAAAATTTTTAGAAAAGATAACAAAAAATTTTGCAAAAGGCAAGCAAACCTTACGGAAGGCAAACAAACTCTAGAGAAGGCGCAAACAAGTTTCGAGAAGGCCAAAAAAAGTTTACAGATGGCAAACGAATTATGAAAAAGGCAAACAAACTCTAGGAAAGGCCCAAAAAACAGTGTAGAGAAGGCAAAATTCGTTTGCAGAAGGCAAACGAATTATGAAGAAGGCAATCAAACTTTAGAGAAGGCTAAAAACAAGGAAAGAAAAAAAAATGTACAGAAGGGTAGCGAACTCTACAGAAGGCAAACAAACGTTAGAGAAGACAAACGAACTTTAGAGAAGGCAAACGAACTCTAGAGAAGGCAAACACATTTCGGAGAAGGCAAACAAACTCTAGAGAAGGTCAGATGAGTTGAGAGAAGGAAAACGAACTTTAGAGAAGGCAACCGAACTCTACATAGAAGGCCAAAACAATTTACAGAAGGTAACAAAAAATTTGCAAAAGGCAACCAAACCTTACAGAAGGCAAACGAACTGTGGAAAAGGCAAAATAAAAAGAGAAGGCAAACGAACTTTAGAGTAGGCAAAACATACTTTAAAAAAAGCTAAAGAACTCTAGAAAAGGAAAAAAAAATAGTGAAGGAAAAACAACCATAGTGAAGGCAAAACAATTTCAAGTCAAGGCAAGAAACGAAACAGAAAACTCCACAGCGAAACAGTAGGCTAGCGAAATCAAGTGGCTTTGCCAAACTTCAAGCACGTACGTCGCAATCTTACTACAACGCCAGCGTAATAAAAAAAAAATCGATTGGACTGAGTTGGCTTCTGGATTCGACTACCCTTTGATTGTTGTTCGCAATATTCCACTGGCCGCATCGGAAATCGGGTACGTAAACATTATCAAGACAGCACGTTCGAAACTGTGTCGTTGGGTTCGCTTGTTCAGACATGTGTATCGGCACGTCTAAAACTGCTGTTCTTCTTTTGTAATTGAATTTCGTGTTTCTCAAACTTTGGGTTGTAAATTCTTCTTTAGAGCGAAATACTTTTCTCATTCAAATTTCGTCAGAACATTTTTGGAATATAAATCAGGGATTAGAATGGGTGCAAATTGTTATTTCAATAGTTTTTTATTCTTGTCGTGTCATCTTTCAAATTGTAAACGGTTTGGCGGTCAGTTAACGACTTAATTCCATCTCATCGAATGGTATAATTCAACCGGAACATGGGCCGCATCTATTTGATTTGTCGACTCTATTCACAATCTGAAGGTTGTTCTACTTTCAAAGCTTCAATAAATGCTCGAAAAAAAGGGGGGAAATTTCACGGTCGGTTGTATGAGCGATTCATATTTTACGCTGAGCCGAAAATCGACAGCACGAAATAATGACGATGCACATCTCTATCAATACTCGTTGTTTGTGATGGACAAGTCAGTTGCGGCGATGACATCATCCGTGTAACCTTGCTCGTCGTGTTTTCTTTTTTCATTAAAAATTCAAAAAAAGAAAATGATTCATCACCTTTTCAATATTTAAATTTCGCCTTACTTCGACTCGTTGTGATGGATTTGTGGATGGAAGAAAAAATTTTATGGAAAATAAACGAGCGATTATGGTTCCGGCTGTTTTTGTTGAAAAATGAAGACGACGTTTGACCTAGATCTCAAAGCTTATTACATCACTTTCACTATATAGCCTCCGGTTTTGCGTCGGTAGTAGCAGCGGAGGATCTGCGCTTGGCTACCCACGCCATAAAAATATCGGCGACAGATATTATATCAATCGTAAATTACGTCGACAAAATTAGGAAAAGAACCGAAACTAAAAAAAAAAAGTGAATGGGTCCTCTTCATGGTCTTTTCAGTAATTACATCATTCTTGCGGATTACACACGCCATTTTCTGTTTACCAACAAATGGCGATGCGCTTTTAATTTAATGCCGTTTGTCGCAAAGAATATCCACTGATGGGTTTCCATTGTCTACCCGTCAAAGACATGGGAGAAAAGATGCGCGTCACTCTCTCTTCTTCTTCTCCAACTAGTCGATTGTGAAGGCCGTTTTCTAGAGCATCTTCCTTGCCATTCAATTCATTTTCTTCACAAGTCTATACGGCCGACGCGTGTAAAGTCAATTTGGACAAGAGAAAACGTGCTGGACCCATACGACTTTCTCTCTACGTCAATCTCCTCAACGTTTTCTCTGTTGCAAAGTCGATATCGAAATCATGTCACAACAACAGCGACCGCAGCTGCAGCTGCTGCTGCCTATTTATCTATTGCAATATCCGTCGGAAGAAACAACCGGAATTTATACGCACGGCCTTGCCAACACAGTTCCGCTTTGCGATCTAAATGTACAAGTAGATGATCATTTCATTTCAATAATTCGGCTGCTATAAACTCGAGGTGATGAGGTAAATAAAAAGGAATTATATAGAGGGGAAGGACGACGCGGATCATTTGGCCGTGACGGAAGGCCGGACGTAAAGCGGAATCGATGACCTTTGCTACATTAATGTATATAAGACGCTACTCGGTTGTAGCAAGTTGTACCAGTGATTGTTCTCCAACTGTCCACTCTGGAACTCTTTTACAAACTGTTAGAATTGAACCAAGATCGTCACCATGAAGGTAAATTTACCAATTGTTAACTTTAACTGTTTATTATTAATTCGTTGGGCTATTTCATAGACGTTGTTGCTGGTTGTGTCGTTGGTAATATCATCAGCCAGATCTCACTACAACTATAACCATGCAGACAACAGGAATAACGAAGCAGACTACAATAATCAGCCAATAAGGAAACCGACGTATCATCACTATCCGATGACATTCTTTTCCCAGCAATCCGCTTATTCTTATCAAACGACCAGCAAGCCCTATTATGCCACTACTTCATCATTAGCAGTGAGCGGTCCTACTCCGTACTGGTACCGTCCCTCGCTGTACGTTCGTCCTGGTGTAGTTTACGAGTATCAATTCCATGGTCCTCCTCAACCAATTATTCAGGATCGCTATTCTAAAGTCATTTCACCATTGACCTTATCAGCTGAGCTGGCAGAACCTATTGAAGAAGAGGCATCAGCAGTAACAATTGAAAGTGATGACACTAGTACTGATGCCACGACCGATCTATTTGACGACGAAGAATTGACTCACCAATCGACTACACCAGCTGAAGAAATCACAACGCCATTGGAACAAGTGGATGAATTAATAAAAGTGGAAGCCACAACTATTCCGGATGACATCACCACCACCCAGCAGCCGGACACTTTAACCACTGAATCGTCAATCACTTTTGAGCGTCACCAATCCATCATTCCTTTTTATTTGAGACCTTCTTCATGGCGAGCGCGATCCTTTGGCCCCGATCCTCGTTATTACCAACCGAATCATTATTATGGGCCGGAAGAAGCTAGAGACTTGCCTAGCATTTAATCTTGTATAATGTATTTGTGTTGGAAGTTATCGAATCATGCCCTTGGCTAATGCTGTTTAGCAATGATCGCGATCAGCTGATTGTTCTTGGACTCTTCTTGTGTTTCTTGGCTGTCAGAGTAAAGGTATAATAAATTTCACTGCTCATATTCTTGGTATAGTTTCTTGTATATGTGGGTGAGTATACTTTTACTTTCAACCATTTTGTCTGACCATACGATATTCTAAAAGAGTGAAATGAATAGACAGACTGCCGATTGGTATTATTTGTAAAAATGCTGAGCACAAGTGTATTATTTTCCATAGTAATTTGATAGTACGTATACATAAATTGAGTGGGGATGAAACAGCAGCATCGGGAAATATAGAGACGATGATTAATTATTACTATTATTAAATGTAAATATTACTAAGCCATTTGTTATTGATTAAGCTAAAAAGTACTAATAAATGGGATGTTATTCCCGAATGGCCGAATGGCGATTGGCTTTCTAATTTTTATATCTTTTTGGATAAAGGCACTTAAAGGAGTTAAAATAAACGCCATCCTACAGGAGAATAGACGACAGACCGAGCTCGGTTGTAACTATTGGCCGTTGAAGCGCCAAGGGCGTTACCTGCTGGATAATTGGCGGTGGAAGAAGAAGAAGAAGCGGCGGGGCCGTTGGTTCCCGATGAAGCAAATCCTTGCTGATTGTAGAAAGTGGACGCCGCTTCGCCATACGACGCTGTTGTTGTAGACGACGCCACTTTCTGGTGGTAATCGCCGTGAAACAACTGGCCGTCGGCAATGCTGCTGCTGTACGTCGTCGTTTCTTCCGTGCTGCCGGCCAATCCTTGTCGGCTGCTGTAACCGTTTCCTTGGCTCATGGAATACGATCCTGCGGAAGCGGCCGATTGCTGGAAAACGGCCGTCGGTGGCAGGTAACTATCGGATGGTTTGCTGATTGCGGACGGTTGGTTGTACCCGGGTTGTTGAGCGGCTCCGTAATTGGAGGCTGTTGGGCCAGCAGCTGATTGATAGGTGGCAGTGGGTGGCAGGTAAGTGTCTGCCGGTGTCTGGGCGCTGTTGCTTTGATAGGCCGGCGTCGCTTGCTGCTGGGCAGACGCTTGCTGCTGGTAGACAGGAGAAGGAGGAGGAGGAGGCAAATAACTGCTGCTGGGCTCTTGGTATGAAGCCGAAGATTGAACTCCGTAATTGGCAGATCCTTGTCCAGCACTTGCTGAAGTGGCAGCAGCAGGTGGGGGTAAGTAGCTGTCGCTGGGTTTCTCGTAAGAAGCAGCAGCTGATGATTGCGTCGATCCGTACGATGAAGATTGTTGTTGGGGAGCAGCTCCGTAGTTGCCGGCAGATCCTTGTCCAGCACTGGCTGAAGGATAAGCGTTAGCAGCAGGGGCTGGTGGGGGTGGCAGGTAACTGTCGCTGGGCTTATTCTGTTCGTAAGATGATCCTTGCTGGGCAGGTGCTGCAGCATCGCCGTAATTGGATGAAGAAGAAGACTGTTGACCTCCGTAGCTGGCCGATGATCCAGCCGAATAAGCAGCGGCTGCAGGAGGAGGTGGAGGAGGCAAGTAACTGTCGGAAGGTTTCTGCTGGGCATTGCCACTGTTTCCATAAGCCGATCCTCCTTGCTGGGAGGATGACCCGTAACTATTCTGGCCGTTTGTAGGAGCAGCAGCTCCATAGCTGCTGGATGCTGGTTGTTGCTGTTGTTGGTATTCGGCCGATTGGCTGGTAGATCCATACCCACCACTCCCAGCAGCAGCGGCACCACCAGCCGCTCCGTAATTGTTGCTGGATTGTGGCTGGGCAGCTGGAGGCACGTAGACGCTTGTTGCCGGTTTCTGAACAGCGTCGTAGGATCCCTGGGAAGAAGATCCGGCTGCTGACTGCGTTGGTACTTGTCCGTATGAAGCTGAAGCTGTTCCTTGTTGAGTGCCGTAGCCGGAAGAAGAGCTGCCATAAGATGATCCACCGGAAGTAGATCCTTGTTGCTGTTGGTAGCCAGTAGTTCCGGAAGCGGCGGAATCGTAATTGTTGTTGTTGTTGGTTTTAGCCGGAGGAACATAGGGTTTGGCTTCGCCTTCGTATTTGACTTGAGCCACGAATCCGCTGTCTCCCTCGACTCGATACGTGACGATCTGAGTGCGTCCATCCGGAAGCAAAACTCGATAAGATCCGGTGACGACTTGGCCGTCGCTTTTCTCTTGATGGGCGTAGTCGTTGTTGCTCGGCTCATCTTTGACGGCCCAGGAGAAATCGTACGGCATTCCCTTTTCCTTCCGCCACAATTCACATCATTTACTTATAAATTCATTCAGTTATTATTATTATTACAATTCAAATGATTGGGGCTTACCTTGGTGTCGTAAGAGTTGCTGCTGGCTCCGTTGTCCTTACCGTAAGCGGCGGCAGGTTTCTCGTTCTGGTAGGATCCGGCGGATGCTTTCTGATTCTCTTGTTGGTATCCGGAATTGGCCGCTTGTTGATAACCTCCAGCAGGAGCCTGTTGGGGTTGTTGATAACCTCCTGTAGAGGATTGTTGGGGTTGTTGATAATTTGCTGGTGCTGCTGGTGTTGTTGCCTGTTGTTGTTGCGGGTAACCTGTTGCTCCGCTGCTCTGCTGTTGCTGCTGTCCGTAATTTCCCGGTTGTTGTTGTTGGTTGTTGTAGCCTGAATTGCCGGCCGTTTGCTGTTGTTGGTAGCCTCCAGTCTGAGTGGAACGTTGAAATTTCTTGGATAATTTACGCAGTCCGTAATCACCGGCCAATTCGTCGTAATCGATTAATTGAGACTTGACGACCACCGCCAAACAAATGGCCAAAACGAGTCCGGATACCTTTTCGTTATTCAAAGAATTTAATTATCGTCAAATTAGTTGTACAATAATAATTTTATTAGAAAATGAAATCACCTTCATTTTCAGCATCAAGTCAAATTCACTTAAAAAATGTTTAATTCAAAAGTTAATTTTTTTTCTGGAGTAAAAAGAGACTACGTGAATGCAGGTGAGTGACTGAATGTGGTTCTGTGTAGAATTTCGTTACATTTTCGAGTTTATATACCAGCGCGGAGAGAGTATAAGCAAAGCTCATCTCTCCGGCCGTCGTTGTGTATCACCTGGAATGAGCAGTGGGTGGGCGTCTCTCGCTCCCGCCTCTCACTTCTTTTCTATATTCCCGCTCCAACAACATCCAACCAGAAAAGAAAAAAGAGCTGCTGCTGCGAGTGTAGTGTAGTGGCACACACAAAGTGTGAGAGGCGCTCAGTTTGAAATGAGTGCAAAGGGAAAGTAAGGTCACGATAATGATCGCGCATCCAAAGACATAATAGCATCAGCAAACTTATATTTCTCTCCTCTCTCTCTCCATCGGATATCTCATCTGATGGGCCACCTATCAGCATCTCTCATGTTACGTAAAAAAAAGAGTCTTGGTTGGGCCCAGCATTAGCGCGTGAGGTTATAGACATGATGCGGGAGAGAGAGAGGGGGATGATGTGTGTACAACAGCAGCACGATGTGTCGTAGGAGCTAGCAAAAATGTTGTTCTTTTTTAGAAGAGAAATTCGTTCGTTCACAATTTTACCTGTACAACGATGCGATGCTGGCCTTCATCCCAGTGCCAAAAAATGTGGGGTAAATTATACCAGAGGACGGACCTGATTCACTTTCATCCAGAGGGTGTGATTATCTTCATTAGTTGTGATTCTTTTAATCAGCAAGCGACTGATACTCTTATACGTGTATATAGGCTTACTTTAGACATTGTTTGTCTTGGAATGATAATTATCCGAGCGTGAGCAAAGATGACCTCATCCTATTATGTGCTATACTTTTTGATTTAAAAATAACGAGAGCGCATATGGGTTGGCATTGAATTAGAATTTCGACCATATGAATTTCACCTTCATTTTTTGCCTAGATTGTCAACTGAATTCTTGATTGGTTTGATGATATTTCATCAACAACTTTCGAATCGAATTGCTGCATCCGTTCGTATTTCCGCTCCAGAGCCTTTTTTTTCCATATCTCGTTATTACTGCATCATCACACGAAGCGATAGAGAAACTTGTTGTTGATGTAACTTTGTTGGTGTGTGTGTGTTTTACAATCATCATCATTCCGTGTATTAATTTTTCGTTATTTGCGGCCCGCCTTTTTTTGGCTACCCAACTTTTATATATCGCTGGCGATATGTTATAAGCCCATTCACTCGTTTGATTCACTCTGGTTCCAAGTACACACACACAACGTGGATAATGACCCGATACACAACAGCAGCAAGCCATTACGCTATATTTAGATGTGTGTTGTGCAGATCGACTATTACGTCGGTTTTATATCGGTCGTTATATATTGTTGAAAAGGTTTGGCAGCGCCGCTATATAACAATCGTCAGCACGAACCCCAGCCCATTCCTGGATGGCCATTTCTTAGTGATGTTTGTTCTGCCTTTTTTCGACACGCAACTTTTTTGGACGATTGTTTCTTTTTCCCGTCACAATAAGAAGAAGAAGAGAAAACTTTCGTTTTGAGACGATGCCTACGCTGCTGGTGTCTGAACAATAGACGAACCGATGGAGAAAAATTTCAAAGGTCCTTTTGGTACGACTACGTACGGTACGGCATGCGATCGTTTATGCTCTACATTGTGGCAGCAGCGCCGCTGGATGGTATTGCTGGTGGCTTATAGTTTAGCTGATGCTTTACAGAGCTCGGCGAGAGCGTGCGGTTCGTGATTTTCTCGAGTTTATCGTGACTTTCTCGTTCGTGAGCCGAGAATATATACAGTCGACGAGCACATGTATGTGTGGAGGACACCAATTCTATGCAGTCCGTCTTCCTTTTCACCTTCCACGTTATTATATTTTCACAAATATAATGCGACGCGTGTCGGATGATTATCATCCAACAGGCGAGGCTCCCGGTGTCGTCGTCGAGACGCAGAGAAAAATTTGACCATTTTTGGAGATGAGAAAAGCTGATGGACTCGGCTCGTAATATTAAGAATTGCTCTAATTGTTACAGTTCAGGGCCTTTACTTTCTTTCGCTTCAATAATTTATCGATGAGTACTCGGCAATATCCGTTATAGACTTGAAAATAGGAACTGATGATTTAGCGGTGGCAATTGGAGGAGGTTGCACAGCATTACACAAAAGACTGTAATTATACATGCGAGATGAGGAAAAGAGGTAGGATGAGTTAATGTTGTTCAGCCCCGATCGTGTCGTATATTGTCTACTAATTGTATAAATCTGTCCTTTGGCCACTTTCACATCCGCTTATAATACTGGATTTGTGCGATGATGCTGGGCCTTTTTAAATCGATAACAAAACCACATTCAGCCAGCCAACTATACTTTATTCAACAAGACTCTTGAGCAGTTTTGAGCGCAGGTTAAAAGAGAAGAGGTTAACTGGATGACCTTTTACAATTTCGGGATAATTGCGGCGACAAAAAACTCGGCTGGCAACGCGTTCAGAGAGAAAGGCTATTCAAAAGAAATTTCGGCACTGCTATGCTGACTCTATATGTGCCGCAGCTGATTATTAGTGACCGTAATAGTTAAGTTGAATATAATAATGGCCCCCGACTCTCGCGTTTCGTCTTTTTCTTTGCCGTTAACGAGACTGGCTGTAATTGATACCAGGCTCGACAATTATCATTAGATTTCTTTTTTCCTTCTTTTGAAATGTTTAAAGCTCTCGACTGTGTATTATTATTCTGCTCCCAATCAATTACCCGACTAATTTACGGGTCGTAACCATTATACAAACGTTTTATCTATTGGCGCTACTATAAATATTGAAAAAAATTGAATCTCCGCTTCAGAATATGGCGCAACTCGGCGAGAATTATAGGTGAGAGCGTCCCATCACACAGCAGCACTAGTCTACTTTTTAATTGCTCTATTGTCAGCAACTCATATGTGTCCTACTATATTATGGACTTGAAAAGAACCGAAATGAAGAACCCGATGCGTTTCTAACAATCAGCTTGTATCGTGTCGAGAATATTCTTTTGCTGCGTCTTGAGAAGTAAAAGTTGACCAATTTCACCTTAAGTTATCATTGGCGTCACTTGTTTCAAAACAATCATGTTCAATACTATTTCTCAGAGGCGAATGTAATCGTGTTTTGTGATTCATTTGCTTCTCGGAAAATGACACGAGTCGATTTATCTGAAACGGCAACGTCGCATCGTCAACTGATTGTTGTCAGAAACCGAAACGTCTGCTCCTCCTTGAAAACCACCAGGATTGTGCATTGATGTTGAAGATTTCTAATATAAATCCAAAGAAATCTTGTAGTATAACTCATCATGGCGTTCACTTTTGCGGCTTTTTCTTACATCTGCGCTCTCGTCCTAGACGCTTTCCTCATCTTCTTCTCTATATTCCACGTGAGAAATCTACTTCAGTTTTATAGCCATATCGCATCAGAGACCACTCTATTCGCCGGTTTTTCGCCTTTTCCTTTCTCCATTATCATTTTTTAACTGGTCATTTTATTTAACTTTTCCTTCTTTACAGATAATTGCTTTTGACGAGCTCAAGACAGATTATAAAAATCCAATTGATCAGTGCAGCAGCTTGAATCCGGTGAGAATAATTTTGAGTCTGTCTGTCAGTATACCTTGGAAACAATCACCTAATTATGTCTTTGATCTTATTTTTCTGCCACCATTCAGCTAGTTCTACCTGAATATGCTATTCACATATTATTCAACTTGATGTTTCTCTTTGCGGGAGAATGGTTTACACTCATGTTCAATATTCCACTAATTGCTTATCACATCCACAGGTAAACCATTTTGCATAGTGTATAATGAATGATAAAGCAAAATGTGGTTGTATGTTATTTTTTCAGATACTTGAACAGACCTGTGATGAGTGGAGCTGGACTCTATGATCCTACAAACATCATGAATCAAGATGTCTTAAATAAATGTCAACGGGAAGGATGGATCAAGTTGGCCTTCTATCTCCTATCCTTTTTTTTCTACCTCTATGGGTACAGTAGATTAGTTGATTCTGTTTTGAAGTTAATTACTAAATTCTTCTTTTCATTTCAGGATGATTCGTTCACTCATTTCTTCATGATTTGTCACAAGTAATAGCTCATTCATTAAACTATTAGTTTTAAGTTGATTGGTTTCAGCCTAGCAAGAGTGACTTGAAGTGTGTTCCGAGTTTTTGAACAAATTTCTTCCCTACTTAGGTTCTCTTCGATTTTGTTACGCCAAAGGCTATCGTGAAAGAGTTTTGGTTTTTCCCCTTCTAATCAAGTTTAATGCACTGTTTGGCTCGTATTTCACACGACTATAATAAACCTCATTTGACAAAAAAATTTTATATTTTTATCGTGACTAAGCTAATCTAGGAATCTAATCAATTTAAATTTACATAGACAAGTCTCTATCCAGGTTGTACCCGACATGATCACCCCACATCTGCAAAATCATCCGGTCACCATAATATGTCGGTACGAGTTTGGTTACGAGCATAAACATTCGAAAACCAAAATTTATGTTCGAGTAGAATGGACGGGGGCTTTCCATCAAAAGTGAAGATTCGAGCATTTTGTTCAGTTTCAGGTCGTTCAGCGGCTGATCCTATATCAAAAGTTACCAAAAAAAGGTAATGTATAACTCCTGCTTATGTTTTCATCCCTAGGAAGTTACCTGATTAAGATTTGTAGCACAAAAGTTAGTTTGCAAGTGCTTTTGAAAAAGATCGAAATATTCCCCGTAGGCTTGATTATCTTCTTCGCTAAAATTCTCTTGCATGGCCTTTGCGTGTTTGCTTTGGGCAGCCAAAATCCTAGTACTTCCAGGAAGGTTTCCTAAGAATCGATCAATTTATTTGTACTCAACAACTAGAAACATGCCGGTGGGTTCACGTACCTGGATTAATAAGTATGACTTTGACGTTCCAAGGTCTCATCTCCATTCGAAGTGAGTTTGAAAACCCATCTAAGGCATGTTTCGTGCCGCAATAGACAGATAGTCCGGGCAAGCACCAGTTGCCATTGGCACTTGTTATGTTGATGACCCTACCTGAAGGGTAAATTCAATTATAGAATTTTATAATAATTATAGAATTTTTTGTGCTAGAGGGTAGGTGAATATTGTTATATAACAGTTTTTTATTAGCTTTCTAGACAAAATTAATGTTAAGTTTAGTCCTTTGTTAGGGTTAATAAAGAATATATTGTATTAATAATTTATTAGTATGGTTTAAAGGAAACCCTCACCAGCACCCAATGTTGCTTGCCTTTAGCTTGTCGTATAAGAGGCAGAAATGCCTTTGTTACTCGCAAAACACCCAAGAAATTAACTTGCACTTGTGATTCTGCTTGATAATCTAATTGCCAGTCAAAGTGTCCATAGACTAAGACACCTGCATTATTGATCAAGGCCCAGAGAATTGTTTTAGTCTTTTCCAGATGATCTTTGACTACTTTCAGGGTATTTTGAATATCTGCAGGGTTGGTAACATCCATGGGAACGACGACAATGTCCGGAAAATTTTCTCGCATGTAGTTAGCTCCATATCCGTTGTTGTCCAGACAAGTGGCAAAGACATGAAAACCTAATTTATGCGCGGTGATGGCCAGAGATAGTCCTATTCCCGAATCGCAGCCAGTTACCACAACACTTTTCCCAGATGAGCACAACTTTTTGCATCCGCCGTATTGGAAGAACTTGAAAATAGCAAAAGTTACGATAGCTACAAGTAACAAGGTATATTGATACATCTTTCCTCGTGAGCGTGAATCGAACGTTTGATTTCAGTAAACAAAAGTCGAGACACTAAGAAGAGCCGCTGCCGCTGAGGCTGGAGGCAAGATTGGAAAACTTGAAGTTAATTATCCAAGAAAAAACGTAGAAAAATTTAAAAAAACTTAATACATGTGAAAAAAATAGTTTTATTTTTTTATTTATGATAACTTTATAAACGTCATTTAATTAATTTCGAATGTGACAGATTCAGGCAACGTCGGGCAACGTTTTTCTAGCAGAAAGAACTTGGAAAACTCAAAACATTCGCTCAAGGATTCTATTTTTGGGGAATCATGGCTCTCCAAGTGCAAAATTTTGCACGTATTATACCATTAACAGTTCCATTTTGTAGGTCCTTTCATCAATGTCAAACATTGAATCAAATTCAATTGCTCACAAGACTTCGAGTTGTGGATAATAGCCCCATTGGCAAGGAGGCCATGCTTGAGGGCCGACCTCCGAAGTGTATTCACGTTTACAACAAGACCGGTGTCGGAACTATTGGTAAATAAATATTTAGAATACTTGATTCAATGTACTTAAAATATTTGTTTAATGTTTTTAGGAGACAAAGTTTTAGTGGCTATCAAGGGTCAAAAGAAAAAGGCTGTTATTATTGGTTGTAAACAAAAGCAAAAACCATTAATTCCAAAGTTTGATAGCAATAATATTGTTTTGATAGAAGACAATGGTAATTCCTTACTTAAATGCATTCACAACTTTAAATTGCATAACAAATTTTGATATTAAGGCTCACCAATTGGAACAAGAATTCATGTGCCAATGCCATCCATCCTACGAAAAATTCTTAAAGATAGGAGTGTAGCTAAAAAGATTGATTTCACAAAACTTTTGTCAATAGCTACCAAATTTGTGTAATACGACATCTCATTCATAGCAATAAAATATTACAAATAGAACAAAACCAAAAATAGGTTGCATGTGGATGTGGTCTTTATTCAACAAAGTTGCTTAAAATAACAATGGTAAGTTAAAGTTTTGAGCATTAGTTGACAGTTTCCTTAATGGTCTCTGCTCGTGGTTGAAACTACCGAAAATATCAGGTAAAGTCATACCCATCCATCAAGGGTTCAAAATTTTAACTTAATTTACACAATTACATTAAAAATAATCTATTTCATTGTTTGTTTAGCTAGTAAACTACAGACACTTCTACTGTTAGTCCATACTGGTTAGTGGTTAATGTTTGATTCACGATTTAAAAAGTTTTAATAGGAGCGTTTTAGAGACTGAGAGATTAGTTTTTTTTTCATACTTTTTGTTTTTGTTTTTTGTTTAATCACGTTAACATATTTTGTTAATAATAGGTTAGTACTATAATCTCCAAAACCGCAAGCAACTGTGCAATTCGACTGTTGTCTGCTTGACTTCCTCTCACGAAGACATAAAATTTGCGCGCTTTGGTAATTGAATCTCGTATGAGGTAGTCCCAAGATAACGAAGATGGCTGAAACTCAGAAACTGAAGTTCTGGAACTGACTTCGCAATAGCACTTTGAGACTTTTGTGTAAATATTTAGTACAGTAACAGTCACATTTTTTTTTACTATCATTAATTCTACAGAAAAAGTCCTAAACTTGAGCTGATTCTCTTCATTGCCAAATGGGCCTCAGTATGACAATTGCCAACCTATGAATGAAGTGTGCAAAACCTTGTCAAAAGAAGAAGAATTAAAGTTTAAATTTCACATTTAAATCATTTGATTTAAAGAAAATTAACAGCTCTAATTTTTCTTGTGGGGAGATGTTTGCTAAAATCCCAGCTGAAAATTATTCCAAGATTTCTATGCAGTGTAAGATGTCTGCAGTCCACAGTCTTCCTTTTCAACTTGGCGGGGAACCAAGTCGATTGAATAGATATTGCTATTGCAGCTAAGCTCACACAAATGATGGTCAAAAACAATGTAAGCCAAACTTCTTAAACAGAAGAAATATTGTTTTATTTTACTCAGATAACCTGTTGACTTTTTCAGCAACTTCTAGACCTCATAAAAATTTAACTTGTCAAGACCTCCAATAAGTGCAAGTACAGAAGAATATATTCCACCAGTAGGCAGTATCTCCTATAGTTGTGTTAACCATCTTTGGTGAAAAATTTTTTTATTCATTTTACTATTATTGCCATTGAATGTTGACTAACATAAATCGGCTTTGTATAGGAGAATTCCTGAAAATTTGTCTAAATCTTAAGCTTTTGTTACCATCGCCCTGGAATCTCTCGGTAAACGGGTAAAGCCAAGGGTCTCTGCGGCGGCAAAAGGCGGCAACAAGTACTGTATCAGATAATAAAGTGGACTCATCCTCAGAAAACAGAAACCAATGAGGCACATGCTTAACGGTACCAAGAATATTCCGGAAGTGGAAGCTGAACACTGGACCCCATTTGAAGCAGTAACTCATAGTTTATGACGAAAGGACTTGGACCATGCGAACTTTTAATAAAGGATATATGTATTGCTAACTAAAACAAGAGTCTATAAGTCATGATTCATTCTCGTTTAAATTTTATTCTAGAAGTTTCCGATGTCGACAATATAATTGGCGATTTTAGGTGCTGATGCTGTGTCACAGCAAGTGGGGATGGGATTATTTTAAAACATGGATTGCGAATTATTGACGGGTTCAGTGGTTCACGGCTGGAGTAGTCATTTGCCGAGCTTTTGCAGCGGCATGTTAGCCAGAGTTCAATGCTGATTTCAATATTCCTTGCTACTAGTTCAACAATTCTTGGGTCTGGGTTAAATCCCAGTTATGATAAAATTGGCATATGGTCTACAGCAAACGATGAAACGAAAGTTAATATGTGGTGAGTACGCGTTGACGACGAAACATTTTATTAACATTTAACAATAACAAAGAAAAGGAAAAATATTAACAGTAAAAAAAACATAATGATATCATGTAAAATAATTAAAATAAAACGTAATGAATAAGAAAAATTAACGAAGTCGGAAAAAAAATGGAAAAAAAAGTTTTAAATTGTTAAACTGGCAACTATGCTGCATTAGTCAGACGATTCAGTTAAAAAAACATTTGAACATGTGTTATTAGCAGTCTAGTCAGTTTAGATTGGAATCTCGAACAGTTTTATCTGATTTAATCGAGGAAAACAGAATGAAGGTAACGTACTCTTTTTCGAATGAACTACAATATCATTGCTTTAAAATGTTGATTTATCAATCAGAGACTAGATGTTCTTCAAATCTTGGCAGAAAGGAATGAAAGAAGAAAACGCGAACTGGAGCTCAATGGTTTACCGTCAGAAAGCAATGATTCTTTGCCCATAACCCCAAATTTTTCAGGTCAGTTAACATATAATGGATTATCTTCTGTTTGGGCAAAAAAAAACTTACACACATTTTCACTCAAAGCCTCCATCCTCGTTGAATCATCATCTCAGAGTGCTTCGTCACAAAGTAGTAGACAGGAAGAATTAAATCGTGCTACAGTTCTGGATATTTTTGATGACACACAAGTTTATCGTTTTTATTCAGAAGGTAAATTCTCAATTGGTGGATTTTTTTAAATCTTATCATCATCTTCATTCATTCCCTTAGACGAAGTAAACTATTCTTGGCTTGATAAAGATCTGGGTATTGAAGATGTTCCAAAGATGTCTTCTTCAGATTTGGTGAACTATTTGCGGTCAGAAATAAAGGTATAATTTACAAAATTGAATGTTGTGGCTCTAACTGATTGTTTCTCATTTTGTTTTAGGGCAATCAATTACAACGATCACTGAAAACCTGCAAATTATCATGTAGATATTTGTTCTTTCTAATGTCAGTGACAACAAGCAAAGATGTGGCAGAAGTGTGTCTTAAGATTCTTTCAGAAAAAATATCTGATAAAACTCAACAATTCTGTATTGAAGTGCCTGACTTACTTCTAGCCCTGATGAATTTTGGTACCGTTCAAAGCAAGCTTTGGCCTGCGGCTTCGGACATTTCTTTTCCTCGCCCATTCCGGAAATTTTCCATGAACAGTTTCAATTCGAAAAAACATCATGCTGTCCCTTTCCCTCGCTTGAATTTGGAGAAAATATTGTCTCTCTTGAGTTTCAATGTGAAAACATATCCCTATTTTTCCGAGAACGAGAAAATTGGAATGTGCAACCTTTTGCTAAACCTTTACATGGCCAATTTTTTAGCTGGAGACACTTTTCTAACTCTCAAAATCAGAGACATTGTATCGCGTATACTTGAAAGTTTTACAGTAGAGGAATGGAGTGAACTTAATTTCAAAATGGTATTTATTTTATATTATGATTTGTTTTAAGTTCTCCAACTTATCTTTTTGGTTTTAAGATTGAAGAACTTGTTTTGCAGTGTTGGATTGAGAACCTGGAACCTACAGCGATGGTTCAACGGATTACGTACAGCATACCAACGACTACAAGCCGTGGAGTGATGTTTCAGCAGTCTGCCGCCTACTTTGCGATACAACATCTCATGGATTTGGAAGAAGTTGACCTCCCCGGCCGTGTTTCGGTAACTCAAATAAAACTTGGTATAATATTTGGCCTAAGAAGCATAATTTTAATAGGTAAAAGACGTATATCGATTGGTTGATTTGTTAAATCGGCAAAAATTAAAAAATTATCGTAATTTGTTCAACATAGTTACTTTGCTCCGTTTAACCTTGGACGTCAATGATCCGTCGATAAAAAAAGTAATATTATTATCCTAATTTCTTTTCCTCAATAGTCCAATAAATTTGTATTCTTTTTTATTCTCTCTTTTAAATTCAGAAAGAAATGAAAAATCTTCACATAAAGTTGAGCGAAGTCCGTCATGGAATCAATGATCTTTCGGATAAGTTGGATACAACTCCAATGCTTGTTAAAGATTTGATGTGTGAGATTTCGCTCTTCTGGAAAAACTCCATTCCTATTGATAATGTTGTGTGAGTAAATTAAACAG
Source organism: Daphnia pulicaria (assembly GCF_021234035.1). Lineage (NCBI taxonomy): Eukaryota > Metazoa > Arthropoda > Branchiopoda > Diplostraca > Daphniidae > Daphnia > Daphnia pulicaria. The sequence continues at coordinate 6,464,066 of NC_060917.1, forward strand.
CTGCTAACCGGTAATTTCCCGCCAAGATATTTATTTTATTTAAAACTTGTTTTTAACGACACTTTGTTTGCTACAAGGGTACAAAGACGATGGGCTCTCAATTATTTTCCAACGGCCACCAGTATCCTTCCCGGTTGTATAGAAGATGATGAAAACGTGAAGTGCCTTCCCCTTTTCAGTGATAGATTCTGATTTAATCCTTTTTCTATTGTTTATCGATGCCACTTGGAATAATAACAGATTCAGCGTCTTTTCAAACAGTTTTATCAACGAGTAAAATTTGAAGTAGCACATCTTCAAGTATATCATAGTGTGGTATATAATGATGCACATCGACGTCTTCACAAGAAGAAAAGTTTATCACGTCGTTTAACTTTGAACTGGACGGAACGTTCCGGTTTACACAATAGCGGACAACAATAGAAATTGACGGTATCCTCGTGCGGATGTAGTCGATATCAGTATCGGTGACTGTTGAAAAAATGGTTTGATTGAATATGCTGATCAGTTGCTTTGAAAGCGCGTGCCAGACGTACATTCCACCGAAGCAAGGGTATGTTTTCCTTTTCTTTTTTTTGTTTTCCTTGTGGGTTTTCGGCTGACAATGTGATCGTTTTGCAGCCCAGTACCACACAAACATTTTGCCAGGCTGAACTTAACTGTCACGATTTTTCTTTTGTATTCAAATGAGTTTTAATTGACATTTGTAATTTTTCCTTCAAATTGTGGGAAGAAAAACTTATAGGGTCGACAAAATTCTTGAACTACTTGATGGATTGATAGGAAAAAGTAACTTTTACGAATTAAAAATAGTGACCTATCCTTTTGTAGAGCTGTTAATTAGGCAAGCAATTTTGGCACAAGTACTATAAATGAATTTGTTGGTGCTCTCCTGGGTAATGATTTGATTTTAATCAATGTGATTGTCCAAACCCTCTATGAGTAAGTTGAGAGCTGAATCCAATTGAGCTAGTTTAGTTGCCCATTCATCGATGTCGGATGGAGACGTCGTACTTTTCACCTTGTCATCAAATACCTTCTGGCCGTCAGTGCTATTGCTCGGAGACTCCAGCAGTCTCCCATCAGTTCCAGTAGGAGGTAATCCATTGCTCGCATTTATATTTTGGCTCGACAGTAACTCGGTGAATTCTAGAATTTTCAAGTTATCGCTGGAACATTTGGGCGGTGATTCAGCTGCAATGGATTCAGTCGGTTTGTCTTCACTCATCACTGACCCGGTAATGTCGCTGTTTGATGGCACTTGTGTGTATTCCATGTGTTCAGTGTATGTCAGGATCTTTTTACTGTCGGTTGCGATCTTGAGATTGGTGAGAGCCGTTTCTATGTCTTCAATGGTCGCCGGATGCAGTTTGAACGAGCGCAGACCTTCAGCAGTTGGAAACGACTCGGTCGATTTGCCATCAGACACTTTTCTCTGTGGTGTAGTCGGTGGGGTTGAACTGTTTGGACTCGTCGAGTGGTCCAAGCCTTGGCTCTCTTTAACAGATAAGGTTTTATTTTATTTACTTTTTTTCTCTTTTGGACAGGTAGTTAAAATTCTCTTTGTTTTACCTCTGAAACGGATGTTGGAGGATTGCTGTTGTCGGATTCCGTTGCTGCCAAACTATTTATGTTATCTGTCAACAGAGTTTCGGGTGGTTGCGATCCAGCGATTGTGTTGGATGACAATCTTGCATTTGCAGACGTGGGACTGGATGGCAGGTTTGCAGCTGTCGGTTCATCAGCGATGGACTCGAGTAAACGACGAGCAATGGTCGTTTGCCGTAGGGCTTCTTCCGCCAAGGCAAGGAATTGAGAGCTACTGAGAACCTTGGTGCTAGAGCTGACGGATTTGTTTGGTGATTGCCGTTCCGATGCAGGTATTGTAGGGAGCGATGTAATTTGATTCCTGCCTTTTGCTTGTTGAGGTGACGACACACTCTCCTGGAGCTCATCCAGCAACAAATCTGCAAGAAAAACCAAATAATTCACAGGTGAGAAAGAAGAAAGCACAAGTTGTATAGAGTTTTTCATGAGATTTAATAGTCCACACCTAGATTTTGGTCCCATTCGGAGATTGGATACTGTGTCTCGTACAGTTGTATTTCCTCCGCATCTCCATTAAGGTTCCATGACTGCTGATGACTGGTGGTACTCATCGATGTTGAATTCGGTATATCTCCCATTTCTATCTTTAGTTTTTCCTTTATTTTCTGTGTTCAACATGGTAATATTATAACAATTAATCATCCGTTTTCCGGATAATTTACAAGGGTAGTAAAAGGACACTGCAATAGGGCGGAGTTGAATGCAACAGTCAATCGAGAGACAGGTCGATAAATTCACGGCCGTCGATATGCTGATAGTCGATAGACTCTTGTGCGCAGTTGTTTCTATGTGACATTTCCATTCGGTGCGCGACTTGAATAGTCTAATCTCTCCCATCAGCCAATAATATATGGACAGCGACGCATATGGACAATCACGCGGACATGTTGGGAACCAAGATCACCCATCAAGGTTTCCCTCGTCTTCCGCTTTACGGCGCAAACCCAAATCGCCATTTCCCCGTTTATTGTTGAAGTAATTCTCTTTTGATTCATGACTCCTCCCAGTAGTAAACCAGGAAACGAAATAACCATACAACCAGTTTATGACTGAGCCCTTCATCGAACATCGCATCTGCTATCCACATTCCAGCGAGCTCTGCGACTTTTTTTTTACAGTTTCTAAACATGGCAGCGGAATTACAAGAGAGCGAAGCAAGGCCATCGAGTTACATTTTGTTTTCGCTCTCCCTTTCCCTAGTTTTGCCATGTTGACTCTACACTAAGAGAGAAGCACACGGCAGAGTTACTACAAGGCTATGACCATGGACGAAGATGGTTCGCCCTCCGCTGCAGTGGATACTACAAAATCGGTTTAGACTGTTGGCCGAGTTATTGCGAGGTATTTAGTTTTCAATTGAAATAATTACAATAAATAATACAGAGGATGAAATGGATGTGTGTTACCTGCTACGGATTGACAGTTGTGCAAAATCTTAATTTTATCCAGTTGCCAACGCAGACGATGATGTGGTGGATGGATGCCTGGTGACCACTAAGATGAGTACGTTGGGGAAACGGACTCTGCTGAGTTAAAAATTGGCAACAGCAAAGAGACAGTTCCGTATTTTCCTGATGGATCAACAAACAAATCGGTAACAGCGGCAAGGTCAAGCGTGAGTGAATCGAAAGACGGAGGAGAATGAGCGTTGCAAGCAGCACGATGACGGGGGTCCAACTGCCAACCCACTAACAGATTCCTTGTCCTTTTTCTAGACGTCGTCGATTCGTCGAGATTCCCGAATTGGACATGCGTGAGGTATGATTGGCTGATATTTGCAAATGGTGCAACGAATTTATTAGCTTTAAGGAATTTTGAACAAGTTTTTCATTTTCGCATTGACATCTACCACAGCATTCGCATAGAAGTATTCCTAAAGTGCGCTAAAAACACAAAATTTGAAAAAAGAGTGTTACCGCGCTAGTTTGTTTGGAATTTTGAAAATTGGCAACGCTTTAACCTCAGGCGGCCTCGTATTTCTCCATTTGATATTTGATTGACAGCAAAACAATAGAGCAAGTTTTCTTTTTTCCAGGTACAAAATGCTACCAAAGCATAGCTAGCTACCATCATGAAAATAAAAGGAAAAGAGGGGTCAGATACCTGGCGTATACAGACATTCAGAATTGTTGTGGTACTGAAATTTTACAGTTGGTATGTATTCCTTTACACTATATATGTAGTTTATATTCTATTGTTTTTAGTAGATCAATGATTGCATTTATTAATTTATAATTCAGATGGTGGGATGGATTTTATCACTCTTTTGTTAAAGAGACATATGGACTTGATTGCACAAGACATTTTTTCTCATCTTGATCTCATCAGTTTAATGAACTGCGAGTTGGTGTGTCAAAATTGGAATTCAGCTATAAAGAAAGGCAAGCTGTGGAAAAGACTTTATTGTCAAGAGTGTCACAAGTCTTCACTTCTTCCTACACTTTTTCAGCGCAGAGAAGCAATCAATCAGTGGGAATGGGAAGCTGACCGTTTGGTGAAATCAGAAGAAACCTTACTGAAGAATTTGTTCAAGACTCGGCAAATTCTCAAGGAGAATTGGGCTGTTGGAAACTTCCAGACCACCACAACTACCCTCGCAGGACTGAATGTATCCCACCTTAAAATGGATGCCAACCGCATTGTTTTTGGTGTTACTAAAGAATTTAGTCGACCTTTCGTCAATATCTGGAATCGCTGGACATTGGAATGTGAAGGAGTCATTATTTCTCCTGATTCCTTTATTATGACAAGTATTTCCGACTTGTTACTCTGGAAAAATCTGGTATTTTGTTCATTCGAGGATGGGAACATTATTGTCTGGGATGTGAAAGCTGGACGTGAATGCCAGTCTTTTAACGGCGAGGAAGTGCCTTCTAGAGAAAGTGTGGTTTCTCTTAAAATTCAAATGGCAAACGGAATTTTAATCAGCTGTTTCAGAACCGAGCCGCCCTATCCTGATCGTGAAATCGGCCACGATTGGGACAGCACAGTATTTAGCCTTCGACGCATTTCCGACGATGGTCAATTCTTCAGTAATGTCGTTGAAAGGATAGAACATATTCCGTATACTACTGTCTGCCAGATTGAATCGGATAGCAACTTTTTCGCAATTTTTATGGAGTCATTCGAGTTTTCAAAAATTCTACTGCGTTCAGCTGATCGGCATTTCCAGTTCCTTCATGAACTTGATTTCACCAACCAAAATTTAGTTCACTTTTCTTGCCACAGTGGCCGCTTGGCGACCGTATCAACTGAAGAAGATGTACAGAAAATCAAACTGTGGGATCCCAAGACTTTGAAATGCAAGAAAACCTGGCCAGCGCTGGTTAGTACCGTTCAAGTTTTACTCAGTTCCAATCATCTCGTCACGTGTTCTCACGACGATGAAAAAAACTCTCTGACTGTTTGGGAAATGCCCACTGAAACAAGTGAAGAATTTCCTAGCGAATTGTTTCAATTTCAAAGTGAGGGAGATTCTACCGCGTTTGCATTCGATGAGCTTCAAATTCTTGTAGCTTCGAACTGCACTGAATTGATTAGAATACCTATTCCCGTTATTAATGGGTTACCTGATTTCATCAACAGGCACCTCGTCGACGAGTTCTACCGGTTGACTGCCATTCTAGAAGTTACACATTTCTTTGATCCCAAAAAACCAGAACCGCTATAACAAAATATCGTTTTTCACTTTACACAGCAGACAGTAATTGAAATAAAACATTAGTTCAATTAACTCTTGTCATTTTCATTCTAGTATTTAGTAACGGAGATGGTATCGGCCGAATTGAATGTGATGGTGTTTAATTGATGTTAAAGAAGATGGAATAAGGAGAAAAATTTGATTTCTTTCTCAAAAGAATAATGATTTCTCTCGCTAGATGGAGTGCGTGCAAATCTTGCAGACGATATTATTATACTCGTACTCGGTGAGTGGCTTGACTCTTGAGCCGCGTACAGTAAAACAAATAAATAGATTGGTTTGGTTTAATTTTTTTAAATTTTAGGTGTGTTGATTAATTGACATACTAGAGAATGACTTACAAACTAATGTCCTCAATTGTGAGGAATATATTTCATTCTCGGTCACTAGTTTCCTCTCGAATGACGTGTTGTGTCTTCGTCAATCGTCAACCTAGTTGCTTACCAACATTAGAACCCTTTCAATTGATCGAAAACTCAGTGAAATCCGTTCATTGCAGATCGTTGCATACTACGACAAGCAATCGGCTGGAAAACAGAAATCAGAAGTTAGCCACACAACTGCCTTGTCTGATGAATAATGCACCTCACATTGTTTGGTGAATTATTTCTTATTATAGTACTCTGTATTCCATATTTCTTTATAAAACATCTTTTACATCATTACAGGCCAAGCATATTTAAGGGCATCAGCGGTATGTTGCAGATCGGTTGGATTGTCAAACCTTATTTTGATAATGAATTTACTGTGGATGACTTTCTTCGAGGAGCCAAACAGGCTATCTTTATCATTGCCAATGCCATCTCAGTGGGAGATCTTGAGAGTGTAAAAGAAATTTTGGAAGAAGAAGCTTACAACGAAATTAAGGAAAACATGAAAAGGTGTAGCAGTGAACAGTTGGCTCAATTTGCTTTATCAACTCTAGAAGATGTGTACATGACATTTCCATATCAAGTTGGAATTATCATGAATGATAATAAAGAAGGTACTTAATAGACTTTGTTGCACATGAATTATTAATGTTTATTTGTTTCGTTTAGGTGTTCAAGAACGATTCGTAGAAATTACAGTTTGCTCTCACATTTTCAAAGGACTCAGTGAACTGCTTAAAAACTCGGACTTCCAACGTGGACCTCCAACGAGCACTTTTCAAAAGCACCGCGATAAAATCGTCATCTGTAATTACCGATTCATACGGGAGTTTACCAAAGGTGTTGAAGGCCAATGGATAGTCAATGTGGTGCATCACTTCAATATGGCAGATGACAGCTAGTCTATAGCTTGCGTATATTACATCATTTTTCAAATATTTTTCTTTATTTCTTAAATATTCGTTTAATACATTGCAGATTGTAGTCCAAAACTTGTAGGTATTCAAGTCAACTAATTGTTATTTATTCTTCCTTTATAAACTCTACATGTTAGCTTTGCAATCATCATAGCTATACCATACATTGCTATCGCTCTTCTTAATTCAACCGCCCCTCAAAAACATTTGATTGCCGATTGCCTTGAAAGATGCAAGGCAAGATGGATGGCAGAAAAGCGGGTGCGCGATGATTCTTCGCTCGATGGTTTAGTGGTTTCTCTTCATTTTCTTCAAGTTTAATTATTTATTCATAATTTTTTTTTGTCAGTAATGAAGCCTGAGTTACTGAAAAATCACTAGACATAATATTTCAATGGTGGTGTAGCGTAAAATAAGAAAACCTTCAAAATCGTTTAAACTACCTGCTGCTGGTTAGTGGTTACCTAGATGCTTACTTTCCCACCAAGAGATGGCGGTTAAAAGCTCTGCAGACGGTATATCTGCAAAAACAACAAGATCGTGTAACAAGTAAACGTAAGCTACAATTATCAATGGTTCACCTTTTTTAATGATAATTTGCTATTGTTATTAAATCACAAAAAAACTTATTTTAAATTGATCGAAATTGATTTAAACCGCATGGAACGCATTGCATTCTCGTCCTACCGTATTCTCTTGAATCAATTTCAAGGACATGCCACAGACTGTGGACATGCAAATGTTTGAAGGTTTTCAACCTGATTATGATTAATGGGAAAACTACCTTTCGAAGCTCATTGTCTGTCATTACTGATTCATTCGTGAGTACACTATGCATATGTAAATGACTAATGGAGCGTCAATATGGTTCACCACCTTCAAATACTAGTTTATTTTTTGAAAACAAGCAAGAATAGGAGATTCACCAAAAGTGTAGGTCTATTGAATATAGATTTCCCGCCAATGACCTATCATTAGACTCCGATGATCGGTGAGCTGCTCCAGTGTAAGAAAACACACATGAGGACCTAAAATTGGTAGGAATACAATCGCTTGGGATACAAAGGAAGATTTGTTTGAAAGGGCGAGATCAAAATGTTCTTCTGAAGAATGAAATGCAGTATTCCACTTGTTTTACATATTTGGTTTTATTCGCTGAATTCTCAGGTGGCTTAGTTTGACCTCTAGATGGCCTCGTTTGTTTTTTGTTTTTTTTTTGGTAGCCGCACTGCACCACCGCAGACGATTTTCGTAGTTCAAAATAGTTCTTAGTTCAGCATGGTTCAGACTTCAGACTTCCAGCAGATTTAATTGAGCCCAACCAAGTTTGAGTCTCGATACATAAATTCTAGTCTTTTCAAGTATGTCATAGATTATTTGGCTTATCAAAGAATAAATTACAGATTAATGTCGTCAACAGTGAGAAAAGGAAAAATCTTTCACATTCATTCGGACGTATCCTTTGTAATAATTGCTTCAATTAACCACGTGCCTGCATGCCTGGTTCTTAATCAGAGCAATCCCCGATTATTCGAAAACTCTGTAATTCTACAACACCGATTTGTACAGAAAGAAGAACAGTTGACAGTTGTCTAGAAATTGACCCAAATTGTATCGAAAAATTCTTATTTTCTATTTCTCAACTGCACTCTCTGATGATCACTGGTACACAACAACTGGTAAATTTGCTAACATATTATATTCAAAGACCCAATTTAATGAAATCTTGGACAGGCCACTGCTCAATGTGAAATCTGAGTTGATATATTGGAGTTTATTGTCCTCTACATTTTTAGAAAGGCTTTGAACTGGGGGAGTTCTTCAGGAGAAAATAAAACAAGCCCTTTATCATTCTCAAGGAAAACATGAACAAATGTAACAGTGACGAGTTGACCCACTGATTTGGTGACAACATTTCCATACCAAGTATCTTGCCTCGTTTAAAAAGGTGTACTATACACCTTCATTGGCCAATTACATATTACTCTATTGAAATGGATTGAATATTTTTATATTATACATGCAGGTGTTCAAAAAAAGGTTGTAGAAATCTTAGTCTTAATAAGAAAGAAGAGAAGTCTGAAGCCAAATGTTTAATTGTTTAGCGCTACCAATTCATCCGTGAGATTACCCACTGAGGCGTAGAGGACCAGTCGAGTATGAATGCGATTTACTCATTTAAATTTATCTTCTCACCACCTTGTGAGTATGAAAAAAGAGAGGGAGAACAAAGGATTCACCGAAAAGATGTATTGAATGGAATCGAGATTGGTTTCACCACTTTTTTTTTCTCTTATCATTCCTTTTAGGGAGACCTTGAAAATACATGTGCCGAGGATACATAGGAAGAGTGACTTGTAAAAGGGGCGAAATGAAAATAGTAAAATTGAGAAATGAAGTGCAGCAGCATTTAACCCGTTTTGTATTTAGTTTCGATGGCTGCCCAGTCTCCGGGGTGATTGTCCTTCATGAATTTGATGATTCGGTTGGAGTTCTCAACCTGTTTGGGTGTGCACCCACTGCAACCCTCATTCAGTACTCGGGGAATCATAACTATTTAAAAAATTATGACAAGTTAAAAATGTGTTTCAGCGCAAGTATTTCATAGATTTCTTGTTTTTACCTTTCAAATCTCTGCCGTTTTGTTCGCAGCGACCACGTTCCAAGGTGCAATCGATGTAGCGCTTGACGAGCTTTTCGTTCTTCAGGACATTGTCGACATCGACGTTTTCGAGTGCCAACTGGGCGGAGACGGTAGCGGCTAGGGCAGCCAGCACTACTAGGACTACGACGGTGGACTTCATTCTCCTTCTGCGTTTAAAGATAGACTGGTATGAATTGTCAGGAGCGCTAGCGTGTTTTTATCCTCGCCAGCTGGGAGGAGACTGGGGACGTGTTCATTAAGGTGCGAGACGAAGAGAAAGTGTGTTGTCATTGAAAATGACCCACAGAGTAAAGGGAAGACGGCAAAAGAGAAAGTGGGAGGGGTGCACATGCACTTTCACCATCTCTCTCTCTCTCTGGTCGTATAGGATCCGTGTCTAAATGTGCTCTTTTCAAGCGTCTTATTTAAATGGTTCTAGACAAGGGATGAATTTTATAATCCTCTTAATAAAAATAAAAGACCTCGGCCTGGCCTACCTGTTTGATGAAAGCGTGTCTTCTTGTTGACTGCAGGACAACAGACGATGAGAATGACTGGTGGTGTCGGTCCCTTTTTATACTTGGCCGATGTCAACTTGATATCCTGCCCATTTTCTTCCTTCCCGCTTATTTTTATTTTCACCATGGTTGGCTTGTCTCTTTGTTTTCTTTCTCAAGGAAATTGTGGAAGCGCCGCAGCGTGTGTTTTTCTTTTCTTTTTATCATTTCGCTCATGTTTTATGACACAATCCTCACGTGACTTGGAGCCATTTTACAATTATTGCGCTGAAATATGTAAAGCTGGGGCTTTCTACAGGAGCTGTCGCGGTAAATACGACGATGGTAATTTATTTGAAAAGAATTTGTTTTATTTTCACTAACATTCTTTTATTTGGACTTTTATTCTACTAGAAATGTTAACTGGAATTAACTAAATCAAACTTTAGGATCTTTGGTGCCAGATAACGCCAATAACGCGCTTGAGTAGGTCGACACGGATATTAACCCCAAACAGGGATGCGATGTTTTTTCAAAGTTTCTAAATCACAACACATAGTTAACCTGTTTTTCAGATATACCTGCAGTATAGTTTCGACCCAGCTCATCATTTTCACTTCTCGAACTCTTGGTCCTTCATTTGACCTTGACATCAATTTAAGTTTTCATTTTCTTCGTTTTCCGTTTATTTTCCAACTTACCTGCCCCTTCTAGGTGCTGTTGCTTTTAAACGGTCGTGAAAAACCCCCTTTCTCCACCATTAGTCTACTAGAAATCAACAAACAGCCAGAAATGGTATCCAAGTTTTGTTTTAATGTGGGAAACTAAGTGTTTGCGTTTCTTTTTCTAAATTATATAGCGATAAATTCCCTTTGATAGGGTTTTGCCCAAATTTCAAACATTTATGGAGTATGTAGTTTCAAGAGGAGAGAGGTGCGCAAACCAAAAAAAAAAGCATGTCAGCACTGTTGCTGTGCGTACAGTCTAACTTGATCATGTAAATCGTAATGCACTCAAAAGTATCTAGTCCATTGGCTATCCAATTAAGAAATGCCAGGCTCACTGCGTTGTGTACGTTACATTCATTTCTACCCCTCAAGGTGGTATTGCGGAATAGTTGCCGATCGACGGTTACATGAGCTCACCAGATGAAAAATAAAATCCCTGTGAAAATGTCCAGAATCGATTTTTTTTTTTTTTTACCTTCAAGACAAAGGGAATCGTAAAAAAATCTCAATTTTTATTGCTATTTTTTGTCCTTGAGGTTATCTAAGGTGTTATTTGAAGCGAGCCATTTCTTCCCATCATCCGCAACTTTTTTTTCTCGTGGTACCATTGTTCCAACGTCTTGGAACCAAATCTTCTGTTGTTCATCAAGCGACACCTTCTTTGTAGTTTCCTTTTACGATATGATGAGTGTGCAGTTCTCACGATTCACGATTTCTCACCACTGTTACGTAACATGTGGAAAATCCCATTTTTTACGACATCATGTCTATTTGATTTGTGTCGACAGCAAGCGGTATGAAAGGTTTGATGTTCTTTGGTGATGTGAGCACAGGTTAATCGGGGTTAATCACTTTGTGTGCACCTGTCGTATAAACTATTATTCCTGTCCATATAGTCAGCCAACAGAGAATAAAGCTTAATTTTTCGTTTCATGGAGGTTTGCGGTCTTACGGGACTATTCTTATGTCTATTTTAATCCACATTTCGCTAAGTAAATGCTATTTAAAACCAGTTTTACCTGTATATTCGGCCATGAACTACCCCAATTACCACATCTAAATTACCTTGAGACATTTCAAATGGAAAACCCCGTTCACTGGTTGTTAGGGAGTTTGCCAATCGTGTGCAGGCTTGGTTAGACGGTTTTATTTGGTTAGAAATGTATTCCGGTTTTTCCCAAAATAATTGACAGAATGACTCATTCGAATCGATGTCTTTCAAACGTCTACATGTTACAGAGCGCCTCTGGTGGACAATACTTTTAAATGCGCATGGCAACAAAATTGAATGCACTGTAGCGGCCTGTCTGTCAATATAGGGCTTTGTTTTAGTCCGAACAAAAGGAGAAATTACGTTTTCCTAATCAGTTTACTGCGTATTTTTGTTTCCAAGGGACAGTGTAAAACTGTAAAAGCAATATTGAAAGTCAGCAATAGTCAATTTCGTAGCTTGCGACGCCCATAGTGGAATTGAAGGTAACAGGGATTGTCATCTCTTTTCTCAGTTTAGTTTCCATTAAATAAAATTATTTGTGTCATGAGGGTTTAAGATGTTGTTGAGTTATTTTGCATTACGTAGAATTCCAGAAATCAAGTGACGCCCCTCACTTTCTTTAGTTTGCCAAAATGTTATCGTCTTGAATCCTCCCCCCTGATAATGGTACACGCGTTTCTTTGTTGTAAAGAAAATATATAGTCAGTATCTTAGACTGTCATTGGGAAGCTCTGAAAGTTCTGAATATGTTTCTATTTGTAATAATTGATATACATGTATTATTATATCACAAATTAATTTTAAAGTGAAATTTTCTTTTTCTTTCCAGAGTTTCACCATGAAGACAGTTTTGTCTATAATCTTTGCTGTTGTACTGGTTACAAGCCAGGCCAAGAAGTTGAAGTCAAACAAGTATTTTAATCCCTTGTCAGATGAGTTTATCAATCACATAAATTCCATGAAATCAACATGGAAGGTAATATGACCCTTGTTTACTCACATTGTGTTTTGATGAATTACTAATGTTTCATCCTCCTAGGCTGGACGCAATTTTGGCAAAAATTTCCCGATGGGAGCCCTGACTCAAATGATGGGTGTACACCCAGATTCAAACTTGTACATGCCTCCATTGAAGAATGTCAGCCAGATGTTTAGTAACCAGGCTATTCCAGAGGCATTTGATGCTCGGGAACAATGGCCAGATTGCCCCACCATCCAAGAAATTAGAGATCAAGGCTCTTGTGGATCTTGCTGGGTAATTTTTTTTAAAATTTGCTGATTTTAATGTGTCTTAATTTTTCTATTTATATTGGTTTCAGGCCTTTGGAGCTGTAGAGGCCATGTCAGATCGTATTTGCATTCACTCAAAGGGAGAAGTAAATGCTCATCTCTCAGCCGAAAACTTGGTCAGCTGCTGCTACACATGTGGCTTTGGATGCAATGGTGGCTTCCCTGGTGCTGCTTGGAGCCACTGGGTTAAGAAGGGTATTGTCACTGGAGGCAATTACAACTCAAGTCAAGTAAGTTTATATACTTAATTTTTAGGTGTGCTGAATAATTAACTGTTTTTCTGGCGATATAGGGATGCCAGCCGTACATTATTCCCGCATGTGAGCATCATACAACAGGTGATCGTCCACCTTGCTCAGAGGGAGGCGGTACCCCGAAATGCCTCAAGACTTGTGAAGATGGTTATACAGTCGATTATACGCAAGATCTTCACTATGGTATGTCCGGTTTAATTCTCGTTCTCAATTCAAAATAACTAACAGTGCTTGTTTCCTAAAAATTAGGTGCTTCTTCTTACTCTGTTCACAAACGTATGGAAGACATTCAGTTAGAGATTATGAACAATGGCCCGGTTGAAGGAGCTTTAACCGTTTACGAAGATTTTCCTACTTACAAATCAGGTATGAAAGAATTAGGCCTTTTTTTATAATCATCTTTTATTGCTATTCTGATCTCTCAATTAGGCGTTTACCAACACGTACATGGAAAAGCACTCGGCGGTCACGCCATCCGAATTCTTGGATGGGGCGTCGAGGAAGGTGTTCCATACTGGCTTATTGCTAACAGCTGGAATACCGACTGGGGTGATAATGGTTATATCAAACTTCTTCGTGGGAAAGATCATTGTGGCATTGAAAGTCAGATCACAGCTGGTCTACCGAAACTCTGATTTTCTCTCAATATTACCTAAACGTATACAGATTAAACATTCTTTCTGTTCACCTTTCTGCCTTATTTTTCCTTCCTTTTATTATTTCTTTTTTCCAATCGAAAATTAACTAGACTGTTTAGGGTTTTGAACAAAAATAAATCGGTTTAGTTAAAATGATTTCCTCCTAATCTTCATTGTTGCATTCCAGTAATTGAAACTAAATTGGAAACCCTTTTGGAAAGAAAAGTAGCGTAGCCTACTCGAATTGTGATGCAATGCAGTTTTACCATGTCTCTTCCGTTCTTTATTATTGTTTCACAACGTAAATTTTTTTCTAATTCAAATCTTTGGGAATTTGAATAAGATTGTCCTTCGTGACGCTAGATGGTACTAGAATTACAGGAATAAAGCTAAAGGGGTGATACAGGTGAACATTAATTTAATTAGATGCCTAGTCCCTAGAGTGAGGATCAAATGATCCAGGAACATGCTGCTGTTGTGAGACAGGGTAGTGTGGAACGGATTTTTCATCTTCACCATCATTTGTGATTGACTTAATGTTTGTTGTTGCCTTGTAGTACGTAGCCTAGTAGTGTCCAAAATGAATAGAAACACATTCTGAATAACTGGCAGGTTTACCTTACCAACTGGATGTTTTCCCTTTCAGCAATCCACTGTCCAGCGTCCAGCACTGTTGCCCTGAAACGTCTGGAATCACTTGCAGACAACATGAACGGATATTTGTCTTGAGTGCCTTCTCCTCAGTGTAGAAGTTGAAGTGGCGTTCAATATCACCTTGGGGATTTCGTCTTTGGTGATGTGTGAAGGTGCGTGGATTTGTTTTTGATGAAATTTTGCATGGAGAATATTACGTGAGTACCAAAATTATTTGTTACCTTTGTTTGCCAGTTCTTTCAATTGAATGTCAACGAGCTAGATCGGACATTGTTTTCATGTTACAGTTGAACGTTTCTTCTCTCTGACGCTAGACAGCCATAGCTGTTGAAAATTTTCCACTTTTCCACTCAGTTTAAATACGCTTACTTTGCACATCTCTGAAGAATTTTCTCAATGCTACTTCAAAAAAATTTTTAGTGATAACTGTCAGTTTCTGTTTCAGCAACAAAGCTCACTTGTTAGATTTTCAATAATGTGTTTTTTTTTCTACTTCCGGTTTTCTCTTTTCAGTCAGTAGTTCAGTAAATATTCATTCGACGTACAAAATAACCACATATTCGTGATCCTCGTCAAATTTGTGGTAAAGTTCATATTTTGTTTTGTACGTTTTCGTACTTCCGGTTTTGAAAGTTTTCCTGAACTATAGTTCAGTGTCAGCTGGTTTTTTCATCCGTCAGATTGTCCGGCTCGTTGGCCCGCGTCAACTGACCGGCTCTACTACACCGATTCTACTACACCGACTCTACTTCACCGACTCTACTACACCGACTCTACTACACCGACTCTTCTACTCCGACTCTACTTCACTGAATCGGGGCAGCCTCTGGCCATCCGTCTATCCGTCGACATGGAGAAAGCCTGTGGCAACAGTGCCTGCAGAAATACCTTCATCTGCCACAACGACAAGAAGAAGTTTTGCTCCAACCGCTGCTACCCTTCTGTCATTGCCCGTGCGGCTGCTAAACAGGCCAGCAGGAATGGTGCCCTGGCTGGGGCGGCTAACTGTGCCTCTTTGGATACTGTTAGGACTACACCTGCTCAGACTCCTGCGCCAACCTACTACGAGACGCCTGATGACACTTCTACTCGCAAGACGAGGGACGATTCATGGATCCCATCACCACACTCAGGCTGCTCTCCCCCCACGGCACGCTTTGGCAGGCCCCGCCGGGATCCTGCTCCTTCCACCGTCACTCAAACAGCATGCAATGCAGGCGTCAACGTTTCACTTCCGGCTCTTTCTCCTCCACAAGCTCGGCCCTTTTCGACACCGACTAGTCGATCTCCTAGACCACCTTCAATCGTTCAGCCTACACGCGTCTCCCATGGAGACCTAGATGATCAACATCTGGCACTTCCATCTCCACTCTTTCCGTCAGATACCACGCCTCCTCCGTTCTCCGACGCATCCAGTTCTTCATTTGAGTCATCATTCGACGACCTGGACGGCGGAGTGCTCGAAGATGAAGATGCCTTATCTCCCGCCGACCTCTTTTATGAGCGCTGGGCCCCAACAATCCTGAACTGCTCCTCCAGGACTGAGCTGGACACGATTGCCTCTGATCTTGCTACTAACTGGCACGCTCTCACATTGAAGGAAGACACACCTAGCAGCGAGGCCACCTGTCCTCCACGCACCCCTCAGACGACCCCTCCTGGCTCCATTCCACACAGGCAGCAGTCCAGACAGCAGCAGCGGGTTCGCCGCAAAAACAACGCCAAGCGATGGGCGGCCGCCAGCAAACTTCAGGCTCTTTTCAAGAGATATCCCAAGCGAGCTGTCCGCAAAGTGCTGGGGGAAACTTCACAGAGCTACACTGGCTCGTCTGAAGCTGCAACTCTCTTCCTCAAGACCACCTATGAGAAGCCCCGACCTCCTCCAGATGACATCCTGGTAGCTAGAGCCGCGTACGACGAGTGCCTTTGGACACCTCCTTCGGATGATGATCTTTCCTTGCTCTCCTTACCACCTTCGAGACAGGAAATTGCCTACAAGCTCAAAAGGGCATCTAACACCTCTCCCGGGGCCGATGGAGTCGAATACAAAGATATTCAACGTCTTGACCCGTCTGGACGGCTGCTGGAGGTTCTGTACGCCGCGGTTTGGTTATACGGCATCCCGACTTGCTGGAAATCTGCCCGCACCATTCCGGTGTACAAGAAAGGCTCTCCGGACGACTACGCCAATTTCCGGCCCATCTCGCTCCTCTCCACCATCTACAAGCTCTTCTCCAGCTCCATCGCCACTCGCCTTACCACAGTGGCGTCCGACTGCGACTGGCTCTCACCGGAGCAAAAAGGCTTTCTTCCTGGGGTGCATGGGATCCAGGAACACACCATGCTTCTGGAGTCGGCCATTGAGGAGGCGAAACTGAAGAAGAGCAACCTCACCATCTGTTGGCTGGATCTTGCCAATACCTTCGGTTCGCTCCCCCACGACTTTCTCCACCAGCTATTCGCGTCCCTCCCGATTCCGACTGTGCTGCGAGACCTCCTCTCCGACATCTACACCGACAGCATCTTCCAGTTTGTGGTTGGCCGAGAACTTATCACCGTTCATCCCACTTCTGGTGTCCGACAAGGTGATGGCCTCAGTTCCATTATCTTCAACCTGGCAGCTGAACCACTCATCCGTTGCGCAAAGGCCCCTTCCAACTCTGGCTTTCCCCTTTTTTGCTCCATGCTGAAAGCCACAGCCTACGCAGACGACGTCTCTCTCATCGGCACTACCCCGGAACAGCTCCAGCCCGTTCTCGACGCTATGCTTGTGGTGGCGGCCAAACTTGGACTCCGGTTCAACGTTGGGAAATGTTCCTTCCTAGCAATTTCGAAAGGAAAGGCAACACACTCCACACACCTAACCATACATGGCACGTCTCTACGGGGACTGGAGGAGGGCGAAACTGAGAGTTATCTTGGGGTCCCTCTCGGAACTCGTCTCACCTTCCGCCCCGTCTCCGATCTGCCTGACAAGCTAACCAAGCTAGCTGACTGTGATCTGGCGCCCTGGCAAAAATTGGAAGTGTTCAGAGCCCACCTACTTCCGTCTCTCTCTCATCATCTTGCCACAGGGCGGGTCCTTCGTGGCTTCCTGGGCGAGATGGACGCTCGCTGCTCTGAATTTCTTAGATTTGTCTCCAACGTCCCCCACACTGCTCATAACGGCTTCCTCTATTCCGATCGCAGGGCTGGCGGCTTAGGTGCCTCTCAATTGGCAAAAGATTCGGACATCTGGATCATCGCTCGTGCCACTCAACTCCTCGATAGCAACGATCCGGTGGTCCGCCTCACTGCCAGAGCCCAGCTCAGCCAAAACATCTCCAGGGGATTCAACGGCAAGCCGCCTGATCCGCTGCCCCTCTCTAACTACCTCTCTGGCTCGGTAGAAGGCGGACTCCACGACACCCGTTTCTACAAGTGTGGCTCCAATACCTGGTCCCGTGCCAGGAAATCAGCACGAAGACTTGAAGTTAGGATCGATGTATCCGGCGATGAATCTACCAAAGTGATCGCCGACGACGTCTCCTGCCTCTCGCTGAAAGCTGTAAGGGGCCTCCGCTCAGTCATCCGGAAACGCTGGACAATCTCCCTCACAAATGCCTTGCATCAGGGCAGGGTAGCAAGGGGGCTACTACTCGACCCATCTAACGACGTTGCCCGCCTCTCATCTCATCGGACCTGCCTCTCATTCAACGAGTGGAATCTCATCCACAAGAGCCGCCTCGGCCTGCTTCCGCTCCTCGGGAATCCTGGTTGCTCTGCTCCCAACACCAAGTGCAGGAGATGCAAGGTTGATGCCGAGACTACCTCACACGTAACCAGCCACTGCCGCAGTAATCTTCCGGCCATTGGCCGCCGACACGACCTCGTGCTGGCGGAAATTGTGAAAACCATCACCAGGGCCGGCCATGCAGCGTCTGTCAACAGAGTCTTCCCTGGCTCAACCCTGAGGCCGGACATAGTCATCTCCTCGACCGACCCACCAACAATAATTGATCTCACCATCACCTTCGACGCTCCCGAGTCCCTCGACGCTGGCCATGCCAGAAAAATAGAGAAATACAGCTGCCTGGGGTTAACTCTGCCCTTCGTTATTGGCGCCTTGGGATCCTGGCTCCCCTCAAACAACGCAGTGGCCGTCGCCCTCAACATCCCCCCGGCTCCTTGGCGCCGCCTCCGGAGGAAGTGCCGTCTGATGGCCATCCAGGGATCTGTCTCCATCATTCATCGCCACATCCGCGGACATGGGGATGACCAGGAAGCCAATATTCCGGCTCCTTAATGGATTTGCTTGTAATTATATGGCATGTATTGCATGAACTTGTTCTGTATCGTTGCATCGTAGTGTTTTATATCTCGTTTTTCATCGCTCTGCATATTATTTCCATTGTTCCATCTCTCGTCTACCTTCGCCTAGTCAATTGAAATTCCCCATGGTACATCTACTACTCTTTTATAATGATATGTCTTTGTCACGCCGTCGTGAAATACAGCTCTATGTCTCAGGAAAATTCTCGATTTTGGCCAAAATCTGGATTTCGTTTAAATCACATCTAATCGACCCCAAATTTCATGGAGATCACGAATATCTGGTTTATTTTGTCGGCAGCCCGATGGTTGAGGCGCTATCGTCTACTTCCGGTATACTTCCGGAAAATTTGCATAAAACTAGCAAGTGAGCTTTATTCTCTGTACAATTCTTAAGACTCCCATGCCAAGTTTAGTAAACAGAAATGGTCTTTTTGATTACTTTTGTGACTTTTTTTTACTATCTAAGGCCGACCCATTAGATAGTGGGTTTTGGACGTGTCAAATAGATGGCGTGATAGAATATTGTGTTGATGTGCTTATGGCGGCTCGTTGTCAACAGTTCAGCTACAGCTATTTTCTTCAAAAATTACCAATGAATTCGTTGGTAAATTGGATATATTTCGTGTGCAATTTGTTGGGCATGTGTTCTTCTCTGTACATGGGTTTAATAACCTTAATATTTCTCATTCATTTCCAGGAGAAAATGTGAAAGGGGCATGCAGCCTACTGTCAACTATTGTGTTGTAAATCCTGGGACCCTACTGAATGTGTCATCCAAATGTCAGAGGTAACACAACCAACACTAGCTTAATCAAGTATTGCTGAACTATATATTGTTCTCATTTTTTATTGGGAATCATCATAATTATCGACTGATTCTATTAGACTTGCTAGATCATCAACCCCAGCATGGACCAATCTCTAATTCCATCTTCTAGAGAACCTTGGATAACTGATTGGTAGTTTAGTGTGTAAGTTTACTTGTCATGTCACCAAACTTTCTTTGCTGCCGTCTAATATGTATTTAAAGTATTGTTCTGCACTGACGTCTATCTGACATTGATGACACAAATTATAAACAAGGTGACTTAATTTTTTATTTTTATTTCTTAGGTTTCAAATTTTGCATGACAGACTTTATGAGAAGTCATGTCCTTTGAAGAAAAAGGACAATATTACAGTCAACAAGGTCCTTTGTTTGGTAACCCGTTGGCTACTACCCTTGAATATCCCTTTTTACTTCCTTAAACAGGCCCTCTTGATTTGAGGTATTGCTTTCTGTTGCTCAAATCTAATTTAAAGTTATTGTCATCCTAATAAATGTTCATTCTGCCAACAGGGTAACTCCTTCGCTACTTATCATGGACTTCATCCATTGGTGAAAACTGATAAGAGAAAGCTGTAATTCAAGACTGATAGTTGTCAGATGTCTAAGCCGGAAGTACTATGGTTAATCGCTCTCTTAATAACTCGTAAGTTCTCGTATGTTCCTCTCCCTGTCTTTATTGACTGTATGTGCCAGTTTCAAAAGCAGTTTATAACCCAAATGAGACAAAAGGAGTGTGTTTTATTTGGGTATAAATTGCTTTAAAATTTGCACAGAACAACATTTGCCTTGTACTGGACGCTTTGTTTATTAAATTTTTATCATTTAGGCTGAAAAATGAAGAAATGTATGAATTGTATGAATGTATGTAATAATTGATTCAATTAACTAGGTTAATTAAATTAGGATTAATTATATTATGTTAATTGATTTAAATTAAATATTAAATTAAAATTTTATTTAATTAATTTACTTGATTTAAATTAAATTTTATTTAATTAATTTGATTTTTTAAATATTTAAATATTTTTTTTTTATTTCGTTAGGTATATTATTTGGTTTTATAAAATTGGTTGTGTTTTTATTTATTATAACATTTCACATATAATTGTGAAAAATAAAAAGTATCAACTTCCAACGCACATCAAAATATTGAAGTTCACTTGATAATGTGGGATAGGTGATGGGATATATTTGGGTGAGGATGATATCAGGAAACACTGCTGTTTATACATACATCAGATTGCAACATGCCACAATGGATAACGAAATAGCTTGAGGTTACTGCAATCACATACTATATGGATATAATAATTATATAAACACGAATTGCACTGCCGCAGTAACTTGATAACACCAACATCAGCTATTTCAGGATAACACCAGCATCATAACTTCAGGTTCAGCTACTTCAAAGACTCCAGCAAAATTCAGGAAAGCAACAGCTTGAACAGGAGTAGGACTGCAAAACTGCTACACATTTCCGTCGAAACCTATGAGAAAAAACAGGGATATTATACTAGATAGACAGAAAAACCATGAATTTCTTTTAACTTTTTCTTAGTAAAATAGACAAGGGTCTGCTCATAATGCAAGGTACTATCACTAATTTCCTGAGTCAGTTTGAAGTTGATCTTTTGACAGAACACAACATTTCAATAAAAAACTAGACACTTCCCAAGTCGCAAATAATATCTCAGGCAAATTACTATTTTTTTTTTTGCAGCTTTGCTACAAGTCTTACTTCTCCAATTGTTGATAACAAAAACTGCATGTAGAAGATTGATGATCACGTCGTCACCAAGATCTGTTGGGAAAAAGAAAAATCATTATTTTAAACCTAAACCAGCTTAAAAAACATGTATTAAAAAGAAGTCTTGTCAAATTTAAATTAAATCCAAGCAGCAACAAATGTTTAAAATATCAAGAAAAGTTGCATCAGAAGTTTTGGAAAAGGGAATGCAATGTTTTAGTTAGATCATAATAATTACAATTCAGCAAAAGCTAGTTGAGCAAGCAAGTATCTTTTCAGAAAAACTCTTAACCCACTATAATATTTTAATTAGACTAAGTGATACTTCCCCTGTTACAACCCAATATCACAACTGGCTAAATTACCTTTGAGAAGAAGAATGTTGACGTCGACCGCATTGATCACCAACAATGTGACACTGTCCAGAGAAAATGAAGTCAGGTCAGTGGCTTAAATTTCCATGTTGCCAACATCAGGCACTTGGTCCATGGAAAAAAAAGTAAAGCCAATTGACTACTAAAAAAAAAAAACAATTATTTCTTCTTCAATTAAAAATAATTCATTTCCCATTGCATGCAAGTCGGCACAAGCACATATTTTTAACACATTTGTCCTGGAAAACCACTGCACACAAACAGCCACAACAAAACAGCTCAAACATCAAACTGACCATGGAAACCAAAATTTTCAAAGTAGAACAAAAAATTAAAGTTTAACCTTCTTACAATCATAAAATAAATGATTCAAACTTCAAATACTCAAAAATTGAGGCAATTTTACACTTAAGATAAAAATGGTTTAACTAGAGGGAAATATAAAGATGGCCTAAGATCATCACATCATGACTACTTCATTTAAGCTTTAAAAGAATGAAGGGAATTTCAATTTCTGTTTGGTAAAAAAAGTGACAAATCTGTACGGGCGTGGGCCGGTGTCCCACATCCCATTATGGCATTATTACTATTTCAGATTTCCTACTTCCATCACAATGTTGTCTTGCAATGTAGTTGAAACCCTCTATAAGAAAACCTTCATTAAACGGCAGCGATCACGTACGCGTAACGCAATGAAAAGCTTGGACTTCACCAGGATGTTAATATTAAAACTATGAAAACTCAATTATGAAAGTACTAGTGAAAAGCCATAATACCCAAAAGTTTACCACACAAAATATTTAATTTGAATAACCTTAAGGAATAAAGGCAGTAATTATTACCATTTATAAGACACAATGTCAGAAAGTTGCCTGCAATGGCCTTCTCGAACAGCGTCTCCATAGAAAAAGATGATGTGAGAGAAGTCTCAGCAGTTCATCATCCATCTCAGGGCATCTCAACTGAATTACTGCAAAACCACTGCACACCAGACAACACCATTAACAGCTCAAACTGAACAAGAAACCCTACAAAACAAAAAAAGTTAATAAACCAATGATATTTTCAAATATAAAAAGAAGAACAAATGTTCTACTTGATAAGAATTTTTTTCATCTCTTCACAAGCTGACTCTTTTCACAAGTTGTCTCATTTAGAAGCAGAGTATACATCAAACCTATATTGAAAGTTAAATGTACAGGTTAGGTTACCTACCAAAATTTAGTTACAAGACAAAAATTAAATTAAACTTTCCATCCAGCATCACCTCAACATGGGTACAGGTAGCAAGAGAACACACCAACAAAATGCCAGGCAACACCAACTATTTAGCACAACAGCCCAACTCTGCATGGACACCATGGTAAATTGAAGTCTGATGTTGAACTGCAAGTCTACTGAAGATCCATTTCAGCACATCTCTCTTATCAGAAAATGACTGCCACACCATTGCACACCAGACATCAACACCATTTTCAGCTCTTACACCAGACTGACTAAGGAATCCTACAAGATAAAGGAAAATTAATAAACCAAGAACATTTAAAACAAATACAATAGAGACTTAGCATAAAAAAATACTACATTTCACAAGCTGATAAAAATAATTCCACAAAGGCTCTTATTTTAAGCAGTTGGTAGCCTAGTTGTAAAATGTCTTCTAAATCAAAAAGCCCAACTCGAGTAAATTCTAAGCAAAGAACCAATACAGACTAAAATTTAAGCAAAATACTGACTCTTTTAAGAAGATTGATACAATTTCAGATTTCCTGTTTTCTTCACTCTTACTCTTTCATCTCACAAAAATTATACATCACAGGCATCTTGTTCACTTGGCACTGCACGTTGAGAAAAATCTCCACCAACCTGTCACAAAATAAATTAGATTAGTAAAATAGACTTTTCAAATCATTAACTAAAATGCATGTCTTCACAAGCTCAATTCAAATGCATCTCTCAATTGAAAAATTTACAAAACAAATAGCAGAAAATAGGTCATGCAATGACGTGTTGCTTTAAATTATCAATGTAAGAAATTAAATCACAGATGATTCCATTGATGTGGAAAAAACGTCTTGGGATTATTAACTCACTAAACAATATTACTAGTACTGTTCAAAGTACTTAACATGTGGCGAAACGTGCAACATGCAGCAAGAGACGACATTTTGAACAAGTGGGCAACAGGCATGGTCACATGGAATTAGCTAGTATAAATTTAAGGCCATGTTACTCGAAAATTAACCGTAAAAAACCAACAATAAGAATAAAAGCAGGAATTACCTTTTTTATGAAGAACAAAATCAGGAAAGAAAGTACCCCGCAACGACTAACGTGACCATCCTCGAATAGCGTCTCGATAGAAATGAAATAAACGGAATTAAGTTGTCTGACTCGTCTCAAAACTTTGATGACCCCTCCCCTAACACCAACATACTAGGGCTGAATAGTTCGATCCCTAAACACACTGAAATATTTAGCCACCTAGTGACAGCCCTTAGCAGCAGCAGCACAGACGACTAGAGTCCCTCTGATGGTCAAATGCCAAACTTCTTCGACCAATTGGTTCTCGACCGCGATCGACAGCGTCACGAATCTTTCTTACAGAATGTACTTATCAGAATGTATTTAAAAAAAAGAAAAATTCCTACAATTGACATTTATTTCTGCGGTCTCATATTCCCATGGTTATTTTTTACCTAAAAAAATTAATGGTTGTAGTAAGCGGCATCACCTAGACCAGAATTAATTTCTCTAACCTCTTTGATGGCTTCCCTGACAGACGATTTTAATTAAGTAGTCCAACAACAATTAACATGAGCAAACAAGACAATATATTTTGAGAGTAGCTGCAGTGACGATTTTATTTTGTATTACAACTTGCAGGTCTCTAATAATTTCAACTTGTCCGCCAAAAGACTTTTCATTTCCGACACGGGAGATTGACTCAGTTTCTTTTGTATTTCAGCCGTGATGGCCTCTGCTCCTTGGGCGATTTCCGAATCCGTTAGCTTCATCTGGCTGAAGAAGACTTGGACATTCAATTCTTCAAAGAGCACTTCCATTTTGCCAATGCTCGACGTCATACAGCGTACCAGTGTGGCAAACTGCTCCACCTGAACCGACAACTTTGATATTATTAATTCGACATTTAACTAGAAATGAATTTAGCGATACCCACCCCGCTATTTGAATCGTCATTCTTGGCAACTCCCTTCTTCTTCTTCTTCTTGATCAAGGCGTTGCTGGTCTTGATTATCGCGTGCATCGTGGAGACGATCAACACACACAAACAAAGCGTCTGTCAATCCAAGAACACAAATCATTAGCAATCGACGAGGACCACCCAGAAATGTACACATCTACCTCGACGGCGTTGTAAACTCGCTCGAGTCTGATGTAATTCCTCCAGAAACCTTCGCTAGGGACTGAGAGTTGAGCAGACTCGATAACTTGACTAAGAGCGCGCTCAAATTCCAGGATGTCATCGCTGCCAATGACATACTGACCTTTGGCAACGACATCCATCAGGATCAAAAGCGGTTCAAGAACGCCGTTTTCCACGTACGTATAAAGCCTGGGAGGAGGAGGACTTTGTACTGAAAACTGCGAACGAGAAAGAAACAATTCAGCATCAAAACAAATCAAAAGTCTCCAACGACTTCATTCTTTTACCTGATTATGGCTCATAAAAGTCTCTGATTTCAATTCAGTTAACAAATGGCGAATTTCACTGAGAAGTCGCTGTAAAACAATTTGATTGGTCGGCTCCTCAACTGTCTGACCGTTGACCGAGTTGTCCGTTCGATTTTTCGTTTCTGGCACTTGGCTCTAAGGAACGTGAAATTTGTCAGCACAAACCAAATCAGAGATAAAAATTCTACAACTAGATCCAACCTGCCAGCTGGGCGAAAGCGAAACCGTGGCAATGAGTGAGTGGACGAGTCGATTTCGCAGTTGCGCAAATTTCACTTCATCTTTAAATGTTGTCTTGACCATATCTTCGCGAGAATTCCTACCCCCAACGCGAAAAAACACAATAAAATAAGATAAATGTGATCCTTTCTTTAAAAAGGAACTGATTAGTTTTCGTTACTTGGCAGGTGGATCCCAAGATACGAAGACGCCGCAGTCACGATTATCGACACACGTTTTCCAATCTGGCTGATCTTTGTCGGGATCGGCAAACATACCTGCCGCAGATTGAACTAATTTCGTATGGGAGCTGCCGTCCAGAAGCAGATCCAACAGCATGCGCTCGGTCGTGGACGAGGCAAAGTGAGCAGAGCTATCCAGCCGTTGGCAGAATTGAGTAAACTCGGGAATCTTCCCGAAAGAGCCAAATTTATAGGCCGAAATTAA
Source organism: Daphnia pulicaria (assembly GCF_021234035.1). Lineage (NCBI taxonomy): Eukaryota > Metazoa > Arthropoda > Branchiopoda > Diplostraca > Daphniidae > Daphnia > Daphnia pulicaria. Next base: position 6,489,990 of record NC_060917.1, read on the forward strand.
ACACTCGGATGTCTGTTGAAGAAATGGTGAAAACCAAATCAGATGAGAAGATTCCTGAAACTATTGCGTGTAGGAATGAATAGAATACTTCTCTTGCGTGCGTGGTGTAAAAACGTAACGTGTTGGAGAGTAGTGGCGAAGCTGTGTACGGCAATCCCATCGAAATCAGTGGACGGCAGAGCAAATGGCCAAGCGAATCCAATTGAATATATTTAACATCCAACGATTCGTAACGCTGGAAGGCTGCACGGCCGTGACCTATTGAAAAATGGGGCAAAATAACTATTAAATTGATCTGTACTGTTACTAATTTAGTTGTTACCAGCTAGTGTATATACTCTGGTGACGAGCAATTTTAGGTGGTAATTAGCTGGACTGTTGGCTAGGGCCGTTTCCAGTAATAACAGGCACTTGTCGAGAACAACGGGATCGTTATTCCACGTATCTAACAAAAGGTGGGCAGCCAACAAGGCATAACCATCGTTCGGTCTACCCCATTCAAAAAGAAAAGCATTGCTTAGTCATCTGTGGATAAATTTAAAAAGAACAGCATAGACTGGATACCTAAAATCCGTTGCCAACAGACCAGCATTCAGAGATTTCGTTTGCAAATAATGGCCCCACAATTTCTGAGAGAGCTCAATTTTTTCTTCTTTGCTTAACAGATCATGTTGACCGAGGAACCTATTCAACTGGATGTGCAACAAGTGCCGGCATATTTGCTTCACCTTTAAAAAAGAAAATAGAGAAACTTTTAGTTGGTTCCTAGGCCTTGGAATTAGATATCAAATATTACCGTAGTAGGAGATTGGGGACTGGATTGATCCAAGCCAACGGATTGGGTAACACAACCAAGAAATTCGTTCACCTGTTCGGCCGGCAAACTGCTGACGAACGGCCGAAGATCTTGGAAAGCGCAAGGTTTGTCTCCCATTACTTCCACGTACTCTTGGGCGAATTCCCTGAAATTGCCTAAACAACAACGGCAAAGTTACAATTGGACCAAGGAGGCAACTTGCGATGGCAAAATTACCGAAAACGGTGGAAGCGTCAAAGTTTCGTTGTTGGAGTTGCTGCCAGAAAAAGAGCATAGCCAAATAAGGGCCCCGCAACTTGTTTTCTGACTTGAGTCTTTCTTGCTCCATCAAAGAGAGGAGGAAGATTTTCGCTCGGCCAATCACATCGGCGTTGGTAGTGCTGGTCAACTCAAACAAAGCTTCCATGTAAAGGCTGTAATAGCTCCACTGGTCCGGGTTTGAACGCAAAAGTTCCTCGGTGTAATCCAACATCTGATCCCAGCGTTTCATTTGCCTAAGATATTCGCCCTTTTTGTTTTCAATCATGCCATTCGCCAGCTTTTCCGATAGCGATCCTTGCAGCACTTGTAAGGCCTCCTGGTATTTTTTCTGTTGATAGATATATTGGCTCTTGGTTATGGATGCAATAACAAAAAACAATATCGTCTACTCTCGATGAATACCTGTTTCTCCAGAACCATCAAGTACAATTGCACTTCAGCTTCTGCTTCAATCTTCTTCTCTTCCACAAACTTTTTGATCATTCTTTCGGCCAACGGCAACGTTATCGTAAGGCATACGGTATCGTCGTTGACGTAGGCCTACGAAAGTGGCAAAAAAAATCAACATCAACATTCCAAGGCAAGTTTTTCTTAAAGGTGAACTTTACTTGCATAAGGATACTCATAACAGCCCAAAAATAGTATGGGTTTTTGGGCTTGACTTTGAAGAGGGCCATGGCTGTCAGCTGCTGCTTTCGGTAGTCCCCAATGCGAACATAGCCCATGAAGAGATGGGACAGAAACTCCTCGTTCAAAGGGTCTTTCCTGACTGCCGCTTCATAAATCTGGCACGTCAGTTCAGCTGTGTAAAAGAAGATCACATTATTTAAAAAGAAGTTATCCAAGTGAGCGAGAACTTTGCTTTTACGTCTGTGAGTTTCCCGATAGCAAATGGCCATGGCTTGAAGTGTGGCATCTTCGCAAGGCTCCTCCAATTGCACCTCCTGCAAGATGGTCTGGGCCTCCTCTGATTTCCCTAGCCTCACCATGGCCAGGGCCTTGAGAACCTAAACAAACAAAATATCTCCCACATTTTGACACTTTCCTCACTTGAGAGCCAATGTTTACAACAATCAGCGTACCCTGGCACATTGTAGGTTTGGCTGCTTTTTCAAGACCTTTTCCGCTTCCTGCAGAGCCTTCTTGTTGTTTCCATTATCCAGCCAATCTGTTATGATTATGGAAATCAAGACAGGTGAAGAGAACAAATTAACTCGGAGCAATGAAGAATCGTGTGTGGTGGGGTGACCCCCGAAACATAATGATTTTTATTTGGGGTCACGGGTGAGGTTTATATTTGGGGGGATGAATTTGTCGTACAATCATTTACCGTAAATTGGCCGCAAACGTCTCTCGTTGACTGAATTATCAACCGGCTTCATTTTTGTAGCCATCTTCGAGACCATGTCTTTTGGGAAAAAATAAATTAAAGAAACTCTGTGGGGCCTTGTGCAGATGGCGCGGACTAGTGTTCCGCGCAACGTTTCAGGAAACGCGCCGAATTTGATCGGCAATATCCTAATTGCATTGCATTACTATATAGGAAATAGATGTAGAGTCGGACCAAAGAAGAAGATCCTCTTTTCATGCAATACCGTTGGAGAAATCGATAAAGTGTAGCCATTCGTCCTTGTAAAGAAAATTATACACATGGTCTTTTTATTCCACGACAAGAGCAGAGTTTCCAACATCAAAGTTTGATTAGTCTGATTATTTATTTTCCTTTTTTGGGGAGAAAATGAATCAAAGTCTTTGACGTCAGACGTTTCTCTACCACCTGAAATGTGTGTTACGTCAACAAAGCGCCGTGATGAAAATGGAGCTAGCTCTTATTTCTTGTGAATATATGAAGTATCAAGGGAAAAGTTGAACAATAGAAGTAGCAATAACAAAGTGAACTAGTTTCTTATTAACTTTCAAGTGCTGCTGTTGCAGTAGTAGACTCTCTATACACACACACATCTCCATATGTCTATGTGTATCTCATTTTGAATGGCCTAAACAAAAGAGAAAGCCGGAGCGATATCGATCGGTCATTCGGCTTCCTTTAGTATATATATATGTAGATATTAGATATGACGACGACGGTATAGAAATAGCGATGTTGTACACAGACGTGGAGAAGGCCTTTTATAGCGAAACAAAAAAGAGCTATAGAGAATTGATTTATTTTCTACTGCTGCTGACGTCGTCGTCCTATTTGGTCGCCGCCCCCCTCTGTCCGATCTATTGGCCGGCGTCGTGAAAGATGTGGCGACATTTTGATGCGATTGGCGCAGGCGCTTTCAATATGACAGACGTCACGCGCGATGAAAAATAAATAAATAATAATAATAACGACAACATTCTAGAATTGATATTTGGATATCGTATTATTTGTGTGTTTGGGGAATCTGTGACGCGTGACGTGGCAATCTCTCTCGTGAATGAGGACGAGCGGGATCCGGAAGGAGGTAGGGATCAGACTATATAGGAGCTATATAGGAGCCTCTGCACTAGGAGCTCAAGGGCCATCAAGAGGATAGAGACTGTGTGTATAGTAGTGTGTGTATGGATTTTCTTCTCAGTTCCATGTGCATGGCGCACATCGATCGATTGGGGCCAAAGAGACTCTGGTCCCGACTCGTCTCATTCGTCGACCGACTATATCGCACGCCGTCGCCGCCCACAGTCTATATCGCCTGTGTGTCTGTGTACAAGGGTCTGTCCGGGTCTGCTGTCAGCTGCAGGATTGACGATTGGGCCGCTAGCTGCTGCCGTTCGTGTATCATTTCGATTGTCACCGTCGTCGTCACGAAAACAACGGCACGGATCGATTTCCAAAACGGATAAGTCCAACACAATGCAAAGCCACCACACACTAGTACATGTATCCCGCACAAGAACTGCACCACCATTTTCGTTGGTTGGTGGGCAGCAGCGATCATATATGAATATTTCACAACTGGCTGGACCCATCCAATATTTCTATGGCTTGTTGTTTTGATTCGCAGGGGCTTTCCTAATATGGTCTTTTAGTTCTCTAAGAGGGAGGGTTTCACTTGATCTTTTTTACGTTGACAATTTGACATGAACGGACAGCACGGGACAAATATTGTCGGACAGTTCACCCATCTGTCCTAATGGTATAAATAAAAGAATCAGCGTAAACAAGATGCAAAACAAAACACTAATAATCAAAACGGACATACTGTACAGGTGAAAGATGAGGCAGTTCCGGGCGATATGACGAGAGTTGATGATGTCATTATACAAATTCACATGATTATATAATTCTTTTTTTTTGTTATTATTATTATATTTTGTTTAATACCACACACACAGAGCAGGAGAATGGATCAAGTGGCGAAAAATCAAAAAACAACAATAAAAATGAAAAAATAATTGAAAAGAGGAGAACAATAATTAATTAGATAATAATAATAATAACTGGGGGGGAATCCACAATATGTGGCAGCAGTAGCAGAGAGTTATATAGGAAGTCAATTGATGTGGGATTTGAATTTCGAAAAGAAATAAACGACCTAAGTTTTAATAGGGACGACTTTTTTATTTGTTTTACAAAGTGAATGATTAACCGTTTAGAAGAGTTATAGTAATGCGCTAAGTAAAATCGTCTACTGATGATGGAAAAACAATCAAAAAGAAAATTTTGGTTTAGCCCTAAAAAAAAAAAATGTTTGGTGTTTATCAACTTGTAGCTTCTTATTTTTTGGTTGGATAAGACTCGGCAAATCGAAAATGTTTTGGTTTGAAAACGTAACAAACCCCCAGACCTTCCAGTTGGCGGGGGAAATGCATAGATACATCGTCATCATATTTATAATAATAATAATAATAAGTACCGAGCTGATTCAATAACAACATCTGACTGGGTTCACATGCGTGTGTGTGTGTGTCAAACATTATATACTTACAGAGAAAGGGAAGTTAAAGAGATAAAAGAAAAAACAATGGAAAATCGAGGCTACTGCATATGACGAGGAAAATGTCCATTAAACATCAGTTTTTTTTTCTTTTTTAATAGCAGCTTCAGGGACATTCAACTATAATTCATTTCGTTACTTTTTTATTAATTTTTTTGTTGTTGTCTTCTTTTGAATTTTTTCTCGCAAGTGTGTGTGTGTGTAAAAGTAAGAAAAGGGTTCGTGTGTTCAAACCGAATAAAAAGCAAAAACTGGCGGGCGCTTCTCTACAAGTTATTTTCGTCAGCCAACCGATAAAAATCACACACAAATTTGAGGAATTCAAAATGAGAATTATATAACTATATCGAAATGAAAAACGAAACATGTATAAAGAGATTTTTTGGGCTTTTTTTTTAAGTTGGGGAGAGAGGCCCTTTTTTGGTTGTTTTTCTGGCTACAAACAGATTGAATTTTTTGAAGGAAACGAAGAAGACATTTTTAGGTTCTTTACTTGGTTGCCTCGGCGTTGTTTGATTCAGGCTGGCGGACACACAAAAGCCTTTTGTGAAGCTTTTGATTGGGCAGTTGGTTGGTTAATTTTTTCTTTTTTAAAAAAACGAATTACAATCCAAAGTATCCTCCAATGGTAGAGGCCAAGATGACTCCCAATATGGCCAAACAAATCATGATCATAATCTTCTTCTGCAAATAGCCGCAACACAGGTAACAACCAAACCAACAAACGACACACCCAAAAGTGTTGTTGTTGTGCCACAGAGAGGAAGGCAATCAAGGAGAGACAGAAAAGAGAGAGAGATAGAGAGAAGATTGGTTAGCTCTTTTTTTTTTTCCTTTCCTTCATCTACTAATTCAAATGCTGGAAGCCAAAAAGCTACAAAAGTTCTTTTGTTGTTCAATTGCAGTCACAACAAAACGAAAAGGAAAAAAAAATTGTCCAACAGAAAAGGCAGCAGCAATCTCACGAGACTCAAAATAGGAGCGTCGTTTTATTCAAATTGAAAGAAAAATCAAATTAATAGAAAAAAAAGTCCATTCCACTACTGTGTTGGTTGTTGTCAATTGGGTTGTTGTTTTTATACTTGAATGTACAGCAAATTATGTACACACGGGGCAACACAAGAAGGTGGCAAGGAAAAAATAACAGCCAAATGTGTAAAGAGTTTGAAAAAAGGAAAAAAAGATGATTTTATCATTCCACCCACCCCCATTCTCCTATTTTACACACACACACACATACGACACATGCGCACTAATCAACTCGTTCCAGGGCGGCACCAATCAAATAATCTTGGAGGGGGAAAAATAAACCAAAAGGGACAAAAAAAAAACTAAACAATAAAATAGCACACACACAAAGGTTAATTGCAATTCAATTATAGCGAGGAATCAAAGAAACAAAAAAAGAAAAAAAAATTAGAAGGGAAAATTTCTATTTCTCTTGGTAAGTCTTGTTCTCCCGGTATTTTGTTTTAGACGTGTGTGTTATTTTCAAATGCTTTTAAGTAAATTTTCTAAAGAAAAAGAGAGGCAGACAGCGGAGGCGGTTCTCATCGATTCCTGTAGGCCGTTGGGCATTCACACACATCATCAAAATGTTGTCTCTCCCTTTTTCGTAAATGTTTAAATACAATTGGTTTTTGTTATCTCTTTGTATGTTTTTCAATGGAAAACGTAACGTGTTCTTGTGTGTGTTGCGATTTTTATGTACAAGAAATTCGACTACTAAGGAACTGTAAATCCGATGATGAGGGCCAAGACGATGACCAGCGTGATGCTGACGCAGATGATAATAAATATCTTTTTCTACACGGGAAATGAAAAATAAACGAATAAACAAACCAAAATTTGACCAAATAATAATAATAATTAAAAAAAATAATAAGCATTCAGCCAAATTTTGCAGCATAGCCCATCTACTGGCTGCTATAAAAAAAATGTTTTAAGAAAAATTCTATTTCAACTTGTCCGTGACTCGTATATAAAAATAAATGTGAAAAAATGTAGGAAAAAGTTTTTTTCATAGACATGCCAGCTATAGAAACGTCAACAATAAAAAGAGCAAAGTAAAATAAAAAATGAATCCTCCCCCCCTTTTTATATATCAACTACGATCGACGTCTACTATTCTATCGAGTGGAAATTCCAAAAAGAAAAAGGAGAAAAGAGGATCAAAAACTGAAAACTTACCCGTCGAGCTTTGCTTTGATACTTCAGTGCCTTTTTCGTGTCTTGAGTGGCGGTCTGAACGTAGTCGACGGCGTGTTCCACATTGTACTCGATCCGATCGATCATTTCACCCTATACAGCAGCAGCAGCCAAAGACACATCAAAGATAATCGTTACGTTTTTGGGGATATCAAATCGGCGTGTGTGCCGTGTCTGTGTTTAAATGCGTACCTGGTTCTCGACCAGCATGGCCATGTCCATAAACATGTCATGCAGCTCGCGGATCGAGTTCTCCAATTTCATAATGTCGGCGTGACGAGCCTCAATGTCCGCCAGCGTCTGCCTGGCCTGCTGCGTCTCCATAATGATCTGAAAAAACGACCAGAACAATGTAAGTTGTGGCCTAATTGAAAGAGCAAACAGCCAGCAAATGTCTTACGCCTTGAGTGAAAACGGCCGGATTGCCTTGTTCCAACATTTCCTCAAGCTCTTCGTTGGTAGTCGTGCGCCCGGCTGATGTTTGCATATGAAAGAAACAAAGTTGAAAGTCAATTTGAATAATTTCTAAACGGGCCGGAAAGAAAGAAATAAAGTCGTACTGATTTCGAGTTGGCGCTGGATGCGACCCTTGCATCGCTCACGGTAGTCGGTCTGCGTGCGGTTGTACTCGGTCATGACCTCGACGAATTTACGGGAAAGTGTCGAGTGCTGAGTTTTACGTATCCGCAAATCAGCCGACGATTTATTCGTTTGCTCTTCATGTTCGATATTTTGTTCGATGACTGCAAATCCAATCAGTGCAAATGTCATTATCGTTAATCGAACAACAAAAGGTCAATCTAACCGTTACCTTTCAGCTTCGATCGAACTTTATTGGCCGTTTTCTTGATGTCGGCCATCAGATCCTCGAGCTCCTGCTTCACCTCTGCAAATAAAAAGGGAAATCAAATTTAGATCCACTGACGGGATTGGCACAAATGGTATAACTATATATTTACTTTCGTCCGTTTGCGGGGCCGACAGGATGGCGCTGTGTTTCTTCTTGACCTCTTCAACATTGGCCTGTATCTTGTCTATATTCTCCCGTATCTCATTCACCTATTATCCAATCAAAAAAGACACAGCGAATATAAATGACCTGATTTGAGTTAAATCCAAAAGTTACAAAAAATGGCCGCCCCTTCTTGTAGCCTGGCTCAATGTAATCCTCATCCATCCATCCTCTGCTGGCCTCTTTTTATATATTCCCTAATCCTGTGGTGGTGGAGACTATCGATTATCGATTACATCATCATCATCGTTCTTTCCCCCCCAGATATTGTGGCCATTCGGCCGAGAAAACTCCGTCCATGGCCAGCCAAAAAGAAAGAAAGAAAAAGTTGCCTTTTTTTAAAAGATGGAAGAAGATGGGAAAGAAGAAAGGGCATGGCAACTGACTCCTATACTTGGTTTATTTCATTTTTGCGTCTATACTTTTCATCCCTTTGGAGAGCGAGAGGGTTACTCTTCCATTACCACCACCACCAAGGCTGCTAGTTTTCTCTTTTCCCTTTGCCATCGATCGATGTATGTGACTTTGAGTCCCGAACGCACACACCCTGTCCGCGCGGGCGGCGCACGCATTACTCCACACACAGACATTGAGAATCGGGAGGGAGGGTTTGGGTCTGAGACTATTGTATATGCACGGTACTAGTAATGATCGCCTCCTAATAATAATAAAAACGTGGGAGGGTCCAACGTTTCCCTGCCGACGAAAAAAAAAGTTTGAATGAAGAATCGGCCGAGAGCTAAATGGCTCGAAAATAAATCAGGACAAATGTATTGATTAGGCCTTTCAACTTCTTTGGCCCCCCCCCCCTTCTTTAGAATTTCTCCTGGTGACGGGAGAGTGGCGCATTGTGGAAGGAGGCATTATTGAAATTCGGCCCGATTCCAAATTGTCCGCGGGAAGGTTACGAGTTGGCAGGGACGGTTCGTGCGTGCGTGTGTGTGGGAGGGCGTCACAATTCCGGGCAAACAAAAAGAGAAAAACCACTCGAGAAGAAAGAGAAGAAAAGGAGGATAGTCGCCTCCTTTTGGAGAAAAAAGGAGCTTTAAAATAGAAAAAAGAAGATTTGATACAGTGACGTTGCATAAGCTCGACGAGGTGGCAAGGATTTGGTCGGGGTGGGGATGCTGACGCATAAAAAGATTGGGTAAAGGCAGTCGCGGAACTGATCAATGGGGGTACGTAGTTTAATGTGATGGAGCGCCCACTCAAGTGCAAAGACTTTCTCGGTGCCCCTGTCGCTGAAATGTGCAAAATTGGCATGATAAAATGAGAGCACACACACATGAAATCGAATCCATCTCTCACGCAAAAAGATTGCTGACCTCCTGACATCTTTCTTTCATTTTCCACACAAATAGAAAAGCGATTCCACGAACAATCGTCCATCACATGTCCAGCAGCTTTTCACGCCCGGCCGCATCTTCCGTTCGATTACCGCACGCCTAGGCTACTCTACCATGTCTTCATGCCAGTCAACCAACAAACAAAGCCCCCCTTTCCTTCCTTCTCAATGGTGGTTGTGTCCCTGTGTGTGTGTGCCGTTCATCATTACAACTTAGCAAACTTTTCCCCCCCGTTCAGGAGATTCTTTAAGTGATGGACTATTTCTTAGCTCGAGTGGGGATTGCGCAGCCGTAGATGAAAGGAAGCCTCACTCTGATGGGGTGGGATATAGTTTTACTTTGAAACAACAACGAGAGAAAGAAAGAAACAAGATTTTAATGCTCCTTTTGACAAGACTAGAAGCCTAGTGCTTCTCTCTCTTATAATACAGCGTTCTGCTGATGCAATTCCCCCTGCAATTCATCAGAGGCTCCTGATGCTACCGCGCCTCTTGTCATTACGCTACTATTGGCCGCGCTATCAAAAGCAGACTACCAACATGAATGAGAGCCAATCGTAAACACAATTATGGCTAATGAATTCCACCCTCTGCTATCCCTCTCTCTCATCAGAAAGGGACACCATCAGCCAAATTGCTCCACGTTCCAACCTGAACACTCTTGTGCCATCTATTCAGGTGCATGGTTAGTCCCTCATCTCTTTCGAGTCTTGTCTATGCAAATGCTCGGACCATGATTACGCTATGGCCAACTGCTGAAAGATGTAATGGGATTAAATAAACAAGGAACAGTCAACGGAGGGGTAGTTACCTCTGCAAAGAAGGCCTCCATGTATCCATCCTGGGCCTCAACAGTAACGGCCACATCATCTGGCCCTGTGTCGTCATCCTCGCTTTGTGCCTGAATCGGCAGGAATGCAAAAAGAGGAGTAAATGAGTGTTGCACTACGAGGCATTAATTTCAAGCGACAAGAGCTGTGCACAACAAAGAGAACATGATTGCGTATACTCACAGCTTTGAGGGCTGCTAATCTGTCCTTGGTCATTTTGAGGGTTGGCCTACAATCCCACCGACAGCTTCAAAGAGAGAATTGTACCCAAAAAAGCACCAAATAGTTAGTGGTAGACGGCGTCGGCTACACACACGCACTGGGCTCTCACACTCTCAGACACACATACACCGAAAATCAATACTCCCTTCGGATGGCAAAGACAGACAAACTGGGCACACACACATACACACACACAATTTCAACGAGGAAAAAGGACACGAGAACAGCTCTTTCTTCCTTCTTCAAATCAAGACACGGACACAAAATTAGCACGACAGATAATTATTGCTGAATGAATTGTGTCTTTTACGATTCCCGATAAAAAAAAATTCGGGTCTTGTGCCGGGCGTCACAGGAGAAACCGACACGGCCGTCGACAGGGCAGTGGGCGACTCGGGTAGTCAGCTTTCCCTTCTCTTCTGTCAAAACCACCAATATGGCCGCACTGTCGCAACGTTGCCAACTCGACAGAAATCCACCTACAATCCCCCAACAAAACCGAATTGATTTTATCTCATTCATCCTTCTCTACATCGAATTCAATCCATTAAAAAAAGAAAACTTCTCAAATATTCATTCATAATGCAGAGGGGTTTTACCCAAGTACAGATATATAGATTTATTATGAAAGAAAAACGTATGTAACATGGAAGAGCGATTCCATTTCTAATCGTACCGAACGAACTCCCACAGGTTCCTTGTACGACATGGCACGTACAAATATATCAATGATGTACCACACAACAATTTGAATGGAATTCAAGTAAACGGGTGTGGCTTGATTTGTTGGTTCTGGAACGTGGCAGCAGAAACAAAATGGTGACAAAGAAACGTTGGTGGGAAACGTGATGCAACAAAAAATCCAAGTTTTTCCTGTCTGCATTTTGCATACGTAATCGTTACAAGACACAGTAAAGGTCACACCAAAATTTAATTCTATCGCCGACCGCCGTTTTCCTCTTGATCGCTTCCAACCAACAACCATATCCATACATTTCCGCCTGCCAACATCCGACGTCTATTACATGTATCATTTCTCCCCCCAGCCGAATTCTTTGATCGAACGAAGTTGTTTTTTTTCCTTCTGCCCATGTGAATGCCCTTCTTGTGTTTTGTTATCTTTTCATGGTTTGTAATAATAAGCAGCACGTCATCGAATATGACTCACGACCAGCGATAATCTAAACTCCCTAGACTCTGCAACTCTTGAGTATGTGCACAAGTGCTTATCGACAAAATGATGCATTCGGCACTCCCCCCCCAGCCAAAAATTCATGGAAAGGACATTTCAGTCAAAGATTTGCAAGAAAATTGCGTGGGCTGCTTGCAAATAATAAATACCATGCGGATCGTGACTGTCTGTCCCAGCAGGCGGTCCTTTCTACAAGGTCTACACGGGATCTTGAATAGTTACCCTGTGCACACACGAAGATTTCAGCTCCTACAGAAAATGATACAGAGCATGTTCATAAAATATTTGACTACTTTGTAACGTTCAGACCGTGCACGATGATGTGTGTGGGGGGACGGGGACTGCCAACTGATAAAAAGTCGTTTAGACTTGGTCTCGTACTGACTGCATTCAGCTTGGCAACTCATCTATTTAGAAAAAGGTCGTACATTAAAGCGGATGCTTTCATCTGGATTAAAATAATAATTTCACGGTGGTCTGATGGAGTCAGGGCTAGACACTTTGACTAAATGATGGAAAATTACTTAATTAGATACCTCGTCTTCTGGAGGTTGGAAAACCCCGCCTACTTCTTGCAGAGCCATCTGTTGTTTTGGGAAAAAAGAACGAGTCTAAATAAACCAATTTATCAGGCCCACCTTGCTTTCAACAGGAAAATAACCAAGCCCCACGTGGTATTTATTTTAAAAAGAATAAATACTTGATAAGTTTATATTGATTTAAAAAAAACAAATGAATTAAATAAATACAAGAACCGGCAACAGCGTCGATCACGTGTGCAGATTTTTGGGCGCGAATTTTAGGGCCAGGGGAAGGGAATATCGAAAACTCATTAGTCTCTTTCCTCGGCTCGATGTGGTGGGCCTACCAATTTTACTCCCGAGTGCACCAACACAATTAAACTAAAGAAAATGACCGACAAGAAGCAATCAACCTCGGCTAGAGGCTTTAAACATACATTAGAGTCCATTATGTCTAAATTCGGCCACAAGAAAAGAAAAGTTATGGAAATGTCGATTGACCAACATCTGGCTCCGGACTTGAAAGATTCCCTGTTCGGCAAACTCACAGAAGACCTCATGTTCTACATTTTTCGTTGTCTTACACGTAACTATATTCCTTTTTATTAGTGTGGCAATTGTATTGATTAACTCTGTAAATACGTTGGCTATTCAGTGGATGAATTGAGTCAAATGGCAATCTCCTCAAAGGCCATGGGGAAAGTCATTTACATCTACGTTTTGGGAGAGGATTTCGCCCAAAGAGTCGCTCGCCTATTGACTACCTCGAATCATCACATTTTTCGTCACGTAATTATCACCTAAATGAAATAACAAAAATCAATTTGTGCCACACATTTAACGTTGTTGTGTGAATCGACAGAGTTTCAACGTTGGTCAGCTATTGAAACGCACCAGTTTCCTCTTCACCGTTGATTCCAGACTCAAATTCTTCTACCACCACATTGAAACGGTTACACAAAACTCTCGCACGTAGCTTTAGATTGCCTATTTAAAAAAGTTGACTCCACTTGCAGGTCCAACATTTGGTGGAAAAGAAAGAATCTGCCAACTCATTCGATACACTCCCTTTCGTTGGCGCTGTGTTGCAATCCTTCATCGCCGGATGGGACGAGGGAGAATGTTTCAAGGTGCAAGTTTATATGTGTGTGTGTTATAAGGAGTGGTTTTATTTTTTATTTCCTTTTTTGGCACAGGTTTATACATTCCTGAGCGATCGTCTGTTCCTGTATCGTTCGGTTGGTATAAAACTTTCTAGTTTACCCGTTTCAAATACGTCTAACGACTGAACGCAAATTAGATTTCACGGTTCGTCTGCGATCCACCGGGCACCGACCTCGACAATGAGCTGTTTCTACGCCGAAATTTACGTTTCCTTTTTCTGGATCGATCGGTGACTGATTACGATCGTGCCATCTGGATTGGTTTCATTTCCAATCAAATTGGCACCGCACAATTGGCGAACGTTCTCCTTCTCCTCTACGCTCCTATCGATGCACAAGGTATTAGACACACTTTGCAATCTGCCCGACCACAAACGACTAACAACAAAACTTTTTCCAAGGCAAAATCGATTGGCATTTCGCTTTCCACGTCCGCGCTTTTGAGCAGCACACGTACGTTTTCGTCAAACTTGCGAAAACCATCGGGATCCTTCAATTGATTCCCAATTGGTCACCTTACTTTTCACTGGAAGTCCTCGTCTGGATCTCAAGTAAAGTCCTCGTGCAGGAGACAATTGTCTGGCCTTTGTGTGTGCCCATTAATTGATGTCTTTGTCCCGGTTGACAGACGTGCCAAACTGTTGGTTGCTGCGCTCCTTCTCATCCATTTTGTTGCCTCTCAGCTGTATCGACATGAACTTGGTCGTCGATTATTTTGCTGTCCTCTACAAAAGTGAGCGGGCTTCAACAGCCTCACTCCTCATGGCCCTGACTCTTATGATTTCGCCTCATTTCGCTACCCACAACGCAGGAGCCAGAGTACGTATACAATATCCCTAATTAACAACACACACACACAGGGGTACTTCTAAGGAACAATTAAAAGCCCTTCATCTCTTTCAAGAATGGAATTGTCATCGATAAAACCTGCGTCCATCAGCTGATTTCCAAAATCATCAACAACCCGAAATTGTCTACCGAACGTTACGTCGTCGTTTCCGAACTTTGGAAAGCAGTTCTTACTCTGGCCGATGATTTCGCCAATGCCGTCGTTCAAGGTAATCCTTGCGTGAATATTCACAGTGCCTTTGGTTGCCAAATCTCTATTTTTATTCAAGATGAAAACGCAGGAGCGGATCTCGAAGACGTCAACAACTCGGAAACCATGGATGATTTCAACGATGTGATGGATGCCTGGAAAGATTTGACCGTTATTCTCATGTCCGACTGACATTCTTTATTTTCGTCCGTCCGCCTCTCTAGGCTAAGATATTTTGTCCGCTTGGACGCGATTCTATAGATTGACATGTTCGTTTAAAAAAAAAATGTTTATCAACCCGTATAAGTTAACGTTTTTTAAGTTGTAAGAAAACATCAATATATACGTTCTCTCCAACTAATTGATATTATCAATGCAGACCAGATGGTGAAGCGCCGGCATTCTTGTCAAAACACTGAATTGAAAACTAGAAAAAGAGCCCATGACCTAATCATTTTCTCTTACAATTTCTTCGAACTAGGAGGTTCATGTCAATTCGTTCGCCAGTTGTTGCTGAGCACATGGATGTATCGAATATCGCCTGCAGAGAAAGCAACATCCAAAAACAAATGTTGATCTGCGACTACCAGCAGATCTTACATAAACCTCTCCTTAAACTTTGGTAATCATCTCCATTTCCGAAACAGATTTGACAGACTTGTGGCAACCTCCCAAACATCAACCGGACGTCTGCTTTCCGGTTTGAAATTCAACTTAACAATTATAACCCTATAGCGATATACTTTAACCATTATTAACGTTTGGGTAGTTATTTGAATCCTGACCAATGAACTTTAAACCGAACAATATGGATTATTCGAAAACTCAAAATGGAATTTGTTTACATTTCTGTTTGGAAATGTTCCTTCACGGATTGAGTAAAGGGGTGATGAACAAGAGATAGTAAAATGCCTTGCTGAAAGAAAAAAAATAAATGATCCAGCTGCGCTGCGACTGAGGTCAAAGGTAACTTGAAATACAAGAAGCCATCTTATCATAGTTTACAAATGAACGAAAAAACGCGGAGTAGGATATGCCAGCCAGCAGCTACCAGTCAGGAACAAACATCACCAAACGCCAAGGCCGATCTGATATAAATTCTGAAAACTGCCTTGCTTTCAACATCCAGTAAGCCAACACACTTGGTGTTAAGCGACAGTGTTTTTCCAACCGTCGGACAACCATGCGTCTCTTCTGTTTCTGTCTACTGTTACTCGGTAAGTGATAGAATAGAAACTGAAAAAGAAACCTTTCCTCAATCAATTTGCTAATATTATTAATTTAAATCTGATTAGGTTTGGCAACGAACCAAGTTTTGACAGACTCGACAAGTAAACCTCCATTTCGCGAAGGTATCGAGTATCGATACGAATGGGAGGCGTCAATGGAGAGCGACTCGGGGGTAAACAATCAGGTAGCCACATCGACTTGGCTCAGGGGACAACTTTACGTCATCACCAAAGTTGAAGACACCAAATGGCGATCACTTTTAAAAGTTAGTTTTTTTTTTTCTAAATGATTTAAAAAGAATTTTTCCATTTAACTTGATGTTTTTGTATAGATCAAGAATGTTTCTCTGGCGATGAAGCATGGGGAAAAATCTTCTCAGACTGGCAATTCATTTATCGAATTGACGGAACTTAACGAACAGTTGAGCAAACCGTTTCATCTTCTCTACTCGGGATCCAAAGTTTGTTTCCAAAAAATCAAAAAGTGGAAAGATCATTTGAATCATATTGATTCTCTTTTGCAACAAAAGGTCGAAGGAGCTGCTTTCCCGGATGACAAAGAGCCACTTTGGTCGACCAACTTTAAGCGTTCCATTGCATCGATACTGCAAGTCGATCTATCCGGCATCAACAATTACATTTATAGCGACAAAGAGGTAGTACTTTCCTTGCTTTCTATTATAGGACCAATAGTTTTTATCTTTTTTCCTTTTGAAATGTTTTCAGTTATCGCTGTACGGAAAATGCGAAGTCAACTACTACTCCTCGCCTATGGGTGAGAACCAGCACAGTGTGACAAAGCATCGGGACTTGGATTCGTGCCCAGAGTTGCCACTGGGTCGATGGAGGACTTTTATCGATATGCCCTCGTGTCCCGGAGGAGGACAGCAGGTATAATGAATTAATTATCTCTCTCTTTCCCCTCTACATTCTACTCATCTGCTGCTGATGGTAATATATAGAATGGCTTTTTTTCTGTGTGTTTTTGTTCTATTACACGGATATAGACTGTCGCAGGGTTGACTAGCACGGCTACGTACGTCGTAGCAATCAATCGCGGTTACCCAGAGCTCTTGAAAATCGAATCTTCCGGTGTCGTATGGCTCGATCCCTTCGGCGTCGACAAGTCATCCATGAAGAGCAAAACAAAGTACGTAATTACATGGCATCCATCATTTATAGTCTAATCCCCAACAACTTTTTTGTCCTCTTTTTAATCGATACACAAAACTTGGCTTGATCCTTTTTTTTGACAGTGTCACGCTGCATCTGGAAAAAACGCGACGTTCGACCGAGTCAATCACTCCGGCCAAGTTGGCATTCAAAGACCATTTAAAGTTTGTATTCCAACGCGAGGAAAAGACATTGGACCTGAAAGCGGCACAGAATCTCATGCTGCACCCAGAGTCATTGATCTACGGCCAAGAAAATCTTCGTCGCAGGAGCCAACTCGATCTCATTAATGCCGTCGAGTTTCTATCGGCCGAGTCGTACACTTCGGAACAAAGGATTAGCATGGACGTCCTACCTCTTTCAGCCATCTCATATCAACTGGGATCCTTGGATTATGCTAATGCCAAGGCCCTTTACAAGGAATTAGCCATTGCTCCCAAAAATGAAAAACTCCATTCGGCCAGGTACTCGATTGAATTCATTATATATTCCAACAAAGGAAAGACTTGAAACTTTGCATTTTGTTTAAAACAGAAACATTTTTTTGGATCTGATTTTGCATTCTGGGAGCAACGTCGGTGTTATTCTCATCAGAGATTTGATCCTGGAAGGATCGCTGGATGTATGGAGTGCTGCTCGCCTCGTTGCCTACGCTGGAATTTACGTCAAAGAACCGTCAGAGAAGCTACTGCTGGAATTCCAGCAAATCACCGAAGCCAAAATTTCGGGCGAAGGCGATCAATTGAACGTTTTTAAAAATGCGGCTATTCTGGCCATTGCCAGTCTGGTCGGGAAAACTTGCTCCGCACCCAGAGTCTGTCGAACCGTCAAAATCGACGAGTGGCAAAAGAAATACTACGGCATTATTGCATGTAAGTGGTAATAAGGATTAAAGCGATTTCCCCCCATACTCATTTCCATCCATTAATATTCAGCAAGTTCAAATTCGTTTGCCGATCGAGCTCTTTACGTCCACGCCCTGCAAAATGTCGGTTATGGTCACACACTGAATTCCATGTTGGAAATGGCAATTAAGAGAGCTCCCCTCGATGACGAGAGTGCCAATGACCTGAGGGTCTATATTATCAAAGGTTTAGCTCCGTACAAGACACAAGCCAAAGTAAAAAATGCACATAATTTCAAAATGATGAAATTTTAATCTACAAAACATTTTGGGTGGGGTTTCTAGGTTTGGAATATTTTAGTTCGACTACTCAGAGATGTCAAGGATAGTTTCCGAGTGAGGATCGCTGCTGCTCAAGTGATCCTCGATGAACACGTTACTACAGAAATGTTACAACTGATGCAGCAGTTGCTGTCTAGCGAAAATAACAGCCAAGTGCGTCATTACGTTATTTCGGCTATCAAAACCATCGCCAACAATCACAACCCCTGCAACACTCATGTGTAAGTGACACCGACGTAACTTATACTATTAACGAGCACTGGTATAACGATATCAATCAACAAATAGGAGGGCAAGGGCTAAGCAAATTCTTAATGCGTTTGCTGACGAAAAAATGGCCGCTTCGAGTAGTTCGGCCGAATACGCTTTCGATTTCCTCGACAGCCGTTCCTCATTTGGCAGCCAACTCAATTTGAAGACTACCAATTCGGAATTTGACGATCTTCCCGGTTTTGTGGCCGGTAAAGTTCTCTACTTTGTCAAAGGAGTGACTGTTCAGCCCTTTTCGGTAAAGTACAACATGAAACTAAAAGTAGAAAAGAGGAAATAATTAATGATTTTTACGAATCAATTAACAAGTTCACGGTCCGGATGTCTGGTATGAGGAAATACATTACCAGTGTATTCAGTTCGACCCTACAAAAGGAAGATTTGGTTATGTCCCGTATTGCCGCAACGATGGACGATTTCAATTTTGCACCCAGGAAAGAACTGGGAGTCAGCAGTTTGGACATTGCCTTTAAATTACACGGAGCGACAATCATGTTTTACAATTTCGACAAAAACTTTTTAGCATCGGCGTTGGCATGTAAGAAAATTATTCGAACCAAAAAAGAAATAATAATTAACTTTAATTGAATTCCATTTTAGCTGCTACGAATCTGGAATTTCTTCACGATTTATCTTTTAATATTCAACGCTACGCTACAACGGGCGCTCTACTTTACACTCAACCCAATGGATTAGGTATCCCGGTTTCGTTCATCTTCAGTGCTCCGATCCTCATCTCTTTGAAAGGATCGATAGCGAAAACCAAACAAGCCGGAACAGTTGGTCGCAACATCAACCTCAATTTATAGTATGACTTTTTTTTCATTCCTTCTACGAGATTTTTAATAACCTTTTGATGGTTGTATCACTTAATAGCGGAGAGATATACGGGGATCATGGAATCCTGACTCATTTTACGCCCTTAAACGTTACCCAAGGAGTAGTCCGTAACCGCAAGGCCATTTTCAACGTGCCGCTCAGTTTCGAAGTGATTGTCGACCCTAAAAAAATGCAAACCGACGTCACCATTGTCAACCCTAAAGGTTCTTGTAATTCGAATACTCGTAGTTGGAATAACATTTTTTAATTGCTTTCCTTTAATTCACAGCCACCAATGCCATAGAAATCAGCTCGTTTGGTCGCACGATCCTTACGCTTAGACCGTCCGAGTCTTCGTACGAAAAAGTCAAACGAGCTTGTCCGCAGTGTCTACCTGTGTTTGTAATTTCAAGAAAAGACACAGTTTTAAAAACGGTGAGTTTAGTTGTTATTGAATTCCAAAGAAATCGCTGTTCAAATCCATTATTTAAAAAATAGGAAACTATTGCCAATTTGAGTTCTACCCTTATGGGCACGGAAGCGCATGCTCAAGTGTTCAATTGCGATGGAGGTCGTTCGGTTGGCAAACAAATTCAAACGGTCCTCGAGGCCCTGAATCCACTCAGTATGAACTTCCGGTAAGTTTCAATCAGGGTCTGCTTCTGAAAGGTTCTTTGTATTATTTAAACAGAAAATGTTTGATATAGTGGAAACCTAGCTGGATGGGCATATTTGAGTTTTCTCCAACTGCAGCATCACATGTTTATCCAGCCGGAAGCCCGCCATTGCGGATTTAGGGGTAGGATTTTCAGATCAAGCCATCTTCCCGTCAAGGAGGTATTCAATGAATCATT
This sequence comes from Daphnia pulicaria, assembly GCF_021234035.1. Taxonomy (NCBI): domain Eukaryota; kingdom Metazoa; phylum Arthropoda; class Branchiopoda; order Diplostraca; family Daphniidae; genus Daphnia; species Daphnia pulicaria. The sequence goes on from NC_060917.1 coordinate 6,510,057, forward strand.
CATTTGGAAATGAAATAGAACTCTAAAATAAAAACCTTTGAATGAAAGATGAGCTTCCGCTTTAAAATGAAATCGAATGTAAGCGACGATGCGGAAGTGTCTTGGCAGTCGGGAAAAATGTCAGTCAAAATCGAAGTCAACTGGAAAGGAGAAACGGCAACTACGGATCGCAAAGGAGAACTTGACATGACCTACGAATACCGGGTAAGTTATTATTTACTTTTTTCGATCTCGATATGGATCGATATGGATCGATATTTTATCTAAAAGTAACGTTTGAATAAATTACAGAATGCAGGATCACGAAACAACGTCAACGTTCGCGCCTTTGTGGCTCGTTCGCCACAGCTCAACATCCCCAAGGATTTCTTGATATGTCTCAAGGCGGAATCAACATTTCAACCGACGCCTGTCGACGTCATTGACATTTCCAGTTACACCCAACCCCCCGTTGCGCAAGGATCGATTGAATACGTCATGGGAGACGTCTCTTCGTCTACCCAAGTATGTGATAAAGTTTTTACCTTCCCATTGGTTCTCTAATTAGTTGACTCGTTACCTTAAATAGGGTTAAATTAAAGTCGCAATCAAATGTGCATCCTAACAGGTTTATTGGTCTAGTGGACTACGTGTATTTTTACCACTTGCACAAAGGTGTAGAAAATGCATGTAGTCCAATTCAGTGGTTTTGCCGGGAAAAACATTACAACTACAATCTAACGATATTCTTTTTTTTAAACTCTATTCAGTGCCCAACCGATCAATTTCGGTTTAAAATGGGAATCAAGGCCTCAGCTGGCAGCTGGGTGATGCAAAGGAGAAGTGCAGCCAATATTTGGCATTACAAAGAATGCGAAAGGGAAAAGAAAAATCAAAACTGGGCCCCAGGAATCGTTCCTCAAACGGAAGCCTGCTACCGTGCCGCACTCGACTTTACTACGCTTTCAAACTACAATTTCGAGTTCAGATTCGCAGCTGTTCCATTCCAGCTGGAGAAAATGATGGGGAAAGTAGGAGACCTCATCAGTCTGTCCCTTTTGCCTTACTGGAAGGCCGAACCCAACGCCAATTCTGAACAAGTTGGGCAGAGCAAGGAAGTCGGACGTGTGCAAGTCAACGTAACTTTTCTACCGGATAAAGTAGAAGAGGGCCATCAGATGGTCAACTTGCACTGGGCTACTAACAATGTCATCGAACGATACGACCATATCAATATACCCGTTGGCCAATTCCTATTGCCATCGACAAGTATTTCGCAGACGGCTCGGATCGCTTACGAGGGCGACGTCATTCGTAATTGATTTCACCATTACAAATGTAATTTAAAACGTCATTCAAATCTTTTCTCCCTTTATTTTAGCCTCGTGCCTTGTGACGTCACAGTATATCCGGACATTGGACAAATTCAAATTCAACAACACCTTTTCACCTTGTTACACACTAGTCACGAGTGACTGCGGATCAAATCCCCTCTTCGGTGTTTTTGTTCGGCGTACGACCGGACTTTACCCACTGGTAAAAATATTCCTCAAATCTCTAGAATCTTTTCCCTTTTTTTCAATGCGGTTAACTTTAAAAAATAGGCAACAAAAGTACAAGTGGGTGGACATACGATTGAAATCATGCCAGACGAAAGCGGTCGACGAAAGCAATTTACCGTCAGGGCAAACGACCTCGAAATAGATGTATCAAATAATTCATACACTCTACCAGAGGGAAGAGACAATTTCTACGTTTTAAAGTAAGTTAAAAATAAAAGAGAAAAGCAGATTTCGATAGTCATTAACCTTTAAAAATCATAGGGTACGATATCAAGCGCCTATTTACATCATCTCTTCACCTGGAGCTGGACTTTTAGTGCACTACAGCGGGAGTCACGTTGCCGTGTTTCCCACTTGGTTTCACAAAAATCAACACTGTGGATTGTGCGGCAATTTCGACGGGGAGACTGACAGGGAGTGGATCAGCCCACAGGGATGTCCAGTTAACAACGCTACTGTACTGATTGCCTCCTACACTCTGGGACAAACATGCTACCCAAATCAGGAAAAACTTACTTGTCCAGATAGTAACTTACAATAAATCAATTGCCTATCATTCAAGTCAGATATCTTTTAGACATTAATCCAAAGATTATCAACATTTTATTGCAAAAAGTCCTCTGGAAACCCTACAAAAATGCCTATTCATATGTCAATACTCCCAAATGAGGCAGTGGTTTAAAAGACATCCAATACATGATTCAAGTTAAGGCCATGTTATCTTTTCCCTTTTCTTAGTAGGACTTGCTCCATCTGTAGAAGTACACTTACTCATTTCAGATGCATTGCGCTTGAGTTTGACTTTATTTAGCTGGCTTGTAATGTTGCTGTGTGATGTGCTGGATGTTGTGGAACCAGAACTTTGTTTCAACTGATATCCTCTTGAAAGTGAGTTTCTGTAGCCACACAAAGAGTAGTGCACTTCAGAAAATTGCCAATCTATCAAAATATTGAAGAAGAAAAATAAACTTACAGTTTGACTGGTGAAGATGGCTGGTCTACTTCCATTTTGCTTGTCTTGTCTTGAAAACAAGATCGCTGTGACTGGGGCATTGCTACTCTTTTAAACAGTTCCACTAGTTGAGCTTTATTTTGAGATGTTTCCTCATCTAGTTTTACATTTCTCTGTGGATATTAATGTATAACATTTAATGTCAATTTTTGGTTATTGGGTTTATTGGTTTGTTACCTCTCTAAGAATACAGAGAAGCTCTTCTTGTGATAACAATTCTGGGTGAAGCAATTTCCAAGTGTTTTCATGGTCCGAAGCTGACATGACGAAATAATCATTCAGTTTATAAGGTAAATTTTAAGATTTTTTTTCTAGTGTGTGAGTAAAATTATTGTAAATTCTCGTTTTTAAAAATCGTGCACAGACACGTTTCACGTCTTTAGAAATTCACACATACACTGAGTTTGAACATACCCGTCGTCTGCTACGGTTGTTTGTTATTGTTTTGCTTGCAGAAGAGAATGCGACTTCTTCATTTTTTGTCTTTTTGAATCCTTCTCGATGACGGAGATGCTCTCCGAAGAATTTTGAAATATTTTTAAGCAACAACAGCCGCCTCCTGATTTGTCATGTTTTTAAATTTTCGAGAAGAATCGAGTTTCGAAAACACGTTATTAGCAGCTGGTTATTAGTTCTTCTCCTTGTTCTCCATGTCATGAATTCGCTTTCTAAGTTGTTAATGCATGGTTAATGCTTGATTTACGAATATGTTTTAATAGCAGCGTTTTGACTATTTGAGAGTTTTGTTTAATCACGTGAACATATTGTAGTAGTAGGTTTACTATAATCTCCTAAATGTGAGGACAATAACCGAAAGCGCGCTTTTCGTCCGTCGTCTGCTTGATTTCCTCTCTGAGGCTTGAGATCTGACCTGACTGAGTCACTGAGTCCCGAAGACATAAAAGTCGCGCGCTTTGATAATCGCGAATCTTGTTTGAAGCAGTCCCAAGATAACGAATTAACGATGGCTGAAACTGGAGTTCTGGAACTGACTTCGCAAGAGCACTTTGAGACTTTTGTGTAAATATTAACTACAGTAACAGTCAAATTTTTATTCATAATGATTATTTCTATAGAAAAAGTCCTAAACTTGTGGTGATTCACTTCTTTGCTGAATGGGCCTCAGAATGCCAACCTATGAATGAAGTGCTCGATACCTTGTCAAAAGAAGAAGAATTAAAGGTTGAATTTCACATTTAAATATCTTAAAAGTTGTAACAGCTATAATTTGTCTTGTAGGGAGTGATGTTTGCTAAAATCCCAGCTGAAAATTTTCCCAAGATTTCTATGCAGTGTAAGATATCTGCAGTCCCCACCTTCCTTTTCTACTTGGCGGGGAAGCAAGTCGATCGTTTAGATGGTGCCAATGCAGCTAAGCTCACACAAATGGTCAAAAACAATGTAAGCCAAACTTGTTTATTAGCAGGAAAATTGTTTGATTTCAGATTTTGGTAATGTGTTTTCATAGAATTCCAAAGCACAAACTCTTGAAGCTGCTTCTGCCCCTGTTTTGTCTGGAGATGTGAAACCAGTTGAAGCTGTTATAAATACCAAGTCAACTGCTGGAAATTCAGATGAAATCCTGAAAAAGTTAATTAACAAAGCACCTGTTATGTTGTTTATGAAAGGGAATACTGAAAATCCCCAATGTGGTAATATTAAGATATTTATCATAGTCTAGTATGTGTAGGATTCTTATTTAATATTTTCTTAATTTGATTATAAGGATTTAGCAGGCAAGCAGTAGCTATTTTGAAAGAACTAAAAGCAGAATTCGGCACCTTTGACATCTTTACTGATGAGAAAGTAAGGGAAGATTTGAAGATCTACTCAAAGTGGCCAACATATCCTCAGGTAAGATCCTTTTCAACAAGATTGGATGAATGTTTCAACATTATTGATGATCATTCACAGCTTTACATCAAAGGAGAACTAATTGGCGGGCTAGACATCATGAAAGAAATGGTTGCAAGTGGAGATCTGGCTGAAATGTTACCCAAGACTGGCACTTTGGAAGAACGGTAATCGAGCTAAAATGTTACGAGTTGCAGCTCGATGAATCAATAACCATGTGAATGAATTGCAGATTGAAACAGCTGACAAACAAGGCTCCTCTGGTGGCCTTCATTAAAGGCGACCGTCACGTCCCCAAATGTGGATTCACCCGCCAGTTAATTGAAATTCTGAACGATACCAAGTAGGTTCCTTAAAAATATCTCTTTTTGTCTCGATCTCGAATATACCAACCGTCTGTGGTGTATGGTGTAGGTTGCCGTATGAAACTTTTGACATCTTGACTGACGAAGAGGTGAGGCAGGGCTTAAAAACGTTTTCCAACTGGCCCACGTATCCTCAAGTCTACGTCAAGGGCAATCTCGCCGGTGGCTTGGATATTATCAAAGAATTGCGGGAGGGTGGCGAGCTACTGTCAACTTTAAAGGGCGAGTAGAATATTTCACTGCCATAATTAAAGGCTTTTTTTGATCGTTTGTTCGTTCTTTACCTCTCAATATAACATTCTTTTGCGAACATCGAACATGCGAGTGTGAGTTGTTTTTCAGTTAACATTTACGTTCATCTCGGATAGGCTTCTTGGCGACACGAACACCTTTGAGGTTGGTGAATCTTTTTTACACGCTTTTACACGCAACACTTATCAGGTGGCTTTTGTTAATAGAATTAAGCGAAACACAATTTGAAGTTCTTTTTTGTATTGGATACTAATCAATGCGGGATGACAACTATTCAATCTGGTTTCGGATCTTTCCTAATTGTTCAATTTCGCATTCCACGACGTCTCCTTCCTTTGATTTTTTTTTTGTTGTCGAAAGAAAGCCTTAGAAATGTTTCTTAATGGGTAACACAAATACGAAATGTACCTGTAAGAATTGAGGAGGTTTGGCAAATCCACCAGATCCTGGGGGTGTTCCAGTTAAAATTATATCACCAGGAAGCAGTGTGCAAAACCTGGTGGTTATTGTCAACGTATTAACATGAGATTGGTGACATCAAGTTAATAACGTTACATACTTTGACAAAAAGGAAATGCAGTCAAAGACTCCGTGAATGAGCTGATTGGTGTTGCTTGTTTGTTTGATTTGGCCATTGACGCTACATGAAATTTTCAAGTTATGTGGGTCGGGAATTTTGTCAGCTGTAAGGATGTTTGGCCCTATGGGACAGAAGCCATCCATTGTTTTCCCGAGTAGCCACTGACCACCGTTTTTCTTGTGCCAGTCGAGTGCAGTCAAGTCGTTCGCAACTGTGTAGCCGAAAACGTAATCTTTTGCTTCGCTAGCTTCAATATTCTTTCCTTTTTTCCCCAAAACAACGGCCAGTTCGGCTTCCCAAAATACCTCCTGTCAGGATAAAACGAAACATTTAATTTATTAAAATTCTTGAAAGATTGAGTGCAGACATGAAATTTGTGTACATTTTAACCTTTGAAATGTCAGGATTCTTTATTTTGTCAAAAGGTCCAGTAATTGAATTAGAAAACTTTGAGAAAACAAGAGGCTCATCTGGTGGTGCAAATCCCAGTTCTTTACAAGTGTCTCTGTAGTTTAATCCAATACAAAAAATTTTGTCTGGGGATGTTATGGGAGCTAGTAGTTGAACTTTGCTGCAACTTGTTTCTTTATTTGCCAAACTGTTAATTAATTTTCAAAATCTTGTTAACTCTTTGATTGGGATAAATTAATTATTGAGATGAAAAACATACTTGGTTTGAGCTATTTTAATAAGACCATTTCCTCCTAGTTTCCCCAGGGCTTCAACTATTGAGTGACAATTTGGTAACACATCACTAAGGTCAACAATACCTCCACTCTTTTTTTGAAGTCCAATTCGTGTGGCTTTGATCATGTCCTTGAGTAATCTGAACTGAACAAAACGCATTTTTACAAACCTTCAACGATATTTTTTTATCGAGCCTTTTTTAAAGTTCGTTTTTACTACAGTCCTAGTTTAAACTGGAATCGTCTTTTTCTTTTAAATAATTACGTTGTGAAAATTCTAGGAACGAGGACAAACTACTTTTCTTCATATGTTGTGGTGGAAGTGGAGTATAGTGACTATTTTGACTGCAGACGACTCGTTTGTTTTTCTTTGTTTTTGAATTAGCGAGCAATAGATGGCGTTTATTTTGCGTTTATTTCAAAATGACATTTTTCTATTTCGCTCGATTTAATCTACAACAAGTTTCTGTTTTAAGCTTTGTTGATTGTTTTCTAAATTTCGTAGCTATGCTTGATAATGAAAAGAAACTGAAACTACGAAATTTTTATTTAACGTAGCGGATCTAAAGGCATTTATTTCATTTTTCGGCTTCTTCACACTTGAATAGAAATCACATGATTTGGTTACGAATGATTCCGATTTTTTCCACTTCGCATTCCACGACGTCACCTTTCTGGAAAAAATATGGAAAATTTCGATTGACAAGCTGAATTTTTTTTTTTTTATGGATAGTAAGGGAAAACCTTGAGAAACAGGGGAGGCTTGGCAAAAGCTCCAACTCCAGGAGGGGTCCCAGTAAGAATAATATCACCGGGCAGCAATGTGCAAAACCTTAGAAAAGATTTGAAATTGTCTAGTGAAATATTCTTTTAAAAATAATTTTTGAGATGGATGTGAGAATACTTTGATAGCCAAGCAACGCAATCGTAAACTCCGTGAACAAGTTGAGATGTTGAGCTGTTCTGTTTGAGCTCTCCATTGACACGACATGAAATGGCGAGTTTGTGAGGATCCGGGATCTCGTCAGCTGTTACAATGCAAGGCCCCAAAGGACAGAAACCGTCCATGGCTTTTCCAAGAAGCCACTGCCCTCCATTTTTGTTGAACTGCCAATCTCGAGCTGTCACGTCGTGAGCCACTGTGAACCCAAATATGTGGGCCTTTGCCTCAGTTGGATCAATGTTTTTACCTTGCTTTCCAATGATGACAGCCAACTCAGCTTCCCAGTCCAATTCCTTTTACCATGCCAAGTTCACAAATTTGAATTATGGATAACTGACTGACTGGTGAAAAATAGAGTTTACCTTGGTCACTTCTGGGTAAGGGATGCCATCAAAAGGGCCCACAATACAGCTGGGGAATTTGCTGAAGAAAATGGGTTCTGCTGGTACAGGCTTCCCGGTTTCTTCGCAGTGATCTCTGTAATTCAATCCAACACAAGCCACTTTGCTGGGTGATGTGATGGGAGCCATTATCTCACATTGGTCGTAGTCTCTTTCATCACCAGTCAAACTTGGAAGGCAAACTTTTGTTATTCTCTAAAACTGGCTGTTGTAAATTTCATTTTGAATAATTCATTACTTTTGTGTGGCTCTGTCCACCAAGCCCTTGGATCCCAATTTGGTCAAGGCATCGATCAGAGAGCGACTACTGGGCAAGGCTTTGCTAAGGTCCACTATTTTGCCGTTCGTTTTTTGCAGTCCAACTCGGGTGACCTTAGTCAAATCGTTCAACAGTCTGAACTGTATGAACCGCATTCTGTTTTTCTTGGAAGGTGAAACTAAGAAAAGAAAATTTTTTGGGGGGAGATTGTACTTTTTTCTCTGCTGTAAACGAGAGAGGTTGTCGCAGCAGACGACGAATGGAAACGAATGTTTTGATTGTGACTTTGGTTTGAACCCAGGAGATGGAAGCACTGCTCTTTTGATTATGACTGGCGATTTTTCTTGTTTTTTTTTTATGTTCACGGAAAGTGTGTCTGGATCGTTTGACAGCCATCAATCGACAGCCGAGAATCGTTAACACTTATTTATTTGATTTCCGTCCTTAATGAAAAACCGTAATGCGTTTGCAGTAGTAAACAAGTTTCTTTATTACTCTTTATATCTATCAAGAATGTTGCGCACGTTCTCTCTTCATATCACTGCGTTTCGGATGATTCCAATGCTTTCCACTTCGCACTCGACCACGTCGCCTTTCTATAATAAAGAGTCAAGTTTTATGACGACGGATTTATTGCCAAATAAATAAAAGAAAACGGACGAAATATGTGCATACTTTTAAGAATTGAGGGCTTGGCTTGGCAAACACTCCGACTCCGGGAGGTGTTCCAGTTAGAATAATATCACCGGGCAGTAACGTGCAAAACCTTTTAGAAGAGAAAAAGATTTGCATCAAATTGTCTCGTTTCCGATCGAGAGAGGCTGAGAATTTTACTTTGAAAGCCAAGCGACGCAATCGTAAACTCCGTGAACAAGTTGAGATGTTGAGCTGTTTTGTTTGAGCTCTCCATTGACACGACATGAAATGGCGAGTTTGTGTGGATCGCGGATTTCGTCAGCTGTTACAATGCAAGGTCCGATCGGACAGAAGCCATCCATGGCTTTTCCCAGGAGCCACTGGCCTCCGTTTTTCTTGAGTTGCCAATCTCTCGCCGTCACGTCGTGGGCCACTGTGAATCCGAAAATATAGTCCTTGGCCATGGAGGCTTGAATGTTTTTCCCCTTTTTGCCAATGACGACAGCCAGTTCTGCTTCCCAATCCAGCTCCTATTTGAACGTAATAACAGTAAATATGTCGTCAGCACTCTCGGCTGGATATCGATCGTGGCATCTTCACACATAGTATAATAGATACCGTAGACATGTCGGTTGGGTAGGGAATGTCGTCAAAAGGGCCGATAATGCAGCTGGGGAATTTGCAGAAAACGAGTGGCTCCAGAGGGATGGGCGCCCCTTGTTCCTCGCAGTGATCCTTGTAATTCATTCCAATACAGGCGACCTTGTCTGGAGACGTGATGGGAGCCAAAAGTTGATATTTCGACTGCTCCAACTCCAGCACTTTTCGATTTTCCAAACTGGGCAATGGCATTCGTTTGTGTTTTTATTATGATGATTATTGTTGTCGAAATGATTATTTCAAAAGGGAGTAGAGAGAAACTTTGGTCTGAGAAATGTTGATGATACCTGGCTGCTGCTGTGGCTGCTGCATCAATGACACCCTGGCTGCCCAATTTGGCCAGAGCATTCGCCAAGTTGATGGGCTGGTCCAATGCCTCGGTCAGGTCCAGCACGGTGCCATTGTCTACATTCTGAATGCCAACTCGAATTGTTTCTTGTGAGTCATCCAACGAACGAAATTGAACGAACCGCATTCTTTCTTTCTTTTTTCTTTTCGAGCTGCTATAGTCAAATCACTCGTCAAACGATGATGATGGCCAGTTGCGAAGGGGAAAAAGTGTCTCGAGAGACGAAAGGAAGAAGCACCTCACTGACTGTGCAAATGTACTGATGACTTTCAACTCGATTTAGGTCACACTGGATACTCTTTCGTGTCTAATAGTAATATCCAGAACACAACCAAAATACCTTTTCGGTTGTGTGTGTTGTTGACTGCTAGAGTCAAAGTTTGTTACGTGACGTGAATGGTAGGCGTGTTTATTTATCCCGATTCGTTTTCATCGCCGTCGACTAGATGGCACTTTGAATTGAATTTTGGACTGATGGACTTTTCTTTTTTTCACGACCGGGAGAGTAAGACTGTTTGTACTTTTTGAGAGATCGAATGCATGCCTTTTTGCTACGCTGTACCGATCACACAAGTCGAAAACAGTTTTCGACCGGTCATTGAAGTCAAAGTTATGAGCTGCTGGGCTCATCCACCGCGCGGTAGCTGTTGATGGTTGGTTCCGTTTAACTGCCCCTTGCACGCTCAGCATTTGTAAACGACAAGTTTGACTCATCCAGTCCAGTTCAGTCTAGTCGTTTGCATTCACCGTTAGACAGTTAACAGCCAACTCTTGTATCTTTCCACCTTTTTATTTTATTTTATTTATTTTCTTTCCCCTTTTTACAGAAATAGCTTAGACATCGCCCATGTCGTAACTGTAAGGATACAGACCCAGCTCTTTTTTTTTTTCTTTTTTTGTGTGCATACAGATTATGTATAAATAGGAGGAGGGATCAACAGCAGGACAAATTAACGATAATTACTGCAGTGGTCGTCATTTTGCGGACTTGTAGTAGTACTTTTTCTTCCTCTTTTTCCGATTGGAATGGTTGGTGCCATTATTCCTCCTGTTACTGGCGACGATGTCTGACATGTCGCGAAGGCGCCGTCGCCACGGCCACCAGAGCAGCTTCTTGGCCAGCGAGTCACGTATGTCGCGCCAGGCTCTGCGCAACATGAGATTTCCGTCGACGTAGCCCATTTCACTGTAGAGGCTCTGCTGGTCTTGCTGGACTTTGTCAATTAAACGCTCCAGTGGACCGTTGGTCTTTGAATAGGATTTGCCCTGGCCAAAGCCGGTCTTGCCCACCGTCAACGGGATCAGGAAGATAAAGGCCAGGTAAATGGTTCCGCCCGGCGTCAACGGGTTGAATGTGCTCAATCCGCGTCCGACTGAACCCTGGCGATGTTGGTGGTGGCGGCGGCTCTGCTTCTCCGACTGTGATCTCCCGATCAATTCGTTGCTCTCGTCGTCGTCGTCATCAATCCTGGAGATGATTGGTTTTTATGATTAGACACTCAGACAGCACGCAAATCGTATTAGGACGAGTACAAAAAACTCCCGCCAACAACGGTCTCAACATTTGATTGAGCGCCGACCGTTAAATGAAGATTGAGCAGACAAGGAAGTGTCACAAGTGTGTAGGGTCGTTAACATTGGTATGCTATAGTGGTCGTAGGGAGTAGACGAATATACTAGGAAAAAGAAGTGTTGCTGCATGCATACATCAGCGGATTCAATCAAACGACCCATCAGAGTGGAAACGGATTTTCATAATGAATGCGTCATACATTACAGAACAAGTGCTGTTGTATATGTAGTTGTTGTTCCGCTCGCATCCTAACTTTTCGTTCACGCTTCGACTCATCTACTTTACTTGAAATCTAAAGCCAATTGGACTAGTTGCTTTGTACAATTGATTTACGCACATTTGAAACTAGAACTGGCGTGTCTATTTCTAAGAAAACTGGGACCCCCGCAAATGGAACTCGATTTCTTTGAATTTCTTAAAAGTTGCAACATCCATCGACAGACTGCATAGGCTGTCGCAATTAAGAACTGACTGGGTTTTTCTATTGTGTGTGATGGTGATTGGTGAGCCATCATCACGCGGCGAGGTTAATCCGAGTGTCAAATACCGCATCAGTGGGAGGATATCATTGGCGGCGCATAGCACTGGTATTAGGAGCTATTCTAGCCAAACCGGAATGTTGGTCAAGGATGTTGTGGTTCTCTCTTTGATGGCGCGTGTTTGCATGCGTTTTTTTTTATTCCGAGTAGCGAAGAGGACAGACAGAATATCCTCTTCAAATGTGTTAGACAAAAGAAAAAGCGATTCGTCATATTCGTGCTTCTTCTTTTTATTTTTAAATAGTTTTCAAATGAATTGAACTACTGAACAGAATTTAATGGAAACCCCCCAAATGGCGACATGAAACTGTTTTTTATTTACTTTTCTTTGGCGTGTTCGTATTCACCAACGTGAATGTTTTTATCAAAACAAATTCTTTTGATATTAGACAACCCATGTAGACATTTTTTCCCCTCTTTTGGTCACTAACTATTTGATGGCGTTTTGATGTTTTGGCCAACTTAAAAAAAGGAGCGAAACATTTCTGACTTACCCTCCACCGCTGTCGTCGTTCATGTTGTTGTACGGACGAAATACAGGATGTGTCTCTTTCACTTTATTCCGAGCGGAATGATCGGCAAACGTTTGATATTCTCCGATGTAAAACTCTGCCGTGACCCCTGGGAGGATGTAGGACTTTGAGACGATGAATGTTAAAAGCACAAAGGCCGTCACCATCACTGGGTGGGAATATCGGATGGTCGTCATGATTGTCCATCCATCAGGCCGAAGCTGTTGCAACTTGCTGCAGCGAATTTCAATGAGCCAAGACTGCACGATGAAATATGGAAAAAAAAGGTCTCGACGATTCTTTGTCTGAACACGGACTGCAACTGGTTACACATTTCCATTCGGTTTCTATTGGATCATCCGAGCGATGGAGTGCGGTGGGTGGTGGTGGTGGTGTAACTACTCCCCCACCTGCTCTTCTTCTTCTTCCGTCCTCTTGTTTCGTTCTTCCTCTTGTCTTTTTTTCCTTTTTGTCGTTTCCATCCGATTGCCGTTGGGCCAACAGAATTTTGATCTCGTGAACTTTATTCGTCCCCGGAAATGTTCAGCGATTCGGGTTGCTGCTTATTGCTTTTACACGATTGAATTATGTAGATTTCTGCTTGTTGTTATCGATTTCTCTGTTCCTCCTCTTTCGTCTCGTCTTTGCTGCTTATGGCCGTTTCCAAGACGACAAGAAAAGAATAAAAGAACCCACCCGTTCTTTACCCCCCGCTGATGCAGTGGTGGTGGTGGTTGTTGAGTGGGTAGGAAGAAGGTTGAGCTCGAGTGATCAGCGCCAAGCCCATCGTCATGTCGTCTAGTGTTGTAGAATTATCCATGTCGGTTAAATCGGGCAAGAGATAGTGAAGAGCAGAAGAAAGAAAAAGAAGGTTCTGGTGTGGCTGACGTTCGTTCACGGCCACTGATCGGCCTAATAGTGAGTCACACACACAGACACACAGTGCGCGGTTAGACGAATGTAACGGGAAACTGTTCACGGGCAGAAGAGAACCAGGCAGCAGAATAAGTCACTAAATAATAACCAAAAAAGAAAAAGAGAAGAGGAAAATAATAAAAGATGATGATGAGCCAGCTAGAAATGACAGTCGCAGTCTGTAGTAGCCAGTACTTATACAAAGAATAAGAGAGAGAGATGACGATGAGTGAGATTGAGACGAGGTAAAAAACGAAACAATAATAATAACTGTGATAGTACACCGACTGACGCCATACTGGGAGATGCGACTATTGTTGCAGTGTGTTTGCTATCAGTTGCGCAACCGACGACACTGGGCATCACGATGATGTCGCCTATCGTCCCACTTGTACGTTTCCCTTTTTATTTCTATTTTTTCTTCATGCCCAATTGTTGCAACAAGAATTTCCGCTTCATCTTCTTGTTCTCTTGTCTTGGATGCTCGACCAATCACTTAGGATCGGCTAAATTTCATCGACGGCAACGACCCTATCTGTCCATGGACGCGTACAGAAAGAAACCGAGAAAAACGGGGTAGAAATGCGCAGCGAGCGGGAGGCAACGGGACGTACAGTACATCAGTACACAATGGTTTCATTATGCTAAAAGTAGCTATCCGTTTCCGGCCTTGGCCCTCCTCAAAACTAAAATTCCTTGGACCAAACGATCTAGTGGCAGGGAATATAAGAGACTTTTATTGTTATGATTATTATTATTCTCTATTATAGTATTATGTATTTCGTTCGCCGGAGATGGCCAATCTCCGTCGAACGTTATTGGAGGTTTTTCTCGTTGAATTGATTAAATTGTTTCAAAATTTCGAAACTTTTTTTTGGGAGAATGACAAATTGTCGTGGCCAGTAGATTTCAATTGGATTTTGTTTCGTTTCAAGCGCCCCGTGATGAAATTCAATGAAAATCGACTCGATGGTTCATTGGGTTTGAGCCATTTGTTTCAGTTGACGGTGCCAAGTGTGCTTGCGTTATTATTTTTCGACGTCTAAATAAATATATGGAAGTGGAGGGGTGGGTGGCGTCATTCCCTCCATTTGCCAGCGGGCAAACGGCTGCTGCCGGATGATAAGCTTCTTTTTTGTTGTTATTTTGGATGGGGATTTTTCTTTTTTGTCTTTGATGGTTGATGAAATGTAACCAATAACTCGGGCGGCTATCGTCGCCGAGGCGTTGCTCTTTTGTTTCTGCTTGTTGGCTGGGAAGAGGCTCAGCCCATCGGAAGGATCGAATGACACGGCAATTCATCAATTGCAATCCAAATCCTCTTCCAAGAGAGTGTTGCTGCCGTCTTCCTTTTCTCTGCCGGCTGATAATGGCGAATTGTGCCATTTCCGAATCGATTTCAATGGAAACTACCCAGCAGTTTTATTATCCTTCGAGCGATGATTGTTTTTTTCCCCTTTTTCGCCAGTCGAAAACACAAAAGAGAGCTCCTTCTTCTTTTCGTGCCACCCAATGCGTCTCTCATATAGCCACTGTCATCCATCACGCTGGCCCGTTCGCCAAAAGCTTTGAGCTCCCACCAAGTTGGGAGATAACGGCGCGTGCGGGAGTGAGGGGGCTCTACGCTTTTTGCTTTTGGCAAACACAAGTTTTCTGTTTTTTTTTTTATGATTTGCTTCATATCATTGAGGGTCGACCCGATTATGTGGTGTCGGCCAGACTCTTCCCTCGCCGATATCAAACCAAAAAGCGCCACACACATTTTGTGCAAACGTTAATGGAAGACAAACAATTGACGTAATAGACAGAGAGAGGAGAGAGAGACCAATTATCTGGCCGTTTTATTCCTTTTGTGTGTGTCTGTGTATTTGTGTCTATTACACAACGCCAGATGGAGCTGTTCCTTTTTTGTTGTCTTTTCTCTGAGCCAGAGAAGTGAGAGACGACGACAAGTGTAATCGATGGCATGTGAAGAGAGCTGCACCACCACTATGGGAAAATCTGATTCTATAAATACCTCGGCCTATATACTATCACCGTAATAATAGTTGGTACAAAGTGAGTGTCTTGCTGGATGTTTAGGCAATAGACGACAGGAGTAGGGAAGGTGTCCTATAAAATAGAAATAGCCCCGGCTCTTTTATTATTTCTTCTTCTTTTAAAGAAAAACGAACTGCACTTTGTGAACAAGAAAATCTGTTGAAGGCGCCATCTTTCCAACCGTGGTGGCAGTGGCGTAGATTTGTGTTTGTTTTGACAGGTGCCGTCGTTTCTTTTTCCCCCTTTTTTTATGTGTTAACACATTGCTGCCCCGCTGGTGAAAGACGTGGGCCGGCCGATTGTTGTAGGTCGGCGTGTGGACTAAAAGGAAGGAAGGAAGTCTCCACATTGTTGATTCAGTTGCCGCCAGTTCTCTTCTTCTTTCCTATTACAATCCCAACTTACTTATTCAATTTGTGTTTGTCTTGAAATTCTCATTCTTTTCCTATCTTTTTTGTTCTGAAATGATCCCCTCCCAGCAGAAGAGAAGCCCAACATGACAGAAAAAGTAAAGACGTTTTTCCTCTTCGGCTGGGTTCTTTTTTGTGTCGCGCCCTTACTGCCAATCGATCACATGGCGCAATGGAGATGATGACGACGACGTGACAAATGGATTTCTATTTGCCTTCTGTCTCTCTCTCTAAATTCCTTCCTTCCTTCTTCTTTCTTATTTCTTTTGTATTTCTCTACCCCGTTGGTTCATCCATCAAAATAGAATAGGGGCAAGTCGTCGTCGTCTTAATAAAGAGAGGCCTATGCAACACAGCAGTCTCAGGATGGCGTATATGTAATGGGCTGTACTAGACACGCATAGGGGTGGTTTGTTTCTCGTCGGACCATCAGCCTCCGCTCAACGGCACACCGGATGTGCTCCGCTATTTGTTAGCCCACGCCCTTCTAACATCTCAGCCCAGCCGAGGCGGACAAGGGAGATGGGACTGAACTTTATGTGAAATACTACCAACACTGCTGCTGCTGCTGGGGGTGGATAGATAGCAGTAGCAAGGAAAGAGTCTTAAGATTGATATTCATAAGAAGAAGAAGAAGCAAGGGAAAGTTGTGGTGGTGGTGGTTGTCTAAGCGCTATATTTATATATTAGATATGAACTTTAATAACTGGCTGCATGCTGGGCTGCGGGTGGGACGTGTATAAAAGGGCGATGAATCACGGGGCGGGAAATTTGAATCCGCTGAGCTTATTTGATGTATGCAAACACACGCAGAGTTAAGTGGCGCTCGTCGGATGGGAGACGAAGGAGCCAGCCGCCAGCGGCGAGGCTATTACACTCGCCAAAGTGCCTCACTCTGCTGTCCTATATTGTAGCACGTCAAGATTTGCCTGGCCTTTTTGTCGCATCACACGCCAGACATGAAAGAGTTGCCCTGGAGTTGCCGGGAGTTGCGGCGGCGGCAGCAGCAGGGCTCCCTCGGTGGCCGTTGCCTCCCGCCGACAATCAAACACGAGAAGAGATGGAGAAAAAGAAAAGACGGGACTTGTGTGGCAGCTGGGTCAACAATTGCCAACTCTTTTCAACCCTCCCCACACGGACACTCGGACACTGTCTGTGTGCGTATCTCATATTTCTGCTGAATGCATTTCATCTCCTCCCTTTTCCGTCATGTGACCCATATTTGATAATAGAGGCAGAACCAACCTCACGGAAGCCGGGGCAGATGCCACGATTGCCACGGCGTAAATGTACACACGCCGTGGCAATTGTCATCCCTCCTCCTGTCCCGTCGGCTTGCGCTTGGTTGCCGATTGTCGGACTGCTCTCGTTTGGTTATGCAGTTATCGTTTTATTTTGCCATGGGGTGGACTTTGATTAAGAAAAGATTTCAGGTTTAGTTTTTTAATTTTTTTAATTTGGAAAAATTGCGCAGTAAAGAAGAAGAATGCGCCGGATCGAAGTGAGTCGGGCATATTGGGAAATGAGTCAAATACGCAACGAGACAAGAGTCCAAAAGTCCAACGACGACGTCGACTGGCGCCTCTTTTATTTTAATTCTTTCTTGAAATGAGAAATGGCCTTTTGCTGGAACATGAACTTGGTGGTTTCGACAATGGCTCTCGCTCGGTCGCCACCAGATAAGCAACAATGCACAGAAATCTGTTTCTTCTTCTTCTTCTTTTTATTTTCCTATACAACCCGACGCCAAAATAGTGGCGAGTCTTTTGGGAATAGCCGAATTGGAGAAGAAGAAGAAGAGTCCCGAAAAAAGCCCAGGGAAAAAGCAAAACAAGTGGAGCGGATTTCTATTTTTTTTTTTGCGGGGTTGCTACTACTACTATCTCAGTGGCGGAAAAAAAGGATCGATTGCACAATGCGATTCACTTTAATGGGTTTGAGAGGATCTCAGCTACTTAGCGATTCGCTCACGCTATACTCGGTTTTCCAAAGTACCTCCTCACCAGAACATCCGTTTCGGGGATGAATAATAATAACTCTCTCTTTTTCTTTTTCTCCTTTTCACTAGATGCTATAGGTTGCGTCATCTCATCCAATATCGCATTGGCAGTTTGCACTACTGCGTCGCTTCTCTCAGCTCTGCTGATGGCTGCCATTATCAGACACACATCCGCTCCAAATCTCGGCGCCCCTTCGCCATTGGCCCCACTACGTCGCAACAGCAGCAGCAGCACCGAAACAGCGCACAGGTAATTCACAACTCTTTTCGACGCTGCAATATCCGATTGCCCAATCGAGAAAGAAAAAAGGGGAAGACGCTCTTGTTGCCCCCCTTTTTCCCAGGCTCCACCAAAAAGTATTTTTATCAATTTCCGAGGCAACCAAAATGAGAAGGACGACTGATAATCGCCGACCCCAAGGATAGAAATGGATATCGAATATCACAAAAAGGTGTCCAGTGTGGAACACCGAAAACAGTTTAGTGGCGACTTTTTGAAAAAAGATTCCAATTTGTATTTGGCGTGACCTTTTTTTCTTTTCTTTTTTCACGGGTATGTATTTTGGTTTGGCTGATGCACAGCACAGCCAAAATGAAAAGAAAAAAGAAGACTTTCTCTTGGGCATTGGTGCTGCTCATTTGTTATTTGGTTTGGTTTGGCTTAGACTTTTGTGATTCTTTGGGGTGGAGGTGGACTGGACTGGCGGGCGGCTGTGTGGAGTAACCGGAGACGTTTTCATTTCTCTTTTTTTGCTAGCCATTTTTCACAATCATCAGCACAAGGCTAGTGTACATAGAAGAGGCGACATTGAAATGTCCGTCCCCCCCGTCCGATTGTGAAAATCTGTTTTCCATCCATCGACGAAAGAATAATCGGCTGGCCAGTCGAAACAACAACAACAAATCGAAAAGATCTTGATGTTGTCCCTTATTTGTTTGTTTGTCGACTGCACTCGGATGTTGCCAATCGATTAGAGAGTGGCGTATGCCGAGTGCCTTTCCAGCTACCGGACTTTGCTGCTGCTGCTGGTGACGAAACAACAGCGCCGAGGACGAATTTTTTCGTTTTTCTTCTGATCTCTTGTTGGGTCGGGCGAGCCAACATTGTTACGTAAGCGACTATGGGGGGGGGGAAACAGGCCAAGTCGTTTTGGTGAGGGCGGCAACAGCGTCGGATAGAGCTTTGCGAATGCGGATGCGGAGGAGAGAATCCAGGGCAAACTTCTTTTTTCCCATTTTAAAATTCCCGGGTTTTTGTTTTTTTGTTTCACCTTTTTTGTTTCGCTCTCGGATTGTTGCCGGTCTGTCTGTATTGTTTCCCAGCAACGATCCTGCGGTCCGGATGACATGAGGTAAATGGGGAATATGTCAAATCCAGCAGCTGGGCCACGCACAGAGACAGACAGGCAGGCAATGCTGCGCTTTAGATCTCCTTGCTGCTGTTCATAGCCCGATATAGTTTATGGGCGAAATGTGCTGCGGAATTTTCTCTCCCCCCTAAGCCGAAATGAAGAAATAAATTGCTGTCGCCAAATTGTGGCTTGCTGTGGCATTTGCGCGTTGCTCATCCAGCGAGCGCCCACAAGTCGCCATTGTTTTCTCTCTCTCTTTGAAGAGGCCAGCAGCAGGAGCAGGAGGTGACTGACTAAGTGTTTTGGCTTCATCGAGAGACAAGGGCCCATTCGTCTCTGTTAACTGCTCCCCACCACCAATTTCGTCGTCTTCTTTTCTTTGGCTGCCCCCTTTTTTTTCTATTATTTTAGTTATTATTATTATTATTTTTAAAAGGCCATGGGCACGAAAATTGGACAACAGATTGTTTTTTCATTTGGCTAGGGCCAAGCGGGGGTGGTCAATAAACGTCCAACATGAGCGATGACATTAATGAATCAAATGGAAATGATAATGGGGTGAAATGTGCATAGTACGTACGGCCAATCAAAATGTGATTTATCGCCTTGGGTTAAACAGAATGTTGTGGGTGCACCGAGAGACAATGGCCGGCTATTGTTGGCTTTTAGGGGTCCCATTCCGACCGATAGGATCGCGGGCGATTGGCAGGCGCTGGCGGCCATCATCGTCCACTCACGAGACTATAAAGAGCAACAACAACAATGCGCTCTCTTGTTGTTTGTTTGTTTGTTGTATTGTAATACAGGCAGCAGCAAAGTCTTGATTGGCGTCTGATTGAAAGAGAATAAGAAGAAGGAATGAAATTGATGATGAGAAATGGGCGGCCGTTGTCAAGTTGGCATATCTTTTTGACGTCGTTTGTTTGCGTCGCTCGGGGATTTTATTTACTAATTCGTTAGCCTCTCCCCTCGTCGTCGTCGTCGTCTCAAACTTGGCGTGTCTTGTCAAATTGGAAGTGACGGACCCGAAACGAAAAGGAAAACGTCTCTGCCGCTAGCCATAAAATGATGATGAAACGATGTCAAACGGCACGCACAATGGCCAAGTCGAAAGCTTTGGGCTGTGCAGTGCAGTGCTGTTCCTCTCTTGTCAGTTGGGCGGTCGGCGACGCCAAATTCTTTGGCAACGAAAAACCTAACGGGCCAGCGACTTGTTATTGGCCCGCCATCGCCCATCTCTCTTCTCTCTTCGCTTCCATTTCCAATTGGAAATTTGTTTGGAAATTCAATCAAATTCAAATTTTGGCGACATGGGGGGGCCATTCGTGGAATGGCTTGACGACGGACAAACGGACGGACGGACGGTCGAACATGCATATAATGGGGGACAAGAGAGAGATGGCTCAACTATTTCGGTGTTGGGCTCATACAAACGGACCACCACCACCACCACCACCGCGTCCTACTCTGTTTTGCCAATTTCGAAATGGCGTCGTTGGGTCGGCCGGCCCGTTGCAACATTTTCTCATCTCCAATTCTCCTTTTTTTTGCCACCGCCTCCTCTTTCTCCTCCCGCCCCTCTTGTCCCGGACACGACAAGTTCAGATACGCAACGACGGCACAAACATTTTCGGCTGATGGTTATGGCGTAACCTGTTTTATTTTCAGAACCGCGTGACTTTTTTGCAGGGCCGCAATAAACCAAACGAGGAGTCGAGGAGACTTGGTTATTGTCGGCGGGAGAAAAAAATAAATCGGCACGGCCCGAACCCTCCGCTGTGTCCGTCGCGGATCGTTTCGCCTTGAGCCGCGTGAATCAAAGATGACGGCGACGCTATTACCGTCGCAAAGTTTATCCTTTTTTATTTCTCCCTTCCCGTGTGTTGCCCTCATGTATTTATGTAACGGGGCGGACGGGTGGCGGCGGGACGGCCCGGCGTCGACGTCGGTTTGTTTTTCCTTTTTTATTTGGACGAAATTTGTTTGTTCAGAATTTTCTCACCGAAAATGGGCACGTCATTAATCCTTTTCTGCTTTCGGTGGGTCTGTCGGTCGTTAGTTGAACGTGGCAAACTGGTCGCTCGGTGGAAATTGGCCGTCGAGCCGACGCCATGGACGCTGAATGGTCGGCACTGGTGGCTGCTGGGGCCGATGAGATAGGCGCGCGTGAAAACTGAAAGGGCCCGCCAATTTTCAAAACAACAAACAAACGGCCGAGACTAAAGCGGCTAAAGCATCTGGCTTAAATTCTATACTCTTGTCAAGTGCTTAACGTTGGGAATGTTGGGGGACTTTGGAAATAAGTTCACCGGGTTCTTCCTTTTTGTCGAAAGTTATTTTTTGATCGGACCGGCGAAGGATCGCCAGGCAAAAAAGCTCTAGTAGTTGGTAGTGATGCTATGTTTAGACGATCATCTATTAAGTTTACGCAAGCCAAAGTGATAAAAGTAAAAAAAGAAAAAGAGGAAAAATGAAAATGCAAAGCGGATGGAAATCTTGTCAAGTTTGTGATGGTGGCGCCATTGTCTCTTTCGCTTGGTGGGACTCTGTGTGGCTGTGCTCAACTGCTGTGCCGTCATTTGAGAGCCATGCGGATTATTTATATCTTGTACACAGCACGGTCGTCTTCTTCTTCTTTCTTCTCCTCTTGTTGTGTACATTCGCCGCTTAAAAATACAACGGCGCACGCGTGCGGCCGTCCAGCAGTTCGTCGTCGTCGCATTGGCTTCTTCTTCTTCTTTGACTTATTTGGGGGTCTTGTTCTTCAACATCTTTTTAAAACTTGTCGGACGGACTGGGGGGGTTCGAGGTTATTTGTTTTCCTTTTCGGGGTTGCTTTGTCCTTGTTTTGCTTTTCCCCTTTTTTTCTTTCTGTTTTTTCTTTCCCATTTTATGATTATTATTATTTCTCGGCTGCTGTCATATGCCATGGCACTCTACTGCTGCTGCTCAATCTCAAACGACCTAGTCCGTTCGTCTTGTCTCTTTTTTTCCTCGGCTGCTTCCTCCTCTTTTTTGCGATGACGGGCTCCTGTCAAACGTCCAACACGACGCACAAAAAAGCTCCTCCTCCTCCTGCTGCTGCTGCTGCTGGACAATTTCGCAATTCCGCAGGTGAATCGCATTTTTCCCCCCCTTTTGACTGATGGCCGCCTGTCCATCTGGGCACATCCACAACACACGCCAATTGAATAAAAGGAGAAGGAAAAACATTCCCCGTCAAGAGTCTCTGCGACGTTTTACATTTAATCACCGCGACCAGAGTTTCTTTCATTCTCTCTTTCATTGGATTCCTAAGATGACGCCGAGTCAAATAAATTTGTTTGCCACGCCATTCCACATCAACAACACCAGCAACAACAACTTCAACAACTACAACGACAACTCTCGTGTCGTTGCAGCAGCAGCAGCAGCGTACGTAGTTTCAGTAGTGGTGGCAGTCGTAAAAATAAGAAGAAAAGTCAAACGAGACAAAAGCGCAAAATTGCAAACTCAACCGGAATCAAATCACGTCGGCGACAAAACGGGGACACACAAGATTCGAAACGTTTGATTCAATTTTTCTCCCACCCCCCCAAAAAATAAGCCAAAAGCAAAAGAGTTTTTAGTCTTTTTCTTCTTTTTTATTTGTGCCTCTCGCCGATGCCTGTAGAGGGCGCTCAACATCCACTCTATGGGCTTTTTTCTTCCTCTCGTGAGCGTGCGTGAGTGAGGCCGGCGTCTATACAGTGCACGATAGCATGGGCCGGGCATGCCACCACCAGTGCTGCTGCTATGGTTATAGGTGTTGTACACAGAGAGAGGAAAGCTCAGTCAGCTCCGGCCAGTCTCCGACGTCTGACCTGCTCTCTGCTCTGCTCTGCTCTGCTCTCCTTTGGCTATTTTTCTGGCTCGATCCTTTCGGTTGTTTTCTTGGCCGATCCATCCACGCCTTGCGGACGTGGGCGACCGAATGTAACGGCCACATTCAAATTGATTCAATCCCAACATTCATCTCAAAAGAGAAACAGAAAGCCGCTGATGCGTCGTCGTGTGCCCGCTGTTTGTGTGTGAAAACCCTTTCCAACAGAAGATAATCATCATTATTATTATTATTATTGTCATAATCATTATCACTGGCTCAACTGTCTGTGCCGGCAGCAACGACGAGACTCCTTTGGTGGGCGGCAATGGATCAGACACAGTGAAAGTTGATGATTGACCGAGCGGTGGTGATTGGGGCACCGCAACGCATTTGACAGACTTGATTTTCTCTCTCTTTTCTCTCTCTCACGAGAAGGCCGTTTCTGTTTTTCCTTTTCTTTTCTTTTCTTTCGAGCTGGAAAATTGAAAAGTCTGGCCGCCGTGTGCGTGGGAAATCGAGCGAAACTAGTCGATAGATTGATGGAGAAGAGATCGAAAGATTGATCTACAACTCGGCGATCCAACTCGTGTGCGCTGTGTGGCAGTGCTTAGAGTGAGCGAGAACTGTAGATGCAACCTTATATAGACCTTTTATACTATCAAGTCTCATTGGTTCTACCAACAGCGTGTGGGCATCAAAGGCCAAAACAAACCAAACACACACAACTCATTCCCATCGTTCAAGTGTTTTTTAATCGGTTTCTAATGATTGCCACATTGTCATTGTCGTCGTCCGCTTTTGGCGAATCCTAAACGACCGGCTTTTTACTACAATCGTTTGAATTTGGCGCTCACCAATCAAATCGTCGAATTTCTTCATCAACCGTTTGATTCTTCGTCTTGGTCTGCACAATAAAAGGAGAACCGCCGGTTTTTCTTTTGACACAAGAGGCCACAGCCAAGTCTACCGCCCAACTTGACTTTTGGGTCCCTTCATTCCGTCTGGGTACGTATACGTGCGCGCCAATTCTTTTTTTTTTCAAAAATAATGGGACGACGAGAAAACCCAATTTTTCTTTTTTTGTTGCTATTGTTGTTGTTGTTGTTGCTGTAAAATGCGACCACCTCTGTTTGGCATTGGAATGTTCCTTTTTGAGAGTATCACGCCATCGGTCCATCTATCGTTCAATCCCGTTTTGATCGACTCTCTTTGTATTTTTATCTCAACTTCCAACTGGATCCGATGACGACGACGGTGGTGGTCATTACGCCGGCCACCCCTCCTGGCCCCACCCCTTTTTTGCTCTTTATTTTGCTCTTTCCCAGGGACCGTGATGACGTCAAAGGTGAGCCACCACAATTTCGACTGTGTGACATGAAAGAAGACGATGGACGTGACACGAAAATGAAAAAAGTTGTGAATGAAATTCTGATGGATCTGAAATGGGTTCTATTTTGATATTACGTACGTCGCCCTGCTGGCTGCCCGGCAGTGGCAACAACCTTATTTTTCCCATGGCAATCGAATGATGGAAAACGGCTGGCCATCGCCATGGTTACGTCAATGGCCATTGGATGGCCAGTCATGGATGATGGGTCGTTGGCGGATTAAATATGAACAACTTTATCCCTCCTCTCGGCCAGTTATGCACGCGTGTGCATTCAAGGGGTCGCTATTGACCCCAATAATCCCAGTCGTGGGTCCAAAACGAGGAATAATAGCAATCAGATTCAAAGTCAATTTGGCCGTAAGAGACGACGATGTATTATAATTGCCATCGTGACATTGTCTGCGTCCTTTGATTTGTTTTTCGGGACATTTCTCGACTCCCGTTTTTCTCTTTTTTCTCATTTCATCGTCAAAGATGATGAAAGACGCGACCAGAGATCCCAGTGCCTTGTCGTGTCTTACACGCAATAATCTTGCGCTGCTGATATGAAAAGAAATTTCTTTTTCCATCGCAGTGATGAACGATTCCCTTCCCCCCCCCTCTCCACATTTTTCATTAAAAAATTGAGCCCCGACCTATAGCGAATCGCAAATCTTTTTTTGACTCGATTGAATGTTGCTTTTGATTCCTTTTGAATTTCCCTCCAAAAAATATGGCCGAGATAGAAAAACGGCCAATTGATGGAATGCTCTAGGCAGCAGCTGATAATGAAGAGCAAAGTGTCAGGGAATGAGTCGACCTCTTAGCGGTGGGCGCCAATCCATCGATGCTGGATGCATCCGTCACAAGTGTATAAATATTTCCTTTCTGAAGAGAGACGGGAATGCTGCTGGGACGCCATCAGTCATCCCCAATCTGGTCCGTTTGGACGGGCACGTTATTGGCTTCATCGAGGCGAGTCTTGACACGATTGGGAGATTTTCAAATGTGTCAATAATAGTGACGTCAGTTGCGTTTATTTCCTTTTGCGAGAAAAGATTTGATTTATCCTCTCATCGTCTTGACTCACTTGAGATATGTGTCGTCCATCTATTTTTCTTGGCTGTTTGTTTTTCTTCTATTTGACCGGGACTCTCGGGGAGCAGTGCGGGAACGTGTACCGTATAGCGAGGGTTTACATAGGGTCCCGTTTCCGTCTGTGTTTGCACACCGTCCCGTTTTGTCCTACACAAGAGACGAAATGGGCGCCTGTGGACTCACCTATACAGTTTAGGGATATGGGAGAGTCTCACGTCATATGTTTGGCCAACAAGGAGCCAATGCTAATAGACAAGGAGCGGGGCCAAGGCAAGACTCTGGGGTCTCTCTACATCCACGTCTGTCCTACCGATGCTGCTGCTGCTGCTGGTAGACTGTCTGGCGCTCGGGCGATACTCTTTTTGGGTAGGGACTAGAAGAGAAAATGGGGACCTGGTTCGATTTTTGTTGTTTTCTGTCTGGGCTCATTTTTCCTGCTTTTATGATGTTGTCTTTGCCTGTCTCTGTATGGGTGGCAACTCGATAGGCTCGCCTTTTCTCCTGCCGGCAAAATCTGGCGCAAAAGACGGCCAGGGAAAAATTGGGTAATGTTTGTGATTTCGTCTGGGGGCTGTAGATTCTGAGAGGTAACATCTGGAGCGACTAGACGGAGTAGTAGTAGGGACACATTACGCGGAGACCATCCGGTTTTCGTCTCACGTCAAACATCCGTCGAATATAAGAGCGTCGACTTGTGCCCGCTGCTCCTGCTGCTGCTGCATACAGAGTCGGTAGGGAGGGAGTCGTCCAACTTATTGACATAACCTCGTGACCGAGATTGGCCGCCGTCCTTTTCATTTTCTTCAAGTCGGGGCTGGAGGGAAAAGACGACGGCATAAACCACCGACGCACACGCCACTACACATTTTTGACGCTGATGATTGACTGATGCATGATTGACTGATGATTTCACTTTTCATTTGCTTTTTGGGCCGTAACCGCGGCGTCTCGTGATGTGTCGGCGGATATTTTCTCGTATGCAAATGGCGACGGGCGGGCGTCATATTATCGCGCGGGTCCGGCACCAGCCCAGGAGAAGGAGCCATCCGGTTTTTGTCAGAAAGAAAATTCTCCTTTTTGCCTGGCTGTCTGATCGCGTCAATGACATCGTCAGGTGAAGGAGACGGAAGGACGGGCTGCTGGAAGCCCCAAAAAGAGCCAATCGACGGAGAAGGGCTATCACAGACGACGATGGACGGGTGATGGATGGACGGGTGTCGGTTGTTATTGGCCTCGTGATTGGCCGGCCAATATTCTTGGCCAGTCATCCGAATGAAGAAATGGACCATTAACCGGCCATTATCTGGAATTATGAGTCGAGTCGAGTGCTATAGTCCGGTCGCCCGCGCTAGTCGGCGGCCAACAGCTGCAGCAGACGACAGTCTCCTCCTCACGCTGTACGGTCGCATCATCATCACATTTTTCTGCAGTTTTTTGAATTGACAATCGCATCAACGTCACGGCGACTGACACAAACTGTGAAAAGCCAATTTCGCCATTCTCTCTCCAGTGTGTCTCCTTTTATGGGTCGAATCAGAATCAAACCGAGGACAGTGATAATAATTCCCTTGACGCTTAACATGTATAGATGAAAATGCCGTCGAGTTGAGCAGCCGAGTTTCTCACGCAGCCATCGGTTGTCTGCTCATCTCTCTCACTCCACTGTGAGTCTATCGAATGCAAATGCCATCGGATGATCTTGCCTTTCCATCTCTTTCTTTTTTTCTCTTCTCTCTCGCCGATGGAATCAAAGCGTTTCTGGTCGATTGCCAAATAGTCCCCGGCTGAATTCGAGACAAGTCAAGTCCCAGACGTTTTGCTGGGAAGAGAAAAAGACGCCGAAGCTGCTGAGAAACGCTGGATGTCACATGCAACTTTCGGCGATAGAGGATCAAACGAACAGTCTGTGTGCCGAATAGCAAAGAGTCTGGGAGACCCCCCAAAAAAAAGAGAAAACGATGAACAAAAAGGTGCTAGTTTGAATCTATATGGTAATCGGATTGAATGGATGGATGGCAACTAGAGACGAGAGAGAGACATCCGGCCCCTCTTCGTTCACTATAGAAAAGAGAAAAGATGGTGACTGGGGGACAATTATCGACTCTTGTCTATTTGTTCACGTTCGAAACTCTTTGCGGGTTAAGGTCAGGTGGCGAGTCATTTTGGTGAGGGGGGGATATCGTTGGTCGCTGATTCATCGATCCTTGTACACATCCGCCGCATTCGACGTCATCCAGCAGCAGCAGCAGCAGCAGCAGCAGCAGTGCCTTAATAGGTTTTCCTTCTTTTCTTTTGGCTCAGTTGATTTGATTTTGACTTTTTCCTCCTCGTAGCGTAGTTGTTGTTGTGTGTCTCGACAACTGATGTTTTCAACTCTTTTTCTTCTTCTTTCCTGTTGTTTGTTTTGCTACATAAATAATTCAGTCAAAAAACAAGGCGGGCACACAACCAAACAAAAAGGAGAACATGGTGGCGTATACCGATATGGATCCTCTGCTGGCTACTGTTTCCTTGTGTGTGTGTGACTCGTAAAAAAAGAAGAAGAGGAGAAAAGAGACAAGGCTAGTAGTGGATCTGGCAAGATGGGCCTACTAATAATACCCGAAAGAATAAATATAAAAAGTGCAACCCCAAACCTTTGCGGGCGATAGTAAAACGAGCGCCTCTTTCATCAGAGCCCAGTAACGTCGCAGGGACTCGGTGACGTCTCTCTCTCTTCCTTTTTGTTTTGTATTTTCAGACTGTCGCTGCTGTTTTATATCGGCCTCTCTATTTCCCCTCCGAGACTATGGCAACCCAACGAGATTGAAACCCAAAAAGATCCCCCTCTCTTCTCTTTTCTCTGTTGCGATTTTCAAATGAAATATTCAAGCGGGCACATCTTTTGCCTACATCTCCTTGATGTGTAAAAGAAGACGGCCACAATTTCTTTTCTCTTTCAAATCTTTTTTTTTAAGTTTTTACTGTGGATATTTTGTTTTAATTCGGGTTGCAGTCGGTTCATCATCATCTCCGTTGAGTTGACTTGACGTGATCTCAATTTTTTTGGAGGTTTTTTTTTTCCTTTTTGGCGTTGTGTTTTGGGCCTGCTGTCATTCACAGGAGTTGTTGCCGCTGCCAACTTTTCAGCCAGGAGGGGAGGAAATGCGCAAGACAGAAGAGCCCAGCTCGAAAAGAATATCAGAGGTCCCGTCGTAGTTATAAGCAAAGAATCGGCTCTGCCTGTCCGTCCGATTGTTGTTGGTCGGACTCCACCAGCATCGACAATCTCTTGGCTATCCATCGTCTCTTTCTATCTACCCCCATGTTTCCTGTTTGGCTCTTTTTTATTATTCGACAAGATGCGATTGCATTAACTCTCCAGGCTCTGCTCCCGGATATGCTCTGCTGGCGTGTTTTTGCAACATTAAACCGACCGATGTCACGACACACGACCACGGGTAAAAACATGACGAATGCGGTCGGCCTTTTTTTTTTCTTTTTTAATATATTGCGTCGTCGGGGTATCGACACCCACTCCATTCACCACTACCCACCTTACACCATCGTTAATTCCTTCATTGTCCTTGGACGGAATGCCCGTGAATGAATCATTTCCCATCGCCATCCCGCGACCGCACGCATCATTAAGTCACCCTGACTCTGCAATATCGAATAGTCGAATAGTCGAGAGACTTAGCTCAGTCGTTGGAACTTGGGATGTTGGTTTGATTATTGAGGTCAGTCGCGGCCCATCGTTATTCAGTTTCTCACTCAGCATCACTCGCTGGGCCGGTTTTCTTCTTGTTTTCTTTTTTATCTGTTTATTTATATCGAGAGCTGACTGTTTCGAGTCTGTTCTCTGAACGATTTGTATGCAGAAGCAAAAGTCGGGGAAACAACAAACAAACAACAGTTGAAAGATCATAGTGAAACAACCAGCCGTTTGCGTCCGGCAGCTGAGGATTTTTTTTTTTTTTTCGCCTGTCTGAGTTTTGAGTTGGAAATTTGCATTTGAATTTGTCGTCGATTTATTTATTTTGTTTGTTTGTTTGTTTCTTCTGCGGTTGTGCACCGCACACGCGCGTCTAGACTCTCGTTAGATTATGACGGGCCTCTGAGCTGATGTAAAGACCCCACCATCTCCTTATGAAGCCTCGGGAGCTTTTGGCCGTTAAAAAAGAATAAGGAGGTGCTGCTGCTGCTGCTGCCTGGACTTGGACGTGTTTGTGCTTACGCCTCGACCCGGTAACGTTAACAACCAAATCGGCTTTGATTTGAGATGTGCGAGTCTAGTTCCCAACACCATTTTTCGTATAGCTGTGTACACTCTCCCTCCAACCACCACCCCTTGGCCGGTTGGGGCCAAGTTCGCCTTTAGACGCACAGCAAAAAGCCAGTGAACGTGTACAGCTACTCTTGATTTATGATGATGGATTCCCCTTGTGTTGTTTCTCTCTCTGGGCGCCGTAAAATATCCGAGAAGAAGAAGAAGAGGCTTAGTCCTTTCTGTGTTGTAGATATGCAAGAATAAGAAGAAAAAGGTTTTTTGGCTTGCATTGGCAACGCGCGCCGACAGTCCATTTTGGCTGGCGTGTTTCTATGAACCCTATAGCGCCGTTTGACCGTTATCTCTTTTGACTGACTCTCTCTTATTCTCTTTTTGTGTTTTTTCTTCTTCTTTTTTTACCCCGCTTTTGATACTTTTTTAATTATTTTCCAGCACTGACCGATCACTCGCACACTCGCATACCAATGACTTTTTTGGCCTATCCTTTTATTTTTATTTTTTTTTATTTTTCTACTGGCAAAAATGTTAAATAGCCACTCGAAGGAAAGGACGTGAAATGTTTTCTCTCTCTCAAAGTCTCGGAATTCAAATTCGTCACAGTAGCCACATGGTATACTCCTTCTTCTTTTTATTTTATTTTTTATTCTTTTCTGCAAACAAAAACTGAAGAAAAACTGAGATGGCTACTGATTCTTCTTCTTTTTTCCTGTTTCGGCTCCTTGACACTCTTTTGGCCATTTGAAAAAGTGGCGCGGACGGAGAAGATGATCGTGTTGCAAAAGTCGAAAACGGCAGCAGCATTCGCCAATGAATATTTATGATTGATATTGGTCTCTCAAACGTCGAGAGTGTGAACTCTATAAGGCTGGCTGACTGGAATCAAGCAGAGCACAGAATAAGACTGGCCCATTTTGGGCTGCCGGTCCATGAAAATGGTCGTCGCCCATATACATGCGCCAGGCTACTGCTGGGCCGGCTGACTGACTGGCTGGCTGGCCAGTCTTGTCAAGGCTTTCGCCTCTCGTCTCTCTACAACAGTTTGGGCTTCTCTTTTTTGACTCTCGTAACTCGATGGCCTGCTGATGCTGTTACGTATGGCCGTAGTTGTCGTTGCTGCTGTTGTTGTTGTTGTTGCCGTCTTGCCCAGCATTTGACCTTATTCAGAGAAGAGAAGAAGAGAAACGGGTCTCTCTCCGTATATAGGCTACCCTACCCTAACTCACTCGAGTCACTACCCAATCAGCTGATTGGAAAGAATGGCGAGCTTTAAGCAACAGCATTAGCATTAACATCGCAGCTCTAGTCTACTTTATTAGACTCTTGGGCTCTACACGCTGCAACTAATATAGGTATGGCACGCTGTACACAGCACCAAGGGGACCCAGTCTTGAATGAAACGAAAGACCAACCCAAAATAACCAAATAGAATTAACACTCTGAAATAGAAAAAGAAACAAAAATCAGCTTTTGGCGAATAGAAGTTAAGAGCTGGTCCTGCGGCCACGTCAAAGATGGATGAGTTTAGCGTCTGACTCTTTTGGCCTTTCGTTGCTCCGTCTTCGTTTGTCTTTCAACTGAAATGTGTGGCACTCGCATTAAATATTTAGACTGTTTAGACAGAAAAAGGAAGAAAACATTGTAGAAACATTTGCAACTACAAGACGAAAAAAGTCAACAAAAAGCGAAGGTTTGATAATAACGTTGTTACTTAATATCCCGGCTAATAGCCGCAGAGTCCCCCACCGACAGCTCAGTTCATATTTATCTCCACACCAAAACGCTAAACACTGGCAACAGTATTTAATATTTAAGTGTTTTCTCTTCGTTTTTGCTTTCGTGTATTTCGCTCATGTTATATATTATCGCCTTTGACCATCTTTTTCTCTCTCCCTTGGCCCAAGCCTCTGAGCTATTTGGTTATTATTACGATTATTATCCGGCCGTCTAGTGAATCCAAGATGGGATGAGACTGTAATCGCTCACAGTGATTATTATGCAAGTTTAAGCAGCTCTGCTTTCATTTGTTGGTTTATTTCTTCTTCTTCCCGGCAAAGTTGAGATAATGTCCAATGCATCAGCAATGTGTTGGATGGCTGGCCCGATCTTAGCCGGGCAGCAGCCGAGAGAGCTGCAGACGTGTTTTTCAGGTTCCAGTCATTGCCTTATTCCATTTTTCCCTCCCATTTTTGGCGGTGCGGAAGGTTTTCCCCCTTTTATCTCGTCGTCGTCGGACGGCCAGTGCGAGAAGAGACGAAGGCAACGAGGCGCAAATGGTTAAGAAAATTTCATCAGACAAGATTGAAGAATAGGATAATAATAAGGAAAGAAGAAACAACCGAAATCCGTCGCGTTCATCACCGGCACCTTTTAAAAAAGAACACGACCGATGCCAATCATCACAACAAGGAAATCAGCCGACGCTCATCAACTCGCGATTTGATTTTTCATCCAAGTTGGCCAAATTTCAAGCGGAATTTTCTCGATGGCGATTTTCTGACGTTGTTGTTGTTGTCGCTGGTTGTTTTTGCCGGCCGGGCCGAAAGGGAATAATAAGGAAAAAAGCGAGAGGGAGACGACGAAAACCAAAAGGGAAAAACAATGGGCCATTTCGTCTGTTTGTTGATTGCGCCGAGTGGCTGGCAAGAAGAAGACGAAAAAAAAAGAGAGATCCAATCAAGCCCACAACAACAACAACAACAACAAGACTCATTTTTTTATTTTTATTTTTTTGTACTCGGATGATATTATTCATACGGTCCCTCGTTTCCCTTTTGGTTAATTCGACAAACTGCTCAAGTTGTTTGTGGGTTGCCATTGTCAAAAGGAAAAACAAAAGAAATTTATTTCACCCATTTTTCTTTTTGGCTGGCCCCAGAGCTAGTAGTACTTGATTCGCCGCACGAACAATCACGACCGGGCGCCATCCTCTCCTTCTACACAAAAAATTTTACGCTGGAAAAAAACATTGGCTTTGGTCGCAATTGATTCTCCCCAATTTGTCAACACTGTTCCAGCTACTTCTCTCACCCCCTTTGAGCCTTTGGCCGGACAGTGGCAGTTGAGAAAATGTGACTCCAGTTTCTGTCCAAATCGTCTTTAAAAAGAATCGAGTTGCTGTTGTTGCACAACACACCAAAACGGCGGCTTGAATCTTTTGACTGCGGTGTCGACTGTCGTCAAGCAGCGCAGATTCCTGTTTTTAAATGTTACACGAGTACTACGTGTATGGATTTGCTTCTTCTTCTTCTTGTTTTTTTGGGGTGGGTGAGTGGTTGGTGGACTGGCACATCCTTGTGGCCATGGCCGCCGATGATGAATGGGCCAGCTGGGGAGCCAGTGCGTCTCGTGAGCCCAGCCAAAATACCTTGGACGCTTTGTTTGATTGATCCATTTTCTCCCAATATCGTTTGCCCTCCTCCTCCTCTCCCCCCCCTCCTCGCTATTTGGCAGTCGAGAAATCGATGAATAATCGGATTTGGCTTTTTGATCTTGGCTTTTCTGCACGGAAGAAAATGAAAAGGAAAAAAGAATTTGACTTTGGTTTTGTTTAATTCTCCATTTTCGTTTGTACACTTTGCAACAGAAGGTCATGCGTGGTGAGTGGTGGTGATGGCCGCCGAATGGAAACTTTGGATGATGACGACGACCGTCTTGCCCAGGCTGCCACTCGTCTCCTCCTCGTCAGCGTCGTCGTCAGCGTCGCATCCGCCGACGCCGCCGTCGCTCCTGTTGCCTTCCACTTATCCACCTGATGATTACCTCCTCTCGGCCAGCTACAACAACAGCAACAACCACACGACTTGGTCATATTACGGCGGTGGCGTCAATTCGTCGTCGTCGTGGCTGGCGACGGCCACGACCTTGTTGATGTCGACGACGACGACAAGTGGCGTCGTCGATTCGATGGAGTCGTCGTCCTCGGAGGAGGAAGATGAGCGGTTCCCGGCCTACGTGAGTTTGCTGATGATGTTGTCGTGCGGTTTGATCCTGGTGGTGGGCCTGGTGGGCAACTGCCTCGTGCCGGTCGTCATCTGGAACAACCGCGACCTGCGCAACTCGACCAACCTCTTCCTGCTCAACCTGAGCCTGGCCGACATCCTCGTCCTCTGCGTCAGCATGCCCACCGTCCTCGTCGAGATCTACGAGCGACGCGACACCTGGATCTTTGGCAAAGTCATGTGTGAGTTTTCCAACCCAATTTTCACTATTTCATTATTTTATTCTGGCGGGTTTTTTGTTACTCATTTGAATTGGTGGCGCCCGCCACCCGCTGCCAAAAGATAATTATTATGGCCGGGGACCAGGTTGTTGCTGTTGTTGAGGTCGGGTTCTCTTGATGCGTTAATTGCGGCGTGAAATTATCAAATGAAAGAAGAAGAAATTTTGACGTGACATTTCGACGGATTGCGCCAGTCGAAATTGCCGACGCGACAAATTGAATTTCTTCCTTCTCCAAATAATGAACCAAGAGGTAGGGGGGAAGGAGGTTAATGACGTGATGACGGCCCATTTTCATTTTAAAGTTCCGTCGTTCTGCGGATATTTTTTTCTACGGTCGAATAATCGTCACAATTGCGCTGCTCCCGCCTATTATTTCGTCCAGTTTTTGTCTGGTTTTTCTTTTTTCTTTCTTTGTCGTGATGTGATGATATGCCGAGAAGACGGCCCTGTTGTTGTTGTTGTTGTTGTTGTTTTTATTGGCTCGTAAATAAAGGCGGCCGCACGACGGAATGAGCGTCCAAAGAAATTGTCTAATGAAATTGTCTGATGGCCCCCCGTTCCGTCTCCGACAACAACATC
Organism: Daphnia pulicaria; assembly: GCF_021234035.1. Taxonomy (NCBI): domain Eukaryota; kingdom Metazoa; phylum Arthropoda; class Branchiopoda; order Diplostraca; family Daphniidae; genus Daphnia; species Daphnia pulicaria. The sequence goes on from NC_060917.1 coordinate 6,544,316, forward strand.
AACAACATCAACTTCTTTTTGGTTGGTCTCGGCAGCTGTCCTAGTATGTATACATACCTGTTTCTTCGCCTTTTCCTTGTGGGTGAGAGAGGCGACAGAGAAGAAAAAGTGCGGAATGTGTTGGTGGCTCCTTGCTCGAGATCCCAATCGACCAAAGGAACACCCAAAAGGAGCCAAAATGCGCACACCTTTGAGCTTTTTATTTCATTTTATTTTGATTTTTCGCTCCTTTTTCAATGGCAAAGGGACGGACACTGGCGGACGGTTGACTCGGTTGTCAATGAGCCGGGACAGAACCGGTTTGCACAGAGTTGTGCACTAGTCCTGCTTGCCATTGTCGTCGTGCATAAATCAAATCGTGGGGGGGAAAAAGATTGCAGCCCTGATCATTCGGGGGCTTCAACGTCGACCACACACAACGTCGACAGATAGGCAACTGGCAACTGCTGTCGTCACCGTTGATTTCTTCTTCTTCTTCTCTGCGTCGCAATCGTCAAAAAGTCAAAACAATTTCGAGTCTCCAAAGTCAAATGGAGACGACGACAACAAGTCGATGCCGTGTAAAGAGAAGATCGCACGAGATGCCAAGTCGCTCACGCACCTGTCCCTCAACACCTTGGCAGACGCATTGGATGTTGTCCGCTTGATTTCTTCCACACTCTGACGTGCCCACCTTTCCATATCGACGTCAAAAAGTTTCCTTTTCAATCGCTCCGTTGGTTTGTTGTTGTTGGCGGTTGGCGGCTGTTGGTTCCATGTTTCCGCTAATCTACAAGATGACGTTGTGTTTATTAGACAGAAACTCGTTGTCTTGGAGTAGTAGTAGTAGCTGGCTGCTGGCCGATCGCCCGCCGGGACTATCTGGCCAGCAGTTGCGTAGCTCCTGGATATGCCCGGCATTTCATCAACAGAGTCTGAAGAGAAAGAAAGAAAGAGAGTCTATAGATTTGTGGATTGGCCACCCCCCGTCTGGCGTGCTAGTGTGCTGGTTGTTGTTGCCCCAACTGCCGAGACTCATCATCACGTCAATAACATTAGACAAGAGCCAACTTATTAAACATCGATTAGGGCTGCAGCAACAGCAGCAGGGTCGGCTCCTATTGCGAGCCGCTCGGTAAATAGTCGTGGCCGCCAGATGAGAGCCGGAACCCTCATAACCGACGTCATTTCCTGTGTGTGTGCACTGCAATCTCCCCTCCTTCTCTCTCTCTCTAGCTGTTCAAGTTTGTTGATTTATTTACAGTCGAGAGTTGGGATGGACTGGGTAGAGTCGGCGGTGGTACAACAACATCAACAACAACAACTCGAAAGAAAAAAAAAGTGTGGACGAGAGAGAAAGACGAAAGGGGGTGGAGTGAATCATGTTTATCCGGCGGCATTTTTTCTTTTTTAGAAAAATAAAAATTCTATTTCATCTCACAATAATTCTCATCTCCAAAAAGGAAATCTCTTTTTTTCTTCTGGTTATTTTGTCGACGTCACGATTGGCCATTGGTCGTTTGTGTGTGTTCGTGAACACAAATTTTGTGACGTTCAAAAGACGCATTCACGCATTTCTTTTGGGCCTGGCAGCCAGCAAAAAAGCCGCCCGGCAGACTTGTGTGTGTGTCGTTTGGATATTTTGAATCGTTTTGGCATGTGAAATAAGGTCCCGTCCGTTTGACGACGGAAGAATAGAATAGAATAGGCGAATCGACTTTTTTCTTTGGTGGGCGGCGGGCGGAGATCATTGGGTCGATGCCGTCGTCCCCTTTTGTCGAATCTCGGGACGACTATCGGCAATTGCACGTGGAACGATGACGGCGCAGACATTACGGCCGGCCAAACGGCAAACGAGAAATCGGGGACGGATCGAACAACAATCGAATGACGAATGCCAATGAGTTGACGCCGGGTCACGGCATGATGCCGCTCGTCATCCTGAGCTTCTTGTCAAGTCGCTGGCCGGCCCAGGAGGTTGTTCCTTGCCCCAGCGAAAACAACCCAAACCCAACAGTGGATTTATGATGGTGCTGGCCCTTGAATTCCACCATTTGTCGTCTTCTTGTTCTTGGCCACTTTTGACTGTGTATGGAGACCGCACCGCTCGACGTTGGCCATCAGAGTCATTTGTTTCTCTCGTTGTTGTTTTTCTTGTTGTCTTGTCGTTGTAAACGCACCACCAACATCTATGACACGCAGGGCCAGCAACAAACAAACAAACAAACGCTGACGCCTCTGCCCAAAAACTCGCCCGCCGCTGTGGACGGACAAGACACAAAAAAAGAAACGGGGCGCGGACGCCCAGGTGTGGCCGTGTGTCGGCGACTATTGCAGTAGCCAAAGAGAAAAATAAAAATAAAAAGAATTGTGACTGTGCACTGGGAAAATCTTTTGACTCGCCTGCGAAACCAGAAAAGACAATAAGACAAATCGCTTTTGAATGTGTGTGACATTATACGAATAAGAAAAAGAAAAAGAGAGACAAAAACTGGCTGCTGGCTGCATCAGTCGCTTTTTGATATCAACTCAGAGATGAAAACAAACTGATTGCACAGGTTTCCACAGTTGCAGTAGACGATGCCTGGACCTGATTATTTTATGATTGCGAGACAACTGTCAGACCGCCCGGCTATGGCCATTTTTTTGTGTTTGTGTGTGTCCCCCCCACGTCAGAGAGACCCAGTAACTTTTTCGTTCTCTTTTCTTTAAAGCGAAACACATTTTTTGCTGGGCCAAATGACTCATCCATCATTCGCCGGCGCCGTGAATTTTGGCCAGGCAACTCGGACACCAAAATGTTGTTGTTGTTGTTGTTCTTTGCTAGTTGTTCATCCTCGACTTCGATCAATTGATGGAACGATTTTTGAATGTCGAATCAAGTCGAAACTTTTTTTGGAGATTTTTCGGGAGGTTGTTGAACTTTGGGCTTCGGCTGATGTGGTTGTACAACTACCACACGACATGACGTACAGTATGTGTACTTCTTTCTACCTCTTGCCTGTTGCTTCGTCCTCTTCAGAGTTAAATCTTTTGGATGGGTAGTCTCTTCTTGTTTATTTAAATGCTGAAATTTGAATGATAACTCGGATCCATCATCCGACGCCATCCGACCCATCTGATGGCGAAACGGATAGAACCCAGTTGATTGTGTAGGCCATCGCCAGCTATAAGACACCACGACGATTTGATCTCATGCATGAAATTGGTGTTTGGTGGTAGTCGAAGAAATCCAAAAAATCACAAAGGTGTCGGAGAGAATAAAGAGGCCAAGAATTCAAACAAAAAAAGAAAATAAAATAAAAGAAGACTACGGTAATTCATTTCTCAGTAGCAGCTCCTCTTTTGGCTTTTCTTTTTCGATGAATATCTCAGCATCAAGTCAATTCCGGCCATCCACCACCAACACCACTCATGGGTGTGTTGTTGTTGTTGTTACTGTTGTTCGCTTCAGGATAACGACGTGTAGACTTTTGATCGTTTGGCCTCCCGTCACACGCAACCGACGGCTGCTGTTGCCGTCTGCCTTTAATGCGCAGAAATGCCAATCGCCTTTTAGAATAGAAAAACTCGTCTTGACACAACCCGTCCGGCACGAGCGCCGGGCACCCACGTCGGATCGGGTTGTCTTCGTCGTAGTTTTCGTCGTCGGTTTGGGATATCTGTTGATCGAGTGCGTGAGTCGGGAATTGGCCGCGGGGATGATTATGATGACGTTGGTTTTCGGATGGGCATTTCTCTGATGCTGCTGCTGCTGCTGGGCGATGTGATCAAAGTGGGCCGGCAAACTCTGCTGCGCCCAAGCCCCTTATTCATTTGGCGGCACCTAGTCCCTAGTCCGTAGTAATGATCACATAGTCTTGTATACTCTGCATATACTCTGTATAGTGCAGTTGGGTAAAAAGGTGGAATCACATTAAGCTGCCAGACCCCCCGGGGTAATGGGCTGTACTATACAATCTACACGGAAATAAAAGAAATGAGGGGGGTAAAACAACAAAACAAAACCACAAAAGTATTAAGTAAAGTAAAATTAGAGTATCGCAAAAATAAAAAGAGCTGCACGTTGGAAATCGAATTAGACCGTACTACACGTATTCACTTATTTCTAGTTATACACCTCTCGGCCGTTGAGGAGATGATTGCGTTACCTCAGCAGGAGGAGGTCGCCATTTGGAGAATAGGCCAAACCAATACAGAAAGGGAAATTTGTTTATTCTCTTATATTCGCCACATAAAAACCATAATAAATCATCATCATCGTAATGCAGTTTGAGGTGAGTGCTGCAGCTGGGCAGGGCGAATTCCACCCACTCTGGCCATTTGTCTCTGCAGAAGAGTTTTGACATTTTCTTTTTCTGGGTATTTCATTAGTAGTCGTCGTCGGTTGAGCAGCGATGACAAACGAGAATTCCAATCATCTTTCGATTTCATTTAGTCGAATCGTTTTCCCCACCGCAGTAATGCCGTGAATGTCGCTCTGCTCAGGTCGTCGTGGAATCCCTGGCGCAATCAATTTTCCCTCGCTCAACTGTTCCAATTCGATGGCCATGACCAAAAAGGCCCCGCGATCGACTCTTATGAACCTCTCTCTATATTCTTCTCCTCCGACTAATAACACGACTAATCACTGCCCTCGAGTCTATTTCACCGATTTATGATGGAAAAAAAAAATGAAAAATGGAAAAACTGGGCGAACGAAAGGAAATGAATTTCCCTGGCCTGGCGTGTGTGCCAGTTTGACGTGAGAAGGGATGGATGGAATTTTGGTTAAAAAGAAATTCCATTGGCGCTCAGCACTCTCCATCCGGGTCTTTCTCCTTTAGAATTTTGTTTTTTTTACCTTTTTTACCTTTTTATTCTTCTGCTCTCTGCTCACGCACACTGAGCACACTGCACACGCACGCCGACTTTTATTTGTGAAGGCGAAACCCCCCTCCGTCGAATCCCCTGGCCTTTTCTTCACGGGATGGAATTAGGAATTAGCATTTTCGTGTCAGCCTCGGTACCTTCTTCTTCTTTTTGGCTCATTTTTTCGTTGGGGGGAGAATAAAAGAAGAGACGACCGCAAAGAGAAGAATGAAAAAAGAGCCTTACTCCAGTCGTTATTCCAGTCGTAGTAGGTACCACTCAATTTCCTCGACGGTGAGAAAAGTGCAGTGAGACACGAGGAGGAGGACAACCGACTACGACCATTTCGGTCGGTTCATAATAATATCCGGGTTGGGTTCTCTGTTACGCGTTTGCCCATTTCCAAATCAATCACACACAATTTCCATCCTCATCGAAATTTTCAACATTTTTCTTTTTCATTCCATTTTTAGAAAGTTCTCGGGTCAGAGCTGGGCAATGGGCAATGGGCTGGATGGCTGGCCGGCGGTGCATTATGCCGATGCGATAATAATAGTGTGAACTCGCACACAAAAGGGGGCCTTTTTTCTTCTTCTTTCTTGTTGTGGTTTTATGGCCGTGTTTTACAACGCGACGACACACACAGTGAGAGAGAAGGACGAGTCGACTTGGTGGTGCGAGTCATAAAAATCTTGGCGATAGTTTGAAAATGGCAACGGCTTTTTAATCAGGGAATAAATTCCATCCGATGGAAAATGAGCCAGCGCCGCTCAGTTCAGTTGAGACTTGACTGCAATCATAACACAAGTCTTTTAAAAATCGATTTCATTTCATCGCCCAGTCGCCCAGCCATAAAAGAAAACACACACACAGCCAAAAGTCTATTTGCATATCGTTTCATCGCCGCATTTTTGCTCCTTTTTATTTTTTCTTTTACATTTCCAATATTTGATCAACACACTCCTATAATATAGATTTGATGGCATTTTCTTGTTTGTTTTTTTTTTTTTCTTTTCCAAAGGTAAATTGGTGCCGTTCGTGGAATTGACGGTGGCCCACGCCTCGGTGTTGACTATCTTGGCCATTTCCTTCGAGCGCTACTACGTCATCACCCGTCCGCTGAGGGCCGGCTACACTTGCACCCGCATGAGAGCCCTTTTCATCATCCTGGCCATTTGGGTCCTCGGATGCATCACCTCCAGGTAAAAACAACAAACAAACAAAATTCGGTTAGAATTCGGCTTTCCCTATGCTCCGACTTTGTTTGTCTTCACGTCCATTAAACAACTGCGGACGTCGTTCACACCCACCGGTCGAGAAGGGGGGAGCATTGGGTATATAACCATTTATTAACTTTATTTTGTGTGTGCATCGCGGGACTCTTTGTTTCCTCCTTTTTGTTGAATTGTGTAAACAAAATCAAAATGAATGGAGGGAGAGATGACGCATGGCGCCATGAGACTGTTGAATTTTTCCCCAATCAAAAGTCATAATGGTGGGTGGGAGGGGCTTAACGACCGATACATCACCGGACGAAATTTTCTTTTTCTTTTTTGAATTTTTTTTTGGCGCCGTGAGTCGCTGGGCAATTTTCAGCGTCCATGTTTTCCCGTTTTTGATTAGAAAAATTTAATTTGAAAAGAATGAGGAAAGTTTGTGAGTTGTTATCCCGGCACAAAGGAAAGAAAAAGGGTCGTGAGGCGAACGGCCGCTCACCACCACCACCACCATTTCTCTCTCTCTCCTTTTGAAATGGCGTAGGAGTTGACGACCGTAGTACATTCATCACGTTGCATTTCCCATTCGGATGTTTTCCCCCTTTTCGTCGTCTTTGACTTTTCGTTGGCGCCGGGCAACGGCCAAAAGAGCCGGACAACTCGAATCATCTTCCAGTGGGTTTTTTCTTTTCTTTTCTGTTGCCTGGACGATTAGATGGACGGCATGTGGACGGACGGTCGAAACAGACCATCATCATTACGTTGATGATGATGATCATTAACTCTGCAATCTTACCTGTCCTCTAGGAGGGGGGCAGGGAGTCGTCATTAGAGGCGACGGTCCAGAGAGACGGGCAACCCGTCAACTTTTTGACTCTCGTTCGCCTTCCTCTCGTTCGCCTTCTCTCTTCTCCTCTTTGGTTTTTTTGACGTTCCGAAAAAGTCAGTCGGCGGTTGGGACTGGCCATTTTTTATCCCGCGGTCGCCGTCATCTCCTTGGCGCCCTGGACGCACACATTCCTTTTTCTTTTTCATTTTTCATTTTTCTTCTGTTTTCTTGTGCGTCTCGTCAAAGGCTTTTGATTGATGACATTTGGCTGTGACTTTGGGTTGGCGACCACGCCCTAAAAGGCGGGAAATGATTGACGTTCCGTCGATATCGTGCCGCTACTCGTTTGTGTCCAGGGTCCAGTCATCAACCCAAACTCAAAGGGGGAGGAGGGGATGGGGTGGCAAACGAATAACTTTTTGGCTGCGGTTGGCGAAGGAACTGCCTAACGAACGGATGGACGGACGGACGGACGAGATGACGTCAAACGAGATTGAAGCATCTTTTCGGCTTGGTATTCTTCGTCTTATCAGTTACAGGACATCTTTTGAAGGAGGCGACGTGAACGCAGGGGGGGGAGAGAGACCTTGATTCGTAAATCATTTTACGGTCTCATCCAACATTGGCCCAGCACCCTGAGGGCTGCTGCCCAGATGCCGCCGTCTCGTGAGTCGGCCAACGTTTGACAGTCGCCAATTTGAATTGTTGACGTGCCAAAAATTTCAAAAACTGCCCACCCGTTTTTGCTTCTTCTTTTTCTTCTTCAATTTTGTTAAATGCGCAGTGAGTGAGACCCCAGGTCGAGTCGAGAGCCACAGGAGCAATTCGAGTGGCTGAGCTGGTGATTTCCATCTTTTTACTCGGCGGTGGTCATCGCGTCGGCGCCAGATGGAACCCGCCAGAGACACTCATCCCAATTGTCATTGCGTTTTCTCGCCAATTCACCGGCAATTTATTTCTTCTTTCCATTTCTATTTTTTTATTTTTGATCGGATGAAAAACAAGACGCCAAAATGTGTTGGCCCCATGAACTGGCGAGTCATGTTTCACACACTATACGCCGGCCCATTATGATTCCTCACGTGATTTATTCCTGTTCAAATTGAACTCTGCCAACCCGACGGCGTTGAAAACAGTGGCCGACAGCAGCTGCTGCCACTGCATCCGGCATCCATTGAGAAAGAGAGAGATGGGGGGTATGGCCAAAGAGAGTGTTGTATAGTCGGCGGCCGACTAGTATATAGTGAGAGTGTTGGTGTTGGTGGTTATTGGGGGTGGTGTAGTATATGTGGATATTCCCCCACCGGCTCTTTTTAAATTCCGTGCGTGTGTGTCGATATCCATCGACGACTAGGATGATGTTTATACTCGACTCGGACTGGATTCGCTTTCGGCTCTTTTGGCTCTTTTGGCTCATGGCGTCGTGTGTGGGCTGGGCTCAGATGGCGGCCGCCCAGTGCTCTATCCGTACAGCAGCAGCAGCAGGGGGGGTCATTCCGAGCGGAACGTGATGAAACTACTCCACTACTAGCGACTACTTAACCGATCCCGTGTTGAGGATTTCGTCGGGCTGGGGCTGGGGCTGGGCCGGGGCTTTCCAAATATCAAAAAAAAGGAAAAGGAGTCGAAACCTTTTTCATTCCTTTTTTCCTATTTCTTTCTGACAAAATGTTCTTCTCTTACCTCATTGCAGTCCCATGTTGTTCCTGGCCAACTATTTGGAAGCCGACGAGAACACGGCGGGATCGTCTGCCGGCTGCGTGACGCAGGCCAACACCTTCTGGTCGGTTTTCTACTACATCGCCGCCATTTGCCTCTTCTTCTTGTTGCCCTTGATCGTCCTCGTCCTCATCTACTCGGTCATCGCCCGCCACTTGGTCGCCGATCCCTGCACAGCCTCCAATCATCGCATCCAGGTGAAATTCTCTTTCCACTTCTTTTTTCTTCTTTTTTCTTGAATGGCGCAACCCCACACGGCGCAAATGTCGTTGACATTCCTGGGCGGCCAAAACGGCCGTGCCGCCAAACGGGCCCAAAAAAGAGAAAAGGAAACTGACCTGCTGTTTACAACCTGGATGGAATTTTTGATTGTGGTCGAGTCGTGGGTCGGATCCGACTCGAACTCGTATGGTCCCAGAATTTCCTTCCACTCGTACACGCCGACGTGTAGAAATCGAATCATTGACGCCATCATGTCCGAATGTTATTTACAAGTTTGTTTTTGTCTGGATGTGAACAGGTGCAAACGTCGGCGTCGGTAGCGGCCGGAACGGATCACGTCAACCCCAACTTGCGGGCCCGTCGCCAGGTATAATCGTCACCTATTGGATAAACCCAATGAAATTAATGAATCATAAATTGGACGCACGCAGGTGGTGTCGATGCTGGGCACGGTGGTCGTCTTCTTCTTCATCTGCCTCCTGCCCTTCAAGATCTTCACGTTGTGGTTCATCCTGACGTCGGACGAGGACATTCAGATGATGGGACCCGAGACGTACTACCACGTGCTCAACTTTTGTCGAGTCATGTTCTACCTCAATTCCGCCATCAATCCCATCCTCTACAACGTCATGTCATCCAAATTCCGGACGGCCTTCCTCAAAGCCCTCGGCTTCACGTGGGCCGGCCGGCGCAAGCGGCTCCTGCGCCACCTCAGCCGACAGAGCACCTTCAACACCACCACCACGTCCGGCACGGCCTCACACTCGGCCACCACCACCACCAGCAACAGCGAGCACCAGCTCATCAAGCGGATGACCAAGGAGGATCTCCTGGCGGCCGCCAACAGTCCCCGGCCCGTTCTGCAAAAATACGGACGCCAGGGCAGTTGCACCTCGGCCGCCAACCGGGCGTCCAGCAAACCTCTGCTGACGGCCACTCTCTCGACCACGTCCCACACAAGCGTCGTCAATCCGACCGAATCCTCGTCCTCGTCTGCACACCACACAGACAGTCACGTCTGAAACGCCAACCCAACCCCCAAACCCGTGAATCAATCCCGAGGAAACGAACAAAACAAAAAAAAACCAACTGATGGATCTCAACTTTTTTTTTTTGAAAAAGGGCAATTTCGCGCCACCAACCAAGTAAAAAGCAAAACACTGACACAAATCTCCGTGCACAATTTTTCCGACATTCTGATTCTTCATTTTGAAATTTTCATCTTTCTTCTTCTTCTTTTTCTCGGCTGATGAAAATTGAATTCGAATTGCCCGGGGCGTCGTCGTCCGTATGTCCTTGTGTACCTCATCCATTAATCCTTCTACCCTCATCAGGACATTGCTGAGCGACTCTCGTGACTTGACTATATCATCATATCTCCCTGTCTCTTTGTATGTTTATCTAATCCGATATGATGCCGTTTATTTTTCCAAACTGTTTTCTTCATTTTCTTCATATTTTTGGACTGGATTAATTGGTTGGATTCAACAAGTCAATCAATCCAGGCAGGTGTTTGTTATTTTTGGATTTTAGTTTCGTCGTCGCAAACAAAACAAACTATTACGGTATGCATTCTTCAACGTCATATAACATTACCTTATCCTCTTATCTGCATCCCATTCATTGACAAACATTTATATACAAACGATCACCGTAATGGCCAGTAACTTGTCTGAATTTCAAAAGAGACAAATTACTGAACAGCGCCGGTTGAAACTGTGATGACGCCTGAGAACAAAACAAAAAATGGGCGCGTTAAATGATACACCGTAATGCGATGCTATAGATTTCTATTTAACACTTTTATTTATCCCCCTTTCACGATTACGTGTCTTATTACGTCATTTCCCGAATTTGTTAATCAATTGTTTCAACCTCTTCTCCTCCTCCTCCGCTCGTTCGTTCAATGTTTCAACACCTTATATACAATCAAATATATATGAATTCCGATCGCGCCCATCGTCGACTTGTGGCTTTGACTCTCGTCGTGACTTCCAGCCGGCGGCAGGTCCGTCATTATTTGTCATTTCTTTTTTGGTTGAATTTGTAGTTTTTCTGATTTATTTCATCCCGGCTTGTTTTGTTTTTGACAAAAATTGTTTTTTAAGTATCACAGTCACGAAAGCTGTAGGAGAGAGGGTGGGAGAGAGAGATGGAGAAATGTAGAGAGACGGGGATTCTTCTTCTTGGAGAAGAGACAAAACCGCAAAAATCCAAACAGGTAAATAAACAAAAGGGGTTTGGGGGATTATGGTCATCATCAACACTTGGAAATGTATATGTATATAATAATTAAATCGGTTGGGAAATGTTTGATAGGTCGTTGTGCTTTTTTCTTCGTTGGGCAGGACATCAAGTCATTGAAGAAAAACAACAAAAATTAAAATTAATATTAAAAGGGGAAAAGTTGCAGCCAATGTGATGATATGTCGTTGTGGTCTAGCCGAGTAGGTATTCCTTGTATCCGCGAATGCTCTTGATTTGCTTCTTGAGTAATTTGACGAATTCGGTCGGCTGGATGAGGATGGAAACGGCCTTGCCGACCGCGTTGAGCCGGTCTCTCGCCTCGCCTTCCTTGGAGCAAAGATTCAATGGGCGGCCGTTGATCTCGGTCAACGTCCAAGAGCAGGGCATCGGGGACGAGGATGACGAGGCAGATGAAATGAGCGTTAACGGACTCAGGGCCATCGGTGGCACGCCTTGCTGGGCAGCCAATCCACCGGCCACCACTTCGCGGATCTCTGCACCGCCGCCCGCCTCGGTGAGGACGATGCCCAAACTTTGGCCCTCGGCTTCACGCCGCAGGTGAAACACCCGACCGAAAGGGATCCGGCGAACGATAAATTCAATCTGCAAGTTGAAGACGAGAGAGTCAGTCAGTTATTGAGAGATAAACCGGAAGTCAAGCGGAGATTGTCCTTTTAATACCTGGCCGGACGATTCGTTTTTGATGAGTCGATTCACATCGACCGATGAGGAAACGTTGCAATGGCTGACGCGGATGATTTGATCGCCGATATGGAAAACGTTGTAAAGTAGCGGCTTCTCTTTCTGCCGCCATCCGGCCACCCTGCGAGAAATGACCCCAAACAGCCAAACACCCAAAATAGAAAATCAAAAAAACAGTTGAGACCAAAAAATGAAAGGCCAAAAAAGTGCGAATGGAATACCAAACAGTGCCGAGGGCGTCGATCAAAGCTATCGTGTTGTGGCAGTCCCTCTTCTTGAGGATGATGCGGACGCCGGCTGGATGCTGCATCTCCATCCGCAGACGGGCCACTTGCCTCTCTTTCAGCGAATAGCCCGACTCCGGGCCACCTGGGCCGTGGTTGGCGTTGACGGGCTGGAGGGCCGCACTGTTGCCCGACGACTGGTGATTGGACGGAGTCGGCCGGAACAGGGGACTGCTGTGTCTCGTGCCAAGTGGGTGATGCGAACTAGTCGAAGGCTGCGGAGGAGATGAGACAAACATCGGCGGAGGCCTCGGCATGAGGACGAGTCCTCCATCTCTGCCCCCACGGCCAGGGGGTCCCGTTTGCAAAAGCAACGAAGGCGGAGGGATGGATCGTGGCATCTGAGGATGGAGATGCTGATGCTCCTGCCCGACGCTCATGGTCCGTCTCAGACCCTCGCGAGTTCGTTGGGCTTGTCCGTGGGCTCCAATGTTGTGATGAGTCAGAGGATGGTGGTGATGCGACGGCGTCCGCACGACCACCCCGTGATCGGCTGGATGAGCTGCTGCTGTTGCTGTTGGTGATGGGCCCGGAGGAAGCTCCGGTAGCTGCCGGCTACTCCGGTGATGGGTCGTTGTGGGAGTCGCAGGGGTAGCGAGAAGAGGGAGAGCAGAAGAAGAAGAGCTAAATATGGCCTCGTAACTGTTTTCGACTTGGATGGCTTCGCGCAAGGAACTCGGCGCACTGGCGATTCGTACACGCGTCGAAAACATACTGGGCGTGGATGCTGGAACGGCACTGGGTTCGATGGCATGGAAGGTTGAATCATCCGTAATGTCTTCGTTGACAGAGATGACGGTGACGTGAGACTCGACTGCATCGCCAGTCACAGACTGAGACACTGTCGTCACCTGCGACTCGATTGTGTCGGCGTAAAGCACGTCTGGTTGCTGCTGCTGCTGCTGCTGCTGGTCAGAACGGAGTGCATTCCGGCTGGCTGGCGGAAGTGGCAGAGGCGAATTGGGGTCTCTGGTGGACGAGAGGTTCGTCATGGGCGGAGGTTTGGCAGATTCTGGAAGGGGAGAGTAGAAATTCTCTTTTGGCTGGAGGACACCAATGTCGCGAAGACGGTTCCTCAGAACGTCCACCCATTCGTTCATCTGTTCGCGAGTCGAAGCGCCCAGACGTAGGACGGTGCACTCACGACAGGTGACCACAAACTCAAAGGTGTCACCCTGCAAAGCGATGGAATGGGAGACATGCATGCACTGAGCCAACGATGTGGCCCAAATAGGTTGGTGCATTGGAGTGGCTTTGGGTTCGATGTAAAACTCCAGGAATGGCTGGACATCATCGTGGATGCAGAAGAGGGCCCACAGACGTTCATACTTTTTGCCAAAGATGACTCCTCTCCTCTCGCCTGGGAATGATACACCCTTGAGCCAGCCCGCTTTGTAGACTTCTCTCACCGAGAAGGGTGGAATGTTCTGTTGAGCTAGAGGACTGGATTCCCCATTGCTGTTTGCCATTATCCTAAGGGATACACAAAAACATTGGTGAGTGATGTTACACTGCTTCTTTAGCAAGTTGGTTCTTGTTGCTGCTTAAAAGACAACCGATAACCTGATTACGATAAAATGAGGGTAGTCACGTCGTCGTATGCGTCACTCACATCCAAACAACAAATAACAACAATAACAAAGCTGAAAAGCCAAACCGGGTATATACCTACTGAATCTGTCCAAGACCCACAAGTGAAGATGCCTCACAGAAGAACAATGTCAAACAACGGCATGATTGTAAAACAATACGATTCCCATAAGTCGTTGTTACTCGACATCCGGAATTTCTCTTCTTTTTGTTTGGAAACCAAACAACACGATTTTTCGTTGATCTACTTTCCTTTTTGCAGACAATTTTCGCCATCTAACAGTTTTATTTCGAACTAGTTCAGTAGCAGACGACTAATCCCGCGTCAAACAATTTGTCCCACTCTGCTCTCTGCCACATGTGCAGCGATTGAACCGCTGAATAACACGAATCTTGTCTCAGTGGTATCATTTCTAAGGTAATTTGCCAATTTTTTTCACCAGAATACCTTTGATGTATTGATTATTGGGATAAAGTTAAGTTTGCAATGAGTAGCGAGGAAAGTCTAGATCTGCCACTGCTCAGTTTGGAAAGTGGCTATAAAGTAGAACACTACCTTTTGAAGTTAACTTGTCATTTGGAACAAAAGACTTTTTCTGGGGAAGTTTATGTTTTTGTTAAAAGTACTTGTCCAGAGTCGGTATTGATTTTAGATCTCAAAGATTTATTTATTGACAAAGTGGAAGAAGTTGATTGCAGCGATGGGGAAATTTTGACCTTTTTAAGCAGTTTTGAGGAAAGAAAGAATTTCGAGCAGTTTGGTTATTGGACGTCAAAGAAAGCCAGGAGAGTACTGAACTCTAACTTGGAAAGTTGGTGTGTTAAAATAACATCTCTTGAAAAAAGAGAAACACTGGTTTGTCTTCACTACCGTACCAAACCAGAAGGAAGCTCAGTTTCCTGGATTCTTGATGATGATGGAGCAAATTCTTGCTGCCTTACTACTGGGAGTCTAATCAACAATCGATCTCTGATGCCCAGTCAAGATGCACCAGCTCTCATGGCTACTTGGCAGTTATTGCTGCAAGTCCCAAACGATTTCAGTGCAACCACCACCGGTGACGAAACCGGGCTTGTTACTGATGCGGGTACTTATTTTTTCACGTCGATGCTGCTACCGATATCTACTTTTGCTCTTGGAATCGGGAAATGGAAATGTACTGACATTCCTATGAGTGTAGAATGTGTTGTGCCTGATGATCGATTGATAGAATGTCGCCATCCGCATTATCCGTGTCCGTTCGCCCAGATTGATGTTGTCGGTCCTCGGATCTCTTGTCGAGTCTTCCATTCAGATTCCTTTGACCCATCGATTCTCAAGGATTACATCTCTTCTTCGATTGAAACCATTTATCGCATTCTGGGAAGGCATGTTGTTCCGAAATTGGATTTTATCATCGTTCCACAATCTGTGGCCTGTCTCGGGTTCGCGTCTCCGGGTCTGATATTGATCTCGCCCACCATTCTTTTCGGCCAAACACCGATGCTGGCTAGACTTGGCCACGAAATCAGTCACTCTTGGTTCGGCATAAACATTGGCCCGAAAAACTGGAACGAAGAGTGGATAAGTGAAGGTTTCGCGACTTTTATGGAGGTATTTTTCTAAATGCAAATTCCAATAGACATTTTATTCATGATTTTTCTTTTTCTCTCTCTCTCTGTAGGATGTCGTCGATTTAAAGATGTCAAAGTTTGCTCATCGAAATGAACTTATGGCGTTGAAGGCAATCAATCGCTATGAGATCCTCAAGTCTGATTGCCAAAATGTCGATCCTTCTCTGCAGCGGATGAGCGCATTCGATCCGGAACTTAACGTTGTTATCAATGGCTTGAATCGGGACAAGACAGTCTCGCAAATTCCCTATTTGAAGGGTTATTTCTTTCTGATTCAGCTGGTCAACATTGTTGGCTTAGATCCTCTCTTGATGGCATTGAAATGCTTCGTCGAACATTTTCACGGCTGTTTGGTGACCACAGCCGAATGCGTCGAATTCTTTTGCCTTCGATTCCAGCAAAAAGAGGAGATACGGCACCATGCGCAAATGTGGCTCTACAGCTCCTTATTGCCCAAACTGAACAACGACCTATTCGCTACCAATCGCCTGGACGCCGAAGTGGCTGAGCACTTTGAGTATTGGAAGCGGCGGCCCAAACAAAATCCACCCTCGTTCACATTTCCTCAATCCACACCTGACCAAGTCCTTGCTTTATTGGATCGGTTACTGGTATTGGAAAGTAAATTACTTTCGAAAAATGTTTGCCGTTTCATGGATCATTACAAGCCTCATTTGATGAATGCGGATGTCTACCACCGTGCTTGCGAATTGATTGTTGCTCAGCGGTGTACTCCGCTTTTGCATTTGGTTCAGCAGTTTCTACTTCAACATCCGGCCATGGGCGCTTATCTTTATGGAGAGCTCGTCCACTCGGATCGTTCAGAGTTCCATGCCGTTGCCATGGAAACCTATCGTCAATTAGAAAACAAACTGGATGTTAATTTAAAATCCATTATAAGTGATCTCATCTTTTAATGAGCTCAATAAAAATGTATTTGAAAATCGGAATTAATTTGACATTTATTGATTTATTTTTATTTTATTTTTTCAAGATGGTTAGCGCTTGGTACATGGACGACTCGGACGAGGATCAGCGTTTGGATCACCATAAAAATCCACCCCAGCCTGTAGACATGAAAGATGTCGTCAATCTTACTGGAGTACTCCACTGGAAGGTTAATACATAATCTTTTACATTTAGTTGTCGCATTGTTTCCTTAAAAATTAAATTTATTGATTTGATTTAGTTGAACATTGACACGTACGAGGGAGACGGTATGCTTGATAAAATCAAGAAAGATAGAGGCTACAACTACGAGGATGTGATCGAGATATCACCCGAAAAGTTACCCAACTACGAAGAAAAGGTTTATATTTTTATTTGCAATCTAATTGCTTAATCAATTACTTATTATTTCTTTGCAATAATTGTAGTTGAAGATTTTCTTCTCCGAGCATTTACACACTGACGAAGAAATCCGATTCGTAGTGGCTGGCTCCGGTTTTTTCGATGTGAGAGACGCAAAGAATGACAGCTGGATCCGCATTAAAGTGGAAGCTGGCGACTTGCTGATTTTGCCCGCCGGCATTTACCATCGTTTTACGTTGGATTCCTCGGTCTGTTGTTGAGTCATTTGTGTCTTCTCGTTGTTTTCGTTCACCAGACCGCTTTCATTTTTCATTTTGTGCTAATATGTTTTGACTATTTCTAGAACTACATCAAGGCCAAGCGTTTCTTCGTTGGTGAACCTGTTTGGACTCCTTATAACCGACCAGCCGATGAAATGCCTGCCCGCCTTGAATATTTGGCTTCCGTCCAATCCAACTGACCAAGTGATATCCAATTTTAACTTTTAAAAATATTATAGGTAGATTTGGATTAGTCGTTAAAGGACCATATGATATTTTTCACTGTTCAATTGTTAACGGGTTGGAATTCTAACCGTTTTTTCTTCGATTACATTTTGGCTTTAAAAAAAATAATTAATGCAGATAAACCTTTTAGTTAGTAGGTAGCAGACATAGCGTTGTTCATCAATGTCAACGCAATTCTTGGGAATTGACGGAGGTCACCACCAAAGATTTATTCATTTATTTTTTTATTTATTTTCTGAAAGTTGCAATCAATTATTTGCCAGTACGATTCGCCTTATTAAGCCGTTCCTTTTTCTAGTTTAGGCTACTGGTTTTCGAAAGAGTCGCCGAACAAGAAATACCTTGGAGCAGTCCATCAAAAATCGAGTGCGTTTCACAAACGGTTATTTGATCATTTCTTTTTATCTTTTAACTTTGTTGAAAGAAAACAAAACAAAGAGAATCCGTTTCTTTTTCTGTAATGGCTTACTTGTCGAGACGAGGTCGTGAGAATACTTTAAAGGAATTGGAAATTTTTCTGAAAGTTTTCTACACGGAATGAAAAAAGACAGCCTCCCACGAGTAAAACAAAACCAAAAAAGCAGCTCGTGCTGCGCTTCAAAGAATTTCTTTCAATAGTTATTGTGGTTTGCTAAAAAAAAAAGATGTAAATCATATTCTAATCTCTTCGGAATGAATAGCTTTTGAAGGTCTGAAAACTTGTTTATATTTCCTATCTCGAAAGTTTTTTTTAAATATTTTATGGCGGAAGTTATCGCAGGTTTAACCTATTTTCATCTATATCTACAAAAGACTAGACACTGGAAACAAAAGTGGCGATTCTTTTCCGCTTTCTCTTGAATTTAGTCTCACACATTTGACTACTAATGTTCATAACATTTTTCCCTAGTTGGCCAAACATCGCGCGTCTGATAATTGACTGCAAGGAGGAGCCCATTAATGGCGATGCAGGTAGGAGACGTCGTACAAGAAACAATGGCGATAATTACTGGAAGAAAAAAAAAAAAAAAAAAAAAACAGAAGAAGCTTTGCAAGCCTTAATTTGGAAGCAGGATGTAGAACCTGTGTCGAAAAGATGCGGGGTTGTTGAGCTGATGTACAAAAAGTCGCCAGAAACGTCCAGGTTGTATTCATCTTTTTCCAAGGGCGGTAGTATCATCATCATCCCCTTTTTGAAGGAGACAACTTTTGTCGTTATTTTTCTTTTGTGCACTGTTTATTCTTAAGGGAATAATGACCTCAACCATTTCGCCACGTCCTTAACAAAATAATTCAGGTTCCACTGCATGACGTTTCTATTCGACAGTCTGGTTTTTAATCAGTTGATAAATTCTCAAGGTATTATATCTACTACATTTTGTTGTTGTCTTCCTTGTATTGCGGGAAGATGGATGGAAAGAAATGGTAACACTTTTTATTATTATTTATCTTTTATTATCAACTGACAGCTCCACAAATTTTGTTTCTTTTTGAAAACAGCCAATCGCCAGACTTTTTGTATTGCCAGCTCGCCTGGCCTTGTAAGTCGTTGCGCAAACCCCGAATAACACAGGTAAAAGAGTATTTGTAAGCTTCTTATAGACAGCTGGTGGTTTTAGCAGATTCCGGTTCCTCATGGTATAAAATTTCCTTTCTCAAGGACGCAGTGAATGACCATTTTAAAAGCAGCGGGCACCTTGGGCCCCAAGAACCTTTCTTTATCTTTTATTTAAAAAAAAATTTGGTCGTCTTGGCTTAGTTAAGCGAAAGTGATGGTGTATTGCAATGGCCTCGACGACGCTTGTTTTTCATTAGCATATAGCTACGCCCAAAACTGTTATTTGTCTAACTTTCCAGTGGATTTCGGGAAAAGGAGAGGCTGCGATAATACCCGGCCATCTTTTATCCATCCATCATGAAAAAAGAATTATTGTTCAGCGAGCGTAGGCGAGATTTTCGCATCGATCATGGGCGTTGCAGGACCGCAAAAAAGGATACGAAAACGCATGCAAATGACGTGAAATTTTTTTTCCAAGTAGAAGAACGCTGACACATGGAGAGCGAAGGTGCGATAACTGCTCGTTTTTATGTTCAAATAACAAGATTCTTGATTTGGGAAATTATCGTTCAAAGGGCGTCGTTCCGCCTCATTTTGCGGAGGTAATGCTGGGAAAGAAAGATTTCTCTTTCTATATTTTTTTCTTTTCGGTGTTTTCGTCATCAAACCCCCCCCCCCCTGCTGGGATTGATGTTTTCATCCTCATTTCCTTCCTTCCTACACACTTTTATTTCGGTGCGCGTTTGTTTTCATTTCGAGACTCTTCTGGAAGGAAGGTAAAATAGAAAAGAAGTGGTACAGGTACATGCAGCTGCTGCTGCTGGCCTGCGGAGGTGAGGGGGAGGGATTGAAAGTGGGTCATTGGCCTAACGGGGGTTCTTTTCCACTCGACTGACTCTCCTATACACCTATCCACTCGGCAAGAAATGCACAAGTTGAGCTCCAACTCTCGTCCAGACTCCACGTGTTTTTCTTCTCTTATTGTGATCCTTTCCTACTTTCTTGTGTGCGCTTCCATCCACCAGTTCATCCGCAAAGTGACATATTCCGAGACACGACGTGTTCTAAATTGGACTAAATCCTGCAACTGTGATCATAACTAGAGCCCTGGTTTATTTCTTTTCTTCGCTTAACCGTTTGGCCTCATTCTATTCACGCGTGCCGTTTGTTTTCTTGGGCTTGTTTGGTCAAGAAAATCTCACGTTACGTTTAAACGCTCTATTGCAGGTGATCTTCTAAATTTTTTAGCGTGAGTCACTATTTGCATTGCGTGCCATTATTCACGTGGGATAATTGCAGTCAGTTTGGCTGATCGAGAGAAATCGGCCAGTGACACAGTCGAGTGAAAGTCATGCGAATGCAAAGGGAACGGCCAATGGAAAGTGAAAGAGTCAAATTTTTCTTTTTAATTTAATTCTTGCACATAGACACGTACACGTCGGGCGTATTCCGAATAAGGTGGCGAGAGAATTTTTCTTAATATACTGTGTAGTAAAGAAGCGAACTTTGTTGGCTGGCCTTGACTCTGCCCAGCCCACCTTTCTTTTCTATTGAACCAACTCTCGTGGCTCTCACACAATCAACAAGTGACAAGACTCTGTTCATCCCCCGCCAATTGCAAGAATGTCTGGTGGTCGGGTCTTGTTCTTCTTATCTTCCCTTGTCTTACTACTTCAACTGCAAGTTTCCGTTTCCATCTACATTCCACCCGGACCCAAATATCCGTGTCCGGAAGAACCCAGGCTCATCTATCCCTGCGTCTGTATTCGTGGTGCAGATACTGGATTGGTATGCACATTTAAATAAAAAACAATTTCAATCCCAATAACTAATTGAATTTATTGCCAGGTGATACATTGTAATAAAACGAATTTGGCCACGTTGTCTGTTGGACTGAACAATGCTCGGGCGCCTATTGACGAGCTGCTCATATCCAACTCTCGCATTTCTCGGTAAGTCACTAGTCATTGTCTGATGTCATTTTCTACAATGTGAAATGTTTTGCTTCCCCCCTCTTCAAGGTTGTACGGTCCATTGTTCCACAACATCGAGATCCGCCGGCTCGTCATCATCGACACTCCCCTGCAGTACATTGAAGATGACGCCTTCCTCGGCGCATCCAACAATACGCTCATGATGATCAACCTGACCCGGACGGAACTTGTGGAAATACCGGAAGGTCTCAAGAAATTATCGTCTTTGACCGTTTTGCGAGTGGATCAAAGTAGATTGAGCAACGTTTCCAGTCGAGCTTTTGCTGGCCTTCACTTGGAGGAATTGCGATTAGTGAATGCCAACATATCGCAGCTGATGCCCGAGGCTTTCGCCGGCCTCGACAAGTTGAAAACGCTCGATTTGCACGGCAATCAGTTGAAAGAAATTCCAAAGGGCATCTTTCAACCGCTGCGTAATTTGGAAGTACTTGACATCGGTCACAACATCCTCTCGAAATTGCTGCCGACCTACTTCTCCGATCTGGCCAAACTGATTAATGTCAACGTGTCCCACAACGGATTGACGGAATATCCTCGCGGAGTCTTTGCACGCAACACGGTAAATTTTAATTGACATGATAATAACACTCCCATCATTTTCAATTCACGTTTGGTTGGCCACATGCAGGTGTTGCGAGTGGTGAATTTGAGTGGCAACAAAATTCAAAAATTGGATTCCAATTCCTTCCGCGGAATGCGCTTCCTTCGTCGGCTGTACCTCAGCGACAACAACATTAGCGATATCGGAAGAGGGACATTTGGCGCCGTGTCACGTATCGGCACCATCGACCTGGCCCGCAATATCTTAACGAAAATCGACTTTCAAATGTTTCACGAATTGAATCTTTGCGAAAACATTGACGTGTCGGACAACCAAATCACCAAGATCGAGAAAGCCGCTTTCAAAGACATTTATCTGGCCAAAGTCAACATTAGTTACAACCAACTGGACGTGGTGGAGGCTGGAGCTTTCGTCAACTGCGCCAATATGACGCTGCTGGATTTCTCGCACAACAAATTGACGGGATTCTCCCGCACTGCGTTTGATGCGACCACTTACCCTTTCGAACTGCGACTCGAGTTCAATCAAATCACCAATTTGTCGCACGTCCCGTTCGAGCACATGACGGGCATCGCCATCTTGAACGTTAGCTACAATCAGTTGCAGGTGGTGCCGAAGAAGACCTTCCCCAAGTTGTACGAGCTCCACACTGTCGACATGTCGCACAACGAGCTGTCGGAAATCGATGGGGCGTCCATGTCCAATTTGTTTACTCTGCGCCATCTGAATCTCAGTTACAACAACATGACGACCCTGAGCGGCTCTGCCGTCGGCAATATGGTGACGTTAATTGAACTCGATTTCAGTCACAACCAACTGAAAGAAGTGGCCAGGAGCGCCTTTACTCGCCTCTCTTCCATCCGCTGGCTTTCACTGGAACACAATTTCATTTCCAACATTTTCACGCTGCCCATTTCCCTATTGGAACTCAACCTGGCCAGTAACCGCGTGTCCAAAATCCCGGCTAACCGCATCTGGCCCGTCATGAACTCTCTTCTCGGACTGGATCTGAGCAACAACGAAATCGGCGACAACTTGGAGGCGGGCAGTTTCGCCAATCTCATCAGCTTGCAGCGACTGGATTTGAGAAACAATTCCGTCTCTGTCGTGCCGTACCAGTCGTTGTCCGATTTGAACACGATTCAGTACATTTTCCTGGACTTTAACAACATCACCTCGTTGAATCGCGGTGCGTTTGGCCGTCTGCCCATCGTCTTCCAATTGGGACTGAGTCACAACAACATTAGTCGAGTCAGTGAGAAAGCATTCGAAGGACTGCTCCAACTACTTCACCTCAACATGAGCTTCAACGCCATCTCTTCCATCCCGACCGGAGCTTTTCACGGACTGGTGTCGATGAGGACGCTAGATCTCTCCCACAACAATCTAGAACGACTTGACAATAAAACCCACTCGATCCTGGAAGATTGCCTATCTCTGGAAAGGGTACGACATTTCGACTAGTGGTCTCTGAATAACTCGAATGATGATTGAATGTTTTATTTCTTATTTTTCTATAGATAAATCTGACTCACAACCAGATATCGTTCATTTCGCCCAAAACTTTCCCGGAGAGCCCTTGGATTCCTTACAGATTGTCCGAGATTGATTTATCCTACAATCGGATGCCCGTTTTGTCCAAGGAGATTCTCATCGGCACGAAAAAAGTCCGCACGCTCAACCTGAGGGGAAATTCCCTCAACGAAATCCGGAAAGGTATTCGCTCGCATTAGATTGCCGCATCTGAATTCATTAACGATTCTTGACGTTTCTTTACAGGCGTGCTTACCAACATGACCAGTTTGCAGTCGCTGGATTTGGCTCACAACGGTCTGACGCATCTAGCCAAAGGGTTGTTGGGTCCTTTGCCTAATCTGACTCGATTGGATTTGAGTCACAACTTGATGATGGAAATCCCCGTCGACGAAATTGTGGCCTCTCCTCGGCTCAAGGCGGTCGACTTGCGCTTCAATCGGCTGACGCGCTTTTACGACGAGTTCATGTTTTTGATGGAGAACAATTCGACGGAGCTCTTGATGGAAGGCAACCCCATCGCCTGCGACTGCCGACTGAGGCCACTGCAGTTTTGGCTGAGTGGTATCGATCAGCAACGGGCAGGAGACGATCATAATCCGTGGAGTCAAACTCTATGCCAAGAACCGCATTTGCTGGCCGGAAAAACTTTGGCGTCCGTCGACGACGAATCGCTGACGTGCGGACGCAGCGTGAACGACAAGGCCAAGTACGCCATCGTCAAAGACGTCGTTTTTCGTGAGGTGACGAGTTTGGGCTCGTCCATCACGTACAGTTGGTACGTGCAAACGCGGCAGGACGTGGGCGATTTTTCTGTCGAGGTCCGCCCTATGCTGAAAGAACAACCGCAACAACAACAACAGCAACAACTTCCTGGACAACCCGATCTTGTCAGCGCTCCAATCATCGCCAAAGATGTTGGCTACGGTTTGCGTTCGGATCAAATTGACGGCCTTGATCGACCGACCCAGTACGTGGTCTGCATTCGAGCTCGGGATAGTTTGGGCTATTTACGACCTTGGAAACCTAATCAGTGCCAACCAGTAATTAGTAACCGCGCTGCTGCTAGTGCGACTACTACTACTACTATGCGTCAATTTCTATCATTCTTCTTGCTTCTTGCGATCCCTATTCACATCCTCCTGGGCTTTTGACATTTCCCATCACCTTGAGAATTGAATCAAACTTCCAGGGGGGGAATGAGGAGGAGGAGGAGCCTGGCTGGATGAGACCAAGGTCTTGGTTTTGTGATAATTATATCCCTCCCAGTCTCGTGTTATTGTTTCTCCTTATGCTTTCGTTTTCACACACGAGAAACTATATCTTTCATCATAGCATATAGTGTGTATACAGTATATAAATATGAATTATTTCCGTCGTCATACGTCACGTTATTATACCCTAGACTATTGTGGCATTGTGACTGGATGAATTCCATTTTTGAGATATTTCCCTGTTTTATTGACGTCATTCGCTGCAAATAATAAAAAAGAAAGTCATTCCTCGAAACATGTTTTGTGCGTTATGAAATATTCTATTCCCAAAACAAACGTCCCCCCCCCCCCCCCCATAAATTGCCCGTCAGCTCCTATCCCCTCGCTCGTTATATACACCGGCAGAAATACATGCGCGGCTCTCTCTAGCTCCGCTGATGGTGCATGACATTTTAAAGAACTATTACTGCATGTCGTCATTTTCTTCTTTCCTTTTGGGTTTTCTTTCTCCTCCTGGGGGGGTTCTTTTGTGTAACGATCCAACTATATAGGCACGAGGAACCAGCACCGATCGATTACTTCACACACACCAAACCACATCCGTGTCTATATGCTGCTGGCGTTGCTCATTCATTATAAAAGATAGTTCAGTATATATAGTGGGTCACGTTAACGGGGGAGCAACGCCATAAAAGTAGGTCGAATAGAGATGGGCTCATCCAATCTTCTGTGATCGATTATTGTAATTGAATTATATGCGCCGTCGAGCGTAATGTGCTATACCTGCCCCAGTCACATAAAATTAGTCAGCTAGACGGACGACAGGCTTTCTCAGCAGGAGAAACAAAAGAAAGAGAAATCGTGTTTTACGGTGACCAGAGAGAGATAAAAGAAAATGTTTAATTCATTGCCAGCGCACAGTGCGTGAAAGGAAACGAATAACATGGGGCCCATGAACGTTTATTTATGACAACCAAAACCCCCACAAGGTTTCGTGTCGATAAGTCATCTCGCCACATAGCCATCGTCAATGTAATATGTTTAAGGACTGATGGAGATAGACCTCCTAGAGTCGGGAAAAGGACGATACAACAACCCCCGAAAATAAAAAAGTAGTCCGGACTTTGAGTTTGGCTTGCGTCAATCGTCGTCATGGCAACAGCGTATAGTTCCGAAATTCTTTTCCCTCAGGTTCTTCAGTTCAGTTTAGTTCAGTTCTCTGAAAGGTGGGGACAAGTCGTGAAAATGCTGCAGCTCAGCCTTTAGATTTTGTTGTACTTACTTTTTTTTTTCTTCTTTGTGTACGTGTATATGTCGAGCTTGAGTATTTTCAAGTCATTCTTGTTTTCAGCATCATCTTCTATAGTCAAACAATTTAAATCGGTAATATGGCTGCTGCTCCCACCAATAATAATAACCAGGTGGAAGATTCAGAGTGAGTCATGTGTTTCATGCTAATTGATTGATACTCTTATTAAATAAAAACTTTTCCTCTCAAGGGATGACTTGAGAAAGCTGGATAGTTGGTTGATTCAGATTGAGTCGGGAAGAAAACCTCCTGTTGCAAAGTTTAGAGCAAGTGTGTTGTCAGGTACACCACCATTCCAGGTATTACTAAATTCATTTTGGCGAGCCAATCAAATTTTTAAAACGTGTTTTCAAAACAATTTAAATGCCAGGTTGGTAAAGCCTTGAACCTTACTTTCCGTACCGCTCAAAGTGACACTTGGCTGGTCAGTGCATTATTGTCCTCACATGGTCTGACAGAGGTATCAGCTACCAATAATGACTTCAACCTACTTTGGACTGGTTCCCACCCTAGGCCACACACATTTTCTTCACTACGATCCTACCAGAGAGTAAACCACTTTCCTAGGTCATATGAGTTGACAAGAAAGGACAGATTATATAAAAATGTTGCAAGGCTTCAGCACTGCCATGGGTCCAAGCACTTTGATTTCCTTCCACCCAGCTTTATCATGCCAAATGAATACAGGTAGCACTGCAGCACAACACGCAACTCATTATAAAATGCTGACATTCTTCATTTTCATTTTGCAGGGATTTCTGGTCAGCTCACCATAGATTACATGGCCCATGGATAGTCAAACCAGTAGCTTCGTCAAGGGGGCGTGGAATCTATTTAGTTAGCAAAGTAGGTTTCCCATTAAACTTGTAATTTGCCAATAATCACTTTTTCACCGCTGGTATTTAGCCTGAAGAAGTCCCGATGGAGGAGCCTGTGCTCGTATCCAAGTATATTGCCAATCCTTTATTAGTCGATGGCCATAAGGTAACATTTCTTAATGTTATTTCTCGTTTTAGTAAATTAATTTTATCAATTTATTGATAGTGCGATTTACGTCTCTACGTTGCTGTTACGTCTTACGATCCACTTGTTATTTACCTCTATCGTCATGGAATTGTTCGCTTCGCCGCAGTCAAGTACACGGCTGATCAAAGCAGTTTGGATAATCCCTGCATCCACCTGTGTAACTACAGCATCAACAAATATCATGCTGATTTCGTAGTGTAAGTTTCAACTTCAGAGAAAGAGTTTGAGCGTAGTCGTAAACATCTGATGTGTCTTCCACAGTTCCGAAGATCCAAGTGTGGAAGATGTTGGTCACAAAAGATCCTTGACGGGATTCCTCAAATATCTTAGATCCCAGGTCATATTTTCTCGATGATTCAACGATTTATATGATTCTAATTTATTTTTGATGTACAGGGCAAGGATGTGAATCGTCTAATGCGTCGTATTGAAGACGTTTGTATCAAAGCCATCATGGCAGCTACTCCTCCAGTTGTTGCGGCTTGCAAGATGTTCGTGCCAAATCGAAACAACTGTTTTGGTAACGCAAATAATGTTGTGATAAAATGATGTCAAATCTAATGGTTGTCGTTTTCAAAGAGTTGTACGGATTTGATATTCTTGTCGATTCGGATCTGAAGCCGTGGCTTTTGGAAGTGAATTTGTCACCTTCGTTGGGTTGTGATTCGCCATTGGATCTTCGCGTGAAATCGGCCATGCTGTCGGACTTGCTGACGCTTGTGGGAATTCCTGCTGTGGACCCTGCAACAACGCAGACGACGCCTGGTTCATCAGTAGCCGCTCAAAGGCAAGGACGGGCTAAAACTGCGCCTACATCTACCGAGCGTAATCAATATCGAAGGGCTCAATCGGCGGATACCGGCCCACGGTCACGCTTGCAGCAGACTCGCACCGTCAAGTTGACGAGTAGCGCCTCGACACACATCACTGCCGAGGAGTCACGCATTCTAACTCAGTTGCGTGATGATTATGAGCGGCGCGGGGACTTCAACCGCATTTTTCCAACCGAGGACTCGTGGCCGATTTATGGAGATTTCATTGAAACACTTTGCTCATCACCAGCTCTTGCCTCACCTGGAGTTAGTTTTAATCGCATGGTTCACGATCGACTGTTTCCATTGATAAGCAACAACCGCACCAACTCGACGACAGTGGCTTCGGTCGCAGCGGCAGCAGTTGCTGCGGCTTCCACGAATGGATCTTGCGATTCTACCGCCAGTTTGGCTACCTTGACTTCGGCTGCCAAGCTTCCTCCGAGAATACCGAAGAAATTACTTCGACCGGCCAACAGATCCTTAAACCAACCCACCGGGACTTCTGTTCGCTTCAACTCCTTGAATTGGGCCCACCCCAATTGGCGTTCGCTGAATGAAGAATCCGAAGGCGAGAGTAGCACTTCGTTTTATGAAGATGCTGTTCTTCAACCTCTTACAATAGATAACCGTCGACCAGGTACACTTATTTTAAAAGAAAAATAATATTATATAAAACGCTAATTATTTACGAAATTCATTAGGAATGATTAAAGGTATTAAAAAAGCTCCAACGGTCGAAGATTCACCTACGAGGATCAAAAAAGAAATTCACGAGCAACTGGCAAACCAATATATTCTGAGGTATTTTCTCATGTGAAATGCGATTATCTTAACGGTTCTTTTTTAAATTAATTTTATATCTTTAAATGTAGCCAGGAACAAAGTCGAAGAGGTTTTTCACGGTATTTACGCTTTGTTCAGCAACGGTTACCTGGTCTTGAAAATTCTACTGATTGCGTAAACCAGCTGGATCTGATTGAACGCTTTTTGCAACGGCTTGGTTCAGCCGGGCGTCTCCGTTCTGCATCTCCGTCCCCTAAGGTATATCGAACGAGCATTACACATGCTATTACCCGTTTAACTTAATGTTATTGATTCTTCTTTAACAGAGTCAAATGAAGAAATTGACCGGTAGTGATCGAGTTGCCAGCCTGGCCAGTAAATTGGGTGAATTTCTTGATCGCTACGAGCAGTCAGGTAGCCATCACCACGGCGATTGTGAAGGTGACCTCAAGGAGCTCAAAGTGATGCCTTCACCCATTTTCGACGATTTTCTGGAATTTGCCAGGTACGTTCATACTTAAACCGCAAACGACTTGGGTTTTTTTTTTTAAACGATAAATTCTGAATTACAGTGAAAAAGAGATTGAGGAAGTATTGTGTCAGCATTCCAAAAATGCACCCTGCTCGCACTTTCTGTCGGGACGTTGTTATCCTCGCTCCAATCGCTCAACTAGCGACTCTGTTCGCAATGCTAATTTAGGATTGCTTCGTGAAGCGTGTTGTTTGACTTCGTCGTCATCGTCTGGCAATTCCACGACATTTGGTAGTCGAGTGAACAGCAGTCGAGCCAACAGTCAAAAAACGAAAGAGGAGAAAGTGGATTTGTCCGGTCGAAATGTCGTTGTTAGCTTTGATTTACGCTGCGCAAATAACCGTCGACAACAACTCACTCCTGCCAATAACGTTCTCAGGCCTCACTCTCGAGCAAGCATACTCAAAAGAGAAAAATCTATGTAACAATCTGATCCCCCCGTTTTATAAGGCTCCATTTCAATTGCTGCTCGAGTCCAAATTTTAGTAGCGTCAGTTTTAGTCTTGCGTGTGTTTTCTGTTTCAAAGTATTGCGTTATAGGTCGTAAAATCATCACTTTTTTCTGTTCCAAAGAGGCAACTACCGGTGTCGCCACATATTTTGAAATAAGAAATTAGTCCTGAAAAGTTACTTAATTCATGTTAACAGAGCTTAATGGAAATTTCTCAACAACGATATTTATTAGAATGTGAAATTACTCAACTTATCGCTTATTCGGTGTCATCTTTTTCGTTTTCAAAAACAATTCTTTTTTTTTTAATGAACTGTGAACATGCAAAAAAAAATTAGAGCGCGTAGTCATTTGCTAATTGCTCGTACATTATCCTGTCCAGTTGCTTAATTCTAGTATTAGCCAAGTGAGTGCAATACGTGGGCGCTCACGCCAATAATGTGTTCAATCCATTAACCGTATTTCGTGCCTGCTTAATCATGTGTATGTGTCAACAGTCCTACTATAAAATTCTGTTGTGCATTTCCTCTTGTTAGGCCCGAGTTTGTCTCGTTTTATGTAATCGGCGTTTTACTCCCCCTCCCTCCCATTATATTGTGTACTATTATTTGTGTTTATTACCCGAAATGTATTTCCCTCCTTTTTATATACAGCCTTTTAGTGAGTGCAATAATACAACGAACATGATGGGCAGTAAATTTCTTTACAGGTTGACTTGACGAACATTAAGGTTCAAGCGCATTTTTGACATGATTGATGACCACCGACCTGATATTGCAGAAGAAAAGGTAATTGATTGAAGATGACACTATTCAAAATGATGAGAATTACCCTTGATGGCAAATTCAGGATCGGTTACTATTTTAGGCACTGCATGATAACACAGTCTTGTTGCTGACGACATGATGACAATATCTCCGTTTTGAATGAAAAGTGGAGTTGGTATCACGGATTTGTCAGTCCCGCCCAGTAAAAATATTGCAGTCTGTCCGAAGCTTTATAACAACAAAAGGGAAGATTTAAATCAAACTGATTTTCAACATATTCCTGAATTCACCTTATAGAAATCAACGGAGCTTCGTGATTTCTTTCAGAATGATCGGTATGCCCACCAATTGAAGAATCAAGCGCGTAATAATTGACAATTGCAGCTTCAGCTTTGAAAGATAGGAACCCAATACTTTGAGCAATAATGCTGGAAAGGAGGTTTAAATCCAAAGGAAATTCACCTTTGTAACTTTCATCATATTCCTGTTCAAGAAAGAATTAAACAATTACCAACACAAGTTTATGTGCAACAAATGAACCTTTGTATCCCAATTATGGTGATATCCAAGGGTGGCCCATCTAAGTTTTTGAAAAATTGTATAATCTTGGCAATTTCTTAAGTCGATGCTTTCCTTAATGTTAGTTGGATTAGGTGGAAGGCAATAATTCTCAAAGGATCGCTCAATCCAGTGCTGTACTCCACTCTTGGTAAAAGGGTTAGAAATGAAATACAACCCTTTAAATAAGTGAAGGAAAGATTATGTTAATGCAAAAGTGGTGTATGCAGTCCAAAACATTACCCGAGTGTTTGTGAATAGTAAACACTTTCCAATTGTTTATAGGCTGAAGTCCTAGATCATGAAAAGCATAATTTAAATCAGCTGAAGCAACACAGGGAGAATGTTGTCTGATTCCCTACACAAAATACATTTTACTTTAGTGTGAAATAGTGGCAAACCACCAAAAGTGCAATTCAGAAGAACTAACATGTTTTTCGAAACTCGATTCATCACGAAAATTGATAACGACTGACAAATCAGGAGGTGGTTGTTTTTGCTTATAATATTTGAAAATTCGTCGGAAGGCATCTCCATCGTTTTTTAATTCCTCTTGCTGCATTTTTTTACTTTAAACACAACCATAACAAACAACGGGCCGGCATAATTCGTCATCATCATCCTCTGCTTCGATACTAAATTGCGGAATGTGTTGTGGAAATCACGAATTGGCCACCAGAGGGAGCCGCTCAACACAGTCTTCACCAGTGAACTGATACTGATCCGATTCCGTGTCGTTAAAAAACGGATTTTTTGAGGGTCGGACCTATTGCCATGCCGGTCCGACAGGGCAATAGCCATAGAGGGCTATTGCCCTGTCAGTGCTAAAACCCCCATCTAGCGACGGCTATTGCATGTTACACTACGTACATCATATTTATACTTTGGTCTATGGCTCTATTGCTAAATTTCACCTCGGAGTTCTTTTCTTTAAAATTGTCTCGGTCACGACTCACGAATCATGTGAGTGTTATCATATATGTGTAATGTATGTCCCCGTCACAAACTATGATGGATTTGGTGATTCATATATCTACGATTGTTACTGAAATCTTAGGTTTAATTAACCGTAATAATAGCAAGCGTTTTTTTGAATTTTTCCATCTCGTTCAGTGCAAATAAGTGCAAACAAGTAATCTTGCAATCAAATAGGAATAATAAAGGTTAAAGGGACGAGCGGAGCACTTTAGTGTGAAAAGAAATCATCGCGGAAATGTGAAGACTAATCAGTGAAATGAGTACATCAAACATAACAATAAAAAAATCACGAATCAGTGATTGAAAGGAGAGTCTATTTTTACACAAGAAAAAAACATTTTTGGTAGTTCTTGTATTGTAAATCAATAGAGAGAGAGATAGTACACAGCCACGAGTGACGGTGAACACACTCTTATTGTGTAAAATTAGAAGCAATGTAGGATGACAGGACTCAATAATTTAAATTTTATAACCGAAACTCTATAAACTAAAAAATATAATTGGAGCAGGAATACATAGGTAGAAAAATTTCACGGTATCAGGTTGATCCTTTTAAATTCAGTGAGCTTTCCCTCTTGTTAAAAAAATATAACTTAACGTTGTTTGTTTATTATATGCGGCGATTTAAGTGTTTAAAAAATAATCGACCCGGTGGAAGGAAAGCATTCAAAAAGTGAAACGATTCACGGATTCAGTGCAATGAAACAAGTTTTTTTTTAAGAAGCAGGATGGCCATATAGTTCTTGTGTTCATAATTTGTTGTTTTGTTAGACTAATGAATTTCCGTTAATTCTCTCACAAACGAAAGAGGGTGAACGGTGAACCATGCGCAGCCAGTTCTGCATAAAACGGGAGTCCCGTTGGGTCCCATCTTTCTTATTCGATTCACGCGTAACGTGGGAATCAATCAGCAGAAAAGGGGGAAATGGTGAGTCACAATGCTGGATGATGTTCATTCAAGGTCGTAAACAACCCCTCCAACCCCATTCTTACTTCTGAGAACTCCGGCTCAACCTTCAGCCAAACAAGGTCAAGGGGGGAGAATGAGGGTGACTCACTCTGTTGTTGTAAATGAAACCATGTAATTTACATGCTTTAAATTATAACGCATTTGTTTTGTTTACAAAAAACAAAACACAATAAATGCTTTGCGTTTTTTAAGAATATGTTTTACTATAAACAAGTTTTTAAAACTATTCACTCACCCATAATGATACAAAATTTTATAAAATATCCTTCTGAATTAATAATATTCCCTAGCTTACTTTAATTAAACACTAGTTTTGTGGGATCATAACATGGTAAAAGAAAATAAAAAAGAAAAATTATTTTCGTGTCTAACAATCCAATTTGTTACAAATTTCAAATTGAGGTTTGAATTATTACGAAAACAAATTTTAAAATAAATTCTGTGATAGCTATAGCTTTACAATAACGTCCAATATTATAACTTACAAGGTCGTTAACTTAATTCTACATAGCATTCATATGGATTCAGAAAGGCTACCATTTTTTTAGACTTTTGTTCTTCATATCATGGTCATAAGCTATTTTTATTTTATTTTATGAAAAAAATCGCAAACATCCCTTGCTAACGGCACGCAGGTGAGCTGACAATTCTAGTTAGCATTCATTTGGATTCAAACAGGCTACCAAAAGCCGTCACCAGATGGGGGTTTTAGCACTGACAGGGCAATAGCCCTCTATGGCTATTGCCCTGTCGGACCGGCATGGCAATAGATTTCACGTTTTTTGAGGGCCGTAGAACGGATTGGTTTCCGTTCTCTTACGCTAGAGTCGCATGAAGGCAATAACGTTATGCCTACCCTCTAGTGCCTCTAGCTGATTCATAATCGGATTCGTTTCAGTTAACCGATTTTGACTGTGTTGTCTCTTCATTGACAGTTGGTGTTTACAAACCCAGAATGAACGACAACAATCTTTTTAAATTGCTAGCTACTGAACGAGTGGAATTGAATAAAAGTGCTAGTGAAAAGGACAATTGTAAAGAATAAAAGCCATTTATAAGTTATAACTCCTGTTTTCTCGACTAGTGTGTGGTTTTTAAGAGTAGCTGTCACCAATAATTAGTCAAGGAAACAGTATATGATGTGCATTAGTAGCCTATGATGTGAAACAGACAGGCATAATTTAAAAACGAATTCAATCAAAACCTGGTTATCAATTTTTATAATTTTATTAGTTTGCAGGACAAAATTGGAGAGCTGGAGCAACAAGAAGTAAATCAAAACAGCACAAAAAAGCAGTCTAAGAAAAAAGACGCAGTAGGTAATACTATAATAATGATAAACTAAGTAACAACTTTCACTTTTGTCAATTGCATCATCACAGTCATACAATATAATTGTTTTTGTCATGAATGCAAAACTAAAACTTTATGCGTATTATGCTTTTCATTTAGGAGGCTATAAACTCTCACCGATTAAGCTCTCCTAGAACATGATTGGATTGATTGGCCATTTAAATGCTGTTTAAAATCAATCACTCTTTATCAATGAGAATGGATATTCTACTACAGATATACATGGTTGCTGGTTTATGTGTGTGGATTGATTTATCACCAATATTGAGCTAGGTATCTTGTCTTAATTTCATTGTGTTGTTGATTTTTGTTGTCCCCTCTATTAATCTGTCTTTCTTTTTGTAGTTACGTGACGCTCACGGCAAAGTCTTCGTTTTCATTACAACACTACATGATTGCTGGGCAGGTGAAGGCTTACCAAGCTGTTTTTAGTTCCGTCTTATGGAATCCTGAAGAAACTTCGAAAGTTGCGTCTACTAGATGGGATGGATTAATTAATTTTTTAGACTAGAAGTACGTGTCATAACTGTCATTCTGTGTTAATCAATTAACAAGGCTTGTCGCTCGATTTCACGCGAATAATTCATGAGAAATACAAATTTCGTAACACACAAATGTATTGTAGGCTATTAGCCGTGTAAGACCCAAACAGTAGACAATAGAAAAGATGAGCTATTAAAATAATTATAATCTTAAAGATAATCACTATGCACTTAAAATCAACTGTTTTTGAATTCATATGTGGTTTCCTCATGAAAAATGGAGTATGGTTTATTTTTTCTGGCGGAAGCCAGCATAGCGTTACGTAAACGGGGGTTAAAAATCGTTCAGAGGTGAATTACACGTATATACATACACAATAGACTGTTTTTGAATACATATTTGGGTTCCGCGTGAAAAGTTGAGCATAGAATACTAGTTTTATTATTATCGGCGGCAGCCTGCATGGCATTTATGGGCATCAGCGTGAAAACTCGTTAGGCGTTAATTATATGTACATGCGTATAAAATAGGGGGTTTCTGTATTCATATTCGGATTCCGCGTAAGAAGTTGGGTATAGAATATTAGTTTTTTATTATTGGCGGGAGTTTGCATAGTATTTATGGGCGTCAGCGTGAAAAATCGTTCGGCGTGAATTACAGGCATATGCGTGGAAAATTGATTGTTTCTGAGTTCATGTTTGTTGGTTGTTTGTTGTTATTTTTGTTGTTATTTACAGCGAACCTTGGCGAACCTTGGCGAACCTTGGCGAACCTTGGCGAACCTTGGCGAACCTTGGCGAACCTTGGCGAACCTTGGCGAACCTTGGCGAACCTTGGCGAACCTTGGCGAACCTTGGCGAACCTTGGCGAACCTTGGCGAACCTTGGCGAACCTTGGCGAACCTTGGCGAACCTTGGCGAACCTTGGCGAACCTTGGCGAACCTTGGCGAACCTTGGCGAACCTTGGCGAACCTTGGCGAACCTTGGCGAACCTTGGCGAACCTTGGCGAACCTTGGCGAACCTTGGCGAACCTTGGCGAACCTTGGCGAACCTTGGCGAACCTTGGCGAACCTTGGCGAACCTTGGCGAACCTTGGCGAACCTTGGCGAACCTTGGCGAACCTTGGCGAACCTTGGCGAACCTTGGCGAACCTTGGCGAACCTTGGCGAACCTTGGCGAACCTTGGCGAACCTTGGCGAACCTTGGCGAACCTTGGCGAACCTTGGCGAACCTTGGCGAACCTTGGCGAACCTTGGCGAACCTTGGCGAACCTTGGCGAACCTTGGCGAACCTTGGCGAACCTTGGCGAACCTTGGCGAACCTTGGCGAACCTTGGCGAACCTTGGCGAACCTTGGCGAACCTTGGCGAACCTTGGCGAACCTTGGCGAACCTTGGCGAACCTTGGCGAACCTTGGCGAACCTTGGCGAACCTTGGCGAACCTTGGCGAACCTTGGCGAACCTTGGCGAACCTTGGCGAACCTTGGCGAACCTTGGCGAACCTTGGCGAACCTTGGCGAACCTTGGCGAACCTTGGCGAACCTTGGCGAACCTTGGCGAACCTTGGCGAACCTTGGCGAACCTTGGCGAACCTTGGCGAACCTTGGCGAACCTTGGCGAACCTTGGCGAACCTTGGCGAACCTTGGCGAACCTTGGCGAACCTTGGCGAACCTTGGCGAACCTTGGCGAACCTTGGCGAACCTTGGCGAACCTTGGCGAACCTTGGCGAACCTTGGCGAACCTTGGCGAACCTTGGCGAACCTTGGCGAACCTTGGCGAACCTTGGCGAACCTTGGCGAACCTTGGCGAACCTTGGCGAACCTTGGCGAACCTTGGCGAACCTTGGCGAACCTTGGCGAACCTTGGCGAACCTTGGCGAACCTTGGCGAACCTTGGCGAACCTTGGCGAACCTTGGCGAACCTTGGCGAACCTTGGCGAACCTTGGCGAACCTTGGCGAACCTTGGCGAACCTTGGCGAACCTTGGCGAACCTTGGCGAACCTTGGCGAACCTTGGCGAACCTTGGCGAACCTTGGCGAACCTTGGCGAACCTTGGCGAACCTTGGCGAACCTTGGCGAACCTTGGCGAACCTTGGCGAACCTTGGCGAACCTTGGCGAACCTTGGCGAACCTTGGCGAACCTTGGCGAACCTTGGCGAACCTTGGCGAACCTTGGCGAACCTTGGCGAACCTTGGCGAACCTTGGCGAACCTTGGCGAACCTTGGCGAACCTTGGCGAACCTTGGCGAACCTTGGCGAACCTTGGCGAACCTTGGCGAACCTTGGCGAACCTTGGCGAACCTTGGCGAACCTTGGCGAACCTTGGCGAACCTTGGCGAACCTTGGCGAACCTTGGCGAACCTTGGCGAACCTTGGCGAACCTTGGCGAACCTTGGCGAACCTTGGCGAACCTTGGCGAACCTTGGCGAACCTTGGCGAACCTTGGCGAACCTTGGCGAACCTTGGCGAACCTTGGCGAACCTTGGCGAACCTTGGCGAACCTTGGCGAACCTTGGCGAACCTTGGCGAACCTTGGCGAACCTTGGCGAACCTTGGCGAACCTTGGCGAACCTTGGCGAACCTTGGCG
Organism: Daphnia pulicaria; assembly: GCF_021234035.1. Taxonomy (NCBI): domain Eukaryota; kingdom Metazoa; phylum Arthropoda; class Branchiopoda; order Diplostraca; family Daphniidae; genus Daphnia; species Daphnia pulicaria. The sequence continues at coordinate 6,580,841 of NC_060917.1, forward strand.
AACCTTGGCGAACCTTGGCGAACCTTGGCGAACCTTGGCGAACCTTGGCGAACCTTGGCGAACCTTGGCGAACCTTGGCGAACCTTGGCGAACCTTGGCGAACCTTGGCGAACCTTGGCGAACCTTGGCGAACCTTGGCGAACCTTGGCGAACCTTGGCGAACCTTGGCGAACCTTGGCGAACCTTGGCGAACCTTGGCGAACCTTGGCGAACCTTGGCGAACCTTGGCGAACCTTGGCGAACCTTGGCGAACCTTGGCGAACCTTGGCGAACCTTGGCGAACCTTGGCGAACCTTGGCGAACCTTGGCGAACCTTGGCGAACCTTGGCGAACCTTGGCGAACCTTGGCGAACCTTGGCGAACCTTGGCGAACCTTGGCGAACCTTGGCGAACCTTGGCGAACCTTGGCGAACCTTGGCGAACCTTGGCGAACCTTGGCGAACCTTGGCGAACCTTGGCGAACCTTGGCGAACCTTGGCGAACCTTGGCGAACCTTGGCGAACCTTGGCGAACCTTGGCGAACCTTGGCGAACCTTGGCGAACCTTGGCGAACCTTGGCGAACCTTGGCGAACCTTGGCGAACCTTGGCGAACCTTGGCGAACCTTGGCGAACCTTGGCGAACCTTGGCGAACCTTGGCGAACCTTGGCGAACCTTGGCGAACCTTGGCGAACCTTGGCGAACCTTGGCGAACCTTGGCGAACCTTGGCGAACCTTGGCGAACCTTGGCGAACCTTGGCGAACCTTGGCGAACCTTGGCGAACCTTGGCGAACCTTGGCGAACCTTGGCGAACCTTGGCGAACCTTGGCGAACCTTGGCGAACCTTGGCGAACCTTGGCGAACCTTGGCGAACCTTGGCGAACCTTGGCGAACCTTGGCGAACCTTGGCGAACCTTGGCGAACCTTGGCGAACCTTGGCGAACCTTGGCGAACCTTGGCGAACCTTGGCGAACCTTGGCGAACCTTGGCGAACCTTGGCGAACCTTGGCGAACCTTGGCGAACCTTGGCGAACCTTGGCGAACCTTGGCGAACCTTGGCGAACCTTGGCGAACCTTGGCGAACCTTGGCGAACCTTGGCGAACCTTGGCGAACCTTGGCGAACCTTGGCGAACCTTGGCGAACCTTGGCGAACCTTGGCGAACCTTGGCGAACCTTGGCGAACCTTGGCGAACCTTGGCGAACCTTGGCGAACTCTTGCTGCATTTTTTTACTTTAAACACAACCATAACAAACAACGGGCCGGCATAATTCGTCATCATCATCCTCTGCTTCGATACTAAATTGCGGAATGTGTTGTGGAAATCACGAATTGGCCACCAGAGGGAGCCGCTCAACACAGTCTTCACCAGTGAACTGATACTGATCCGATTCCGTGTCGTTAAAAAACGGATTTTTTGAGGGTCGGACCTATTGCCATGCCGGTCCGACAGGGCAATAGCCATAGAGGGCTATTGCCCTGTCAGTGCTAAAACCCCCATCTAGCGACGGCTATTGCATGTTACACTACGTACATCATATTTATACTTTGGTCTATGGCTCTATTGCTAAATTTCACCTCGGAGTTCTTTTCTTTAAAATTGTCTCGGTCACGACTCACGAATCATGTGAGTGTTATCATATATGTGTAATGTATGTCCCCGTCACAAACTATGATGGATTTGGTGATTCATATATCTACGATTGTTACTGAATTCTTAGGTTTAAGTAACCGTAATAATAGCAAGCGTTTTTTTGAATTTTTCCATCTCGTTCAGTGCAAATAAGTGCAAACAAGTAATCTTGCAATCAAATAGGAATAATAAAGGTTAAAGGGACGAGCGGAGCACTTTAGTGTGAAAAGAAATCATCGCGGAAATGTGAAGACTAATCAGTGAAATGAGTACATCAAACATAACAATAAAAAAATCACGAATCAGTGATTGAAAGGAGAGTCTATTTTTACACAAGAAAAAAACATTTTTGGTAGTTCTTGTATTGTAAATCAATAGAGAGAGAGATAGTACACAGCCACGAGTGACGGTGAACACACAACCGAAACTCTATAAACTAAAAAATATAATTGGAGCAGGAATACATAGGTAGAAAAATTTCACGGTATCAGGTTGATCCTTTTAAATTCAGTGAGCTTTCCCTCTTGTTAAAAAAATATAACTTAACGTTGTTTGTTTATTATATGCGGCGATTTAAGTGTTTAAAAAATAATCGACCCGGTGGAAGGAAAGCATTCAAAAAGTGAAACGATTCACGGATTCAGTGCAATGAAACAAGTTTTTTTTTAAGAAGCAGGATGGCCATATAGTTCTTGTGTTCATAATTTGTTGTTTTGTTAGACTAATGAATTTCCGTTAATTCTCTCACAAACGAAAGAGGGTGAACGGTGAACCATGCGCAGCCAGTTCTGCATAAAACGGGAGTCCCGTTGGGTCCCATCTTTCTTATTCGATTCACGCGTAACGTGGGAATCAATCAGCAGAAAAGGGGGAAATGGTGAGTCACAATGCTGGATGATGTTCATTCAAGGTCGTAAACAACCCCTCCAACCCCATTCTTACTTCTGAGAACTCCGGCTCAACCTTCAGCCAAACAAGGTCAAGGGGGGAGAATGAGGGTGACTCACTCTGTTGTTGTAAATGAAACCATGTAATTTACATGCTTTAAATTATAACGCATTTGTTTTGTTTACAAAAAACAAAACACAATAAATGCTTTGCGTTTTTTAAGAATATGTTTTACTATAAACAAGTTTTTAAAACTATTCACTCACCCATAATGATACAAAATTTTATAAAATATCCTTCTGAATTAATAATATTCCCTAGCTTACTTTAATTAAACACTAGTTTTGTGGGATCATAACATGGTAAAATAAAATAAAAAAGAAAAATTATTTTCGTGTCTAACAATCCAATTTGTTACAAATTTCAAATTGAGGTTTGAATTATTACGAAAACAAATTTTAAAATAAATTATGTGATAGCTATAGCTTTACAATAACGTCCAATATTATAACTTACAAGGTCGTTAACTTAATTCTACATAGCATTCATATGGATTCAGAAAGGCTACCATTTTTTTAGACTTTTGTTCTTCATATCATGGTCATAAGCTATTTTTATTTTATTTTATGAAAAAAATCGCAAACATCCCTTGCTAACGGCACGCAGGTGAGCTGACAATTCTAGTTAGCATTCATTTGGATTCAAACAGGCTACCAAAAGCCGTCACCAGATGGGGGTTTTAGCACTGACAGGGCAATAGCCCTCTATGGCTATTGCCCTGTCGGACCGGCATGGCAATAGATTTCACGTTTTTTGAGGGCCGTAGAACGGATTGGTTTCCGTTCTCTTACGCTAGAGTCGCATGAAGGCAATAACGTTATGCCTACCCTCTAGTGCCTCTAGCTGATTCATAATCGGATTCGTTTCAGTTAACCGATTTTGACTGTGTTGTCTCTTCATTGACAGTTGGTGTTTACAAACCCAGAATGAACGACAACAATCTTTTTAAATTGCTAGCTACTGAACGAGTGGAATTGAATAAAAAAAGGACAATTGTAAAGAATAAAAGCCATTTATAAGTTATAACTCCTGTTTTCTCGACTAGTGTGTGGTTTTTAAGAGTAGCTGTCACCAATAATTAGTCAAGGAAACAGTATATGATGTGCATTAGTAGCCTATGATGTGAAACAGACAGGCATAATTTAAAAACGAATTCAATCAAAACCTGGTTATCAATTTTTATAATTTTATTAGTTTGCAGGACAAAATTGGAGAGCTGGAGCAACAAGAAGTAAATCAAAACAGCACAAAAAAGCAGTCTAAGAAAAAAGACGCAGTAGGTAATACTATAATAATGATAAACTAAGTAACAACTTTCACTTTTGTCAATTGCATCATCACAGTCATACAATATAATTGTTTTTGTCATGAATGCAAAACTAAAACTTTATGCGTATTATGCTTTTCATTTAGGAGGCTATAAACTCTCACCGATTAAGCTCTCCTAGAACATGATTGGATTGATTGGCCATTTAAATGCTGTTTAAAATCAATCACTCTTTATCAATGAGAATGGATATTCTACTACAGATATACATGGTTGCTGGTTTATGTGTGTGGATTGATTTATCACCAATATTGAGCTAGGTATCTTGTCTTAATTTCATTGTGTTGTTGATTTTTGTTGTCCCCTCTATTAATCTGTCTTTCTTTTTGTAGTTACGTGACGCTCACGGCAAAGTCTTCGTTTTCATTACAACACTACATGATTGCTGGGCAGGTGAAGGCTTACCAAGCTGTTTTTAGTTCCGTCTTATGGAATCCTGAAGAAACTTCGAAAGTTGCGTCTACTAGATGGGATGGATTAATTAATTTTTTAGACTAGAAGTACGTGTCATAACTGTCATTCTGTGTTAATCAATTAACAAGGCTTGTCGCTCGATTTCACGCGAATAATTCATGAGAAATACAAATTTCGTAACACACAAATGTATTGTAGGCTATTAGCCGTGTAAGACCCAAACAGTAGACAATAGAAAAGATGAGCTATTAAAATAATTATAATCTTAAAGATAATCACTATGCACTTAAAATCAACTGTTTTTGAATTCATATGTGGTTTCCTCATGAAAAATGGAGTATGGTTTATTTTTTCTGGCGGAAGCCAGCATAGCGTTACGTAAACGGGGGTTAAAAATCGTTCAGAGGTGAATTACACGTATATACATACACAATAGACTGTTTTTGAATACATATTTGGGTTCCGCGTGAAAAGTTGAGCATAGAATACTAGTTTTATTATTATCGGCGGCAGCCTGCATGGCATTTATGGGCATCAGCGTGAAAACTCGTTAGGCGTTAATTATATGTACATGCGTATAAAATAGGGGGTTTCTGTATTCATATTCGGATTCCGCGTAAGAAGTTGGGTATAGAATATTAGTTTTTTATTATTGGCGGGAGTTTGCATAGTATTTATGGGCGTCAGCGTGAAAAATCGTTCGGCGTGAATTACAGGCATATGCGTGGAAAATTGATTGTTTCTGAGTTCATGTTTGTTGGTTGTTTGTTGTTATTTTTGTTGTTATTTACAGCGAACCTTGGCGAACCTTGGCGAACCTTGGCGAACCTTGGCGAACCTTGGCGAACCTTGGCGAACCTTGGCGAACCTTGGCGAACCTTGGCGAACCTTGGCGAACCTTGGCGAACCTTGGCGAACCTTGGCGAACCTTGGCGAACCTTGGCGAACCTTGGCGAACCTTGGCGAACCTTGGCGAACCTTGGCGAACCTTGGCGAACCTTGGCGAACCTTGGCGAACCTTGGCGAACCTTGGCGAACCTTGGCGAACCTTGGCGAACCTTGGCGAACCTTGGCGAACCTTGGCGAACCTTGGCGAACCTTGGCGAACCTTGGCGAACCTTGGCGAACCTTGGCGAACCTTGGCGAACCTTGGCGAACCTTGGCGAACCTTGGCGAACCTTGGCGAACCTTGGCGAACCTTGGCGAACCTTGGCGAACCTTGGCGAACCTTGGCGAACCTTGGCGAACCTTGGCGAACCTTGGCGAACCTTGGCGAACCTTGGCGAACCTTGGCGAACCTTGGCGAACCTTGGCGAACCTTGGCGAACCTTGGCGAACCTTGGCGAACCTTGGCGAACCTTGGCGAACCTTGGCGAACCTTGGCGAACCTTGGCGAACCTTGGCGAACCTTGGCGAACCTTGGCGAACCTTGGCGAACCTTGGCGAACCTTGGCGAACCTTGGCGAACCTTGGCGAACCTTGGCGAACCTTGGCGAACCTTGGCGAACCTTGGCGAACCTTGGCGAACCTTGGCGAACCTTGGCGAACCTTGGCGAACCTTGGCGAACCTTGGCGAACCTTGGCGAACCTTGGCGAACCTTGGCGAACCTTGGCGAACCTTGGCGAACCTTGGCGAACCTTGGCGAACCTTGGCGAACCTTGGCGAACCTTGGCGAACCTTGGCGAACCTTGGCGAACCTTGGCGAACCTTGGCGAACCTTGGCGAACCTTGGCGAACCTTGGCGAACCTTGGCGAACTCTTGCTGCATTTTTTTACTTTAAACACAACCATAACAAACAACGGGCCGGCATAATTCGTCATCATCATCCTCTGCTTCGATACTAAATTGCGGAATGTGTTGTGGAAATCACGAATTGGCCACCAGAGGGAGCCGCTCAACACAGTCTTCACCAGTGAACTGATACTGATCCGATTCCGTGTCGTTAAAAAACGGATTTTTTGAGGGTCGGACCTATTGCCATGCCGGTCCGACAGGGCAATAGCCATAGAGGGCTATTGCCCTGTCAGTGCTAAAACCCCCATCTAGCGACGGCTATTGCATGTTACACTACGTACATCATATTTATACTTTGGTCTATGGCTCTATTGCTAAATTTCACCTCGGAGTTCTTTTCTTTAAAATTGTCTCGGTCACGACTCACGAATCATGTGAGTGTTATCATATATGTGTAATGTATGTCCCCGTCACAAACTATGATGGATTTGGTGATTCATATATCTACGATTGTTACTGAATTCTTAGGTTTAAGTAACCGTAATAATAGCAAGCGTTTTTTTGAATTTTTCCATCTCGTTCAGTGCAAATAAGTGCAAACAAGTAATCTTGCAATCAAATAGGAATAATAAAGGTTAAAGGGACGAGCGGAGCACTTTAGTGTGAAAAGAAATCATCGCGGAAATGTGAAGACTAATCAGTGAAATGAGTACATCAAACATAACAATAAAAAAATCACGAATCAGTGATTGAAAGGAGAGTCTATTTTTACACAAGAAAAAAACATTTTTGGTAGTTCTTGTATTGTAAATCAATAGAGAGAGAGATAGTACACAGCCACGAGTGACGGTGAACACACTCTTATTGTGTAAAATTAGAAGCAATGTAGGATGACAGGACTCAATAATTTAAATTTTATAACCGAAACTCTATAAACTAAAAAATATAATTGGAGCAGGAATACATAGGTAGAAAAATTTCACGGTATCAGGTTGATCCTTTTAAATTCAGTGAGCTTTCCCTCTTGTTAAAAAAATATAACTTAACGTTGTTTGTTTATTATATGCGGCGATTTAAGTGTTTAAAAAATAATCGACCCGGTGGAAGGAAAGCATTCAAAAAGTGAAACGATTCACGGATTCAGTGCAATGAAACAAGTTTTTTTTTAAGAAGCAGGATGGCCATATAGTTCTTGTGTTCATAATTTGTTGTTTTGTTAGACTAATGAATTTCCGTTAATTCTCTCACAAACGAAAGAGGGTGAACGGTGAACCATGCGCAGCCAGTTCTGCATAAAACGGGAGTCCCGTTGGGTCCCATCTTTCTTATTCGATTCACGCGTAACGTGGGAATCAATCAGCAGAAAAGGGGGAAATGGTGAGTCACAATGCTGGATGATGTTCATTCAAGGTCGTAAACAACCCCTCCAACCCCATTCTTACTTCTGAGAACTCCGGCTCAACCTTCAGCCAAACAAGGTCAAGGGGGGAGAATGAGGGTGACTCACTCTGTTGTAAATGAAACCATGTAATTTACATGCTTTAAATTATAACGCATTTGTTTTGTTTACAAAAAACAAAACACAATAAATGCTTTGCGTTTTTTAAGAATATGTTTTACTATAAACAAGTTTTTAAAACTATTCACTCACCCATAATGATACAAAATTTTATAAAATATCCTTCTGAATTAATAATATTCCCTAGCTTACTTTAATTAAACACTAGTTTTGTGGGATCATAACATGGTAAAAGAAAATAAAAAAGAAAAATTATTTTCGTGTCTAACAATCCAATTTGTTACAAATTTCAAATTGAGGTTTGAATTATTACGAAAACAAATTTTAAAATAAATTCTGTGATAGCTATAGCTTTACAATAACGTCCAATATTATAACTTACAAGGTCGTTAACTTAATTCTACATAGCATTCATATGGATTCAGAAAGGCTACCATTTTTTTAGACTTTTGTTCTTCATATCATGGTCATAAGCTATTTTTATTTTATTTTATGAAAAAAATCGCAAACATCCCTTGCTAACGGCACGCAGGTGAGCTGACAATTCTAGTTAGCATTCATTTGGATTCAAACAGGCTACCAAAAGCCGTCACCAGATGGGGGTTTTAGCACTGACAGGGCAATAGCCCTCTATGGCTATTGCCCTGTCGGACCGGCATGGCAATAGATTTCACGTTTTTTGAGGGCCGTAGAACGGATTGGTTTCCGTTCTCTTACGCTAGAGTCGCATGAAGGCAATAACGTTATGCCTACCCTCTAGTGCCTCTAGCTGATTCATAATCGGATTCGTTTCAGTTAACCGATTTTGACTGTGTTGTCTCTTCATTGACAGTTGGTGTTTACAAACCCAGAATGAACGACAACAATCTTTTTAAATTGCTAGCTACTGAACGAGTGGAATTGAATAAAAGTGCTAGTGAAAAGGACAATTGTAAAGAATAAAAGCCATTTATAAGTTATAACTCCTGTTTTCTCGACTAGTGTGTGGTTTTTAAGAGTAGCTGTCACCAATAATTAGTCAAGGAAACAGTATATGATGTGCATTAGTAGCCTATGATGTGAAACAGACAGGCATAATTTAAAAACGAATTCAATCAAAACCTGGTTATCAATTTTTATAATTTTATTAGTTTGCAGGACAAAATTGGAGAGCTGGAGCAACAAGAAGTAAATCAAAACAGCACAAAAAAGCAGTCTAAGAAAAAAGACGCAGTAGGTAATACTATAATAATGATAAACTAAGTAACAACTTTCACTTTTGTCAATTGCATCATCACAGTCATACAATATAATTGTTTTTGTCATGAATGCAAAACTAAAACTTTATGCGTATTATGCTTTTCATTTAGGAGGCTATAAACTCTCACCGATTAAGCTCTCCTAGAACATGATTGGATTGATTGGCCATTTAAATGCTGTTTAAAATCAATCACTCTTTATCAATGAGAATGGATATTCTACTACAGATATACATGGTTGCTGGTTTATGTGTGTGGATTGATTTATCACCAATATTGAGCTAGGTATCTTGTCTTAATTTCATTGTGTTGTTGATTTTTGTTGTCCCCTCTATTAATCTGTCTTTCTTTTTGTAGTTACGTGACGCTCACGGCAAAGTCTTCGTTTTCATTACAACACTACATGATTGCTGGGCAGGTGAAGGCTTACCAAGCTGTTTTTAGTTCCGTCTTATGGAATCCTGAAGAAACTTCGAAAGTTGCGTCTACTAGATGGGATGGATTAATTAATTTTTTAGACTAGAAGTACGTGTCATAACTGTCATTCTGTGTTAATCAATTAACAAGGCTTGTCGCTCGATTTCACGCGAATAATTCATGAGAAATACAAATTTCGTAACACACAAATGTATTGTAGGCTATTAGCCGTGTAAGACCCAAACAGTAGACAATAGAAAAGATGAGCTATTAAAATAATTATAATCTTAAAGATAATCACTATGCACTTAAAATCAACTGTTTTTGAATTCATATGTGGTTTCCTCATGAAAAATGGAGTATGGTTTATTTTTTCTGGCGGAAGCCAGCATAGCGTTACGTAAACGGGGGTTAAAAATCGTTCAGAGGTGAATTACACGTATATACATACACAATAGACTGTTTTTGAATACATATTTGGGTTCCGCGTGAAAAGTTGAGCATAGAATACTAGTTTTATTATTATCGGCGGCAGCCTGCATGGCATTTATGGGCATCAGCGTGAAAACTCGTTAGGCGTTAATTATATGTACATGCGTATAAAATAGGGGGTTTCTGTATTCATATTCGGATTCCGCGTAAGAAGTTGGGTATAGAATATTAGTTTTTTATTATTGGCGGGAGTTTGCATAGTATTTATGGGCGTCAGCGTGAAAAATCGTTCGGCGTGAATTACAGGCATATGCGTGGAAAATTGATTGTTTCTGAGTTCATGTTTGTTGGTTGTTTGTTGTTATTTTTGTTGTTATTTACAGCGAACCTTGGCGAACCTTGGCGAACCTTGGCGAACCTTGGCGAACCTTGGCGAACCTTGGCGAACCTTGGCGAACCTTGGCGAACCTTGGCGAACCTTGGCGAACCTTGGCGAACCTTGGCGAACCTTGGCGAACCTTGGCGAACCTTGGCGAACCTTGGCGAACCTTGGCGAACCTTGGCGAACCTTGGCGAACCTTGGCGAACCTTGGCGAACCTTGGCGAACCTTGGCGAACCTTGGCGAACCTTGGCGAACCTTGGCGAACCTTGGCGAACCTTGGCGAACCTTGGCGAACCTTGGCGAACCTTGGCGAACCTTGGCGAACCTTGGCGAACCTTGGCGAACCTTGGCGAACCTTGGCGAACCTTGGCGAACCTTGGCGAACCTTGGCGAACCTTGGCGAACCTTGGCGAACCTTGGCGAACCTTGGCGAACCTTGGCGAACCTTGGCGAACCTTGGCGAACCTTGGCGAACCTTGGCGAACCTTGGCGAACCTTGGCGAACCTTGGCGAACCTTGGCGAACCTTGGCGAACCTTGGCGAACCTTGGCGAACCTTGGCGAACCTTGGCGAACCTTGGCGAACCTTGGCGAACCTTGGCGAACCTTGGCGAACCTTGGCGAACCTTGGCGAACCTTGGCGAACCTTGGCGAACCTTGGCGAACCTTGGCGAACCTTGGCGAACCTTGGCGAACCTTGGCGAACCTTGGCGAACCTTGGCGAACCTTGGCGAACCTTGGCGAACCTTGGCGAACCTTGGCGAACCTTGGCGAACCTTGGCGAACCTTGGCGAACCTTGGCGAACCTTGGCGAACCTTGGCGAACCTTGGCGAACCTTGGCGAACCTTGGCGAACCTTGGCGAACCTTGGCGAACCTTGGCGAACCTTGGCGAACCTTGGCGAACCTTGGCGAACCTTGGCGAACCTTGGCGAACCTTGGCGAACCTTGGCGAACCTTGGCGAACCTTGGCGAACCTTGGCGAACCTTGGCGAACCTTGGCGAACCTTGGCGAACCTTGGCGAACCTTGGCGAACCTTGGCGAACCTTGGCGAACCTTGGCGAACCTTGGCGAACCTTGGCGAACCTTGGCGAACCTTGGCGAACCTTGGCGAACCTTGGCGAACCTTGGCGAACCTTGGCGAACCTTGGCGAACCTTGGCGAACCTTGGCGAACCTTGGCGAACCTTGGCGAACCTTGGCGAACCTTGGCGAACCTTGGCGAACCTTGGCGAACCTTGGCGAACCTTGGCGAACCTTGGCGAACCTTGGCGAACCTTGGCGAACCTTGGCGAACCTTGGCGAACCTTGGCGAACCTTGGCGAACCTTGGCGAACCTTGGCGAACCTTGGCGAACCTTGGCGAACCTTGGCGAACCTTGGCGAACCTTGGCGAACCTTGGCGAACCTTGGCGAACCTTGGCGAACCTTGGCGAACCTTGGCGAACCTTGGCGAACCTTGGCGAACCTTGGCGAACCTTGGCGAACCTTGGCGAACCTTGGCGAACCTTGGCGAACCTTGGCGAACCTTGGCGAACCTTGGCGAACCTTGGCGAACCTTGGCGAACCTTGGCGAACCTTGGCGAACCTTGGCGAACCTTGGCGAACCTTGGCGAACCTTGGCGAACCTTGGCGAACCTTGGCGAACCTTGGCGAACCTTGGCGAACCTTGGCGAACCTTGGCGAACCTTGGCGAACCTTGGCGAACCTTGGCGAACCTTGGCGAACCTTGGCGAACCTTGGCGAACCTTGGCGAACCTTGGCGAACCTTGGCGAACCTTGGCGAACCTTGGCGAACCTTGGCGAACCTTGGCGAACCTTGGCGAACCTTGGCGAACCTTGGCGAACCTTGGCGAACCTTGGCGAACCTTGGCGAACCTTGGCGAACCTTGGCGAACCTTGGCGAACCTTGGCGAACCTTGGCGAACCTTGGCGAACCTTGGCGAACCTTGGCGAACCTTGGCGAACCTTGGCGAACCTTGGCGAACCTTGGCGAACCTTGGCGAACCTTGGCGAACCTTGGCGAACCTTGGCGAACCTTGGCGAACCTTGGCGAACCTTGGCGAACCTTGGCGAACCTTGGCGAACCTTGGCGAACCTTGGCGAACCTTGGCGAACCTTGGCGAACCTTGGCGAACCTTGGCGAACCTTGGCGAACCTTGGCGAACCTTGGCGAACCTTGGCGAACCTTGGCGAACCTTGGCGAACCTTGGCGAACCTTGGCGAACCTTGGCGAACTCTTGCTGCATTTTTTTACTTTAAACACAACCATAACAAACAACGGGCCGGCATAATTCGTCATCATCATCCTCTGCTTCGATACTAAATTGCGGAATGTGTTGTGGAAATCACGAATTGGCCACCAGAGGGAGCCGCTCAACACAGTCTTCACCAGTGAACTGATACTGATCCGATTCCGTGTCGTTAAAAAACGGATTTTTTGAGGGTCGGACCTATTGCCATGCCGGTCCGACAGGGCAATAGCCATAGAGGGCTATTGCCCTGTCAGTGCTAAAACCCCCATCTAGCGACGGCTATTGCATGTTACACTACGTACATCATATTTATACTTTGGTCTATGGCTCTATTGCTAAATTTCACCTCGGAGTTCTTTTCTTTAAAATTGTCTCGGTCACGACTCACGAATCATGTGAGTGTTATCATATATGTGTAATGTATGTCCCCGTCACAAACTATGATGGATTTGGTGATTCATATATCTACGATTGTTACTGAATTCTTAGGTTTAAGTAACCGTAATAATAGCAAGCGTTTTTTTGAATTTTTCCATCTCGTTCAGTGCAAATAAGTGCAAACAAGTAATCTTGCAATCAAATAGGAATAATAAAGGTTAAAGGGACGAGCGGAGCACTTTAGTGTGAAAAGAAATCATCGCGGAAATGTGAAGACTAATCAGTGAAATGAGTACATCAAACATAACAATAAAAAAATCACGAATCAGTGATTGAAAGGAGAGTCTATTTTTACACAAGAAAAAAACATTTTTGGTAGTTCTTGTATTGTAAATCAATAGAGAGAGAGATAGTACACAGCCACGAGTGACGGTGAACACACTCTTATTGTGTAAAATTAGAAGCAATGTAGGATGACAGGACTCAATAATTTATGACAGGACTCAATAATTTAAATTTTATAACCGAAACTCTATAAACTAAAAAATATAATTGGAGCAGGAATACATAGGTAGAAAAATTTCACGGTATCAGGTTGATCCTTTTAAATTCAGTGAGCTTTCCCTCTTGTTAAAAAAATATAACTTAACGTTGTTTGTTTATTATATGCGGCGATTTAAGTGTTTAAAAAATAATCGACCCGGTGGAAGGAAAGCATTCAAAAAGTGAAACGATTCACGGATTCAGTGCAATGAAACAAGTTTTTTTTTAAGAAGCAGGATGGCCATATAGTTCTTGTGTTCATAATTTGTTGTTTTGTTAGACTAATGAATTTCCGTTAATTCTCTCACAAACGAAAGAGGGTGAACGGTGAACCATGCGCAGCCAGTTCTGCATAAAACGGGAGTCCCGTTGGGTCCCATCTTTCTTATTCGATTCACGCGTAACGTGGGAATCAATCAGCAGAAAAGGGGGAAATGGTGAGTCACAATGCTGGATGATGTTCATTCAAGGTCGTAAACAACCCCTCCAACCCCATTCTTACTTCTGAGAACTCCGGCTCAACCTTCAGCCAAACAAGGTCAAGGGGGGAGAATGAGGGTGACTCACTCTGTTGTTGTAAATGAAACCATGTAATTTACATGCTTTAAATTATAACGCATTTGTTTTGTTTACAAAAAACAAAACACAATAAATGCTTTGCGTTTTTTAAGAATATGTTTTACTATAAACAAGTTTTTAAAACTATTCACTCACCCATAATGATACAAAATTTTATAAAATATCCTTCTGAATTAATAATATTCCCTAGCTTACTTTAATTAAACACTAGTTTTGTGGGATCATAACATGGTAAAATAAAATAAAAAAGAAAAATTATTTTCGTGTCTAACAATCCAATTTGTTACAAATTTCAAATTGAGGTTTGAATTATTACGAAAACAAATTTTAAAATAAATTCTGTGATAGCTATAGCTTTACAATAACGTCCAATATTATAACTTACAAGGTCGTTAACTTAATTCTACATAGCATTCATATGGATTCAGAAAGGCTACCATTTTTTTAGACTTTTGTTCTTCATATCATGGTCATAAGCTATTTTTATTTTATTTTATGAAAAAAATCGCAAACATCCCTTGCTAACGGCACGCAGGTGAGCTGACAATTCTAGTTAGCATTCATTTGGATTCAAACAGGCTACCAAAAGCCGTCACCAGATGGGGGTTTTAGCACTGACAGGGCAATAGCCCTCTATGGCTATTGCCCTGTCGGACCGGCATGGCAATAGATTTCACGTTTTTTGAGGGCCGTAGAACGGATTGGTTTCCGTTCTCTTACGCTAGAGTCGCATGAAGGCAATAACGTTATGCCTACCCTCTAGTGCCTCTAGCTGATTCATAATCGGATTCGTTTCAGTTAACCGATTTTGACTGTGTTGTCTCTTCATTGACAGTTGGTGTTTACAAACCCAGAATGAACGACAACAATCTTTTTAAATTGCTAGCTACTGAACGAGTGGAATTGAATAAAAGTGCTAGTGAAAAGGACAATTGTAAAGAATAAAAGCCATTTATAAGTTATAACTCCTGTTTTCTCGACTAGTGTGTGGTTTTTAAGAGTAGCTGTCACCAATAATTAGTCAAGGAAACAGTATATGATGTGCATTAGTAGCCTATGATGTGAAACAGACAGGCATAATTTAAAAACGAATTCAATCAAAACCTGGTTATCAATTTTTATAATTTTATTAGTTTGCAGGACAAAATTGGAGAGCTGGAGCAACAAGAAGTAAATCAAAACAGCACAAAAAAGCAGTCTAAGAAAAAAGACGCAGTAGGTAATACTATAATAATGATAAACTAAGTAACAACTTTCACTTTTGTCAATTGCATCATCACAGTCATACAATATAATTGTTTTTGTCATGAATGCAAAACTAAAACTTTATGCGTATTATGCTTTTCATTTAGGAGGCTATAAACTCTCACCGATTAAGCTCTCCTAGAACATGATTGGATTGATTGGCCATTTAAATGCTGTTTAAAATCAATCACTCTTTATCAATGAGAATGGATATTCTACTACAGATATACATGGTTGCTGGTTTATGTGTGTGGATTGATTTATCACCAATATTGAGCTAGGTATCTTGTCTTAATTTCATTGTGTTGTTGATTTTTGTTGTCCCCTCTATTAATCTGTCTTTCTTTTTGTAGTTACGTGACGCTCACGGCAAAGTCTTCGTTTTCATTACAACACTACATGATTGCTGGGCAGGTGAAGGCTTACCAAGCTGTTTTTAGTTCCGTCTTATGGAATCCTGAAGAAACTTCGAAAGTTGCGTCTACTAGATGGGATGGATTAATTAATTTTTTAGACTAGAAGTACGTGTCATAACTGTCATTCTGTGTTAATCAATTAACAAGGCTTGTCGCTCGATTTCACGCGAATAATTCATGAGAAATACAAATTTCGTAACACACAAATGTATTGTAGGCTATTAGCCGTGTAAGACCCAAACAGTAGACAATAGAAAAGATGAGCTATTAAAATAATTATAATCTTAAAGATAATCACTATGCACTTAAAATCAACTGTTTTTGAATTCATATGTGGTTTCCTAACTGTTTTTGAATTCATATGTGGTTTCCTCATGAAAAATGGAGTATGGTTTATTTTTTCTGGCGGAAGCCAGCATAGCGTTACGTAAACGGGGGTTAAAAATCGTTCAGAGGTGAATTACACGTATATACATACACAATAGACTGTTTTTGAATACATATTTGGGTTCCGCGTGAAAAGTTGAGCATAGAATACTAGTTTTATTATTATCGGCGGCAGCCTGCATGGCATTTATGGGCATCAGCGTGAAAACTCGTTAGGCGTTAATTATATGTACATGCGTATAAAATAGGGGGTTTCTGTATTCATATTCGGATTCCGCGTAAGAAGTTGGGTATAGAATATTAGTTTTTTATTATTGGCGGGAGTTTGCATAGTATTTATGGGCGTCAGCGTGAAAAATCGTTCGGCGTGAATTACAGGCATATGCGTGGAAAATTGATTGTTTCTGAGTTCATGTTTGTTGGTTGTTTGTTGTTATTTTTGTTGTTATTTACAGCGAACCTTGGCGAACCTTGGCGAACCTTGGCGAACCTTGGCGAACCTTGGCGAACCTTGGCGAACCTTGGCGAACCTTGGCGAACCTTGGCGAACCTTGGCGAACCTTGGCGAACCTTGGCGAACCTTGGCGAACCTTGGCGAACCTTGGCGAACCTTGGCGAACCTTGGCGAACCTTGGCGAACCTTGGCGAACCTTGGCGAACCTTGGCGAACCTTGGCGAACCTTGGCGAACCTTGGCGAACCTTGGCGAACCTTGGCGAACCTTGGCGAACCTTGGCGAACCTTGGCGAACCTTGGCGAACCTTGGCGAACCTTGGCGAACCTTGGCGAACCTTGGCGAACCTTGGCGAACCTTGGCGAACCTTGGCGAACCTTGGCGAACCTTGGCGAACCTTGGCGAACCTTGGCGAACCTTGGCGAACCTTGGCGAACCTTGGCGAACCTTGGCGAACCTTGGCGAACCTTGGCGAACCTTGGCGAACCTTGGCGAACCTTGGCGAACCTTGGCGAACCTTGGCGAACCTTGGCGAACCTTGGCGAACCTTGGCGAACCTTGGCGAACCTTGGCGAACCTTGGCGAACCTTGGCGAACCTTGGCGAACCTTGGCGAACCTTGGCGAACCTTGGCGAACCTTGGCGAACCTTGGCGAACCTTGGCGAACCTTGGCGAACCTTGGCGAACCTTGGCGAACCTTGGCGAACCTTGGCGAACCTTGGCGAACCTTGGCGAACCTTGGCGAACCTTGGCGAACCTTGGCGAACCTTGGCGAACCTTGGCGAACCTTGGCGAACCTTGGCGAACCTTGGCGAACCTTGGCGAACCTTGGCGAACCTTGGCGAACCTTGGCGAACCTTGGCGAACCTTGGCGAACCTTGGCGAACCTTGGCGAACCTTGGCGAACCTTGGCGAACCTTGGCGAACCTTGGCGAACCTTGGCGAACCTTGGCGAACCTTGGCGAACCTTGGCGAACTCTTGCTGCATTTTTTTACTTTAAACACAACCATAACAAACAACGGGCCGGCATAATTCGTCATCATCATCCTCTGCTTCGATACTAAATTGCGGAATGTGTTGTGGAAATCACGAATTGGCCACCAGAGGGAGCCGCTCAACACAGTCTTCACCAGTGAACTGATACTGATCCGATTCCGTGTCGTTAAAAAACGGATTTTTTGAGGGTCGGACCTATTGCCATGCCGGTCCGACAGGGCAATAGCCATAGAGGGCTATTGCCCTGTCAGTGCTAAAACCCCCATCTAGCGACGGCTATTGCATGTTACACTACGTACATCATATTTATACTTTGGTCTATGGCTCTATTGCTAAATTTCACCTCGGAGTTCTTTTCTTTAAAATTGTCTCGGTCACGACTCACGAATCATGTGAGTGTTATCATATATGTGTAATGTATGTCCCCGTCACAAACTATGATGGATTTGGTGATTCATATATCTACGATTGTTACTGAATTCTTAGGTTTAAGTAACCGTAATAATAGCAAGCGTTTTTTTGAATTTTTCCATCTCGTTCAGTGCAAATAAGTGCAAACAAGTAATCTTGCAATCAAATAGGAATAATAAAGGTTAAAGGGACGAGCGGAGCACTTTAGTGTGAAAAGAAATCATCGCGGAAATGTGAAGACTAATCAGTGAAATGAGTACATCAAACATAACAATAAAAAAATCACGAATCAGTGATTGAAAGGAGAGTCTATTTTTACACAAGAAAAAAACATTTTTGGTAGTTCTTGTATTGTAAATCAATAGAGAGAGAGATAGTACACAGCCACGAGTGACGGTGAACACACTCTTATTGTGTAAAATTAGAAGCAATGTAGGATGACAGGACTCAATAATTTAAATTTTATAACCGAAACTCTATAAACTAAAAAATATAATTGGAGCAGGAATACATAGGTAGAAAAATTTCACGGTATCAGGTTGATCCTTTTAAATTCAGTGAGCTTTCCCTCTTGTTAAAAAAATATAACTTAACGTTGTTTGTTTATTATATGCGGCGATTTAAGTGTTTAAAAAATAATCGACCCGGTGGAAGGAAAGCATTCAAAAAGTGAAACGATTCACGGATTCAGTGCAATGAAACAAGTTTTTTTTTAAGAAGCAGGATGGCCATATAGTTCTTGTGTTCATAATTTGTTGTTTTGTTAGACTAATGAATTTCCGTTAATTCTCTCACAAACGAAAGAGGGTGAACGGTGAACCATGCGCAGCCAGTTCTGCATAAAACGGGAGTCCCGTTGGGTCCCATCTTTCTTATTCGATTCACGCGTAACGTGGGAATCAATCAGCAGAAAAGGGGGAAATGGTGAGTCACAATGCTGGATGATGTTCATTCAAGGTCGTAAACAACCCCTCCAACCCCATTCTTACTTCTGAGAACTCCGGCTCAACCTTCAGCCAAACAAGGTCAAGGGGGGAGAATGAGGGTGACTCACTCTGTTGTTGTAAATGAAACCATGTAATTTACATGCTTTAAATTATAACGCATTTGTTTTGTTTACAAAAAACAAAACACAATAAATGCTTTGCGTTTTTTAAGAATATGTTTTACTATAAACAAGTTTTTAAAACTATTCACTCACCCATAATGATACAAAATTTTATAAAATATCCTTCTGAATTAATAATATTCCCTAGCTTACTTTAATTAAACACTAGTTTTGTGGGATCATAACATGGTAAAAGAAAATAAAAAAGAAAAATTATTTTCGTGTCTAACAATCCAATTTGTTACAAATTTCAAATTGAGGTTTGAATTATTACGAAAACAAATTTTAAAATAAATTCTGTGATAGCTATAGCTTTACAATAACGTCCAATATTATAACTTACAAGGTCGTTAACTTAATTCTACATAGCATTCATATGGATTCAGAAAGGCTACCATTTTTTTAGACTTTTGTTCTTCATATCATGGTCATAAGCTATTTTTATTTTATTTTATGAAAAAAATCGCAAACATCCCTTGCTAACGGCACGCAGGTGAGCTGACAATTCTAGTTAGCATTCATTTGGATTCAAACAGGCTACCAAAAGCCGTCACCAGATGGGGGTTTTAGCACTGACAGGGCAATAGCCCTCTATGGCTATTGCCCTGTCGGACCGGCATGGCAATAGATTTCACGTTTTTTGAGGGCCGTAGAACGGATTGGTTTCCGTTCTCTTACGCTAGAGTCGCATGAAGGCAATAACGTTATGCCTACCCTCTAGTGCCTCTAGCTGATTCATAATCGGATTCGTTTCAGTTAACCGATTTTGACTGTGTTGTCTCTTCATTGACAGTTGGTGTTTACAAACCCAGAATGAACGACAACAATCTTTTTAAATTGCTAGCTACTGAACGAGTGGAATTGAATAAAAGTGCTAGTGAAAAGGACAATTGTAAAGAATAAAAGCCATTTATAAGTTATAACTCCTGTTTTCTCGACTAGTGTGTGGTTTTTAAGAGTAGCTGTCACCAATAATTAGTCAAGGAAACAGTATATGATGTGCATTAGTAGCCTATGATGTGAAACAGACAGGCATAATTTAAAAACGAATTCAATCAAAACCTGGTTATCAATTTTTATAATTTTATTAGTTTGCAGGACAAAATTGGAGAGCTGGAGCAACAAGAAGTAAATCAAAACAGCACAAAAAAGCAGTCTAAGAAAAAAGACGCAGTAGGTAATACTATAATAATGATAAACTAAGTAACAACTTTCACTTTTGTCAATTGCATCATCACAGTCATACAATATAATTGTTTTTGTCATGAATGCAAAACTAAAACTTTATGCGTATTATGCTTTTCATTTAGGAGGCTATAAACTCTCACCGATTAAGCTCTCCTAGAACATGATTGGATTGATTGGCCATTTAAATGCTGTTTAAAATCAATCACTCTTTATCAATGAGAATGGATATTCTACTACAGATATACATGGTTGCTGGTTTATGTGTGTGGATTGATTTATCACCAATATTGAGCTAGGTATCTTGTCTTAATTTCATTGTGTTGTTGATTTTTGTTGTCCCCTCTATTAATCTGTCTTTCTTTTTGTAGTTACGTGACGCTCACGGCAAAGTCTTCGTTTTCATTACAACACTACATGATTGCTGGGCAGGTGAAGGCTTACCAAGCTGTTTTTAGTTCCGTCTTATGGAATCCTGAAGAAACTTCGAAAGTTGCGTCTACTAGATGGGATGGATTAATTAATTTTTTAGACTAGAAGTACGTGTCATAACTGTCATTCTGTGTTAATCAATTAACAAGGCTTGTCGCTCGATTTCACGCGAATAATTCATGAGAAATACAAATTTCGTAACACACAAATGTATTGTAGGCTATTAGCCGTGTAAGACCCAAACAGTAGACAATAGAAAAGATGAGCTATTAAAATAATTATAATCTTAAAGATAATCACTATGCACTTAAAATCAACTGTTTTTGAATTCATATGTGGTTTCCTCATGAAAAATGGAGTATGGTTTATTTTTTCTGGCGGAAGCCAGCATAGCGTTACGTAAACGGGGGTTAAAAATCGTTCAGAGGTGAATTACACGTATATACATACACAATAGACTGTTTTTGAATACATATTTGGGTTCCGCGTGAAAAGTTGAGCATAGAATACTAGTTTTATTATTATCGGCGGCAGCCTGCATGGCATTTATGGGCATCAGCGTGAAAACTCGTTAGGCGTTAATTATATGTACATGCGTATAAAATAGGGGGTTTCTGTATTCATATTCGGATTCCGCGTAAGAAGTTGGGTATAGAATATTAGTTTTTTATTATTGGCGGGAGTTTGCATAGTATTTATGGGCGTCAGCGTGAAAAATCGTTCGGCGTGAATTACAGGCATATGCGTGGAAAATTGATTGTTTCTGAGTTCATGTTTGTTGGTTGTTTGTTGTTATTTTTGTTGTTATTTACAGCGAACCTTGGCGAACCTTGGCGAACCTTGGCGAACCTTGGCGAACCTTGGCGAACCTTGGCGAACCTTGGCGAACCTTGGCGAACCTTGGCGAACCTTGGCGAACCTTGGCGAACCTTGGCGAACCTTGGCGAACCTTGGCGAACCTTGGCGAACCTTGGCGAACCTTGGCGAACCTTGGCGAACCTTGGCGAACCTTGGCGAACCTTGGCGAACCTTGGCGAACCTTGGCGAACCTTGGCGAACCTTGGCGAACCTTGGCGAACCTTGGCGAACCTTGGCGAACCTTGGCGAACCTTGGCGAACCTTGGCGAACCTTGGCGAACCTTGGCGAACCTTGGCGAACCTTGGCGAACCTTGGCGAACCTTGGCGAACCTTGGCGAACCTTGGCGAACCTTGGCGAACCTTGGCGAACCTTGGCGAACCTTGGCGAACCTTGGCGAACCTTGGCGAACCTTGGCGAACCTTGGCGAACCTTGGCGAACCTTGGCGAACCTTGGCGAACCTTGGCGAACCTTGGCGAACCTTGGCGAACCTTGGCGAACCTTGGCGAACCTTGGCGAACCTTGGCGAACCTTGGCGAACCTTGGCGAACCTTGGCGAACCTTGGCGAACCTTGGCGAACCTTGGCGAACCTTGGCGAACCTTGGCGAACCTTGGCGAACCTTGGCGAACCTTGGCGAACCTTGGCGAACCTTGGCGAACCTTGGCGAACCTTGGCGAACCTTGGCGAACCTTGGCGAACCTTGGCGAACCTTGGCGAACCTTGGCGAACCTTGGCGAACCTTGGCGAACCTTGGCGAACCTTGGCGAACCTTGGCGAACCTTGGCGAACCTTGGCGAACCTTGGCGAACCTTGGCGAACCTTGGCGAACCTTGGCGAACCTTGGCGAACCTTGGCGAACCTTGGCGAACCTTGGCGAACCTTGGCGAACCTTGGCGAACCTTGGCGAACCTTGGCGAACCTTGGCGAACCTTGGCGAACCTTGGCGAACCTTGGCGAACCTTGGCGAACCTTGGCGAACCTTGGCGAACCTTGGCGAACCTTGGCGAACCTTGGCGAACCTTGGCGAACCTTGGCGAACCTTGGCGAACCTTGGCGAACCTTGGCGAACCTTGGCGAACCTTGGCGAACCTTGGCGAACCTTGGCGAACCTTGGCGAACCTTGGCGAACCTTGGCGAACCTTGGCGAACCTTGGCGAACCTTGGCGAACCTTGGCGAACCTTGGCGAACCTTGGCGAACCTTGGCGAACCTTGGCGAACCTTGGCGAACCTTGGCGAACCTTGGCGAACCTTGGCGAACCTTGGCGAACCTTGGCGAACCTTGGCGAACCTTGGCGAACCTTGGCGAACCTTGGCGAACCTTGGCGAACCTTGGCGAACCTTGGCGAACCTTGGCGAACCTTGGCGAACCTTGGCGAACCTTGGCGAACCTTGGCGAACCTTGGCGAACCTTGGCGAACCTTGGCGAACCTTGGCGAACCTTGGCGAACCTTGGCGAACCTTGGCGAACCTTGGCGAACCTTGGCGAACCTTGGCGAACCTTGGCGAACCTTGGCGAACCTTGGCGAACCTTGGCGAACCTTGGCGAACCTTGGCGAACCTTGGCGAACCTTGGCGAACCTTGGCGAACCTTGGCGAACCTTGGCGAACCTTGGCGAACCTTGGCGAACCTTGGCGAACCTTGGCGAACCTTGGCGAACCTTGGCGAACCTTGGCGAACCTTGGCGAACCTTGGCGAACCTTGGCGAACCTTGGCGAACCTTGGCGAACCTTGGCGAACCTTGGCGAACCTTGGCGAACCTTGGCGAACCTTGGCGAACCTTGGCGAACCTTGGCGAACCTTGGCGAACCTTGGCGAACCTTGGCGAACCTTGGCGAACCTTGGCGAACCTTGGCGAACCTTGGCGAACCTTGGCGAACCTTGGCGAACCTTGGCGAACCTTGGCGAACCTTGGCGAACCTTGGCGAACCTTGGCGAACCTTGGCGAACCTTGGCGAACCTTGGCGAACCTTGGCGAACCTTGGCGAACCTTGGCGAACCTTGGCGAACCTTGGCGAACCTTGGCGAACCTTGGCGAACCTTGGCGAACCTTGGCGAACCTTGGCGAACCTTGGCGAACCTTGGCGAACCTTGGCGAACCTTGGCGAACCTTGGCGAACCTTGGCGAACCTTGGCGAACCTTGGCGAACCTTGGCGAACCTTGGCGAACCTTGGCGAACCTTGGCGAACCTTGGCGAACCTTGGCGAACCTTGGCGAACCTTGGCGAACCTTGGCGAACCTTGGCGAACCTTGGCGAACCTTGGCGAACCTTGGCGAACCTTGGCGAACCTTGGCGAACCTTGGCGAACCTTGGCGAACCTTGGCGAACCTTGGCGAACCTTGGCGAACCTTGGCGAACCTTGGCGAACCTTGGCGAACCTTGGCGAACCTTGGCGAACCTTGGCGAACCTTGGCGAACCTTGGCGAACCTTGGCGAACCTTGGCGAACCTTGGCGAACCTTGGCGAACCTTGGCGAACCTTGGCGAACCTTGGCGAACCTTGGCGAACCTTGGCGAACCTTGGCGAACCTTGGCGAACCTTGGCGAACCTTGGCGAACCTTGGCGAACCTTGGCGAACCTTGGCGAACCTTGGCGAACCTTGGCGAACCTTGGCGAACCTTGGCGAACCTTGGCGAACCTTGGCGAACCTTGGCGAACCTTGGCGAACCTTGGCGAACCTTGGCGAACCTTGGCGAACCTTGGCGAACCTTGGCGAACCTTGGCGAACCTTGGCGAACCTTGGCGAACCTTGGCGAACCTTGGCGAACCTTGGCGAACCTTGGCGAACCTTGGCGAACCTTGGCGAACCTTGGCGAACCTTGGCGAACCTTGGCGAACCTTGGCGAACCTTGGCGAACCTTGGCGAACCTTGGCGAACCTTGGCGAACCTTGGCGAACCTTGGCGAACCTTGGCGAACCTTGGCGAACCTTGGCGAACCTTGGCGAACCTTGGCGAACCTTGGCGAACCTTGGCGAACCTTGGCGAACCTTGGCGAACCTTGGCGAACCTTGGCGAACCTTGGCGAACCTTGGCGAACCTTGGCGAACCTTGGCGAACCTTGGCGAACCTTGGCGAACCTTGGCGAACCTTGGCGAACCTTGGCGAACCTTGGCGAACCTTGGCGAACCTTGGCGAACCTTGGCGAACCTTGGCGAACCTTGGCGAACCTTGGCGAACCTTGGCGAACCTTGGCGAACCTTGGCGAACCTTGGCGAACCTTGGCGAACCTTGGCGAACCTTGGCGAACCTTGGCGAACCTTGGCGAACCTTGGCGAACCTTGGCGAACCTTGGCGAACCTTGGCGAACCTTGGCGAACCTTGGCGAACCTTGGCGAACCTTGGCGAACCTTGGCGAACCTTGGCGAACCTTGGCGAACCTTGGCGAACCTTGGCGAACCTTGGCGAACCTTGGCGAACCTTGGCGAACCTTGGCGAACCTTGGCGAACCTTGGCGAACCTTGGCGAACCTTGGCGAACTCTTGCTGCATTTTTTTACTTTAAACACAACCATAACAAACAACGGGCCGGCATAATTCGTCATCATCATCCTCTGCTTCGATACTAAATTGCGGAATGTGTTGTGGAAATCACGAATTGGCCACCAGAGGGAGCCGCTCAACACAGTCTTCACCAGTGAACTGATACTGATCCGATTCCGTGTCGTTAAAAAACGGATTTTTTGAGGGTCGGACCTATTGCCATGCCGGTCCGACAGGGCAATAGCCATAGAGGGCTATTGCCCTGTCAGTGCTAAAACCCCCATCTAGCGACGGCTATTGCATGTTACACTACGTACATCATATTTATACTTTGGTCTATGGCTCTATTGCTAAATTTCACCTCGGAGTTCTTTTCTTTAAAATTGTCTCGGTCACGACTCACGAATCATGTGAGTGTTATCATATATGTGTAATGTATGTCCCCGTCACAAACTATGATGGATTTGGTGATTCATATATCTACGATTGTTACTGAATTCTTAGGTTTAAGTAACCGTAATAATAGCAAGCGTTTTTTTGAATTTTTCCATCTCGTTCAGTGCAAATAAGTGCAAACAAGTAATCTTGCAATCAAATAGGAATAATAAAGGTTAAAGGGACGAGCGGAGCACTTTAGTGTGAAAAGAAATCATCGCGGAAATGTGAAGACTAATCAGTGAAATGAGTACATCAAACATAACAATAAAAAAATCACGAATCAGTGATTGAAAGGAGAGTCTATTTTTACACAAGAAAAAAACATTTTTGGTAGTTCTTGTATTGTAAATCAATAGAGAGAGAGATAGTACACAGCCACGAGTGACGGTGAACACACTCTTATTGTGTAAAATTAGAAGCAATGTAGGATGACAGGACTCAATAATTTAAATTTTATAACCGAAACTCTATAAACTAAAAAATATAATTGGAGCAGGAATACATAGGTAGAAAAATTTCACGGTATCAGGTTGATCCTTTTAAATTCAGTGAGCTTTCCCTCTTGTTAAAAAAATATAACTTAACGTTGTTTGTTTATTATATGCGGCGATTTAAGTGTTTAAAAAATAATCGACCCGGTGGAAGGAAAGCATTCAAAAAGTGAAACGATTCACGGATTCAGTGCAATGAAACAAGTTTTTTTTTAAGAAGCAGGATGGCCATATAGTTCTTGTGTTCATAATTTGTTGTTTTGTTAGACTAATGAATTTCCGTTAATTCTCTCACAAACGAAAGAGGGTGAACGGTGAACCATGCGCAGCCAGTTCTGCATAAAACGGGAGTCCCGTTGGGTCCCATCTTTCTTATTCGATTCACGCGTAACGTGGGAATCAATCAGCAGAAAAGGGGGAAATGGTGAGTCACAATGCTGGATGATGTTCATTCAAGGTCGTAAACAACCCCTCCAACCCCATTCTTACTTCTGAGAACTCCGGCTCAACCTTCAGCCAAACAA
The DNA here is from genome assembly GCF_021234035.1 of Daphnia pulicaria. NCBI lineage: Eukaryota > Metazoa > Arthropoda > Branchiopoda > Diplostraca > Daphniidae > Daphnia > Daphnia pulicaria. The sequence goes on from NC_060917.1 coordinate 6,607,046, forward strand.
GGTCAAGGGGGGAGAATGAGGGTGACTCACTCTGTTGTTGTAAATGAAACCATGTAATTTACATGCTTTAAATTATAACGCATTTGTTTTGTTTACAAAAAACAAAACACAATAAATGCTTTGCGTTTTTTAAGAATATGTTTTACTATAAACAAGTTTTTAAAACTATTCACTCACCCATAATGATACAAAATTTTATAAAATATCCTTCTGAATTAATAATATTCCCTAGCTTACTTTAATTAAACACTAGTTTTGTGGGATCATAACATGGTAAAAGAAAATAAAAAAGAAAAATTATTTTCGTGTCTAACAATCCAATTTGTTACAAATTTCAAATTGAGGTTTGAATTATTACGAAAACAAATTTTAAAATAAATTCTGTGATAGCTATAGCTTTACAATAACGTCCAATATTATAACTTACAAGGTCGTTAACTTAATTCTACATAGCATTCATATGGATTCAGAAAGGCTACCATTTTTTTAGACTTTTGTTCTTCATATCATGGTCATAAGCTATTTTTATTTTATTTTATGAAAAAAATCGCAAACATCCCTTGCTAACGGCACGCAGGTGAGCTGACAATTCTAGTTAGCATTCATTTGGATTCAAACAGGCTACCAAAAGCCGTCACCAGATGGGGGTTTTAGCACTGACAGGGCAATAGCCCTCTATGGCTATTGCCCTGTCGGACCGGCATGGCAATAGATTTCACGTTTTTTGAGGGCCGTAGAACGGATTGGTTTCCGTTCTCTTACGCTAGAGTCGCATGAAGGCAATAACGTTATGCCTACCCTCTAGTGCCTCTAGCTGATTCATAATCGGATTCGTTTCAGTTAACCGATTTTGACTGTGTTGTCTCTTCATTGACAGTTGGTGTTTACAAACCCAGAATGAACGACAACAATCTTTTTAAATTGCTAGCTACTGAACGAGTGGAATTGAATAAAAGTGCTAGTGAAAAGGACAATTGTAAAGAATAAAAGCCATTTATAAGTTATAACTCCTGTTTTCTCGACTAGTGTGTGGTTTTTAAGAGTAGCTGTCACCAATAATTAGTCAAGGAAACAGTATATGATGTGCATTAGTAGCCTATGATGTGAAACAGACAGGCATAATTTAAAAACGAATTCAATCAAAACCTGGTTATCAATTTTTATAATTTTATTAGTTTGCAGGACAAAATTGGAGAGCTGGAGCAACAAGAAGTAAATCAAAACAGCACAAAAAAGCAGTCTAAGAAAAAAGACGCAGTAGGTAATACTATAATAATGATAAACTAAGTAACAACTTTCACTTTTGTCAATTGCATCATCACAGTCATACAATATAATTGTTTTTGTCATGAATGCAAAACTAAAACTTTATGCGTATTATGCTTTTCATTTAGGAGGCTATAAACTCTCACCGATTAAGCTCTCCTAGAACATGATTGGATTGATTGGCCATTTAAATGCTGTTTAAAATCAATCACTCTTTATCAATGAGAATGGATATTCTACTACAGATATACATGGTTGCTGGTTTATGTGTGTGGATTGATTTATCACCAATATTGAGCTAGGTATCTTGTCTTAATTTCATTGTGTTGTTGATTTTTGTTGTCCCCTCTATTAATCTGTCTTTCTTTTTGTAGTTACGTGACGCTCACGGCAAAGTCTTCGTTTTCATTACAACACTACATGATTGCTGGGCAGGTGAAGGCTTACCAAGCTGTTTTTAGTTCCGTCTTATGGAATCCTGAAGAAACTTCGAAAGTTGCGTCTACTAGATGGGATGGATTAATTAATTTTTTAGACTAGAAGTACGTGTCATAACTGTCATTCTGTGTTAATCAATTAACAAGGCTTGTCGCTCGATTTCACGCGAATAATTCATGAGAAATACAAATTTCGTAACACACAAATGTATTGTAGGCTATTAGCCGTGTAAGACCCAAACAGTAGACAATAGAAAAGATGAGCTATTAAAATAATTATAATCTTAAAGATAATCACTATGCACTTAAAATCAACTGTTTTTGAATTCATATGTGGTTTCCTCATGAAAAATGGAGTATGGTTTATTTTTTCTGGCGGAAGCCAGCATAGCGTTACGTAAACGGGGGTTAAAAATCGTTCAGAGGTGAATTACACGTATATACATACACAATAGACTGTTTTTGAATACATATTTGGGTTCCGCGTGAAAAGTTGAGCATAGAATACTAGTTTTATTATTATCGGCGGCAGCCTGCATGGCATTTATGGGCATCAGCGTGAAAACTCGTTAGGCGTTAATTATATGTACATGCGTATAAAATAGGGGGTTTCTGTATTCATATTCGGATTCCGCGTAAGAAGTTGGGTATAGAATATTAGTTTTTTATTATTGGCGGGAGTTTGCATAGTATTTATGGGCGTCAGCGTGAAAAATCGTTCGGCGTGAATTACAGGCATATGCGTGGAAAATTGATTGTTTCTGAGTTCATGTTTGTTGGTTGTTTGTTGTTATTTTTGTTGTTATTTACAGCGAACCTTGGCGAACCTTGGCGAACCTTGGCGAACCTTGGCGAACCTTGGCGAACCTTGGCGAACCTTGGCGAACCTTGGCGAACCTTGGCGAACCTTGGCGAACCTTGGCGAACCTTGGCGAACCTTGGCGAACCTTGGCGAACCTTGGCGAACCTTGGCGAACCTTGGCGAACCTTGGCGAACCTTGGCGAACCTTGGCGAACCTTGGCGAACCTTGGCGAACCTTGGCGAACCTTGGCGAACCTTGGCGAACCTTGGCGAACCTTGGCGAACCTTGGCGAACCTTGGCGAACCTTGGCGAACCTTGGCGAACCTTGGCGAACCTTGGCGAACCTTGGCGAACCTTGGCGAACCTTGGCGAACCTTGGCGAACCTTGGCGAACCTTGGCGAACCTTGGCGAACCTTGGCGAACCTTGGCGAACCTTGGCGAACCTTGGCGAACCTTGGCGAACCTTGGCGAACCTTGGCGAACCTTGGCGAACCTTGGCGAACCTTGGCGAACCTTGGCGAACCTTGGCGAACCTTGGCGAACCTTGGCGAACCTTGGCGAACCTTGGCGAACCTTGGCGAACCTTGGCGAACCTTGGCGAACCTTGGCGAACCTTGGCGAACCTTGGCGAACCTTGGCGAACCTTGGCGAACCTTGGCGAACCTTGGCGAACCTTGGCGAACCTTGGCGAACCTTGGCGAACCTTGGCGAACCTTGGCGAACCTTGGCGAACCTTGGCGAACCTTGGCGAACCTTGGCGAACCTTGGCGAACCTTGGCGAACCTTGGCGAACCTTGGCGAACCTTGGCGAACCTTGGCGAACCTTGGCGAACCTTGGCGAACCTTGGCGAACCTTGGCGAACCTTGGCGAACCTTGGCGAACCTTGGCGAACCTTGGCGAACCTTGGCGAACCTTGGCGAACCTTGGCGAACCTTGGCGAACCTTGGCGAACCTTGGCGAACCTTGGCGAACCTTGGCGAACCTTGGCGAACCTTGGCGAACCTTGGCGAACCTTGGCGAACCTTGGCGAACCTTGGCGAACCTTGGCGAACCTTGGCGAACCTTGGCGAACCTTGGCGAACCTTGGCGAACCTTGGCGAACCTTGGCGAACCTTGGCGAACCTTGGCGAACCTTGGCGAACCTTGGCGAACCTTGGCGAACCTTGGCGAACCTTGGCGAACCTTGGCGAACCTTGGCGAACCTTGGCGAACCTTGGCGAACCTTGGCGAACCTTGGCGAACCTTGGCGAACCTTGGCGAACCTTGGCGAACCTTGGCGAACCTTGGCGAACCTTGGCGAACCTTGGCGAACCTTGGCGAACCTTGGCGAACCTTGGCGAACCTTGGCGAACCTTGGCGAACCTTGGCGAACCTTGGCGAACCTTGGCGAACCTTGGCGAACCTTGGCGAACCTTGGCGAACCTTGGCGAACCTTGGCGAACCTTGGCGAACCTTGGCGAACCTTGGCGAACCTTGGCGAACCTTGGCGAACCTTGGCGAACCTTGGCGAACCTTGGCGAACCTTGGCGAACCTTGGCGAACCTTGGCGAACCTTGGCGAACCTTGGCGAACCTTGGCGAACCTTGGCGAACCTTGGCGAACCTTGGCGAACCTTGGCGAACCTTGGCGAACCTTGGCGAACCTTGGCGAACCTTGGCGAACCTTGGCGAACCTTGGCGAACCTTGGCGAACCTTGGCGAACCTTGGCGAACCTTGGCGAACCTTGGCGAACCTTGGCGAACCTTGGCGAACCTTGGCGAACCTTGGCGAACCTTGGCGAACCTTGGCGAACCTTGGCGAACCTTGGCGAACCTTGGCGAACCTTGGCGAACCTTGGCGAACCTTGGCGAACCTTGGCGAACCTTGGCGAACCTTGGCGAACCTTGGCGAACCTTGGCGAACCTTGGCGAACCTTGGCGAACCTTGGCGAACCTTGGCGAACCTTGGCGAACCTTGGCGAACCTTGGCGAACCTTGGCGAACCTTGGCGAACCTTGGCGAACCTTGGCGAACCTTGGCGAACCTTGGCGAACCTTGGCGAACCTTGGCGAACCTTGGCGAACCTTGGCGAACCTTGGCGAACCTTGGCGAACCTTGGCGAACCTTGGCGAACCTTGGCGAACCTTGGCGAACCTTGGCGAACCTTGGCGAACCTTGGCGAACCTTGGCGAACCTTGGCGAACCTTGGCGAACCTTGGCGAACCTTGGCGAACCTTGGCGAACCTTGGCGAACCTTGGCGAACCTTGGCGAACCTTGGCGAACCTTGGCGAACCTTGGCGAACCTTGGCGAACCTTGGCGAACCTTGGCGAACCTTGGCGAACCTTGGCGAACCTTGGCGAACCTTGGCGAACCTTGGCGAACCTTGGCGAACCTTGGCGAACCTTGGCGAACCTTGGCGAACCTTGGCGAACCTTGGCGAACCTTGGCGAACCTTGGCGAACCTTGGCGAACCTTGGCGAACCTTGGCGAACCTTGGCGAACCTTGGCGAACGATCGAAGCCTGAGCCTGAGCCTGAGCCTGATGTTGCAAAAATATTTGTTATATTTGTTAGAACCATTTTTTTATTACAGGATATGTTAATCGATGTCGAATACAACATTTCAAGTATATTGAATCAATTAATTCATAAAGCAATTCATAAAGAAATAGTTTAGAAAAATGTTCATAGAAAATCTTCTAGAACCTTCGAAAAAAACACTTTTATTAGATTGAAGTTGATATAATATTTATTTCACTTGTTAAAACCATATCTTTATCACAGGATGTGTAAATCGATGTCCAATACACCATTTCAAGTCTTTTGAATCAATAAATTCATAGAGCAATTGATGAAGAAAAAGTTTTAGAAAAATGCACAATTTAGATTAGCATACCTGGCCTGAGCTGAGCCTGAGCCTGAGCCTGAGCCTGAAGCTTGGCGAAGCTTGGCGTGCTGTGCTGTGCTGTGCTCCCTACTAACACGGCGATGTACCATGGATATGACTGCAGCGTACTCCCAAGGATAAGGGAGATACAAACAGCATATCCATGGAATGCTTCATGTTGATCCTTATTTCCCCTTCCCCGCACGTACCATTTGTATGTGCCTTGAATATACCGGTTTGTGTATACACAGTATCCTTAAGTAACATCCATCTTTGGATATGATTTCTGTTAGAAAATAAAAGCTAAAAGTCTCAACCCAGAGTTGAACTACTGACCTTCAGTTCCGTAGCTCACCTCTCTGACCACTAGACCAACTGTTCATGCAATTGAGGAACAAATGTTTGGGGGTAATGGAAATTGAGATATTTTTTAGCTTTTTCGTCCACTGTGTACCTAATATGGTTATACTGTGATGCACATTCTGTGTATGTACCAAATGGTATATCAACAAAATCATACCCCCGGGTATATTACTTTGACGTACAATCAGTATATTAATGAATATACGCTGGTGGATCTACGATGAATATTCTTTATTTGATCCCATCCTAGATCCGAATAAATTTATACCTACGCTATACTACCGCCCCCCAATTGCGACCTGGATCTATTCATCCCATATTTACCTACATCTTACATAAAGTGAATGGGCCGTGTTAGTAGGGCTGTGCTGGCCAGTGGTGTTTCCCAGCTCGCCAAAGCAGTATTTTTGATTTTTCTTCAACGCCAATGCAAGATATAACTTATAAGGAGTTATCTTGTGGTTTTATTGTAGAATAGAATATTCCACACTTATTCAGAATGATAATTACCTTCATAAATGATAGAAAAGCATGCTGTGACTGTGCTGTGCATTTTTCTAAAACTTTTTCTTCTTGAATTGCTCTATGAATTTATTGATTCAATAGACTTGAAATGGTGTATGAGACATTGATTCATACATCCTGTAATAAAAAAAATGGTTTTAACAAGTGATATAAATATTATAGCAACTTCAAGTGATGTGCTGTGCCTGGAAGAATTACCGGTGCGTAGCACTATGACGGAATCGCAGTAGTAAAAAGGCGCTTAAGTATCGTACTATAGTAATTTGTATCACTAGTAAAATTGAAAATGGCTACAGTGCATCACTAGTAAAACGTATCTCAAATAATACCGTTCGCCTAGAAAATCAAAATTTTCTAAATAATTTATTTATTTCATACCAACAAATGGTCAATAGTAAATTGTTTCATAATTCTTTTTCAAAATTTCGTGTGAAAAGGGAAAGTGATGCAGTAGTATTTTGTAGTATAACGACAACGTCTCGTTAGTAACAGGCATCAACAGTAACACCCCCTATGATCCAGTATGATATTCACGGCTTCGCCGTGATGATCCCGAATGTAAATTTCACGGCTTCGCCGTGGATAATAATAAAATTATGTTCACGGCTTCGCCGTGATTGATAATAACTTTACGTTCACGGCTTCGCCGTGGATGATAATAATATGATGTTCACGGCTTCGCCGTGATTGTGATTCGGGAATTACCAATTTTATAACCTAACCTAACCTAACCAAACCTAACCTAACCTAACCTAACCTAACCTAACCTGATGTTACTTGTGAACAGAAATACTAGTGAGACAATTTATCAATGCAACGAAGTTCTTATGATACAAGAACCACAAGAACTTCGTTCTTATGAGACATTTTACTTAAAGAACTAGTTATTAATGGGTACTGTTTCGAGTTACTAAACAATGAAATTATTAGTGATATATTTTACTAATGAAACACTTTACTTTCAACACTATATATTTATGAGCAAAAAAAAAAAAGCTGTTATTTATGGCCACCTTTACTAGTGCGATTCCGTCACTGTGAGATGCACCCAGAATTACTTCTTGTTTCTATTTCATAAACATCATGGATGTTTTTATGAATTCATTGATTCAATTAACTTTAAATGATGTATTGGACAGTGATTAACACATCCTGTAAGAATAAATTGCTTTGAATAAGCAAAACAATAAATATATCAAATTCAAATTCATTGAAGTGGTGTTTCCCAGCTCGCCAAAGCAGTATTCTTTATTTTTCTTCAACGCCAATGCAAGATATCAATCTATTAAGACACTCATGAAGGAAAAGAAATAGAAATAAGAGTTGATAGAAAATCTTCCAGGAAGTGAAACCACAACTTCAATGAATTTGAAATGACGATATAAACTGTTTTACAAGTTTAAACAAATTTCTTGTTACAAGATATGTTTATTCGATGTCCAATACACTATTTAAAGTCTTTAAAATCAATGAATCTATTAAGACACTCATGAAGGAAAAGAAATAGAAATAAGAGTTGATAGAAAATCTTCCAGAAAGTGAAACCACAACTTCAATGAATTTGAAATGACGATATAAACTGTTTTACAAGTTTAAGCAAATTTCTTGTTACAAGATATGTAAATTCGATGTCCAATACACTATTTAATGTCTTTAAAATCAATGAATCTATTAAGACACTCATGAAGGAAAAGAAATAGAAATAAGAGTTGATAGAAAATCTTCCAGAAAGTGAAACCACAACTTCAATGAATTTGAAATGACGATATAAACTGTTTTACAAGTTTAAGCAAATTTCTTGTTACAAGATATGTAAATTCGATGTCCAATACACTATTTAATGTCTTTAAAATCAATGAATCTATTAAGACACTCATGAAGGAAAAGAAATAGAAATAAGAGTTGATAGAAAATCTTCCAGGAAGTGAAACCACAACTTCAATGAATTTGAAATGGAGATATAAACTGTTTTACAAGTTTAAGCAAATTTCAATCTTCCAGGAAGTGAAACCACAACTTCAATGAATTTGAAATGGAGATATAAACTGTTTTACAAGTTTAAGCAAATTTCTTGTTACAAGATATGTAAATTCGATGTCCAATGCACTATTAAAAGTCTTTAAAATCAATGAATCTATTAAGACACTCATGAAGGAAAAGAAATAGAAATAAGAGTTGATAGAAAATCTTCCAGGAAGTGAAACCACAACTTCAATGAATTTGAAATGACGATATAAACTGTTTTACAAGTTTAAACAAATTTCTTGTTACAAGATATGTTAATTCGATGTCCAATACACTATTTAATGTCTTTAAAATCAATGAATCTATTAAGACACTCATGAAGGAAAAGAAATAGAAATAAGAGTTGATAGAAAATCTTCCAGAAAGTGAAACCACAACTTCAATGAATTTGAAATGACGATATAAACTGTTTTACAAATTTAAGCAAATTTCTTGTTACAAGATATGTAAATTCGATGTCCAATACACTATTTAATGTCTTTAAAATCAATGAATCTATTAAGACACTCATGAAGGAAAAGAAATAGAAATAAGAGTTGATAGAAAATCTTCCAGGAAGTGAAACCACAACTTCAATGAATTTGAAATGGAGATATAAACTGTTTTAAAAGTTTAAGCAAATTTCTTGTTACAAGATATGTAAATTCGATGTCCAATACACTATTTAATGTCTTTAAAATCAATGAATCTATTAAGACACTCATGAAGGAAAAGAAATAGAAATAAGAGTTGATAGAAAATCTTCCAAAAAGTGAAACCACAACTTCAATGAATTTGAAATGACGATATAAACTGTTTTACAAGTTTAAACAAATTTCTTGTTACAAGATATGTTAATTCGATGTCCAATACACTATTTAAAGTCTTTAAAATCAATGAATCTATTAAAACACTCATGAAGGAAAAGAAATAGAAATAAGAGTTGATAGAAAATCTTCCAGGAAGTGAAACCACAACTTCAATGAATTTGAAATGGAGCTATAAACTGTTTTACAAGTTTAAGCAAATTTCTTGTTACAAGATATGTCAATTCGATGTCCAATGCACTATTAAAAATCTTTAAAATCAATGAATCTATTAAGACACTCATGAAGGAAAAGAAATAGAAATAAGAGTTGATAGAAAATCTTCCAGGAAGTGAAACCACAACTTCAATGAATTTGAAATGACGATATAAACTGTTTTACAAGTTTAAACAAATTTCTTGTTACAAGATATGTTATTTCGATGTCCAATACACTATTTAATGTCTTTAAAATCAATGAATCTATTAAGACACTCATGAAGGAAAAGAAATAGAAATAAGAGTTGATAGAAAATCTTCCAGGAAGTGAAACCACAACTTCAATGAATTTGAAATGACGATATAAAGTGTTTTACAAGTTTAAGCAAATTTCTTGTTACAAATTATGTAAATTCGATGTCCAATGCACTATTAAAAGTCTTTAAAATCAATGAATCTATAAAGACACTCATAAAGGAAAAGAAATAGAAATAAGAGTTTATAGAAAATCTTCCAGGAAGTGAAACCACAACTTCAATGAATTTGAAATGACGATATAAACTGTTTTACAAGTTTAAGCAAATTTCTTGTTACAAGATATGTAAATTCGATGTCCAATGCACTATTAAAAGTCTTTAAAATCAATGAATCTATTAAGACACTCATGAAGGAAAAGAAATAGAAATAAGAGTTGATAGAAAATCTTCCAGGAAGTGAAACCACAACTTCAATGAATTTTAAATGACGATATAAACTGTTTTACAAGTTTAAACAAATTTCTTGTTACAAGATATGTTAATTCGATGTCCAATACACTATTTAATGTCTTTTAAATCAATGAATCTATTAAGACACTCATGAAGGAAAAGAAATCGAAATAAGAGTTGATAGAAAATCTTCCAGGAAGTGAAACCACAACTTCAATGAATTTGAAATGACGATATAAACTGTTTTACAAGTTTAAACAAATTTCTTGTTACAAGATATGTTAATTCGATGTCCAATACACTATTTAATGTCTTTTAAATCAATGAATCTATTAAGACACTCATGAAGGAAAAGAAATAGAAATAAGAGTTGATAGAAAATCTTCCAGGAAGTGAAATCACAACTTCAATGAATTTGAAATGACGATATAAACTGTTTTACAAGTTTAAGCAAATTTCTTGTTACAAGATATGTTAATTCGATGTCCAATACACTATTTAATGTCTTTAAAATCAATGAATCTATTAAGACACTCATGAAGGAAAAGAAATAGAAATAAGAGTTGATAGAAAATCTTCCAGGAAGTGAAACCACAACTTCAATGAATTTGAAATGGAGATATAAACTGTTTTACAAGTTTAAGCAAATTTCTTGTTACAAGATATGTAAATTCGATGTCCAATGCACTATTAAAAGTCTTTAAAATCAATGAATCTATTAAGACACTCATGAAGGAAAAGAAATAGAAATAAGAGTTGATAGAAAATCTTCCAGGAAGTGAATCCACAACTTCAATGAATTTGAAATGACGATATAAACTGTTTTACAAGTTTAAACAAATTTCTTGTTACAAGATATGTAAATTCGATGTCCAATGCACTATTAAAAGTCTTTAAAATCAATGAATCTATTAAGACACTCATGAAGGAAAAGAAATAGAAATAAGAGTTGATAGAAAATCTTCCAGGAAGTGAAACCACAACTTCAATGAATTTTAAATGACGATATAAACTGTTTTACAAGTTTAAACAAATTTCTTGTTACAAGATATGTTAATTCGATGTCCAATACACTATTTAATGTCTTTTAAATCAATGAATCTATTAAGACACTCATGAAGGAAAAGAAATAGAAATAAGAGTTGATAGAAAATCTTCCAGGAAGTGAAACCACAACTTCAATGAATTTGAAATGACGATATAAACTGTTTTACAAGTTTAAACAAATTTCTTGTTACAAGATATGTTAATTCGATGTCCAATACACTATTTAATGTCTTTTAAATCAATGAATCTATTAAGACACTCATGAAGGAAAAGAAATAGAAATAAGAGTTGATAGAAAATCTTCCAGGAAGTGAAATCACAACTTCAATGAATTTGAAATGACGATATAAACTGTTTTACAAGTTTAAGCAAATTTCTTGTTACAAGATATGTTAATTCGATGTCCAATACACTATTTAATGTCTTTAAAATCAATGAATCTATTAAGACACTCATGAAGGAAAAGAAATAGAAATAAGAGTTGATAGAAAATCTTCCAGGAAGTGAAACCACAACTTCAATGAATTTGAAATGGAGATATAAACTGTTTTACAAGTTTAAGCAAATTTCTTGTTACAAGATATGTAAATTCGATGTCCAATGCACTATTAAAAGTCTTTAAAATCAATGAATCTATTAAGACACTCATGAAGGAAAAGAAATAGAAATAAGAGTTGATAGAAAATCTTCCAGAAAGTGAAACCACAACTTCAATGAATTTGAAATGACGATATAAACTGTTTTACAAGTTTAAACAAATTTCTTGTTACAAGATATGTTAATTCGATGTCCAATACACTATTTAAAGTCTTTAAAATCAATGAATCTATTAAAACACTCATGAAGGAAAAGAAATAGAAATAAGAGTTGATAGAAAATCTTCCAGGAAGTGAAACCACAACTTCAATGAATTTTAAATGACGATATAAACTGTTTTACAAGTTTAAACAAATTTCTTGTTACAAGATATGTTATTTCGATGTCCAATACACTATTTAATGTCTTTAAAATCAATGAATCTATTAAGACACTCATGAAGGAAAAGAAATAGAAATAAGAGTTGATAGAAAATCTTCCAGGAAGTGAAACCACAACTTCAATGAATTTGAAATGACGATATAAAGTGTTTTACAAGTTTAAGCAAATTTCTTGTTACAAATTATGTAAATTCGATGTCCAATGCACTATTAAAAGTCTTTAAAATCAATGAATCTATAAAGACACTCATAAAGGAAAAGAAATAGAAATAAGAGTTGATAGAAAATCTTCCAGGAAGTGAAACCACAACTTCAATGAATTTGAAATGACGATATAAACTGTTTTACAAGTTTAAGCAAATTTCTTGTTACAAGATATGTAAATTCGATGTCCAATGCACTATTAAAAGTCTTTAAAATCAATGAATCTATTAAGACACTCATGAAGGAAAAGAAATAGAAATAAGAGTTGATAGAAAATCTTCCAGGAAGTGAAACCACAACTTCAATGAATTTTAAATGACGATATAAACTGTTTTACAAGTTTAAACAAATTTCTTGTTACAAGATATGTTAATTCGATGTCCAATAAACTATTTAATGTCTTTTAAATCAATGAATCTATTAAGACACTCATGAAGGAAAAGAAATAGAAATAAGATTTGATAGAAAATCTTCCAGGAAGTGAAACCACAACTTCAATGAATTTGAAATGACGATATAAACTGTTTTACAAGTTTAAACAAATTTCTTGTTACAAGATATGTTAATTCGATGTCCAATACACTATTTAATGTCTTTTAAATCAATGAATCTATTAAGACACTCATGAAGGAAAAGAAATAGAAATAAGAGTTGATAGAAAATCTTCCAGGAAGTGAAACCACAACTTCAATGAATTTGAAATGGAGATATAAACTGTTTTACAAGTTTAAGCAAATTTCTTGTTACAAGATATGTAAATTCGATGTCCAATGCACTATTAAAAGTCTTTAAAATCAATGAATCTATTAAGACACTCATGAAGGAAAAGAAATAGAAATAAGAGTTGATAGAAAATCTTCCAGGAAGTGAATCCACAACTTCAATGAATTTGAAATGACGATATAAACTGTTTTACAAGTTTAAACAAATTTCTTGTTACAAGATATGTTAATTCGATGTCCAATACACTATTTAATGTCTTTTAAATCAATGAATCTATTAAGACACTCATGAAGGAAAAGAAATAGAAATAAGAGTTGATAGAAAATCTTCCAGAAAGTGAAACCACAACTTCAATGAATTTTAAATGACGATATAAACTGTTTTACAAGTTTAAACAAATTTCTTGTTACAAGATATGTTAATTCGATGTCCAATACACTATTTAAAGTCTTTAAAATCAATGAATCTATTAAGACACTCATGAAGGAAAAGAAATAGAAATAAGAGTTGATAGAAAATCTTCCAGGAAGTGAAACCACAACTTCAATGAATTTGAAATGACGATATAAACTGTTTTACAAGTTTAAACAAATTTCTTGTTACAAGATATGTTAATTCGATGTCCAATACACTATTTAAAGTATTTAAAATCAATGAATCTATTAAGACACTCATGAAGGAAAAGAAATAGAAATAAGAGTTGATAGAAAATCTTCCAGGAAGTGAAACCACAACTTCAATGAATTTGAAATGACGATATAAACTGTTTTACAATTTTAAGCAAATTTCTTGTTACAAGATATGTAAATTCGATGTCCAATACACTATTTAATGTCTTTAAAATCAATGAATCTATTAAGACACTCATGAAGGAAAAGAAATAGAAATAAGAGTTGATAGAAAATCTTCCAGGAAGTGAATCCACAACTTCAATGAATTTGAAATGACGATATAAACTGTTTTACAAGTTTAAACAAATTTCTTGTTACAAGATATGTTAATTCGATGTCCAATACACTATTTAAAGTCTTTAAAATCAATGAATCTATTAAGACACTCATGAAGGAAAAGAAATAGAAATAAGAGTTGATAGAAAATCTTCCAGGAAGTGAAACCACAACTTCAATGAATTTGAAATGGAGATATAAACTGTTTTACAAGTTTAAGCAAATTTCTTGTTACAAGATATGTAAATTCGATGTCCAATGCACTATTAAAAATCTTTAAAATCAATGAATCTATTAAGACACTCATGAAGGAAAAGAAATAGAAATAAGAGTTGATAGAAAATCTTCCAGGAAGTGAATTCACAACTTCAATGAATTTGAAATGACGATATAAACTGTTTTACAAGTTTAAACAAATTTCTTGTTACAAGATATGTTAATTCGATGTCCAATACACTATTTAATGTCTTTTAAATCAATGAATCTATTAAGACACTCATGAAGGAAAAGAAATAGAAATAAGAGTTGATAGAAAATCTTCCAGAAAGTGAAACCACAACTTCAATGAATTTGAAATGACGATATAAACTGTTTTACAAGTTTAAACAAATTTCTTGTTACAAGATATGTTAATTCGATGTCCAATACACTATTTAAAGTCTTTAAAATCAATGAATCTATTAAGACACTCATGAAGGAAAAGAAATAGAAATAAGAGTTGATAGAAAATCTTCCAGGAAGTGAAACCACAACTTCAATGAATTTGAAATGACGATATAAACTGTTTTACAAGTTTAAACAAATTTCTTGTTACAAGATATGTTAATTCGATGTCCAATACACTATTTAAAGTCTTTAAAATCAATGAATCTATTAAGACACTCATGAAGGAAAAGAAATAGAAATAAGAGTTGATAGAAAATCTTCCAGGAAGTGAAACCACAACTTCAATGAATTTGAAATGACGATATAAACTGTTTTACAATTTTAAGCAAATTTCTTGTTACAAGATATGTAAATTCGATGTCCAATACACTATTTAATGTCTTTAAAATCAATGAATCTATTAAGACACTCATGAAGGAAAAGAAATAGAAATAAGAGTTGATAGAAAATCTTCCAGAAAGTGAAACCACAACTTCAATGAATTTGAAATGACGATATAAACTGTTTTACAAGTTTAAACAAATTTCTTGTTACAAGATATGTTAATTCGATGTCCAATACACTATTTAAAGTCTTTAAAATCAATGAATCTATTAAGACACTCATGAAGGAAAAGAAATAGAAATAAGAGTTGATAGAAAATCTTCCAGGAAGTGAAACCACAACTTCAATGAATTTGAAATGACGATATGAACTGTTTTACAAGTTTAAACAATATTCTTGTTACAAGATATGTTATTTCGATGTCCAATACACTATTTAATGTCTTTAAAATCAATGAATCTATTAAGACACTCATGAAGGAAAAGAAATAGAAATAAGAGTTGATAGAAAATCTTCCAGGAAGTGAAACCACAACTTCAATGAATTTGAAATGGAGATATAAACTGTTTTACAAGTTTAAACAAATTTCTTGTTACAAGATATGTTAATTCGATGTCCAATACACTATTTAAAGTCTTTAAAATCAATGAATCTATTAAGACACTCATGAAGGAAAAGAAATAGAAATAAGAGTTGATAGAAAATCTTCCAGGAAGTGAAACCACAACTTCAATGAATTTGAAATGGAGATATAAACTGTTTTACAAGTTTAAGCAAATTTCTTGTTACAAGATATGTAAATTCGATGTCCAATGCACTATTAAAAGTCTTTAAAATCAATGAATCTATTAAGACACTCATGAAGGAAAAGAAATAGAAATAAGAGTTGATAGAAAATCTTCCAGGAAGTGAATCCACAACTTCAATGAATTTGAAATGACGATATAAACTGTTTTACAAGTTTAAACAAATTTCTTGTTACAAGATATGTTAATTCGATGTCCAATACACTATTTAAAGTCTTTAAAATCAATGAATCTATTAAGACACTCATGAAGGAAAAGAAATAGAAATAAGAGTTGATAGAAAATCTTCCAGGAAGTGAAACCACAACTTCAATGAATTTGAAATGACGATATAAACTGTTTTACAAGTTTAAGCAAATTTCTTGTTACAAGATATGTAAATTCGATGTCCAATACACTATTTAATGTCTTTAAAATCAATGAATCTATTAAGACACTCATGAAGGAAAAGAAATAGAAATAAGAGTTGATAGAAAATCTTCCAGAAAGTGAAACCACAACTTCAATGAATTTGAAATGACGATATAAACTGTTTTACAAGTTTAAGCAAATTTCTTGTTACAAGATATGTAAATTCGATGTCCAATACACTATTTAATGTCTTTAAAATCAATGAATCTATTAAGACACTCATGAAGGAAAAGAAATAGAAATAAGAGTTGATAGAAAATCTTCCAGAAAGTGAAACCACAACTTCAATGAATTTGGAATGACGATATAAACTGTTTTACAAGTTTAAACAAATTTCTTGTTACAAGATATGTAAATTCGATGTCCAATACACTATTTAATGTCTTTAACAAGCGATCTCCCACTCAACCGGACCGAAATGGTGGGGGTACTTTTCGGTTCGTAATCCGGAAAAGAACTTTACAAATCCGGACTAGGTCTAATCTGTTCAGAATCGCAAGGCGATTCCAACGGAATTAAGTCCGGATTTTTATCTTTTCCCGTTCACGAGAGAATCACGGTTGAAAATCGTGAAATATCACGAAAACCCAAAGTCTCCCCGTCCGACTACATCGCTTTTAGCCGTATATTCGGCTTGTAAAAAAAACTAATTGATACAAAATGTAGCCCTTTCATCCCTCTTTCAGAATCCAAAAGGATTTTTTATAATTCTTTGAGATGTTTGAGATATCACGATTTTCGTGATACCCCCATTTCGACACATTTTCCAAGCATTTCATTCGGCGTTGCCGATTGCCGTATATGTGCTTTTCGCCCCCTTTCCTGTCCACTCCTTTGCTTTTTCCCTGTTTCCTATGTATCAAGGCCTTGTATATCGATACAGATGGGACTTGATACATAGGAAACAATGGAAAAAGCGAAGGAGTGGGGGCGAAGTCACATATACGGTAATCGGCAACGCCGAATAAAATGCTTTGAAAACGTGTCGAAATGGGGGTATCACGAAAATCGTGATATCTCAAACATCTCAAAGAATTATAAAAAATCCTTTTGGATTCTGAAAGAGGGATGAAAGGGCTACATTTTGTATCAATTAGTTTTTTTTTACAAGCCGAATATACGGCTAAAAGCGATGTAGTCGGACGGGGAGACTTTGGGTTTTCGTGATATTTCACGATTTTCAACCGTGATTATCTCGTGAACGGGAAAAGATAAAAATCCGGACTTAATTCCGTTGGAATCGCCTTGCGATTCTGAACAGAATAGACCTAGTCCGGATTTTTAAAGTCCTTTTCCGGATTACGATCCGAAAAGTACACCCACCATTTCGGTCCGGTTGAGTGGGAGATCGCTTGTTAAAATCAATGAATCTATTAAGACACTCATGAAGGAAAAGAAATAGAAATAAGAGTTGATAGAAAATCTTCCAGAAAGTGAAACCACAACTTCAATGAATTTGAAATGACGATATAAACTGTTTTACAAGTTTAAGCAAATTTCTTGTTACAAGATATGTAAATTCGATGTCCAATGCACTATTAAAAATCTTTAAAATCAATGAATCTATTAAGACACTCATGAAGGAAAAGAAATAGAAATAAGAGTTGATAGAAAATCTTCCAGGAAGTGAAACCACAACTTCAATGAATTTGAAATGACGATATAAACTGTTTTACAAGTTTAAACAAATTTCTTGTTACAAGATATGTTATTTCGATGTCCAATACACTATTTAATGTCTTTAAAATCAATGAATCTATTAAGACACTCATGAAGGAAAAGAAATAGAAATAAGAGTTGATAGAAAATCTTCTGAGAAGTTGGGTTCTGAGAAGTAGAAGTGCCCTTTTCTTAGTATTGAAATCAGCGCTACCAAATGGCAAGTATTGGAACTAAAATTTATTTTGAACGCATCGTGCTCAACGTGAAATTCTGATCAAGAATATGCTTGTTTCAAATGGTTCTGAGCAGTAGAAGTGCCTTTTTCTAAGTGTTGAAATCAGCGTCAACTAGTGACAAGTTTTGGAACTTAATTTTATTATGATCGCATCGTGTTCAGCGTGAAATTCTGATCAAGAATATGTTTGTTTCAAATGGTTCTGAGCAGTAGAAATGCCTTTTTCTATGTGTTGAAATCAGCGCCACCTGGTGACAAGTTTTGGAACTAAATTTTATTTTGATCGCATCGTGTTCAGCGTGAAATGCTGATCAAGAATAAACCCTAGATTGCATGTTTCTTAACAGTAGAAGGGGTTTTTCTAAGTATTGAAATCACGCCACCTGGTGGCAAGTTTTGGAACTAAATTTTATTATGATCGCATCGTGTTCAGCGTTAAATTCTGATCAATAATATATTTGTTTCAAATGGTTCTGAGCAGTCGAAATGCCTTTCTTAGTGTTGAAATCAGCGCCATCTAGTGACAAGTTTTGGAACTTAATTTTATTATGATCGCATCGTGTTCAGCGTTAAATTCTGATCAATAATATATTTGTTTCAAATGGTTCTGAGCAGTCGAAATGCCTTTCTTAGTGTTGAAATCAGCGCCATCTAGTGACAAGTTTTGGAACTTAATTTTATTATGATCGCATCGTGTTCAGCGTTAAATTCTGATCAAGAATATGTTTGTTTCAAATGGTTCTGAGCAGTAGAAGTGCCTTTTTCTAAGTGTTGAAATCAGCGCCATCTAGTGACAGGTTTTGGAACTAAATTTTATTTTGATCGCATCGTGCTCAGCGTGAAATTCTGATCAGGAATATGTTTGTTACAAATGGTTCTGAGCAGTAGAAGTGCCTTTTTCTTAGTATTGAAATCAGCGCCATCTAGTGACAAGTTTTGGAACTAAATTTTATTATGATCGCATCGTGTTCAGCGTGAAATGCTGATCAAGAATATAACCTAGATTGCATTTTTCTGAGCAGAAGAAGGGGTTTTTCTAAGTATTGAAATCACGCCACATGGTGGCAAGTTTTGGAACTAAATTTTATTTTGATCGCATCGTGCTCAGCGTGAAATTCTGATCAAGAATATGTTTGTTTAAAATGGTTCTGAGCAGTAGAAGTGCCTTTTTCTAAGTGTTGAAATCAGCGCCATCTAGTGACAAGTTTTGGAACTAAATTTTATTATGATCGCATCGTGTTCAGCGTTAAATTCTGATCAATAATATATTTGTTTCAAATGGTTCTGAGCAGTCGAAATGCCTTTTTCTAAGTGTTAAAATCAGCGCCATCTAGTGACAAGTTTTGGAACTTAATTTTATTATGATCGCATCATGCTCAGCTTGAAATTCTGATCAAGAATATGTTTGTTTCAAATGGTTCTGAGCAGTAGAAGTGC
Source organism: Daphnia pulicaria (assembly GCF_021234035.1). Lineage (NCBI taxonomy): Eukaryota > Metazoa > Arthropoda > Branchiopoda > Diplostraca > Daphniidae > Daphnia > Daphnia pulicaria. Next base: position 6,626,482 of record NC_060917.1, read on the forward strand.
CTTTTTCTAAGTATTGAAATCAGCGCCACCTGGTGACAAGTTTTGGAACTAAATTTTATTATGATCGCATCGTGTTCAGCGTTAAATGCTGATCAAGAATATGTTTGTCTCAAATGGTTCTGAGCAGTAGAAGTGCCTTTTTCTAAGTATTGAAATCAGCGCCACCTGGTGACAAGTTTTGGAACTAAATTTTATTATGATCGCATCGTGTTCAGCGTTAAATTCTGATCAAGAATTTACCCTAGATTGCATGTTTCTGAGCAGTAGAAGGGGTTTTTCTAAGTATTGAAATCAGCGCTTCCTGGTGGCAAGTTTTGGAACTAAATTTTTTTATGATCGCATCGTGTTCAGCGTGAAATTCTGATCAATAATATGTTTGTTTCAAATGGTTCTGAGCAGTCAAAATGCCTTTTTCTAAGTGTTGAAATCAGCGCCATCTAGTGACAAGTTTTGGAACTTAATTTTATTATGATCGCATCATGCTCAGCTTGAAATTCTGATCAAGAATATGTTTGTTTCAAATGGTTCTGAGCAGTAGAAGTGCCTTTTTCTAAGTATTGAAATCAGCGCCACCTGGTGACAAGTTTTGGAACTAAATTTTATTATGATCGCATCGTGTTCAGCGTTAAATTCTGATCAGGAATATACCCTAGATTGCATGTTTCTGAGCAGTAGAAGAGGTTTTTCTAAGTATTGAAATCAGCGCATCCTGGTGGCAAGTTTTGGAACTAAATTTTATTATGATCGCATCGTGTTCAGCGTGAAATTCTGATCAATAATATATTTGTTTCAAATGGTTCTGAGCAGTCGAAATGCCTTTTTCTAAGTGTTGAAATCAGCGCCATCTAGTGACAAGTTTTGGAACTTAATTTTATTATGATCGCATCATGCTCAGCTTGAAATTCTGATCAAGAATATGTTTGTTTCAAATGGTTCTGAGCAGTAGAAGTGCCTTTTTCTAAGTATTGAAATCAGCGCCACCTGGTGACAAGTTTTGGAACTAAATTTTATTATGATCGCCTCGTGTTCAGCGTTAAATTCTGATCAAGAATATAACCTAGATTGCATGTTTCTGAGCAGAAGAAGGGGTTTTTCTAAGTATTGAAATCACGCCACCTGGTGGCAAGTTTTGGAACTTAATTTTATTATGATCGCATCATGCTCAGCTTGAAATTCTGATCAAGAATATGTTTGTTTCAAATGGTTCTGAGCAGTAGAAGTGCCTTTTTCTAAGTATTGAAATCAGCGCCACCTGGTGACAAGTTTTGGAACTAAATTTTATTATGATCGCCTCATGTTCAGCGTTAAATTCTGATCAAGAATATAACCTAGATTGCATGTTTCTGAGCAGAAGAAGGGGTTTTTCTAAGTATTGAAATCACGCCACCTGGTGGCAAGTTTTGGAACTAAATTTTATTTTGATCGCATCGTGCTCAGCGTGAAATTCTGATCAAGAATATGTTTGTTTCAAATGGTTCTGAGCAGTAGAAGTGCCTTTTTCTAAGTATTGAAATCAGCGCCACCTGGTGACAAGTTTTGGAACTTAATTTTATTATGATCGCATCATGCTCAGCGTGAAATTCTGATCAAGAATATGTTTGTTTCAAATGGTTCTGAGCAGTAGAAGTGCCTTTTTCTAAGTATTGAAATCAGCGCATCCTGGTGGCAAGTTTTGGAACTAAATTTTATTATGATCGCATCGTGTTCAGCGTGAAATTCTAATCAATAATATATTTGTTTCAAATGGTTCTGAGCAGTCGAAATGCCTTTTTCTAAGTGTTGAAATCAGCGCCATCTAGTGACAAGTTTTGGAACTTAATTTTATTATGATCGCATCATGCTCAGCTTGAAATTCTGATCAAGAATATGTTTGTTTCAAATGGTTCTGAGCAGTAGAAGTGCCTTTTTCTAAGTATTGAAATCAGCGCCACCTGGTGACATGTTTTGGAACTAAATTTTATTATGATCGCCTCGTGTTCAGCGTTAAATTCTGATCAAGAATATAACCTAGATTGCATGTTTCTGAGCAGAAGAAGGGGTTTTTCTAAGTATTGAAATCACGCCACCTGGTGGCAAGTTTTGGAACTAAATTTTATTTTGATCGCATCGTGCTCAGCGTGAAATTCTGATCAAGAATATGTTTGTTTCAAATGGTTCTGAGCAGTCGAAATGCCTTTTTTAAGTGTTGAAATCAGCGCCATCTAGTGACAAGTTTTGGAACTTAATTTTATTATTATCGCATCATGCTCAGCTTGAAATTCTGATCAAGAATATGTTTGTTTCAAATGGTTCTGAGCAGTAGAAGTGCCTTTTTCTAAGTATTGAAATCAGCGCCACCTGGTGACAAGTTTTGGAACTAAATTTTATTATGATCGCCTCGTGTTCAGCGTTAAATTCTGATCAAGAATATAACCTAGATTGCATGTTTCTGAGCAGAAGAAGGGGTTTTTCTAAGTATTGAAATCACGCCACCTGGTGGCAAGTTTTGGAACTAAATTTTATTTTGATCGCATCGTGCTCAGCGTGAAATTCTGATCAAGAATATGTTTGTTTCAAATGGTTCTGAGCAGTAGAAGTGCCTTTTTCTTAGTATTGAAATCAGCGCTACCAAATGGCAAGTATTGGAACTAAATTTTATTATGATCGCATCGTGTTCAGCGTGAAATGCTGATCAAGAATATAACCTAGATTGCATGTTTCTGAGCAGTAGAAGTTCCTTTTTCTAAGTATTGTAATCAGCGCCATCTACTAACAAGTTTTGGAACTAAATTTTATTATGATCGCATCGTGTTCCGCGTTAAATTCTGATCAAGAATTTGTTTGTTTCAAATGGTTCTGAGCAGTAGAAGTTCCTTTTTCTAAGTATTGTAATCACCGCCATCTACTGACAAGTTTTGGAACTAAATTTTATTATGATCGTATCATGCTCAGCTTGAAATTCTGATCAAGAATATGTTTGTTTCAAATGGTTCTGAGCAGTAGAAGTGCCTTTTTCTAAGTATTGAAATCAGCGCCACCTGGTGACAAGTTTTGGAACTTAATTTTATTATGATCGCATCGTGTTCAGCGTTAAATTCTGATCAAGAATATACCCTAGATTGCATGTTTCTGAGCAGTAGAAGAGGTTTTTCTAAGTATTGAAATCAGCGCTTCCTGGTGGCAAGTTTTGGAACTAAATTTTTTTATGATCGCATCGTGTTCAGCGAGAAATTCTGATCAATAATATGTTTGTTTCAAATGGTTCTGAGCAGTCAAAATGCCTTTTTCTAAGTGTTGAAATCAGCGCCATCTAGTGACAAGTTTTGGAACTTAATTTTATTATGATCGCATCATGCTCAGCTTGAAATTCTGATCAAGAATATGTTTGTTTCAAATGGTTCTGAGCAGTAGAAGTGCCTTTTTCTAAGTATTGAAATCAGCGCCACCTGGTGACAAGTTTTGGAACTAAATTTTATTATGATCGCATCGTGTTCAGCGTTAAATTCTGATCAGGAATATACCCTAGATTGCATGTTTCTGAGCAGTAGAAGAGGTTTTTCTAAGTATTGAAATCAGCGCATCCTGGTGGCAAGTTTTGGAACTAAATTTTATTATGATCGCATCGTGTTCAGCGTGAAATTCTAATCAATAATATATTTGTTTCAAATGGTTCTGAGCAGTCGAAATGCCTTTTTCTAAGTGTTGAAATCAGCGCCATCTAGTGACAAGTTTTGGAACTTAATTTTATTATGATCGCATCATGCTCAGCTTGAAATTCTGATCAAGAATATGTTTGTTTCAAATGGTTCTGAGCAGTAGAAGTGCCTTTTTCTAAGTATTGAAATCAGCGCCACCTGGTGACAAGTTTTGGAACTAAATTTTATTATGATCGCATCGTGTTCAGCGTTAAATTCTGATCAGGAATATACCCTAGATTGCATGTTTCTGAGCAGTAGAAGAGGTTTTTCTAAGTATTGAAATCAGCGCATCCTGGTGGCAAGTTTTGGAACTAAATTTTATTATGATCGCATCGTGTTCAGCGTGAAATTCTAATCAATAATATATTTGTTTCAAATGGTTCTGAGCAGTCGAAATGCCTTTTTCTAAGTGTTGAAATCAGCGCCATCTAGTGACAAGTTTTGGAACTTAATTTTATTATGATCGCATCATGCTCAGCTTGAAATTCTGATCAAGAATATGTTTGTTTCAAATGGTTCTGAGCAGTAGAAGTGCCTTTTTCTAAGTATTGAAATCAGCGCCACCTGGTGACATGTTTTGGAACTAAATTTTATTATGATCGCCTCGTGTTCAGCGTTAAATTCTGATCAAGAATATAACCTAGATTGCATGTTTCTGAGCAGAAGAAGGGGTTTTTCTAAGTATTGAAATCACGCCACCTGGTGGCAAGTTTTGGAACTAAATTTTATTTTGATCGCATCGTGCTCAGCGTGAAATTCTGATCAAGAATATGTTTGTTTCAAATGGTTCTGAGCAGTCGAAATGCCTTTTTTAAGTGTTAAAATCAGCGCCATCTAGTGACAAGTTTTGGAACTTAATTTTATTATTATCGCATCATGCTCAGCTTGAAATTCTGATCAAGAATATGTTTGTTTCAAATGGTTCTGAGCAGTAGAAGTGCCTTTTTCTAAGTATTGAAATCAGCGCCACCTGGTGACAAGTTTTGGAACTAAATTTTATTATGATCGCATCGTGTTCAGCGTTAAATTCTGATCAGGAATATACCCTAGATTGCATGTTTCTGAGCAGTAGAAGAGGTTTTTCTAAGTATTGAAATCAGCGCTTCCTGGTGGCAAGTTTTGGAACTAAATTTTTTTATGATCGCATCGTGTTCAGCGTGAAATTCTGATCAATAATATGTTTGTTTCAAATGGTTCTGAGCAGTCAAAATGCCTTTTTCTAAGTGTTGAAATCAGTGCCATCTAGTGACAAGTTTTGGAACTTAATTTTATTATGATCGCATCATGCTCAGCTTGAAATTCTGATCAAGAATATGTTTGTTTCAAATGGTTCTGAGCAGTAGAAGTGCCTTTTTCTAAGTATTGAAATCAGCGCCACCTGGTGACAAGTTTTGGAACTAAATTTTATTATGATCGCATCGTGTTCAGCGTTAAATTCTGATCAGGAATATACCCTAGATTGCATGTTTCTGAGCAGTAGAAGAGGTTTTTCTAAGTATTGAAATCAGCGCATCCTGGTGGCAAGTTTTGGAACTAAATTTTATTATGATCGCATCGTGTTCAGCGTGAAATTCTGATCAATAATATATTTGTTTCAAATGGTTCTGAGCAGTCGAAATGCCTTTTTCTAAGTGTTGAAATCAGCGCCATCTAGTGACAAGTTTTGGAACTTAATTTTATTATGATCGCATCATGCTCAGCTTGAAATTCTGATCAAGAATATGTTTGTTTCAAATGGTTCTGAGCAGTAGAAGTGCCTTTTTCTAAGTATTGAAATCAGCGCCACCTGGTGACAAGTTTTGGAACTAAATTTTATTATGATCGCCTCGTGTTCAGCGTTAAATTCTGATCAAGAATATAACCTAGATTGCATGTTTCTGAGCAGAAGAAGGGGTTTTTCTAAGTATTGAAATCACGCCACCTGGTGGCAAGTTTTGGAACTTAATTTTATTATGATCGCATCATGCTCAGCTTGAAATTCTGATCAAGAATATGTTTGTTTCAAATGGTTCTGAGCAGTAGAAGTGCCTTTTTCTTAGTATTGAAATCAGCGCTACCAAATGGCAAGTATTGGAACTAAATTTTATTATGATCGCATCGTGTTCAGCGTGAAATGCTGATCAAGAATATAACCTAGATTGCATGTTTCTGAGCAGTAGAAGTTCCTTTTTCTAAGTATTGTAATCAGCGCCATCTACTAACAAGTTTTGGAACTAAATTTTATTATGATCGCATCGTGTTCCGCGTTAAATTCTGATCAAGAATTTGTTTGTTTCAAATGGTTCTGAGCAGTAGAAGTTCCTTTTTCTAAGTATTGTAATCAGCGCCATCTACTGACAAGTTTTGGAACTAAATTTTATTATGATCGTATCATGCTCAGCTTGAAATTCTGATCAAGAATATGTTTGTTTCAAATGGTTCTGAGCAGTAGAAGTGCCTTTTTCTAAGTATTGAAATCAGCGCATCCTGGTGGCAAGTTTTGGAACTAAATTTTATTATGATCGCATCGTGTTCAGCGTGAAATTCTAATCAATAATATATTTGTTTCAAATGGTTCTGAGCAGTCGAAATGCCTTTTTCTAAGTGTTGAAATCAGCGCCATCTAGTGACAAGTTTTGGAACTTAATTTTATTATGATCGCATCATGCTCAGCTTGAAATTCTGATCAAGAATATGTTTGTTTCAAATGGTTCTGAGCAGTAGAAGTGCCTTTTTCTAAGTATTGAAATCAGCGCCACCTGGTGACATGTTTTGGAACTAAATTTTATTATGATCGCCTCGTGTTCAGCGTTAAATTCTGATCAAGAATATAACCTAGATTGCATGTTTCTGAGCAAAAGAAGGGGTTTTTCTAAGTATTGAAATCACGCCACCTGGTGGCAAGTTTTGGAACTAAATTTTATTTTGATCGCATCGTGCTCAGCGTGAAATTCTGATTAAGAATATGTTTGTTTCAAATGGTTCTGAGCAGTCGAAATGCCTTTTTTAAGTGTTGAAATCAGCGCCATCTAGTGACAAGTTTTGGAACTTAATTTTATTATTATCGCATCATGCTCAGCTTGAAATTCTGATCAAGAATATGTTTGTTTCAAATGGTTCTGAGCAGTAGAAGTGCCTTTTTCTAAGTATTGAAATCAGCGCCACCTGGTGACATGTTTTGGAACTAAATTTTATTATGATCGCCTCGTGTTCAGCGTTAAATTCTGATCAAGAATATAACCTAGATTGCATGTTTCTGAGCAGAAGAAGGGGTTTTTCTAAGTATTGAAATCACGCCACCTGGTGGCAAGTTTTGGAACTAAATTTTATTTTGATCGCATCGTGCTCAGCGTGAAATTCTGATCAAGAATATGTTTGTTTCAAATGGTTCTGAGCAGTCGAAATGCCTTTTTTAAGTGTTGAAATCAGCGCCATCTAGTGACAAGTTTTGGAACTTAATTTTATTATTATCGCATCATGCTCAGCTTGAAATTCTGATCAAGAATATGTTTGTTTCAAATGGTTCTGAGCAGTAGAAGTGCCTTTTTCTAAGTATTGAAATCAGCGCCACCTGGTGACAAGTTTTGGAACTAAATTTTATTATGATCGCATCGTGTTCAGCGTTAAATTCTGATCAAGAATATACCCTAGATTGCATGTTTCTGAGCAGTAGATGAGGTTTTTCTAAGTATTGAAATCAGCGCATCCTGGTGGCAAGTTTTGGAACTAAATTTTATTATGATCGCATCGTGTTCAGCGTGAAATTCTGATCAATAGTATATTTGTTTCAAATGGTTCTGAGCAGTCGAAATGCCTTTTTCTAAGTGTTGAAATCAGCGCCATCTAGTGACAAGTTTTGGAACTTAATTTTATTATGATCGCATCATGCTCAGCTTGAAATTCTGATCAAGAATATGTTTGTTTCAAATGGTTCTGAGCAGTAGAAGTGCCTTTTTCTAAGTATTGAAATCAGCGCCACCTGGTGACAAGTTTTGGAACTAAATTTTATTATGATCGCCTCGTGTTCAGCGTTAAATTCTGATCAAGAATATAACCTAGATTGCATGTTTCTGAGCAGAAGAAGGGGTTTTTCTAAGTATTGAAATCACGCCACCTGGTGGCAAGTTTTGGAACTAAATTTTATTTTGATCGCATCGTGCTCAGCGTGAAATTCTGATCAAGAATATGTTTGTTTCAAATGGTTCTGAGCAGTAGAAGTGCCTTTTTCTAAGTATTGAAATCAGCGCCACCTGGTGACAAGTTTTGGAACTTAATTTTATTATGATCGCATCATGCTCAGCGTGAAATTCTGATCAAGAATATGTTTGTTTCAAATGGTTCTGAGCAGTAGAAGTGCCTTTTTCTAAGTATTGAAATCAGCGCATCCTGGTGGCAAGTTTTGGAACTAAATTTTATTATGATCGCATCGTGTTCAGCGTGAAATTCTAATCAATAATATATTTGTTTCAAATGGTTCTGAGCAGTCGAAATGCCTTTTTCTAAGTGTTGAAATCAGCGCCATCTAGTGACAAGTTTTGGAACTTAATTTTATTATGATCGCATCATGCTCAGCTTGAAATTCTGATCAAGAATATGTTTGTTTCAAATGGTTCTGAGCAGTAGAAGTGCCTTTTTCTAAGTATTGAAATCAGCGCCACCTGGTGACAAGTTTTGGAACTAAATTTTATTATGATCGCCTCGTGTTCAGCGTTAAATTCTGATCAAGAATATAACCTAGATTGCATGTTTCTGAGCAGAAGAAGGGGTTTTTCTAAGTATTGAAATCACGCCACCTGGTGGCAAGTTTTGGAACTAAATTTTATTTTGATCGCATCGTGCTCAGCGTGAAATTCTGATCAAGAATATGTTTGTTTCAAATGGTTCTGAGCAGTAGAAGTGCCTTTTTCTAAGTATTGAAATCAGCGCCACCTGGTGACAAGTTTTGGAACTTAATTTTATTATGATCGCATCATGCTCAGCGTGAAATTCTGATCAAGAATATGTTTGTTTCAAATGGTTCTGAGCAGTAGAAGTGCCTTTTTCTAAGTATTGAAATCAGCGCATCCTGGTGGCAAGTTTTGGAACTAAATTTTATTATGATCGCATCGTGTTCAGCGTGAAATTCTAATCAATAATATATTTGTTTCAAATGGTTCTGAGCAGTCGAAATGCCTTTTTCTAAGTGTTGAAATCAGCGTCATCTAGTGACAAGTTTTGGAACTTAATTTTATTATGATCGCATCATGCTCAGCTTGAAATTCTGATCAAGAATATGTTTGTTTCAAATGGTTCTGAGCAGTAGAAGTGCCTTTTTCTAAGTATTGAAATCAGCGCCACCTGGTGACATGTTTTGGAACTAAATTTTATTATGATCGCCTCGTGTTCAGCGTTAAATTCTGATCAAGAATATAACCTAGATTGCATGTTTCTGAGCAGAAGAAGGGGTTTTTCTAAGTATTGAAATCACGCCACCTGGTGGCAAGTTTTGGAACTAAATTTTATTATGATCGCCTCGTGTTCAGCGTTAAATTCTGATCAAGAATATAACCTAGATTGCATGTTTCTGAGCAGAAGAAGGGGTTTTTCTAAGTATTGAAATCACGCCACCTGGTGGCAAGTTTTGGAACTAAATTTTATTTTGATCGCATCGTGCTCAGCGTGAAATTCTGATCAAGAATATGTTTGTTTCAAATGGTTCTGAGCAGTCGAAATGCCTTTTTTAAGTGTTGAAATCAGCGCCATCTAGTGACAAGTTTTGGAACTTAATTTTATTATTATCGCATCATGCTCAGCTTGAAATTCTGATCAAGAATATGTTTGTTTCAAATGGTTCTGAGCAGTAGAAGTGCCTTTTTCTAAGTATTGAAATCAGCGCCACCTGGTGACAAGTTTTGGAACTAAATTTTATTATGATCGCCTCGTGTTCAGCGTTAAATTCTGATCAAGAATATAACCTAGATTGCATGTTTCTGAGCAGAAGAAGGGGTTTTTCTAAGTATTGAAATCACGCCACCTGGTGGCAAGTTTTGGAACTAAATTTTATTTTGATCGCATCGTGCTCTGCGTGAAATTCTGATCAAGAATATGTTTGTTTCAAATGGTTCTGAGCAGTAGAAGTGCCTTTTTCTAAGTATTGAAATCAGCGCCACCTGGTGACAAGTTTTGGAACTTAATTTTATTATGATCGCATCATGCTCAGCGTGAAATTCTGATCAAGAATATGTTTGTTTCAAATGGTTCTGAGCAGTAGAAGTGCCTTTTTCTAAGTATTGAAATCAGCGCATCCTGGTGGCAAGTTTTGGAACTAAATTTTATTATGATCGCATCGTGTTCAGCGTGAAATTCTAATCAATAATATATTTGTTTCAAATGGTTCTGAGCAGTCGAAATGCCTTTTTCTAAGTGTTGAAATCAGCGCCATCTAGTGACAAGTTTTGGAACTTAATTTTATTATGATCGCATCATGCTCAGCTTGAAATTCTGATCAAGAATATGTTTGTTTCAAATGGTTCTGAGCAGTAGAAGTGCCTTTTTCTAAGTATTGAAATCAGCGCCACCTGGTGACATGTTTTGGAACTAAATTTTATTATGATCGCCTCGTGTTCAGCGTTAAATTCTGATCAAGAATATAACCTAGATTGCATGTTTCTGAGCAGAAGAAGGGGTTTTTCTAAGTATTGAAATCACGCCACCTGGTGGCAAGTTTTGGAACTAAATTTTATTATGATCGCCTCGTGTTCAGCGTTAAATTCTGATCAAGAATATAACCTAGATTGCATGTTTCTGAGCAGAAGAAGGGGTTTTTCTAAGTATTGAAATCACGCCACCTGGTGGCAAGTTTTGGAACTAAATTTTATTTTGATCGCATCGTGCTCAGCGTGAAATTCTGATCAAGAATATGTTTGTTTCAAATGGTTCTGAGCAGTCGAAATGCCTTTTTTAAGTGTTGAAATCAGCGCCATCTAGTGACAAGTTTTGGAACTTAATTTTATTATTATCGCATCATGCTCAGCTTGAAATTCTGATCAAGAATATGTTTGTTTCAAATGGTTCTGAGCAGTAGAAGTGCCTTTTTCTAAGTATTGAAATCAGCGCCACCTGGTGACAAGTTTTGGAACTAAATTTTATTATGATCGCCTCGTGTTCAGCGTTAAATTCTGATCAAGAATATAACCTAGATTGCATGTTTCTGAGCAGAAGAAGGGGTTTTTCTAAGTATTGAAATCACGCCACCTGGTGGCAAGTTTTGGAACTAAATTTTATTTTGATCGCATCGTGCTCTGCGTGAAATTCTGATCAAGAATATGTTTGTTTCAAATGGTTCTGAGCAGTAGAAGTGCCTTTTTCTAAGTATTGAAATCAGCGCCACCTGGTGACAAGTTTTGGAACTTAATTTTATTATGATCGCATCATGCTCAGCGTGAAATTCTGATCAAGAATATGTTTGTTTCAAATGGTTCTGAGCAGTAGAAGTGCCTTTTTCTAAGTATTGAAATCAGCGCATCCTGGTGGCAAGTTTTGGAACTAAATTTTATTATGATCGCATCGTGTTCAGCGTGAAATTCTAATCAATAATATATTTGTTTCAAATGGTTCTGAGCAGTCGAAATGCCTTTTTCTAAGTGTTGAAATCAGCGCCATCTAGTGACAAGTTTTGGAACTTAATTTTATTATGATCGCATCATGCTCAGCTTGAAATTCTGATCAAGAATATGTTTGTTTCAAATGGTTCTGAGCAGTAGAAGTGCCTTTTTCTAAGTATTGAAATCAGCGCCACCTGGTGACATGTTTTGGAACTAAATTTTATTATGATCGCCTCGTGTTCAGCGTTAAATTCTGATCAAGAATATAACCTAGATTGCATGTTTCTGAGCAGAAGAAGGGGTTTTTCTAAGTATTGAAATCACGCCACCTGGTGGCAAGTTTTGGAACTAAATTTTATTATGATCGCCTCGTGTTCAGCGTTAAATTCTGATCAAGAATATAACCTAGATTGCATGTTTCTGAGCAGAAGAAGGGGTTTTTCTAAGTATTGAAATCACGCCACCTGGTGGCAAGTTTTGGAACTAAATTTTATTTTGATCGCATCGTGCTCAGCGTGAAATTCTGATCAAGAATATGTTTGTTTCAAATGGTTCTGAGCAGTAGAAGTGCCTTTTTCTAAGTATTGAAATCAGCGCCACCTGGTGACAAGTTTTGGAACTAAATTTTATTATGATCGCATCGTGTTCAGCGTTAAATTCTGATCAAGAATATACCCTAGATTGCATGTTTCTGAGCAGTAGAAGAGGTTTTTCTAAGTATTGAAATCAGCGCATCCTGGTGGCAAGTTTTGGAACTAAATTTTATTATGATCGCATCGTGTTCAGCGTGAAATTCTGATCAATAGTATATTTGTTTCAAATGGTTCTGAGCAGTCGAAATGCCTTTTTCTAAGTGTTGAAATCAGCGCCATCTAGTGACAAGTTTTGGAACTTAATTTTATTATGATCGCATCATGCTCAGCTTGAAATTCTGATCAAGAATATGTTTGTTTCAAATGGTTCTGAGCAGTAGAAGTGCCTTTTTCTAAGTATTGAAATCAGCGCCACCTGGTGACAAGTTTTGGAACTAAATTTTATTATGATCGCCTCGTGTTCAGCGTTAAATTCTGATCAAGAATATAACCTAGATTGCATGTTTCTGAGCAGAAGAAGGGGTTTTTCTAAGTATTGAAATCACGCCACCTGGTGGCAAGTTTTGGAACTAAATTTTATTTTGATCGCATCGTGCTCAGCGTGAAATTCTGATCAAGAATATGTTTGTTTCAAATGGTTCTGAGCAGTAGAAGTGCCTTTTTCTAAGTATTGAAATCACGCCACCTGGTGGCAAGTTTTGGAACTAAATTTTATTTTGATCGCATCGTGCTCTGCGTGAAATTCTGATCAAGAATATGTTTGTTTCAAATGGTTCTGAGCAGTAGAAGTGCCTTTTTCTAAGTATTGAAATCAGCGCCACCTGGTGACAAGTTTTGGAACTTAATTTTATTATGATCGCATCATGCTCAGCGTGAAATTCTGATCAAGAATATGTTTGTTTCAAATGGTTCTGAGCAGTAGAAGTGCCTTTTTCTAAGTATTGAAATCAGCGCATCCTGGTGGCAAGTTTTGGAACTAAATTTTATTATGATCGCATCGTGTTCAGCGTGAAATTCTAATCAATAATATATTTGTTTCAAATGGTTCTGAGCAGTCGAAATGCCTTTTTCTAAGTGTTGAAATCAGCGCCATCTAGTGACAAGTTTTGGAACTTAATTTTATTATGATCGCATCATGCTCAGCTTGAAATTCTGATCAAGAATATGTTTGTTTCAAATGGTTCTGAGCAGTAGAAGTGCCTTTTTCTAAGTATTGAAATCAGCGCCACCTGGTGACATGTTTTGGAACTAAATTTTATTATGATCGCCTCGTGTTCAGCGTTAAATTCTGATCAAGAATATAACCTAGATTGCATGTTTCTGAGCAGAAGAAGGGGTTTTTCTAAGTATTGAAATCACGCCACCTGGTGGCAAGTTTTGGAACTAAATTTTATTATGATCGCCTCGTGTTCAGCGTTAAATTCTGATCAAGAATATAACCTAGATTGCATGTTTCTGAGCAGAAGAAGGGGTTTTTCTAAGTATTGAAATCACGCCACCTGGTGGCAAGTTTTGGAACTAAATTTTATTATGATCGCCTCGTGTTCAGCGTTAAATTCTGATCAAGAATATAACCTAGATTGCATGTTTCTGAGCAGAAGAAGGGGTTTTTCTAAGTATTGAAATCACGCCACCTGGTGGCAAGTTTTGGAACTAAATTTTATTTTGATCGCATCGTGCTCAGCGTGAAATTCTGATCAAGAATATGTTTGTTTCAAATGGTTCTGAGCAGTAGAAGTGCCTTTTTCTAAGTATTGAAATCAGCGCCACCTGGTGACAAGTTTTGGAACTAAATTTTATTATGATCGCATCGTGTTCAGCGTTAAATTCTGATCAAGAATATACCCTAGATTGCATGTTTCTGAGCAGTAGAAGAGGTTTTTCTAAGTATTGAAATCAGCGCATCCTGGTGGCAAGTTTTGGAACTAAATTTTATTATGATCGCATCGTGTTCAGCGTGAAATTCTGATCAATAGTATATTTGTTTCAAATGGTTCTGAGCAGTCGAAATGCCTTTTTCTAAGTGTTGAAATCAGCGCCATCTAGTGACAAGTTTTGGAACTTAATTTTATTATGATCGCATCATGCTCAGCTTGAAATTCTGATCAAGAATATGTTTGTTTCAAATGGTTCTGAGCAGTAGAAGTGCCTTTTTCTAAGTATTGAAATCAGCGCCACCTGGTGACAAGTTTTGGAACTAAATTTTATTATGATCGCCTCGTGTTCAGCGTTAAATTCTGATCAAGAATATAACCTAGATTGCATGTTTCTGAGCAGAAGAAGGGGTTTTTCTAAGTATTGAAATCACGCCACCTGGTGGCAAGTTTTGGAACTAAATTTTATTTTGATCGCATCGTGCTCAGCGTGAAATTCTGATCAAGAATATGTTTGTTTCAAATGGTTCTGAGCAGTAGAAGTGCCTTTTTCTAAGTATTGAAATCACGCCACCTGGTGGCAAGTTTTGGAACTAAATTTTATTTTGATCGCATCGTGCTCTGCGTGAAATTCTGATCAAGAATATGTTTGTTTCAAATGGTTCTGAGCAGTAGAAGTGCCTTTTTCTAAGTATTGAAATCAGCGCCACCTGGTGACAAGTTTTGGAACTTAATTTTATTATGATCGCATCATGCTCAGCGTGAAATTCTGATCAAGAATATGTTTGTTTCAAATGGTTCTGAGCAGTAGAAGTGCCTTTTTCTAAGTATTGAAATCAGCGCATCCTGGTGGCAAGTTTTGGAACTAAATTTTATTATGATCGCATCGTGTTCAGCGTGAAATTCTAATCAATAATATATTTGTTTCAAATGGTTCTGAGCAGTCGAAATGCCTTTTTCTAAGTGTTGAAATCAGCGCCATCTAGTGACAAGTTTTGGAACTTAATTTTATTATGATCGCATCATGCTCAGCTTGAAATTCTGATCAAGAATATGTTTGTTTCAAATGGTTCTGAGCAGTAGAAGTGCCTTTTTCTAAGTATTGAAATCAGCGCCACCTGGTGACATGTTTTGGAACTAAATTTTATTATGATCGCCTCGTGTTCAGCGTTAAATTCTGATCAAGAATATAACCTAGATTGCATGTTTCTGAGCAGAAGAAGGGGTTTTTCTAAGTATTGAAATCACGCCACCTGGTGGCAAGTTTTGGAACTAAATTTTATTATGATCGCCTCGTGTTCAGCGTTAAATTCTGATCAAGAATATAACCTAGATTGCATGTTTCTGAGCAGTAGAAGTGCCTTTTTCTAAGTATTGAAATCAGCGCCACCTGGTGACAAGTTTTGGAACTAAATTTTATTATGATCGCATCGTGTTCAGCGTTAAATTCTGATCAAGAATATACCCTAGATTGCATGTTTCTGAGCAGTAGAAGAGGTTTTTCTAAGTATTGAAATCAGCGCATCCTGGTGGCAAGTTTTGGAACTAAATTTTATTATGATCGCATCGTGTTCAGCGTGAAATTCTGATCAATAGTATATTTGTTTCAAATGGTTCTGAGCAGTCGAAATGCCTTTTTCTAAGTGTTGAAATCAGCGCCATCTAGTGACAAGTTTTGGAACTTAATTTTATTATGATCGCATCATGCTCAGCTTGAAATTCTGATCAAGAATATGTTTGTTTCAAATGGTTCTGAGCAGTAGAAGTGCCTTTTTCTAAGTATTGAAATCAGCGCCACCTGGTGACAAGTTTTGGAACTAAATTTTATTATGATCGCCTCGTGTTCAGCGTTAAATTCTGATCAAGAATATAACCTAGATTGCATGTTTCTGAGCAGAAGAAGGGGTTTTTCTAAGTATTGAAATCACGCCACCTGGTGGCAAGTTTTGGAACTAAATTTTATTTTGATCGCATCGTGCTCAGCGTGAAATTCTGATCAAGAATATGTTTGTTTCAAATGGTTCTGAGCAGTAGAAGTGCCTTTTTCTAAGTATTGAAATCAGCGCCACCTGGTGACAAGTTTTGGAACTTAATTTTATTATTATCGCATCATGCTCAGCTTGAAATTCTGATCAAGAATATGTTTGTTTCAAATGGTTCTGAGCAGTAGAAGTGCCTTTTTCTAAGTATTGAAATCAGCGCCACCTGGTGACAAGTTTTGGAACTAAATTTTATTATGATCGCCTCGTGTTCAGCGTTAAATTCTGATCAAGAATATAACCTAGATTGCATGTTTCTGAGCAGAAGAAGGGGTTTTTCTAAGTATTGAAATCACGCCACCTGGTGGCAAGTTTTGGAACTAAATTTTATTTTGATCGCATCGTGCTCAGCGTGAAATTCTGATCAAGAATATGTTTGTTTCAAATGGTTCTGAGCAGTAGAAGTGCCTTTTTCTTAGTATTGAAATCAGCGCTACCAAATGGCAAGTATTGGAACTAAATTTTATTATGATCGCATCGTGTTCAGCGTGAAATGCTGATCAAGAATATAACCTAGATTGCATGTTTCTGAGCAGTAGAAGTTCCTTTTTCTAAGTATTGTAATCAGCGCCATCTACTAACAAGTTTTGGAACTAAATTTTATTATGATCGCATCGTGTTCCGCGTTAAATTCTGATCAAGAATTTGTTTGTTTCAAATGGTTCTGAGCAGTAGAAGTTCCTTTTTCTAAGTATTGTAATCAGCGCCATCTACTGACAAGTTTTGGAACTAAATTTTATTATGATCGTATCATGCTCAGCTTGAAATTCTGATCAAGAATATGTTTGTTTCAAATGGTTCTGAGCAGTAGAAGTGCCTTTTTCTAAGTATTGAAATCAGCGCCACCTGGTGACAAGTTTTGGAACTTAATTTTATTATGATCGCATCGTGTTCAGCGTTAAATTCTGATCAAGAATATACCCTAGATTGCATGTTTCTGAGCAGTAGAAGAGGTTTTTCTAAGTATTGAAATCAGCGCTTCCTGGTGGCAAGTTTTGGAACTAAATTTTTTTATGATCGCATCGTGTTCAGCGAGAAATTCTGATCAATAATATGTTTGTTTCAAATGGTTCTGAGCAGTCAAAATGCCTTTTTCTAAGTGTTGAAATCAGCGCCATCTAGTGACAAGTTTTGGAACTTAATTTTATTATGATCGCATCATGCTCAGCTTGAAATTCTGATCAAGAATATGTTTGTTTCAAATGGTTCTGAGCAGTAGAAGTGCCTTTTTCTAAGTATTGAAATCAGCGCCACCTGGTGACAAGTTTTGGAACTAAATTTTATTATGATCGCATCGTGTTCAGCGTTAAATTCTGATCAATAATATATTTGTTTCAAATGGTTCTGAGCAGTCGAAATGCCTTTTTCTAAGTGTTAAAATCAGCGCCATCTAGTGACAAGTTTTGGAACTTAATTTTATTATGATCGCATCATGCTCAGCTTGAAATTCTGATCAAGAATATGTTTGTTTCAAATGGTTCTGAGCAGTAGAAGTGCCTTTTTCTAAGTATTGAAATCAGCGCCACCTGGTGACAAGTTTTGGAACTAAATTTTATTATGATCGCCTCGTGTTCAGCGTTAAATTCTGATCAAGAATATAACCTAGATTGCATGTTTCTGAGCAGAAGAAGGGGTTTTTCTAAGTATTGAAATCACGCCACCTGGTGGCAAGTTTTGGAACTAAATTTTATTTTGATCGCATCGTGCTCAGCGTGAAATTCTGATCAAGAATATGTTTGTTTCAAATGGTTCTGAGCAGTAGAAGTGCCTTTTTCTAAGTATTGAAATCAGCGCCACCTGGTGACAAGTTTTGGAACTTAATTTTATTATGATCGCATCATGCTCAGCGTGAAATTCTGATCAAGAATATGTTTGTTTCAAATGGTTCTGAGCAGTAGAAGTGCCTTTTTCTAAGTATTGAAATCAGCGCATCCTGGTGGCAAGTTTTGGAACTAAATTTTATTATGATCGCATCGTGTTCAGCGTGAAATTCTAATCAATAATATATTTGTTTCAAATGGTTCTGAGCAGTCGAAATGCCTTTTTCTAAGTGTTGAAATCAGCGCCATCTAGTGACAAGTTTTGGAACTTAATTTTATTATGATCGCATCATGCTCAGCTTGAAATTCTGATCAAGAATATGTTTGTTTCAAATGGTTCTGAGCAGTAGAAGTGCCTTTTTCTAAGTATTGAAATCAGCGCCACCTGGTGACATGTTTTGGAACTAAATTTTATTATGATCGCCTCGTGTTCAGCGTTAAATTCTGATCAAGAATATAACCTAGATTGCATGTTTCTGAGCAGAAGAAGGGGTTTTTCTAAGTATTGAAATCACGCCACCTGGTGGCAAGTTTTGGAACTAAATTTTATTATGATCGCCTCGTGTTCAGCGTTAAATTCTGATCAAGAATATAACCTAGATTGCATGTTTCTGAGCAGAAGAAGGGGTTTTTCTAAGTATTGAAATCACGCCACCTGGTGGCAAGTTTTGGAACTAAATTTTATTTTGATCGCATCGTGCTCAGCGTGAAATTCTGATCAAGAATATGTTTGTTTCAAATGGTTCTGAGCAGTCGAAATGCCTTTTTTAAGTGTTGAAATCAGCGCCATCTAGTGACAAGTTTTGGAACTTAATTTTATTATTATCGCATCATGCTCAGCTTGAAATTCTGATCAAGAATATGTTTGTTTCAAATGGTTCTGAGCAGTAGAAGTGCCTTTTTCTAAGTATTGAAATCAGCGCCACCTGGTGACAAGTTTTGGAACTAAATTTTATTATGATCGCCTCGTGTTCAGCGTTAAATTCTGATCAAGAATATAACCTAGATTGCATGTTTCTGAGCAGAAGAAGGGGTTTTTCTAAGTATTGAAATCACGCCACCTGGTGGCAAGTTTTGGAACTAAATTTTATTTTGATCGCATCGTGCTCAGCGTGAAATTCTGATCAAGAATATGTTTGTTTCAAATGGTTCTGAGCAGTAGAAGTGCCTTTTTCTAAGTATTGAAATCAGCGCCACCTGGTGACAAGTTTTGGAACTAAATTTTATTATGATCGCATCGTGTTCAGCGTTAAATTCTGATCAAGAATATACCCTAGATTGCATGTTTCTGAGCAGTAGAAGAGGTTTTTCTAAGTATTGAAATCAGCGCATCCTGGTGGCAAGTTTTGGAACTAAATTTTATTATGATCGCATCGTGTTCAGCGTGAAATTCTGATCAATAGTATATTTGTTTCAAATGGTTCTGAGCAGTCGAAATGCCTTTTTCTAAGTGTTGAAATCAGCGCCATCTAGTGACAAGTTTTGGAACTTAATTTTATTATGATCGCATCATGCTCAGCTTGAAATTCTGATCAAGAATATGTTTGTTTCAAATGGTTCTGAGCAGTAGAAGTGCCTTTTTCTAAGTATTGAAATCAGCGCCACCTGGTGACAAGTTTTGGAACTAAATTTTATTATGATCGCCTCGTGTTCAGCGTTAAATTCTGATCAAGAATATAACCTAGATTGCATGTTTCTGAGCAGAAGAAGGGGTTTTTCTAAGTATTGAAATCACGCCACCTGGTGGCAAGTTTTGGAACTAAATTTTATTTTGATCGCATCGTGCTCAGCGTGAAATTCTGATCAAGAATATGTTTGTTTCAAATGGTTCTGAGCAGTAGAAGTGCCTTTTTCTAAGTATTGAAATCAGCGCCACCTGGTGACAAGTTTTGGAACTAAATTTTATTATGATCGCATCGTGTTCAGCGTTAAATTCTGATCAAGAATATACCCTAGATTGCATGTTTCTGAGCAGTAGAAGAGGTTTTTCTAAGTATTGAAATCAGCGCATCCTGGTGGCAAGTTTTGGAACTAAATTTTATTATGATCGCATCGTGTTCAGCGTGAAATTCTGATCAATAGTATATTTGTTTCAAATGGTTCTGAGCAGTCGAAATGCCTTTTTCTAAGTGTTGAAATCAGCGCCATCTAGTGACAAGTTTTGGAACTTAATTTTATTATGATCGCATCATGCTCAGCTTGAAATTCTGATCAAGAATATGTTTGTTTCAAATGGTTCTGAGCAGTAGAAGTGCCTTTTTCTAAGTATTGAAATCAGCGCCACCTGGTGACAAGTTTTGGAACTAAATTTTATTATGATCGCCTCGTGTTCAGCGTTAAATTCTGATCAAGAATATAACCTAGATTGCATGTTTCTGAGCAGAAGAAGGGGTTTTTCTAAGTATTGAAATCACGCCACCTGGTGGCAAGTTTTGGAACTAAATTTTATTTTGATCGCATCGTGCTCAGCGTGAAATTCTGATCAAGAATATGTTTGTTTCAAATGGTTCTGAGCAGTAGAAGTGCCTTTTTCTAAGTATTGAAATCAGCGCCACCTGGTGACAAGTTTTGGAACTTAATTTTATTATTATCGCATCATGCTCAGCTTGAAATTCTGATCAAGAATATGTTTGTTTCAAATGGTTCTGAGCAGTAGAAGTGCCTTTTTCTAAGTATTGAAATCAGCGCCACCTGGTGACAAGTTTTGGAACTAAATTTTATTATGATCGCCTCGTGTTCAGCGTTAAATTCTGATCAAGAATATAACCTAGATTGCATGTTTCTGAGCAGAAGAAGGGGTTTTTCTAAGTATTGAAATCACGCCACCTGGTGGCAAGTTTTGGAACTAAATTTTATTATGATCGCATCGTGTTCCGCGTTAAATTCTGATCAAGAATTTGTTTGTTTCAAATGGTTCTGAGCAGTAGAAGTGCCTTTTTCTAAGTATTGAAATCAGCGCCACCTGGTGACAAGTTTTGGAACTAAATTTTATTATGATCGCATCGTGTTCAGCGTTAAATTCTGATCAATAATATATTTGTTTCAAATGGTTCTGAGCAGTCGAAATGCCTTTTTCTAAGTGTTAAAATCAGCGCCATCTAGTGACAAGTTTTGGAACTTAATTTTATTATGATCGCATCATGCTCAGCTTGAAATTCTGATCAAGAATATGTTTGTTTCAAATGGTTCTGAGCAGTAGAAGTGCCTTTTTCTAAGTATTGAAATCAGCGCCACCTGGTGACAAGTTTTGGAACTAAATTTTATTATGATCGCATCGTGTTCAGCGTTAAATTCTGATCAAGAATTTACCCTAGATTGCATGTTTCTGAGCAGTAGAAGGGGTTTTTCTAAGTATTGAAATCAGCGCCATCTACTGACAAGTTTTGGAACTAAATATTATTATGATCGCATCGTGTTCAGCGTGAAATTCTGATCAATAATATATTTGTTTCAAATGGTTCTGAGCAGTAGAAGTGCCTTTTTCTTAGTATTGAAATCAGCGCTACCAAATGGCAAGTATTGGAACTAAATTTTATTATGATCGCATCGTGTTCAGCGTGAAATGCTGATCAAGAATATAACCTAGATTGCATGTTTCTGAGCAGTAGAAGTTCCTTTTTCTAAGTATTGTAATCAGCGCCATCTACTAACAAGTTTTGGAACTAAATTTTATTATGATCGCATCGTGTTCCGCGTTAAATTCTGATCAAGAATTTGTTTGTTTCAAATGGTTCTGAGCAGTAGAAGTTCCTTTTTCTAAGTATTGTAATCAGCGCCATCTACTGACAAGTTTTGGAACTAAATTTTATTATGATCGTATCATGCTCAGCTTGAAATTCTGATCAAGAATATGTTTGTTTCAAATGGTTCTGAGCAGTAGAAGTGCCTTTTTCTAAGTATTGAAATCAGCGCCACCTGGTGACAAGTTTTGGAACTTAATTTTATTATGATCGCATCGTGTTCAGCGTTAAATTCTGATCAAGAATATACCCTAGATTGCATGTTTCTGAGCAGTAGAAGAGGTTTTTCTAAGTATTGAAATCAGCGCTTCCTGGTGGCAAGTTTTGGAACTAAATTTTTTTATGATCGCATCGTGTTCAGCGTGAAATTCTGATCAATAATATGTTTGTTTCAAATGGTTCTGAGCAGTCAAAATGCCTTTTTCTAAGTGTTGAAATCAGCGCCATCTAGTGACAAGTTTTGGAACTTAATTTTATTATGATCGCATCATGCTCAGCTTGAAATTCTGATCAAGAATATGTTTGTTTCAAATGGTTCTGAGCAGTAGAAGTGCCTTTTTCTAAGTATTGAAATCAGCGCCACCTGGTGACAAGTTTTGGAACTAAATTTTATTATGATCGCATCGTGTTCAGCGTTAAATTCTGATCAATAATATATTTGTTTCAAATGGTTCTGAGCAGTCGAAATGCCTTTTTCTAAGTGTTAAAATCAGCGCCATCTAGTGACAAGTTTTGGAACTTAATTTTATTATGATCGCATCATGCTCAGCTTGAAATTCTGATCAAGAATATGTTTGTTTCAAATGGTTCTGAGCAGTAGAAGTGCCTTTTTCTAAGTATTGAAATCAGCGCCACCTGGTGACAAGTTTTGGAACTAAATTTTATTATGATCGCATCGTGTTCAGCGTTAAATGCTGATCAAGAATATGTTTGTCTCAAATGGTTCTGAGCAGTAGAAGTGCCTTTTTCTAAGTATTGAAATCAGCGCCACCTGGTGACAAGTTTTGGAACTAAATTTTATTATGATCGCATCGTGTTCAGCGTTAAATTCTGATCAAGAATTTACCCTAGATTGCATGTTTCTGAGCAGTAGAAGGGGTTTTTCTAAGTATTGAAATCAGCGCCATCTACTGACAAGTTTTGGAACTAAATATTATTATGATCGCATCGTGTTCAGCGTGAAATTCTGATCAATAATATATTTGTTTCAAATGGTTCTGAGCAGTAGAAGTGCCTTTTTCTTAGTATTGAAATCAGCGCTACCAAATGGCAAGTATTGGAACTAAATTTTATTATGATCGCATCGTGTTCAGCGTGAAATGCTGATCAAGAATATAACCTAGATTGCATGTTTCTGAGCAGTAGAAGTTCCTTTTTCTAAGTATTGTAATCAGCGCCATCTACTAACAAGTTTTGGAACTAAATTTTATTATGATCGCATCGTGTTCCGCGTTAAATTCTGATCAAGAATTTGTTTGTTTCAAATGGTTCTGAGCAGTAGAAGTTCCTTTTTCTAAGTATTGTAATCAGCGCCATCTACTGACAAGTTTTGGAACTAAATTTTATTATGATCGTATCATGCTCAGCTTGAAATTCTGATCAAGAATATGTTTGTTTCAAATGGTTCTGAGCAGTAGAAGTGCCTTTTTCTAAGTATTGAAATCAGCGCCACCTGGTGACAAGTTTTGGAACTTAATTTTATTATGATCGCATCGTGTTCAGCGTTAAATTCTGATCAAGAATATACCCTAGATTGCATGTTTCTGAGCAGTAGAAGAGGTTTTTCTAAGTATTGAAATCAGCGCTTCCTGGTGGCAAGTTTTGGAACTAAATTTTTTTATGATCGCATCGTGTTCAGCGTGAAATTCTGATCAATAATATGTTTGTTTCAAATGGTTCTGAGCAGTCAAAATGCCTTTTTCTAAGTGTTGAAATCAGCGCCATCTAGTGACAAGTTTTGGAACTTAATTTTATTATGATCGCATCATGCTCAGCTTGAAATTCTGATCAAGAATATGTTTGTTTCAAATGGTTCTGAGCAGTAGAAGTGCCTTTTTCTAAGTATTGAAATCAGCGCCACCTGGTGACAAGTTTTGGAACTAAATTTTATTATGATCGCATCGTGTTCAGCGTGAAATTCTGATCAATAGTATATTTGTTTCAAATGGTTCTGAGCAGTCGAAATGCCTTTTTCTAAGTGTTGAAATCAGCGCCATCTAGTGACAAGTTTTGGAACTTAATTTTATTATGATCGCATCATGCTCAGCTTGAAATTCTGATCAAGAATATGTTTGTTTCAAATGGTTCTGAGCAGTAGAAGTGCCTTTTTCTAAGTATTGAAATCAGCGCCACCTGGTGACAAGTTTTGGAACTAAATTTTATTATGATCGCCTCGTGTTCAGCGTTAAATTCTGATCAAGAATATAACCTAGATTGCATGTTTCTGAGCAGAAGAAGGGGTTTTTCTAAGTATTGAAATCACGCCACCTGGTGGCAAGTTTTGGAACTAAATTTTTTTATGATCGCATCGTGTTCAGCGTGAAATTCTGATCAATAATATGTTTGTTTCAAATGGTTCTGAGCAGTCAAAATGCCTTTTTCTAAGTGTTGAAATCAGCGCCATCTAGTGACAAGTTTTGGAACTTAATTTTATTATGATCGCATCATGCTCAGCTTGAAATTCTGATCAAGAATATGTTTGTTTCAAATGGTTCTGAGCAGTAGAAGTGCCTTTTTCTAAGTATTGAAATCAGCGCCACCTGGTGACAAGTTTTGGAACTAAATTTTATTATGATCGCCTCGTGTTCAGCGTTAAATTCTGATCAAGAATATAACCTAGATTGCATGTTTCTGAGCAGAAGAAGGGGTTTTTCTAAGTATTGAAATCACGCCACCTGGTGGCAAGTTTTGGAACTAAATTTTATTTTGATCGCATCGTGCTCAGCGTGAAATTCTGATCAAGAATATGTTTGTTTCAAATGGTTCTGAGCAGTAGAAGTGCCTTTTTCTAAGTATTGAAATCAGCGCCACCTGGTGACAAGTTTTGGAACTTAATTTTATTATGATCGCATCATGCTCAGCGTGAAATTCTGATCAAGAATATGTTTGTTTCAAATGGTTCTGAGCAGTAGAAGTGCCTTTTTCTAAGTATTGAAATCAGCGCATCCTGGTGGCAAGTTTTGGAACTAAATTTTATTATGATCGCATCGTGTTCAGCGTGAAATTCTAATCAATAATATATTTGTTTCAAATGGTTCTGAGCAGTCGAAATGCCTTTTTCTAAGTGTTGAAATCAGCGCCATCTAGTGACAAGTTTTGGAACTTAATTTTATTATGATCGCATCATGCTCAGCTTGAAATTCTGATCAAGAATATGTTTGTTTCAAATGGTTCTGAGCAGTAGAAGTGCCTTTTTCTAAGTATTGAAATCAGCGCCACCTGGTGACATGTTTTGGAACTAAATTTTATTATGATCGCCTCGTGTTCAGCGTTAAATTCTGATCAAGAATATAACCTAGATTGCATGTTTCTGAGCAGAAGAAGGGGTTTTTCTAAGTATTGAAATCACGCCACCTGGTGGCAAGTTTTGGAACTAAATTTTATTATGATCGCCTCGTGTTCAGCGTTAAATTCTGATCAAGAATATAACCTAGATTGCATGTTTCTGAGCAGAAGAAGGGGTTTTTCTAAGTATTGAAATCACGCCACCTGGTGGCAAGTTTTGGAACTAAATTTTATTTTGATCGCATCGTGCTCAGCGTGAAATTCTGATCAAGAATATGTTTGTTTCAAATGGTTCTGAGCAGTAGAAGTGCCTTTTTCTAAGTATTGAAATCAGCGCCACCTGGTGACAAGTTTTGGAACTTAATTTTATTATTATCGCATCATGCTCAGCTTGAAATTCTGATCAAGAATATGTTTGTTTCAAATGGTTCTGAGCAGTAGAAGTGCCTTTTTCTAAGTATTGAAATCAGCGCCACCTGGTGACAAGTTTTGGAACTAAATTTTATTATGATCGCCTCGTGTTCAGCGTTAAATTCTGATCAAGAATATAACCTAGATTGCATGTTTCTGAGCAGAAGAAGGGGTTTTTCTAAGTATTGAAATCACGCCACCTGGTGGCAAGTTTTGGAACTAAATTTTATTTTGATCGCATCGTGCTCAGCGTGAAATTCTGATCAAGAATATGTTTGTTTCAAATGGTTCTGAGCAGTAGAAGTGCCTTTTTCTTAGTATTGAAATCAGCGCTACCAAATGGCAAGTATTGGAACTAAATTTTATTATGATCGCATCGTGTTCAGCGTGAAATGCTGATCAAGAATATAACCTAGATTGCATGTTTCTGAGCAGTAGAAGTTCCTTTTTCTAAGTATTGTAATCAGCGCCATCTACTAACAAGTTTTGGAACTAAATTTTATTATGATCGCATCGTGTTCCGCGTTAAATTCTGATCAAGAATTTGTTTGTTTCAAATGGTTCTGAGCAGTAGAAGTTCCTTTTTCTAAGTATTGTAATCAGCGCCATCTACTGACAAGTTTTGGAACTAAATTTTATTATGATCGTATCATGCTCAGCTTGAAATTCTGATCAAGAATATGTTTGTTTCAAATGGTTCTGAGCAGTCGAAATGCCTTTTTCTAAGTGTTGAAATCAGCGCCATCTAGTGACAAGTTTTGGAACTTAATTTTATTATGATCGCATCATGCTCAGCTTGAAATTCTGATCAAGAATATGTTTGTTTCAAATGGTTCTGAGCAGTAGAAGTGCCTTTTTCTAAGTATTGAAATCAGCGCCACCTGGTGACAAGTTTTGGAACTAAATTTTATTATGATCGCATCGTGTTCAGCGTTAAATTCTGATCAGGAATATACCCTAGATTGCATGTTTCTGAGCAGTAGAAGAGGTTTTTCTAAGTATTGAAATCAGCGCATCCTGGTGGCAAGTTTTGGAACTAAATTTTATTATGATCGCATCGTGTTCAGCGTGAAATTCTGATCAATAATATATTTGTTTCAAATGGTTCTGAGCAGTCGAAATGCCTTTTTCTAAGTGTTGAAATCAGCGCCATCTAGTGACAAGTTTTGGAACTTAATTTTATTATGATCGCATCATGCTCAGCTTGAAATTCTGATCAAGAATATGTTTGTTTCAAATGGTTCTGAGCAGTAGAAGTGCCTTTTTCTAAGTATTGAAATCAGCGCCACCTGGTGACAAGTTTTGGAACTAAATTTTATTATGATCGCATCGTGTTCAGCGTTAAATGCTGATCAAGAATATGTTTGTCTCAAATGGTTCTGAGCAGTAGAAGTGCCTTTTTCTAAGTATTGAAATCAGCGCCACCTGGTGACAAGTTTTGGAACTAAATTTTATTATGATCGCATCGTGTTCAGCGTTAAATTCTGATCAAGAATTTACCCTAGATTGCATGTTTCTGAGCAGTAGAAGGGGTTTTTCTAAGTATTGAAATCAGCGCCATCTACTGACAAGTTTTGGAACTAAATATTATTATGATCGCATCGTGTTCAGCGTGAAATTCTGATCAATAATATATTTGTTTCAAATGGTTCTGAGCAGTAGAAGTGCCTTTTTCTTAGTATTGAAATCAGCGCTACCAAATGGCAAGTATTGGAACTAAATTTTATTATGATCGCATCGTGTTCAGCGTGAAATGCTGATCAAGAATATAACCTAGATTGCATGTTTCTGAGCAGTAGAAGTTCCTTTTTCTAAGTATTGTAATCAGCGCCATCTACTAACAAGTTTTGGAACTAAATTTTATTATGATCGCATCGTGTTCCGCGTTAAATTCTGATCAAGAATTTGTTTGTTTCAAATGGTTCTGAGCAGTAGAAGTTCCTTTTTCTAAGTATTGTAATCAGCGCCATCTACTGACAAGTTTTGGAACTAAATTTTATTATGATCGTATCATGCTCAGCTTGAAATTCTGATCAAGAATATGTTTGTTTCAAATGGTTCTGAGCAGTAGAAGTGCCTTTTTCTAAGTATTGAAATCAGCGCCACCTGGTGACAAGTTTTGGAACTAAATTTTATTATGATCGCATCGTGTTCAGCGTTAAATGCTGATCAAGAATATGTTTGTCTCAAATGGTTCTGAGCAGTAGAAGTGCCTTTTTCTAAGTATTGAAATCAGCGCCACCTGGTGACAAGTTTTGGAACTAAATTTTATTATGATCGCATCGTGTTCAGCGTTAAATTCTGATCAAGAATTTACCCTAGATTGCATGTTTCTGAGCAGTAGAAGGGGTTTTTCTAAGTATTGAAATCAGCGCCATCTACTGACAAGTTTTGGAACTAAATATTATTATGATCGCATCGTGTTCAGCGTGAAATTCTGATCAATAATATATTTGTTTCAAATGGTTCTGAGCAGTAGAAGTGCCTTTTTCTTAGTATTGAAATCAGCGCTACCAAATGGCAAGTATTGGAACTAAATTTTATTATGATCGCATCGTGTTCAGCGTGAAATGCTGATCAAGAATATAACCTAGATTGCATGTTTCTGAGCAGTAGAAGTTCCTTTTTCTAAGTATTGTAATCAGCGCCATCTACTAACAAGTTTTGGAACTAAATTTTATTATGATCGCATCGTGTTCCGCGTTAAATTCTGATCAAGAATTTGTTTGTTTCAAATGGTTCTGAGCAGTAGAAGTTCCTTTTTCTAAGTATTGTAATCAGCGCCATCTACTGACAAGTTTTGGAACTAAATTTTATTATGATCGTATCATGCTCAGCTTGAAATTCTGATCAAGAATATGTTTGTTTCAAATGGTTCTGAGCAGTAGAAGTGCCTTTTTCTAAGTATTGAAATCAGCGCCACCTGGTGACAAGTTTTGGAACTTAATTTTATTATGATCGCATCGTGTTCAGCGTTAAATTCTGATCAAGAATATACCCTAGATTGCATGTTTCTGAGCAGTAGAAGAGGTTTTTCTAAGTATTGAAATCAGCGCTTCCTGGTGGCAAGTTTTGGAACTAAATTTTTTTATGATCGCATCGTGTTCAGCGTGAAATTCTGATCAATAATATGTTTGTTTCAAATGGTTCTGAGCAGTCAAAATGCCTTTTTCTAAGTGTTGAAATCAGCGCCATCTAGTGACAAGTTTTGGAACTTAATTTTATTATGATCGCATCATGCTCAGCTTGAAATTCTGATCAAGAATATGTTTGTTTCAAATGGTTCTGAGCAGTAGAAGTGCCTTTTTCTAAGTATTGAAATCAGCGCCACCTGGTGACAAGTTTTGGAACTAAATTTTATTATGATCGCATCGTGTTCAGCGTGAAATTCTGATCAATAGTATATTTGTTTCAAATGGTTCTGAGCAGTCGAAATGCCTTTTTCTAAGTGTTGAAATCAGCGCCATCTAGTGACAAGTTTTGGAACTTAATTTTATTATGATCGCATCATGCTCAGCTTGAAATTCTGATCAAGAATATGTTTGTTTCAAATGGTTCTGAGCAGTAGAAGTGCCTTTTTCTAAGTATTGAAATCAGCGCCACCTGGTGACAAGTTTTGGAACTAAATTTTATTATGATCGCCTCGTGTTCAGCGTTAAATTCTGATCAAGAATATAACCTAGATTGCATGTTTCTGAGCAGAAGAAGGGGTTTTTCTAAGTATTGAAATCACGCCACCTGGTGGCAAGTTTTGGAACTAAATTTTTTTATGATCGCATCGTGTTCAGCGTGAAATTCTGATCAATAATATGTTTGTTTCAAATGGTTCTGAGCAGTCAAAATGCCTTTTTCTAAGTGTTGAAATCAGCGCCATCTAGTGACAAGTTTTGGAACTTAATTTTATTATGATCGCATCATGCTCAGCTTGAAATTCTGATCAAGAATATGTTTGTTTCAAATGGTTCTGAGCAGTAGAAGTGCCTTTTTCTAAGTATTGAAATCAGCGCCACCTGGTGACAAGTTTTGGAACTAAATTTTATTATGATCGCCTCGTGTTCAGCGTTAAATTCTGATCAAGAATATAACCTAGATTGCATGTTTCTGAGCAGAAGAAGGGGTTTTTCTAAGTATTGAAATCACGCCACCTGGTGGCAAGTTTTGGAACTAAATTTTATTTTGATCGCATCGTGCTCAGCGTGAAATTCTGATCAAGAATATGTTTGTTTCAAATGGTTCTGAGCAGTAGAAGTGCCTTTTTCTAAGTATTGAAATCAGCGCCACCTGGTGACAAGTTTTGGAACTTAATTTTATTATGATCGCATCATGCTCAGCGTGAAATTCTGATCAAGAATATGTTTGTTTCAAATGGTTCTGAGCAGTAGAAGTGCCTTTTTCTAAGTATTGAAATCAGCGCATCCTGGTGGCAAGTTTTGGAACTAAATTTTATTATGATCGCATCGTGTTCAGCGTGAAATTCTAATCAATAATATATTTGTTTCAAATGGTTCTGAGCAGTCGAAATGCCTTTTTCTAAGTGTTGAAATCAGCGCCATCTAGTGACAAGTTTTGGAACTTAATTTTATTATGATCGCATCATGCTCAGCTTGAAATTCTGATCAAGAATATGTTTGTTTCAAATGGTTCTGAGCAGTAGAAGTGCCTTTTTCTAAGTATTGAAATCAGCGCCACCTGGTGACATGTTTTGGAACTAAATTTTATTATGATCGCCTCGTGTTCAGCGTTAAATTCTGATCAAGAATATAACCTAGATTGCATGTTTCTGAGCAGAAGAAGGGGTTTTTCTAAGTATTGAAATCACGCCACCTGGTGGCAAGTTTTGGAACTAAATTTTATTATGATCGCCTCGTGTTCAGCGTTAAATTCTGATCAAGAATATAACCTAGATTGCATGTTTCTGAGCAGAAGAAGGGGTTTTTCTAAGTATTGAAATCACGCCACCTGGTGGCAAGTTTTGGAACTAAATTTTATTTTGATCGCATCGTGCTCAGCGTGAAATTCTGATCAAGAATATGTTTGTTTCAAATGGTTCTGAGCAGTAGAAGTGCCTTTTTCTAAGTATTGAAATCAGCGCCACCTGGTGACAAGTTTTGGAACTTAATTTTATTATTATCGCATCATGCTCAGCTTGAAATTCTGATCAAGAATATGTTTGTTTCAAATGGTTCTGAGCAGTAGAAGTGCCTTTTTCTAAGTATTGAAATCAGCGCCACCTGGTGACAAGTTTTGGAACTAAATTTTATTATGATCGCCTCGTGTTCAGCGTTAAATTCTGATCAAGAATATAACCTAGATTGCATGTTTCTGAGCAGAAGAAGGGGTTTTTCTAAGTATTGAAATCACGCCACCTGGTGGCAAGTTTTGGAACTAAATTTTATTTTGATCGCATCGTGCTCAGCGTGAAATTCTGATCAAGAATATGTTTGTTTCAAATGGTTCTGAGCAGTAGAAGTGCCTTTTTCTTAGTATTGAAATCAGCGCTACCAAATGGCAAGTATTGGAACTAAATTTTATTATGATCGCATCGTGTTCAGCGTGAAATGCTGATCAAGAATATAACCTAGATTGCATGTTTCTGAGCAGTAGAAGTTCCTTTTTCTAAGTATTGTAATCAGCGCCATCTACTAACAAGTTTTGGAACTAAATTTTATTATGATCGCATCGTGTTCCGCGTTAAATTCTGATCAAGAATTTGTTTGTTTCAAATGGTTCTGAGCAGTAGAAGTTCCTTTTTCTAAGTATTGTAATCAGCGCCATCTACTGACAAGTTTTGGAACTAAATTTTATTATGATCGTATCATGCTCAGCTTGAAATTCTGATCAAGAATATGTTTGTTTCAAATGGTTCTGAGCAGTCGAAATGCCTTTTTCTAAGTGTTGAAATCAGCGCCATCTAGTGACAAGTTTTGGAACTTAATTTTATTATGATCGCATCATGCTCAGCTTGAAATTCTGATCAAGAATATGTTTGTTTCAAATGGTTCTGAGCAGTAGAAGTGCCTTTTTCTAAGTATTGAAATCAGCGCCACCTGGTGACAAGTTTTGGAACTAAATTTTATTATGATCGCATCGTGTTCAGCGTTAAATTCTGATCAGGAATATACCCTAGATTGCATGTTTCTGAGCAGTAGAAGAGGTTTTTCTAAGTATTGAAATCAGCGCATCCTGGTGGCAAGTTTTGGAACTAAATTTTATTATGATCGCATCGTGTTCAGCGTGAAATTCTGATCAATAATATATTTGTTTCAAATGGTTCTGAGCAGTCGAAATGCCTTTTTCTAAGTGTTGAAATCAGCGCCATCTAGTGACAAGTTTTGGAACTTAATTTTATTATGATCGCATCATGCTCAGCTTGAAATTCTGATCAAGAATATGTTTGTTTCAAATGGTTCTGAGCAGTAGAAGTGCCTTTTTCTAAGTATTGAAATCAGCGCCACCTGGTGACAAGTTTTGGAACTAAATTTTATTATGATCGCATCGTGTTCAGCGTTAAATGCTGATCAAGAATATGTTTGTCTCAAATGGTTCTGAGCAGTAGAAGTGCCTTTTTCTAAGTATTGAAATCAGCGCCACCTGGTGACAAGTTTTGGAACTAAATTTTATTATGATCGCATCGTGTTCAGCGTTAAATTCTGATCAAGAATTTACCCTAGATTGCATGTTTCTGAGCAGTAGAAGGGGTTTTTCTAAGTATTGAAATCAGCGCCATCTACTGACAAGTTTTGGAACTAAATATTATTATGATCGCATCGTGTTCAGCGTGAAATTCTGATCAATAATATATTTGTTTCAAATGGTTCTGAGCAGTAGAAGTGCCTTTTTCTTAGTATTGAAATCAGCGCTACCAAATGGCAAGTATTGGAACTAAATTTTATTATGATCGCATCGTGTTCAGCGTGAAATGCTGATCAAGAATATAACCTAGATTGCATGTTTCTGAGCAGTAGAAGTTCCTTTTTCTAAGTATTGTAATCAGCGCCATCTACTAACAAGTTTTGGAACTAAATTTTATTATGATCGCATCGTGTTCCGCGTTAAATTCTGATCAAGAATTTGTTTGTTTCAAATGGTTCTGAGCAGTAGAAGTTCCTTTTTCTAAGTATTGTAATCAGCGCCATCTACTGACAAGTTTTGGAACTAAATTTTATTATGATCGTATCATGCTCAGCTTGAAATTCTGATCAAGAATATGTTTGTTTCAAATGGTTCTGAGCAGTAGAAGTGCCTTTTTCTAAGTATTGAAATCAGCGCCACCTGGTGACAAGTTTTGGAACTTAATTTTATTATGATCGCATCGTGTTCAGCGTTAAATTCTGATCAAGAATATACCCTAGATTGCATGTTTCTGAGCAGTAGAAGAGGTTTTTCTAAGTATTGAAATCAGCGCTTCCTGGTGGCAAGTTTTGGAACTAAATTTTTTTATGATCGCATCGTGTTCAGCGTGAAATTCTGATCAATAATATGTTTGTTTCAAATGGTTCTGAGCAGTCAAAATGCCTTTTTCTAAGTGTTGAAATCAGCGCCATCTAGTGACAAGTTTTGGAACTTAATTTTATTATGATCGCATCATGCTCAGCTTGAAATTCTGATCAAGAATATGTTTGTTTCAAATGGTTCTGAGCAGTAGAAGTGCCTTTTTCTAAGTATTGAAATCAGCGCCACCTGGTGACAAGTTTTGGAACTAAATTTTATTATGATCGCATCGTGTTCAGCGTTAAATTCTGATCAGGAATATACCCTAGATTGCATGTTTCTGAGCAGTAGAAGAGGTTTTTCTAAGTATTGAAATCAGCGCATCCTGGTGGCAAGTTTTGGAACTAAATTTTATTATGATCGCATCGTGTTCAGCGTGAAATTCTGATCAATAATATATTTGTTTCAAATGGTTCTGAGCAGTCGAAATGCCTTTTTCTAAGTGTTGAAATCAGCGCCATCTAGTGACAAGTTTTGGAACTTAATTTTATTATGATCGCATCATGCTCAGCTTGAAATTCTGATCAAGAATATGTTTGTTTCAAATGGTTCTGAGCAGTAGAAGTGCCTTTTTCTAAGTATTGAAATCAGCGCCACCTGGTGACAAGTTTTGGAACTAAATTTTATTATGATCGCCTCATGTTCAGCGTTAAATTCTGATCAAGAATATAACCTAGATTGCATGTTTCTGAGCAGAAGAAGGGGTTTTTCTAAGTATTGAAATCACGCCACCTGGTGGCAAGTTTTGGAACTAAATTTTATTTTGATCGCATCGTGCTCAGCGTGAAATTCTGATCAAGAATATGTTTGTTTCAAATGGTTCTGAGCAGTAGAAGTGCCTTTTTCTAAGTATTGAAATCAGCGCCACCTGGTGACAAGTTTTGGAACTTAATTTTATTATGATCGCATCATGCTCAGCGTGAAATTCTGATCAAGAATATGTTTGTTTCAAATGGTTCTGAGCAGTAGAAGTGCCTTTTTCTAAGTATTGAAATCAGCGCATCCTGGTGGCAAGTTTTGGAACTAAATTTTATTATGATCGCATCGTGTTCAGCGTGAAATTCTAATCAATAATATATTTGTTTCAAATGGTTCTGAGCAGTCGAAATGCCTTTTTCTAAGTGTTGAAATCAGCGCCATCTAGTGACAAGTTTTGGAACTTAATTTTATTATGATCGCATCATGCTCAGCTTGAAATTCTGATCAAGAATATGTTTGTTTCAAATGGTTCTGAACAGTAGAAGTGCCTTTTTCTAAGTATTGAAATCAGCGCCACCTGGTGACATGTTTTGGAACTAAATTTTATTATGATCGCCTCGTGTTCAGCGTTAAATTCTGATCAAGAATATAACCTAGATTGCATGTTTCTGAGCAGAAGAAGGGGTTTTTCTAAGTATTGAAATCACGCCACCTGGTGGCAAGTTTTGGAACTAAATTTTATTTTGATCGCATCGTGCTCAGCGTGAAATTCTGATCAAGAATATGTTTGTTTCAAATGGTTCTGAGCAGTCGAAATGCCTTTTTTAAGTGTTGAAATCAGCGCCATCTAGTGACAAGTTTTGGAACTTAATTTTATTATTATCGCATCATGCTCAGCTTGAAATTCTGATCAAGAATATGTTTGTTTCAAATGGTTCTGAGCAGTAGAAGTGCCTTTTTCTAAGTATTGAAATCAGCGCCACCTGGTGACAAGTTTTGGAACTAAATTTTATTATGATCGCCTCGTGTTCAGCGTTAAATTCTGATCAAGAATATAACCTAGATTGCATGTTTCTGAGCAGAAGAAGGGGTTTTTCTAAGTATTGAAATCACGCCACCTGGTGGCAAGTTTTGGAACTAAATTTTATTTTGATCGCATCGTGCTCTGCGTGAAATTCTGATCAAGAATATGTTTGTTTCAAATGGTTCTGAGCAGTAGAAGTGCCTTTTTCTAAGTATTGAAATCAGCGCCACCTGGTGACATGTTTTGGAACTAAATTTTATTATGATCGCCTCGTGTTCAGCGTTAAATTCTGATCAAGAATATAACCTAGATTGCATGTTTCTGAGCAGAAGAAGGGGTTTTTCTAAGTATTGAAATCACGCCACCTGGTGGCAAGTTTTGGAACTAAATTTTATTTTGATCGCATCGTGCTCAGCGTGAAATTCTGATCAAGAATATGTTTGTTTCAAATGGTTCTGAGCAGTAGAAGTGCCTTTTTCTTAGTATTGAAATCAGCGCTACCAAATGGCAAGTATTGGAACTAAATTTTATTATGATCGCATCGTGTTCAGCGTGAAATGCTGATCAAGAATATAACCTAGATTGCATGTTTCTGAGCAGTAGAAGTTCCTTTTTCTAAGTATTGTAATCAGCGCCATCTACTAACAAGTTTTGGAACTAAATTTTATTATGATCGCATCGTGTTCCGCGTTAAATTCTGATCAAGAATTTGTTTGTTTCAAATGGTTCTGAGCAGTAGAAGTTCCTTTTTCTAAGTATTGTAATCAGCGCCATCTACTGACAAGTTTTGGAACTAAATTTTATTATGATCGTATCATGCTCAGCTTGAAATTCTGATCAAGAATATGTTTGTTTCAAATGGTTCTGAGCAGTAGAAGTGCCTTTTTCTAAGTATTGAAATCAGCGCCACCTGGTGACAAGTTTTGGAACTTAATTTTATTATGATCGCATCGTGTTCAGCGTTAAATTCTGATCAAGAATATACCCTAGATTGCATGTTTCTGAGCAGTAGAAGAGGTTTTTCTAAGTATTGAAATCAGCGCTTCCTGGTGGCAAGTTTTGGAACTAAATTTTTTTATGATCGCATCGTGTTCAGCGAGAAATTCTGATCAATAATATGTTTGTTTCAAATGGTTCTGAGCAGTCAAAATGCCTTTTTCTAAGTGTTGAAATCAGCGCCATCTAGTGACAAGTTTTGGAACTTAATTTTATTATGATCGCATCATGCTCAGCTTGAAATTCTGATCAAGAATATGTTTGTTTCAAATGGTTCTGAGCAGTAGAAGTGCCTTTTTCTAAGTATTGAAATCAGCGCCACCTGGTGACAAGTTTTGGAACTAAATTTTATTATGATCGCATCGTGTTCAGCGTTAAATTCTGATCAGGAATATACCCTAGATTGCATGTTTCTGAGCAGTAGAAGAGGTTTTTCTAAGTATTGAAATCAGCGCTTCCTGGTGGCAAGTTTTGGAACTAAATTTTTTTATGATCGCATCGTGTTCAGCGTGAAATTCTGATCAATAATATGTTTGTTTCAAATGGTTCTGAGCAGTCAAAATGCCTTTTTCTAAGTGTTGAAATCAGTGCCATCTAGTGACAAGTTTTGGAACTTAATTTTATTATGATCGCATCATGCTCAGCTTGAAATTCTGATCAAGAATATGTTTGTTTCAAATGGTTCTGAGCAGTAGAAGTGCCTTTTTCTAAGTATTGAAATCAGCGCCACCTGGTGACAAGTTTTGGAACTAAATTTTATTATGATCGCATCGTGTTCAGCGTTAAATTCTGATCAAGAATATAACCTAGATTGCATGTTTCTGAGCAGAAGAAGGGGTTTTTCTAAGTATTGAAATCACGCCACCTGGTGGCAAGTTTTGGAACTAAATTTTATTTTGATCGCATCGTGCTCAGCGTGAAATTCTGATCAAGAATATGTTTGTTTCAAATGGTTCTGAGCAGTAGAAGTGCCTTTTTCTAAGTATTGAAATCAGCGCCACCTGGTGACAAGTTTTGGAACTTAATTTTATTATGATCGCATCATGCTCAGCGTGAAATTCTGATCAAGAATATGTTTGTTTCAAATGGTTCTGAGCAGTAGAAGTGCCTTTTTCTAAGTATTGAAATCAGCGCATCCTGGTGGCAAGTTTTGGAACTAAATTTTATTATGATCGCATCGTGTTCAGCGTGAAATTCTAATCAATAATATATTTGTTTCAAATGGTTCTGAGCAGTCGAAATGCCTTTTTCTAAGTGTTGAAATCAGCGCCATCTAGTGACAAGTTTTGGAACTTAATTTTATTATGATCGCATCATGCTCAGCTTGAAATTCTGATCAAGAATATGTTTGTTTCAAATGGTTCTGAGCAGTAGAAGTGCCTTTTTCTAAGTATTGAAATTAGCGCCACCTGGTGACATGTTTTGGAACTAAATTTTATTATGATCGCCTCGTGTTCAGCGTTAAATTCTGATCAAGAATATAACCTAGATTGCATGTTTCTGAGCAGAAGAAGGGGTTTTTCTAAGTATTGAAATCACGCCACCTGGTGGCAAGTTTTGGAACTAAATTTTATTTTGATCGCATCGTGCTCAGCGTGAAATTCTGATCAAGAATATGTTTGTTTCAAATGGTTCTGAGCAGTCGAAATGCCTTTTTTAAGTGTTGAAATCAGCGCCATCTAGTGACAAGTTTTGGAACTTAATTTTATTATTATCGCATCATGCTCAGCTTGAAATTCTGATCAAGAATATGTTTGTTTCAAATGGTTCTGAGCAGTAGAAGTGCCTTTTTCTAAGTATTGAAATCAGCGCCACCTGGTGACAAGTTTTGGAACTAAATTTTATTATGATCGCATCGTGTTCAGCGTTAAATTCTGATCAAGAATATAACCTAGATTGCATGTTTCTGAGCAGTAGAAGAGGTTTTTCTAAGTATTGAAATCAGCGCTTCCTGGTGGCAAGTTTTGGAACTAAATTTTTTTATGATCGCATCGTGTTCAGCGTGAAATTCTGATCAATAATATGTTTGTTTCAAATGGTTCTGAGCAGTCAAAATGCCTTTTTCTAAGTGTTGAAATCAGTGCCATCTAGTGACAAGTTTTGGAACTTAATTTTATTATGATCGCATCATGCTCAGCTTGAAATTCTGATCAAGAATATGTTTGTTTCAAATGGTTCTGAGCAGTAGAAGTGCCTTTTTCTAAGTATTGAAATCAGCGCCACCTGGTGACAAGTTTTGGAACTAAATTTTATTATGATCGCATCGTGTTCAGCGTTAAATTCTGATCAGGAATATACCCTAGATTGCATGTTTCTGAGCAGTAGAAGAGGTTTTTCTAAGTATTGAAATCAGCGCATCCTGGTGGCAAGTTTTGGAACTAAATTTTATTATGATCGCATCGTGTTCAGCGTGAAATTCTGATCAATAATATATTTGTTTCAAATGGTTCTGAGCAGTCGAAATGCCTTTTTCTAAGTGTTGAAATCAGCGCCATCTAGTGACAAGTTTTGGAACTTAATTTTATTATGATCGCATCATGCTCAGCTTGAAATTCTGATCAAGAATATGTTTGTTTCAAATGGTTCTGAGCAGTAGAAGTGCCTTTTTCTAAGTATTGAAATCAGCGCCACCTGGTGACAAGTTTTGGAACTAAATTTTATTATGATCGCCTCGTGTTCAGCGTTAAATTCTGATCAAGAATATAACCTAGATTGCATGTTTCTGAGCAGAAGAAGGGGTTTTTCTAAGTATTGAAATCACGCCACCTGGTGGCAAGTTTTGGAACTTAATTTTATTATGATCGCATCATGCTCAGCTTGAAATTCTGATCAAGAATATGTTTGTTTCAAATGGTTCTGAGCAGTAGAAGTGCCTTTTTCTTAGTATTGAAATCAGCGCTACCAAATGGCAAGTATTGGAACTAAATTTTATTATGATCGCATCGTGTTCAGCGTGAAATGCTGATCAAGAATATAACCTAGATTGCATGTTTCTGAGCAGTAGAAGTTCCTTTTTCTAAGTATTGTAATCAGCGCCATCTACTAACAAGTTTTGGAACTAAATTTTATTATGATCGCATCGTGTTCCGCGTTAAATTCTGATCAAGAATTTGTTTGTTTCAAATGGTTCTGAGCAGTAGAAGTTCCTTTTTCTAAGTATTGTAATCAGCGCCATCTACTGACAAGTTTTGGAACTAAATTTTATTATGATCGCATCATGCTCAGCTTGAAATTCTGATCAAGAATATGTTTGTTTCAAATGGTTCTGAGCAGTAGAAGTGCCTTTTTCTAAGTATTGAAATCAGCGCCACCTGGTGACAAGTTTTGGAACTAAATTTTATTATGATCGCATCGTGTTCAGCGTTAAATTCTGATCAGGAATATACCCTAGATTGCATGTTTCTGAGCAGTAGAAGAGGTTTTTCTAAGTATTGAAATCAGCGCATCCTGGTGGCAAGTTTTGGAACTAAATTTTATTATGATCGCATCGTGTTCAGCGTGAAATTCTGATCAATAATATATTTGTTTCAAATGGTTCTGAGCAGTCGAAATGCCTTTTTCTAAGTGTTGAAATCAGCGCCATCTAGTGACAAGTTTTGGAACTTAATTTTATTATGATCGCATCATGCTCAGCTTGAAATTCTGATCAAGAATATGTTTGTTTCAAATGGTTCTGAGCAGTAGAAGTGCCTTTTTCTAAGTATTGAAATCAGCGCCACCTGGTGACAAGTTTTGGAACTAAATTTTATTATGATCGCCTCGTGTTCAGCGTTAAATTCTGATCAAGAATATAACCTAGATTGCATGTTTCTGAGCAGAAGAAGGGGTTTTTCTAAGTATTGAAATCACGCCACCTGGTGGCAAGTTTTGGAACTTAATTTTATTATGATCGCATCATGCTCAGCTTGAAATTCTGATCAAGAATATGTTTGTTTCAAATGGTTCTGAGCAGTAGAAGTGCCTTTTTCTTAGTATTGAAATCAGCGCTACCAAATGGCAAGTATTGGAACTAAATTTTATTATGATCGCATCGTGTTCAGCGTGAAATGCTGATCAAGAATATAACCTAGATTGCATGTTTCTGAGCAGTAGAAGTTCCTTTTTCTAAGTATTGTAATCAGCGCCATCTACTAACAAGTTTTGGAACTAAATTTTATTATGATCGCATCGTGTTCCGCGTTAAATTCTGATCAAGAATTTGTTTGTTTCAAATGGTTCTGAGCAGTAGAAGTTCCTTTTTCTAAGTATTGTAATCAGCGCCATCTACTGACAAGTTTTGGAACTAAATTTTATTATGATCGTATCATGCTCAGCTTGAAATTCTGATCAAGAATATGTTTGTTTCAAATGGTTCTGAGCAGTAGAAGTGCCTTTTTCTAAGTATTGAAATCAGCGCCACCTGGTGACAAGTTTTGGAACTTAATTTTATTATGATCGCATCGTGTTCAGCGTTAAATTCTGATCAAGAATATACCCTAGATTGCATGTTTCTGAGCAGTAGAAGAGGTTTTTCTAAGTATTGAAATCAGCGCTTCCTGGTGGCAAGTTTTGGAACTAAATTTTTTTATGATCGCATCGTGTTCAGCGAGAAATTCTGATCAATAATATGTTTGTTTCAAATGGTTCTGAGCAGTCAAAATGCCTTTTTCTAAGTGTTGAAATCAGCGCCATCTAGTGACAAGTTTTGGAACTTAATTTTATTATGATCGCATCATGCTCAGCTTGAAATTCTGATCAAGAATATGTTTGTTTCAAATGGTTCTGAGCAGTAGAAGTGCCTTTTTCTAAGTATTGAAATCAGCGCCACCTGGTGACAAGTTTTGGAACTAAATTTTATTATGATCGCATCGTGTTCAGCGTTAAATTCTGATCAGGAATATACCCTAGATTGCATGTTTCTGAGCAGCAGAAGAGGTTTTTCTAAGTATTGAAATCAGCGCTTCCTGGTGGCAAGTTTTGGAACTAAATTTTTTTATGATCGCATCGTGTTCAGCGTGAAATTCTGATCAATAATATATTTGTTTCAAATGGTTCTGAGCAGTCGAAATGCCTTTTTCTAAGTGTTGAAATCAGCGCCATCTAGTGACAAGTTTTGGAACTTAATTTTATTATGATCGCATCATGCTCAGCTTGAAATTCTGATCAAGAATATGTTTGTTTCAAATGGTTCTGAGCAGTAGAAGTGCCTTTTTCTAAGTATTGAAATCAGCGCCACCTGGTGACAAGTTTTGGAACTAAATTTTATTATGATCGCCTCGTGTTCAGCGTTAAATTCTGATCAAGAATATAACCTAGATTGCATGTTTCTGAGCAGAAGAAGGGGTTTTTCTAAGTATTGAAATCACGCCACCTGGTGGAAAGTTTTGGAACTTAATTTTATTATGATCGCATCATGCTCAGCTTGAAATTCTGATCAAGAATATGTTTGTTTCAAATGGTTCTGAGCAGTAGAAGTGCCTTTTTCTTAGTATTGAAATCAGCGCTACCAAATGGCAAGTATTGGAACTAAATTTTATTATGATCGCATCGTGTTCAGCGTGAAATGCTGATCAAGAATATAACCTAGATTGCATGTTTCTGAGCAGTAGAAGTTCCTTTTTCTAAGTATTGTAATCAGCGCCATCTACTAACAAGTTTTGGAACTAAATTTTATTATGATCGCATCGTGTTCCGCGTTAAATTCTGATCAAGAATTTGTTTGTTTCAAATGGTTCTGAGCAGTAGAAGTTCCTTTTTCTAAGTATTGTAATCAGCGCCATCTACTGACAAGTTTTGGAACTAAATTTTATTATGATCGTATCATGCTCAGCTTGAAATTCTGATCAAGAATATGTTTGTTTCAAATGGTTCTGAGCAGTAGAAGTGCCTTTTTCTAAGTATTGAAATCAGCGCCACCTGGTGACAAGTTTTGGAACTTAATTTTATTATGATCGCATCGTGTTCAGCGTTAAATTCTGATCAAGAATATACCCTAGATTGCATGTTTCTGAGCAGTAGAAGAGGTTTTTCTAAGTATTGAAATCAGCGCTTCCTGGTGGCAAGTTTTGGAACTAAATTTTTTTATGATCGCATCGTGTTCAGCGAGAAATTCTGATCAATAATATGTTTGTTTCAAATGGTTCTGAGCAGTCAAAATGCCTTTTTCTAAGTGTTGAAATCAGCGCCATCTAGTGACAAGTTTTGGAACTTAATTTTATTATGATCGCATCATGCTCAGCTTGAAATTCTGATCAAGAATATGTTTGTTTCAAATGGTTCTGAGCAGTAGAAGTGCCTTTTTCTAAGTATTGAAATCAGCGCCACCTGGTGACAAGTTTTGGAACTAAATTTTATTATGATCGCATCGTGTTCAGCGTTAAATTCTGATCAGGAATATACCCTAGATTGCATGTTTCTGAGCAGTAGAAGAGGTTTTTCTAAGTATTGAAATCAGCGCTTCCTGGTGGCAAGTTTTGGAACTAAATTTTTTTATGATCGCATCGTGTTCAGCGTGAAATTCTGATCAATAATATGTTTGTTTCAAATGGTTCTGAGCAGTCAAAATGCCTTTTTCTAAGTGTTGAAATCAGTGCCATCTAGTGACAAGTTTTGGAACTTAATTTTATTATGATCGCATCATGCTCAGCTTGAAATTCTGATCAAGAATATGTTTGTTTCAAATGGTTCTGAGCAGTAGAAGTGCCTTTTTCTAAGTATTGAAATCAGCGCCACCTGGTGACAAGTTTTGGAACTAAATTTTATTATGATCGCATCGTGTTCAGCGTTAAATTCTGATCAGGAATATACCCTAGATTGCATGTTTCTGAGCAGTAGAAGAGGTTTTTCTAAGTATTGAAATCAGCGCTTCCTGGTGGCAAGTTTTGGAACTAAATTTTTTTATGATCGCATCGTGTTCAGCGTGAAATTCTGATCAATAATATGTTTGTTTCAAATGGTTCTGAGCAGTCAAAATGCCTTTTTCTAAGTGTTGAAATCAGTGCCATCTAGTGACAAGTTTTGGAACTTAATTTTATTATGATCGCATCATGCTCAGCTTGAAATTCTGATCAAGAATATGTTTGTTTCAAATGGTTCTGAGCAGTAGAAGTGCCTTTTTCTAAGTATTGAAATCAGCGCCACCTGGTGACAAGTTTTGGAACTAAATTTTATTATGATCGCATCGTGTTCAGCGTTAAATTCTGATCAAGAATATAACCTAGATTGCATGTTTCTGAGCAGAAGAAGGGGTTTTTCTAAGTATTGAAATCACGCCACCTGGTGGCAAGTTTTGGAACTAAATTTTATTTTGATCGCATCGTGCTCAGCGTGAAATTCTGATCAAGAATATGTTTGTTTCAAATGGTTCTGAGCAGTAGAAGTGCCTTTTTCTAAGTATTGAAATCAGCGCCACCTGGTGACAAGTTTTGGAACTTAATTTTATTATGATCGCATCATGCTCAGCGTGAAATTCTGATCAAGAATATGTTTGTTTCAAATGGTTCTGAGCAGTAGAAGTGCCTTTTTCTAAGTATTGAAATCAGCGCATCCTGGTGGCAAGTTTTGGAACTAAATTTTATTATGATCGCATCGTGTTCAGCGTGAAATTCTAATCAATAATATATTTGTTTCAAATGGTTCTGAGCAGTCGAAATGCCTTTTTCTAAGTGTTGAAATCAGCGCCATCTAGTGACAAGTTTTGGAACTTAATTTTATTATGATCGCATCATGCTCAGCTTGAAATTCTGATCAAGAATATGTTTGTTTCAAATGGTTCTGAGCAGTAGAAGTGCCTTTTTCTAAGTATTGAAATCAGCGCCACCTGGTGACATGTTTTGGAACTAAATTTTATTATGATCGCCTCGTGTTCAGCGTTAAATTCTGATCAAGAATATAACCTAGATTGCATGTTTCTGAGCAAAAGTAGGGGTTTTTCTAAGTATTGAAATCACGCCACCTGGTGGCAAGTTTTGGAACTAAATTTTATTTTGATCGCATCGTGCTCAGCGTGAAATTCTGATTAAGAATATGTTTGTTTCAAATGGTTCTGAGCAGTAGAAGTGCCTTTTTCTAAGTATTGAAATCAGCGCCA
Source organism: Daphnia pulicaria (assembly GCF_021234035.1). Taxonomy (NCBI): domain Eukaryota; kingdom Metazoa; phylum Arthropoda; class Branchiopoda; order Diplostraca; family Daphniidae; genus Daphnia; species Daphnia pulicaria. The sequence goes on from NC_060917.1 coordinate 6,669,980, forward strand.
CCTGGTGACATGTTTTGGAACTAAATTTTATTATGATCGCCTCGTGTTCAGCGTTAAATTCTGATCAAGAATATAACCTAGATTGCATGTTTCTGAGCAAAAGTAGGGGTTTTTCTAAGTATTGAAATCACGCCACCTGGTGGCAAGTTTTGGAACTAAATTTTATTTTGATCGCATCGTGCTCAGCGTGAAATTCTGATTAAGAATATGTTTGTTTCAAATGGTTCTGAGCAGTCGAAATGCCTTTTTTAAGTGTTGAAATCAGCGCCATCTAGTGACAAGTTTTGGAACTTAATTTTATTATTATCGCATCATGCTCAGCTTGAAATTCTGATCAAGAATATGTTTGTTTCAAATGGTTCTGAGCAGTAGAAGTGCCTTTTTCTAAGTATTGAAATCAGCGCCACCTGGTGACATGTTTTGGAACTAAATTTTATTATGATCGCCTCGTGTTCAGCGTTAAATTCTGATCAAGAATATAACCTAGATTGCATGTTTCTGAGCAAAAGTAGGGGTTTTTCTAAGTATTGAAATCACGCCACCTGGTGGCAAGTTTTGGAACTAAATTTTATTTTGATCGCATCGTGCTCAGCGTGAAATTCTGATTAAGAATATGTTTGTTTCAAATGGTTCTGAGCAGTCGAAATGCCTTTTTTAAGTGTTGAAATCAGCGCCATCTAGTGACAAGTTTTGGAACTTAATTTTATTATTATCGCATCATGCTCAGCTTGAAATTCTGATCAAGAATATGTTTGTTTCAAATGGTTCTGAGCAGTAGAAGTGCCTTTTTCTAAGTATTGAAATCAGCGCCACCTGGTGACATGTTTTGGAACTAAATTTTATTATGATCGCCTCGTGTTCAGCGTTAAATTCTGATCAAGAATATAACCTAGATTGCATGTTTCTGAGCAGAAGAAGGGGTTTTTCTAAGTATTGAAATCACGCCACCTGGTGGCAAGTTTTGGAACTAAATTTTATTTTGATCGCATCGTGCTCAGCGTGAAATTCTGATCAAGAATATGTTTGTTTCAAATGGTTCTGAGCAGTCGAAATGCCTTTTTTAAGTGTTGAAATCAGCGCCATCTAGTGACAAGTTTTGGAACTTAATTTTATTATTATCGCATCATGCTCAGCTTGAAATTCTGATCAAGAATATGTTTGTTTCAAATGGTTCTGAGCAGTAGAAGTGCCTTTTTCTAAGTATTGAAATCAGCGCCACCTGGTGACAAGTTTTGGAACTAAATTTTATTATGATCGCCTCGTGTTCAGCGTTAAATTCTGATCAAGAATATAACCTAGATTGCATGTTTCTGAGCAGAAGAAGGGGTTTTTCTAAGTATTGAAATCACGCCACCTGGTGGCAAGTTTTGGAACTAAATTTTATTTTGATCGCATCGTGCTCAGCGTGAAATTCTGATTAAGAATATGTTTGTTTCAAATGGTTCTGAGCAGTCGAAATGCCTTTTTTAAGTGTTGAAATCAGCGCCATCTAGTGACAAGTTTTGGAACTTAATTTTATTATTATCGCATCATGCTCAGCTTGAAATTCTGATCAAGAATATGTTTGTTTCAAATGGTTCTGAGCAGTAGAAGTGCCTTTTTCTAAGTATTGAAATCAGCGCCACCTGGTGACATGTTTTGGAACTAAATTTTATTATGATCGCCTCGTGTTCAGCGTTAAATTCTGATCAAGAATATAACCTAGATTGCATGTTTCTGAGCAGAAGAAGGGGTTTTTCTAAGTATTGAAATCACGCCACCTGGTGGCAAGTTTTGGAACTAAATTTTATTTTGATCGCATCGTGCTCAGCGTGAAATTCTGATCAAGAATATGTTTGTTTCAAATGGTTCTGAGCAGTAGAAGTGCCTTTTTCTAAGTATTGAAATCAGCGCCACCTGGTGACAAGTTTTGGAACTTAATTTTATTATGATCGCATCATGCTCAGCGTGAAATTCTGATCAAGAATATGTTTGTTTCAAATGGTTCTGAGCAGTAGAAGTGCCTTTTTCTAAGTATTGAAATCAGCGCATCCTGGTGGCAAGTTTTGGAACTAAATTTTATTATGATCGCATCGTGTTCAGCGTGAAATTCTAATCAATAATATATTTGTTTCAAATGGTTCTGAGCAGTCGAAATGCCTTTTTCTAAGTGTTGAAATCAGCGCCATCTAGTGACAAGTTTTGGAACTTAATTTTATTATGATCGCATCATGCTCAGCTTGAAATTCTGATCAAGAATATGTTTGTTTCAAATGGTTCTGAGCAGTAGAAGTGCCTTTTTCTAAGTATTGAAATCAGCGCCACCTGGTGACATGTTTTGGAACTAAATTTTATTATGATCGCCTCGTGTTCAGCGTTAAATTCTGATCAAGAATATAACCTAGATTGCATGTTTCTGAGCAGAAGAAGGGGTTTTTCTAAGTATTGAAATCACGCCACCTGGTGGCAAGTTTTGGAACTAAATTTTATTATGATCGCCTCGTGTTCAGCGTTAAATTCTGATCAAGAATATAACCTAGATTGCATGTTTCTGAGCAGAAGAAGGGGTTTTTCTAAGTATTGAAATCACGCCACCTGGTGGCAAGTTTTGGAACTAAATTTTATTTTGATCGCATCGTGCTCAGCGTGAAATTCTGATCAAGAATATGTTTGTTTCAAATGGTTCTGAGCAGTCGAAATGCCTTTTTTAAGTGTTGAAATCAGCGCCATCTAGTGACAAGTTTTGGAACTTAATTTTATTATTATCGCATCATGCTCAGCTTGAAATTCTGATCAAGAATATGTTTGTTTCAAATGGTTCTGAGCAGTAGAAGTGCCTTTTTCTAAGTATTGAAATCAGCGCCACCTGGTGACAAGTTTTGGAACTAAATTTTATTATGATCGCCTCGTGTTCAGCGTTAAATTCTGATCAAGAATATAACCTAGATTGCATGTTTCTGAGCAGAAGAAGGGGTTTTTCTAAGTATTGAAATCACGCCACCTGGTGGCAAGTTTTGGAACTAAATTTTATTTTGATCGCATCGTGCTCTGCGTGAAATTCTGATCAAGAATATGTTTGTTTCAAATGGTTCTGAGCAGTAGAAGTGCCTTTTTCTAAGTATTGAAATCAGCGCCACCTGGTGACAAGTTTTGGAACTTAATTTTATTATGATCGCATCATGCTCAGCGTGAAATTCTGATGAAGAATATGTTTGTTTCAAATGGTTCTGAGCAGTAGAAGTGCCTTTTTCTAAGTATTGAAATCAGCGCATCCTGGTGGCAAGTTTTGGAACTAAATTTTATTATGATCGCATCGTGTTCAGCGTGAAATTCTAATCAATAATATATTTGTTTCAAATGGTTCTGAGCAGTCGAAATGCCTTTTTCTAAGTGTTGAAATCAGCGCCATCTAGTGACAAGTTTTGGAACTTAATTTTATTATGATCGCATCATGCTCAGCTTGAAATTCTGATCAAGAATATGTTTGTTTCAAATGGTTCTGAGCAGTAGAAGTGCCTTTTTCTAAGTATTGAAATCAGCGCCACCTGGTGACATGTTTTGGAACTAAATTTTATTATGATCGCCTCGTGTTCAGCGTTAAATTCTGATCAAGAATATAACCTAGATTGCATGTTTCTGAGCAGAAGAAGGGGTTTTTCTAAGTATTGAAATCACGCCACCTGGTGGCAAGTTTTGGAACTAAATTTTATTATGATCGCCTCGTGTTCAGCGTTAAATTCTGATCAAGAATATAACCTAGATTGCATGTTTCTGAGCAGAAGAAGGGGTTTTTCTAAGTATTGAAATCACGCCACCTGGTGGCAAGTTTTGGAACTAAATTTTATTTTGATCGCATCGTGCTCAGCGTGAAATTCTGATCAAGAATATGTTTGTTTCAAATGGTTCTGAGCAGTCGAAATGCCTTTTTTAAGTGTTGAAATCAGCGCCATCTAGTGACAAGTTTTGGAACTTAATTTTATTATTATCGCATCATGCTCAGCGTGAAATTCTGATCAAGAATATGTTTGTTTCAAATGGTTCTGAGCAGTAGAAGTGCCTTTTTCTAAGTATTGAAATCAGCGCCACCTGGTGACAAGTTTTGGAACTAAATTTTATTATGATCGCATCGTGTTCAGCGTTAAATTCTGATCAAGAATATACCCTAGATTGCATGTTTCTGAGCAGTAGAAGAGGTTTTTCTAAGTATTGAAATCAGCGCATCCTGGTGGCAAGTTTTGGAACTAAATTTTATTATGATCGCATCGTGTTCAGCGTGAAATTCTGATCAATAGTATATTTGTTTCAAATGGTTCTGAGCAGTCGAAATGCCTTTTTCTAAGTGTTGAAATCAGCGCCATCTAGTGACAAGTTTTGGAACTTAATTTTATTATGATCGCATCATGCTCAGCTTGAAATTCTGATCAAGAATATGTTTGTTTCAAATGGTTCTGAGCAGTAGAAGTGCCTTTTTCTAAGTATTGAAATCAGCGCCACCTGGTGACAAGTTTTGGAACTAAATTTTATTATGATCGCCTCGTGTTCAGCGTTAAATTCTGATCAAGAATATAACCTAGATTGCATGTTTCTGAGCAGAAGAAGGGGTTTTTCTAAGTATTGAAATCACGCCACCTGGTGGCAAGTTTTGGAACTAAATTTTATTTTGATCGCATCGTGCTCAGCGTGAAATTCTGATCAAGAATATGTTTGTTTCAAATGGTTCTGAGCAGTAGAAGTGCCTTTTTCTTAGTATTGAAATCAGCGCTACCAAATGGCAAGTATTGGAACTAAATTTTATTATGATCGCATCGTGTTCAGCGTGAAATGCTGATCAAGAATATAACCTAGATTGCATGTTTCTGAGCAGTAGAAGTTCCTTTTTCTAAGTATTGTAATCAGCGCCATCTACTAACAAGTTTTGGAACTAAATTTTATTATGATCGTATCATGCTCAGCTTGAAATTCTGATCAAGAATATGTTTGTTTCAAATGGTTCTGAGCAGTAGAAGTGCCTTTTTCTAAGTATTGAAATCAGCGCCACCTGGTGACAAGTTTTGGAACTTAATTTTATTATGATCGCATCGTGTTCAGCGTTAAATTCTGATCAAGAATATACCCTAGATTGCATGTTTCTGAGCAGTAGAAGAGGTTTTTCTAAGTATTGAAATCAGCGCTTCCTGGTGGCAAGTTTTGGAACTAAATTTTTTTATGATCGCATCGTGTTCAGCGAGAAATTCTGATCAATAATATGTTTGTTTCAAATGGTTCTGAGCAGTCAAAATGCCTTTTTCTAAGTGTTGAAATCAGCGCCATCTAGTGACAAGTTTTGGAACTTAATTTTATTATGATCGCATCATGCTCAGCTTGAAATTCTGATCAAGAATATGTTTGTTTCAAATGGTTCTGAGCAGTAGAAGTGCCTTTTTCTAAGTATTGAAATCAGCGCCACCTGGTGACAAGTTTTGGAACTAAATTTTATTATGATCGCCTCGTGTTCAGCGTTAAATTCTGATCAAGAATATAACCTAGATTGCATGTTTCTGAGCAGAAGAAGGGGTTTTTCTAAGTATTGAAATCACGCCACCTGGTGGCAAGTTTTGGAACTAAATTTTATTTTGATCGCATCGTGCTCAGCGTGAAATTCTGATCAAGAATATGTTTGTTTCAAATGGTTCTGAGCAGTCGAAATGCCTTTTTTAAGTGTTGAAATCAGCGCCATCTAGTGACAAGTTTTGGAACTTAATTTTATTATTATCGCATCATGCTCAGCGTGAAATTCTGATCAAGAATATGTTTGTTTCAAATGGTTCTGAGCAGTAGAAGTGCCTTTTTCTAAGTATTGAAATCAGCGCCACCTGGTGACAAGTTTTGGAACTAAATTTTATTATGATCGCATCGTGTTCAGCGTTAAATTCTGATCAAGAATATACCCTAGATTGCATGTTTCTGAGCAGTAGAAGAGGTTTTTCTAAGTATTGAAATCAGCGCATCCTGGTGGCAAGTTTTGGAACTAAATTTTATTATGATCGCATCGTGTTCAGCGTGAAATTCTGATCATTGGTATATTTGTTTCAAATGGTTCTGAGCAGTCGAAATGCCTTTTTCTAAGTGTTGAAATCAGCGCCATCTAGTGACAAGTTTTGGAACTTAATTTTATTATGATCGCATCATGCTCAGCTTGAAATTCTGATCAAGAATATGTTTGTTTCAAATGGTTCTGAGCAGTAGAAGTGCCTTTTTCTAAGTATTGAAATCAGCGCCACCTGGTGACAAGTTTTGGAACTAAATTTTATTATGATCGCCTCGTGTTCAGCGTTAAATTCTGATCAAGAATATAACCTAGATTGCATGTTTCTGAGCAGAAGAAGGGGTTTTTCTAAGTATTGAAATCACGCCACCTGGTGGCAAGTTTTGGAACTAAATTTTATTTTGATCGCATCGTGCTCAGCGTGAAATTCTGATCAAGAATATGTTTGTTTCAAATGGTTCTGAGCAGTAGAAGTGCCTTTTTCTTAGTATTGAAATCAGCGCTACCAAATGGCAAGTATTGGAACTAAATTTTATTATGATCGCATCGTGTTCAGCGTGAAATGCTGATCAAGAATATAACCTAGATTGCATGTTTCTGAGCAGTAGAAGTTCCTTTTTCTAAGTATTGTAATCAGCGCCATCTACTAACAAGTTTTGGAACTAAATTTTATTATGATCGTATCATGCTCAGCTTGAAATTCTGATCAAGAATATGTTTGTTTCAAATGGTTCTGAGCAGTAGAAGTGCCTTTTTCTAAGTATTGAAATCAGCGCCACCTGGTGACAAGTTTTGGAACTTAATTTTATTATGATCGCATCGTGTTCAGCGTTAAATTCTGATCAAGAATATACCCTAGATTGCATGTTTCTGAGCAGTAGAAGAGGTTTTTCTAAGTATTGAAATCAGCGCTTCCTGGTGGCAAGTTTTGGAACTAAATTTTTTTATGATCGCATCGTGTTCAGCGAGAAATTCTGATCAATAATATGTTTGTTTCAAATGGTTCTGAGCAGTCAAAATGCCTTTTTCTAAGTGTTGAAATCAGCGCCATCTAGTGACAAGTTTTGGAACTTAATTTTATTATGATCGCATCATGCTCAGCTTGAAATTCTGATCAAGAATATGTTTGTTTCAAATGGTTCTGAGCAGTAGAAGTGCCTTTTTCTAAGTATTGAAATCAGCGCCACCTGGTGACAAGTTTTGGAACTAAATTTTATTATGATCGCCTCGTGTTCAGCGTTAAATTCTGATCAAGAATATAACCTAGATTGCATGTTTCTGAGCAGAAGAAGGGGTTTTTCTAAGTATTGAAATCACGCCACCTGGTGGCAAGTTTTGGAACTAAATTTTATTTTGATCGCATCGTGCTCAGCGTGAAATTCTGATCAAGAATATGTTTGTTTCAAATGGTTCTGAGCAGTAGAAGTGCCTTTTTCTAAGTATTGAAATCAGCGCATCCTGGTGGCAAGTTTTGGAACTAAATTTTATTATGATCGCATCGTGTTCAGCGTGAAATTCTAATCAATAATATATTTGTTTCAAATGGTTCTGAGCAGTCGAAATGCCTTTTTCTAAGTGTTGAAATCAGCGCCATCTAGTGACAAGTTTTGGAACTTAATTTTATTATGATCGCATCATGCTCAGCTTGAAATTCTGATCAAGAATATGTTTGTTTCAAATGGTTCTGAGCAGTAGAAGTGCCTTTTTCTAAGTATTGAAATCAGCGCCACCTGGTGACATGTTTTGGAACTAAATTTTATTATGATCGCCTCGTGTTCAGCGTTAAATTCTGATCAAGAATATAACCTAGATTGCATGTTTCTGAGCAGAAGAAGGGGTTTTTCTAAGTATTGAAATCACGCCACCTGGTGGCAAGTTTTGGAACTAAATTTTATTTTGATCGCATCGTGCTCAGCGTGAAATTCTGATCAAGAATATGTTTGTTTCAAATGGTTCTGAGCAGTAGAAGTGCCTTTTTCTAAGTATTGAAATCAGCGCCACCTGGTGACAAGTTTTGGAACTTAATTTTATTATGATCGCATCATGCTCAGCGTGAAATTCTGATCAAGAATATGTTTGTTTCAAATGGTTCTGAGCAGTAGAAGTGCCTTTTTCTAAGTATTGAAATCAGCGCATCCTGGTGGCAAGTTTTGGAACTAAATTTTATTATGATCGCATCGTGTTCAGCGTGAAATTCTAATCAATAATATATTTGTTTCAAATGGTTCTGAGCAGTCGAAATGCCTTTTTCTAAGTGTTGAAATCAGCGCCATCTAGTGACAAGTTTTGGAACTTAATTTTATTATGATCGCATCATGCTCAGCTTGAAATTCTGATCAAGAATATGTTTGTTTCAAATGGTTCTGAGCAGTAGAAGTGCCTTTTCTAAGTATTGAAATCAGCGCCACCTGGTGACAAGTTTTGGAACTTAATTTTATTATGATCGCATCATGCTCAGCGTGAAATTCTGATGAAGAATATGTTTGTTTCAAATGGTTCTGAGCAGTAGAAGTGCCTTTTTCTAAGTATTGAAATCAGCGCATCCTGGTGGCAAGTTTTGGAACTAAATTTTATTATGATCGCATCGTGTTCAGCGTGAAATTCTAATCAATAATATATTTGTTTCAAATGGTTCTGAGCAGTCGAAATGCCTTTTTCTAAGTGTTGAAATCAGCGCCATCTAGTGACAAGTTTTGGAACTTAATTTTATTATGATCGCATCATGCTCAGCTTGAAATTCTGATCAAGAATATGTTTGTTTCAAATGGTTCTGAGCAGTAGAAGTGCCTTTTTCTAAGTATTGAAATCAGCGCCACCTGGTGACATGTTTTGGAACTAAATTTTATTATGATCGCCTCGTGTTCAGCGTTAAATTCTGATCAAGAATATAACCTAGATTGCATGTTTCTGAGCAGAAGAAGGGGTTTTTCTAAGTATTGAAATCACGCCACCTGGTGGCAAGTTTTGGAACTAAATTTTATTATGATCGCCTCGTGTTCAGCGTTAAATTCTGATCAAGAATATAACCTAGATTGCATGTTTCTGAGCAGAAGAAGGGGTTTTTCTAAGTATTGAAATCACGCCACCTGGTGGCAAGTTTTGGAACTAAATTTTATTTTGATCGCATCGTGCTCAGCGTGAAATTCTGATCAAGAATATGTTTGTTTCAAATGGTTCTGAGCAGTCGAAATGCCTTTTTTAAGTGTTGAAATCAGCGCCATCTAGTGACAAGTTTTGGAACTTAATTTTATTATTATCGCATCATGCTCAGCGTGAAATTCTGATCAAGAATATGTTTGTTTCAAATGGTTCTGAGCAGTAGAAGTGCCTTTTTCTAAGTATTGAAATCAGCGCCACCTGGTGACAAGTTTTGGAACTAAATTTTATTATGATCGCATCGTGTTCAGCGTTAAATTCTGATCAAGAATATACCCTAGATTGCATGTTTCTGAGCAGTAGAAGAGGTTTTTCTAAGTATTGAAATCAGCGCATACTGGTGGCAAGTTTTGGAACTAAATTTTATTATGATCGCATCGTGTTCAGCGTGAAATTCTGATCAATAGTATATTTGTTTCAAATGGTTCTGAGCAGTCGAAATGCCTTTTTCTAAGTGTTGAAATCAGCGCCATCTAGTGACAAGTTTTGGAACTTAATTTTATTATGATCGCATCATGCTCAGCTTGAAATTCTGATCAAGAATATGTTTGTTTCAAATGGTTCTGAGCAGTAGAAGTGCCTTTTTCTAAGTATTGAAATCAGCGCCACCTGGTGACAAGTTTTGGAACTAAATTTTATTATGATCGCCTCGTGTTCAGCGTTAAATTCTGATCAAGAATATAACCTAGATTGCATGTTTCTGAGCAGAAGAAGGGGTTTTTCTAAGTATTGAAATCACGCCACCTGGTGGCAAGTTTTGGAACTAAATTTTATATTGATCGCATCGTGCTCAGCGTGAAATTCTGATCAAGAATATGTTTGTTTCAAATGGTTCTGAGCAGTAGAAGTGCCTTTTCTAAGTATTGAAATCAGCGCCACCTGGTGACAAGTTTTGGAACTTAATTTTATTATGATCGCATCATGCTCAGCGTGAAATTCTGATGAAGAATATGTTTGTTTCAAATGGTTCTGAGCAGTAGAAGTGCCTTTTTCTAAGTATTGAAATCAGCGCATCCTGGTGGCAAGTTTTGGAACTAAATTTTATTATGATCGCATCGTGTTCAGCGTGAAATTCTAATCAATAATATATTTGTTTCAAATGGTTCTGAGCAGTCGAAATGCCTTTTTCTAAGTGTTGAAATCAGCGCCATCTAGTGACAAGTTTTGGAACTTAATTTTATTATGATCGCATCATGCTCAGCTTGAAATTCTGATCAAGAATATGTTTGTTTCAAATGGTTCTGAGCAGTAGAAGTGCCTTTTTCTAAGTATTGAAATCAGCGCCACCTGGTGACATGTTTTGGAACTAAATTTTATTATGATCGCCTCGTGTTCAGCGTTAAATTCTGATCAAGAATATAACCTAGATTGCATGTTTCTGAGCAGAAGAAGGGGTTTTTCTAAGTATTGAAATCACGCCACCTGGTGGCAAGTTTTGGAACTAAATTTTATTATGATCGCCTCGTGTTCAGCGTTAAATTCTGATCAAGAATATAACCTAGATTGCATGTTTCTGAGCAGAAGAAGGGGTTTTTCTAAGTATTGAAATCACGCCACCTGGTGGCAAGTTTTGGAACTAAATTTTATTTTGATCGCATCGTGCTCAGCGTGAAATTCTGATCAAGAATATGTTTGTTTCAAATGGTTCTGAGCAGTCGAAATGCCTTTTTTAAGTGTTGAAATCAGCGCCATCTAGTGACAAGTTTTGGAACTTAATTTTATTATTATCGCATCATGCTCAGCGTGAAATTCTGATCAAGAATATGTTTGTTTCAAATGGTTCTGAGCAGTAGAAGTGCCTTTTTCTAAGTATTGAAATCAGCGCCACCTGGTGACAAGTTTTGGAACTAAATTTTATTATGATCGCATCGTGTTCAGCGTTAAATTCTGATCAAGAATATACCCTAGATTGCATGTTTCTGAGCAGTAGAAGAGGTTTTTCTAAGTATTGAAATCAGCGCATACTGGTGGCAAGTTTTGGAACTAAATTTTATTATGATCGCATCGTGTTCAGCGTGAAATTCTGATCAATAGTATATTTGTTTCAAATGGTTCTGAGCAGTCGAAATGCCTTTTTCTAAGTGTTGAAATCAGCGCCATCTAGTGACAAGTTTTGGAACTTAATTTTATTATGATCGCATCATGCTCAGCTTGAAATTCTGATCAAGAATATGTTTGTTTCAAATGGTTCTGAGCAGTAGAAGTGCCTTTTTCTAAGTATTGAAATCAGCGCCACCTGGTGACAAGTTTTGGAACTAAATTTTATTATGATCGCCTCGTGTTCAGCGTTAAATTCTGATCAAGAATATAACCTAGATTGCATGTTTCTGAGCAGAAGAAGGGGTTTTTCTAAGTATTGAAATCACGCCACCTGGTGGCAAGTTTTGGAACTAAATTTTATTTTGATCGCATCGTGCTCAGCGTGAAATTCTGATCAAGAATATGTTTGTTTCAAATGGTTCTGAGCAGTAGAAGTGCCTTTTTCTTAGTATTGAAATCAGCGCTACCAAATGGCAAGTATTGGAACTAAATTTTATTATGATCGCATCGTGTTCAGCGTGAAATGCTGATCAAGAATATAACCTAGATTGCATGTTTCTGAGCAGTAGAAGTTCCTTTTTCTAAGTATTGTAATCAGCGCCATCTACTAACAAGTTTTGGAACTAAATTTTATTATGATCGTATCATGCTCAGCTTGAAATTCTGATCAAGAATATGTTTGTTTCAAATGGTTCTGAGCAGTAGAAGTGCCTTTTTCTAAGTATTGAAATCAGCGCCACCTGGTGACAAGTTTTGGAACTTAATTTTATTATGATCGCATCGTGTTCAGCGTTAAATTCTGATCAAGAATATACCCTAGATTGCATGTTTCTGAGCAGTAGAAGAGGTTTTTCTAAGTATTGAAATCAGCGCTTCCTGGTGGCAAGTTTTGGAACTAAATTTTTTTATGATCGCATCGTGTTCAGCGAGAAATTCTGATCAATAATATGTTTGTTTCAAATGGTTCTGAGCAGTCAAAATGCCTTTTTCTAAGTGTTGAAATCAGCGCCATCTAGTGACAAGTTTTGGAACTTAATTTTATTATGATCGCATCATGCTCAGCTTGAAATTCTGATCAAGAATATGTTTGTTTCAAATGGTTCTGAGCAGTAGAAGTGCCTTTTTCTAAGTATTGAAATCAGCGCCACCTGGTGACAAGTTTTGGAACTAAATTTTATTATGATCGCCTCGTGTTCAGCGTTAAATTCTGATCAAGAATATAACCTAGATTGCATGTTTCTGAGCAGAAGAAGGGGTTTTTCTAAGTATTGAAATCACGCCACCTGGTGGCAAGTTTTGGAACTAAATTTTATTTTGATCGCATCGTGCTCAGCGTGAAATTCTGATCAAGAATATGTTTGTTTCAAATGGTTCTGAGCAGTAGAAGTGCCTTTTTCTAAGTATTGAAATCAGCGCATCCTGGTGGCAAGTTTTGGAACTAAATTTTATTATGATCGCATCGTGTTCAGCGTGAAATTCTAATCAATAATATATTTGTTTCAAATGGTTCTGAGCAGTCGAAATGCCTTTTTCTAAGTGTTGAAATCAGCGCCATCTAGTGACAAGTTTTGGAACTTAATTTTATTATGATCGCATCATGCTCAGCTTGAAATTCTGATCAAGAATATGTTTGTTTCAAATGGTTCTGAGCAGTAGAAGTGCCTTTTTCTAAGTATTGAAATCAGCGCCACCTGGTGACATGTTTTGGAACTAAATTTTATTATGATCGCCTCGTGTTCAGCGTTAAATTCTGATCAAGAATATAACCTAGATTGCATGTTTCTGAGCAGAAGAAGGGGTTTTTCTAAGTATTGAAATCACGCCACCTGGTGGCAAGTTTTGGAACTAAATTTTATTTTGATCGCATCGTGCTCAGCGTGAAATTCTGATCAAGAATATGTTTGTTTCAAATGGTTCTGAGCAGTAGAAGTGCCTTTTTCTAAGTATTGAAATCAGCGCCACCTGGTGACAAGTTTTGGAACTAAATTTTATTATGATCGCCTCGTGTTCAGCGTTAAATTCTGATCAAGAATATAACCTAGATTGCATGTTTCTGAGCAGAAGAAGGGGTTTTTCTAAGTATTGAAATCACGCCACCTGGTGGCAAGTTTTGGAACTAAATTTTATTTTGATCGCATCGTGCTCTGCGTGAAATTCTGATCAAGAATATGTTTGTTTCAAATGGTTCTGAGCAGTAGAAGTGCCTTTTTCTAAGTATTGAAATCAGCGCCACCTGGTGACAAGTTTTGGAACTAAATTTTATTTTGATCGCATCGTGCTCAGCGTGAAATTCTGATCAAGAATATGTTTGTTTCAAATGGTTCTGAGCAGTAGAAGTGCCTTTTTCTTAGTATTGAAATCAGCGCTACCAAATGGCAAGTATTGGAACTAAATTTTATTATGATCGCATCGTGTTCAGCGTGAAATGCTGATCAAGAATATAACCTAGATTGCATGTTTCTGAGCAGTAGAAGTTCCTTTTTCTAAGTATTGTAATCAGCGCCATCTACTAACAAGTTTTGGAACTAAATTTTATTATGATCGTATCATGCTCAGCTTGAAATTCTGATCAAGAATATGTTTGTTTCAAATGGTTCTGAGCAGTAGAAGTGCCTTTTTCTAAGTATTGAAATCAGCGCCACCTGGTGACAAGTTTTGGAACTTAATTTTATTATGATCGCATCGTGTTCAGCGTTAAATTCTGATCAAGAATATACCCTAGATTGCATGTTTCTGAGCAGTAGAAGAGGTTTTTCTAAGTATTGAAATCAGCGCTTCCTGGTGGCAAGTTTTGGAACTAAATTTTTTTATGATCGCATCGTGTTCAGCGAGAAATTCTGATCAATAATATGTTTGTTTCAAATGGTTCTGAGCAGTCAAAATGCCTTTTTCTAAGTGTTGAAATCAGCGCCATCTAGTGACAAGTTTTGGAACTTAATTTTATTATGATCGCATCATGCTCAGCTTGAAATTAGGTTAGGTTAGGTTAGGTTAGGTTAGGTTAGGTTAGGTTAGGTTAGGTTAGGTTAGGTTAGGTTAGGTTAGGTTAGGTTAGGTTAGGTTAGGTTAGGTTAGGTTAGGTTAGGTTAGGTTAGGTTAGGTTAGGTTAGGTTAGGTTAGGTTAGGTTAGGTTAGGTTAGGTTAGGTTAGGTTAGGTTAGGTTAGGTTAGGTTAGGTTAGGTTAGGTTAGGTTAGGTTAGGTTAGGTTAGGTTAGGTTAGGTTAGGTTAGGTTAGGTTAGGTTAGGTTAGGTTAGGTTAGGTTAGGTTAGGTTAGGTTAGGTTAGGTTAGGTTAGGTTAGGTTAGGTTAGGTTAGGTTAGGTTAGGTTAGGTTAGGTTAGGTTAGGTTAGGTTAGGTTAGGTTAGGTTAGGTTAGGTTAGTTAGGTTACAACAGCAAAGAGCAGGCCGTAGGCCTGCGAATTTGCATGTTGTGTGAAAGCCACGCACTGTCTGTACCCTTCCCGCTAGAAAATTCAATATCCCTTTATGAACGATGGACTTGGAGGCGACTTCGGGCGGAGCCCGAACGAACGTCCAGCCCCGGCCGCAAGGTCACTACCTCGCCGCCGGAACTTTGGAACATTCTAATCGCTAGTCAGATCGGCACGATGGACTTGGAGGCGGCTACGAGCGGAGCTCGAGCGGATATCCCATCCCGGGTCCAAGGTCACTACCTCGTCGCCGGGACTTACGGACAACCTGAACGCTAGTCAGATCGTGTTATTCCCCCCGTGTGTGTGTACAAAAAATCCCTTTATGAACGATGGACTTGGAGGCGATTTCGGGCGGAGCCCGACCGAACGTCCAGCCCCGGCCGCAAGGTCACTACCTCGCCGCCGGAACTTTTGGAACATTCAAACCGCTAGTCAGATCGGCACGATGGACTTGGAGGCGGCTACGAGCGGAGCCCGAGCGGATATCCCATCCCGGGTCCAAGGTCACTACCTCGTCGCCGGGACTTACGGACATCCTGAACGCTAGTCAGATCGTGTTATTCCCCCCGTGTGTGTACCAAAAATTGAAAATGAAGATAGAAAAACTGGTTCGTACGAATTATCGGGCCGGTAATTCACGTTGACCAGACCGAAAAAAAGAAGAGAATATCGGATTTTTGAAGCGCTGAAACATAAGAGAAATGACAGAAAAATTATAATAAAAAAATGAAATAATAATAAAAAGATAAGAAAAAACACAAATGCATTAAAGAAAGAAAAAATTTTGAGAAACAAAGAACTGGTTCGTCCGAAATATCGGACCGATATTTCACGTTGACCAGACCGGAAAGAACATCGGATTTTTAGGTGCACTGCGAGCGAAGCTCGGTCAGGCAACTGAACGAGAGAGCCACGAGCTCAAAATCTCGTTCAGTGTGGAGCTAAAAAAGAGAGGCACGACCGCCACGTCGGGAAAAACTCGTTTTCCTGGCTTCCTGTAAAAGATAGAGAAAAACACGTTATTTCAGTACAAAAGCTTAACCAAAATGGACCTAAAATTAAATTTCCAGTCGAATGGCCGTCTCGGAACCTGAAAAAAGTGAAAAACAAAAAAGTTTTAATTTTTCTCCGGGAAGGCTGCCTCTCTTTGCTCTAAAGAAGAAAATTAGAAAAACACAAATACAAAAATATAAAGATAAAGAACTGGTTCGTCCAAATTATCGGGCCGATAATTCACGTTGACCAGACCGGAAAGAACATCGGATTTCTAGGCCGGCTGAGAGCGAAGCTCTATCAGGAACGTCGGGAAAAAACTCGTTTTTCCGGGCTTCCTAAAAGAGATAGAGAAAAACACGTTAATTCAGTTCAAAAGCTTAACCAAAACAGACCTAAAATTAAATTTCCAGTCGAATGGCCGTCTCAGAATCTGAAAAAAGTGCAAAACAAAAAAGTTAAATTTTTCTCCGGGAGGGCTGCCTCTCTTGGCTCTAAATAAGAAAGTTAGTAGAAACACAAAAACAAACCAAGCGAAATGATAGGAAAATTATAATAAAAAAATTAAAATAATAATAAAAAGACTTAGAAAAAATGAAAATTTTTACGAAGGATCCGCATCTCTCTCTTAACCTCCCGAAGGACGCAGAAAATCGAGAGATTTGGAAGAAAGGACATAAATGAAAGAGCAAACAGAAAAAAATGACAGAAAAAATAATAATAAAATAATAAAATAAAATAAAAAGGACTTAGAAAAAAGTGGAGCAGGCCGGAAAATGGCAGAGTCCCAAATCCGGCGGAAAAAATCGAAAATCCGGCAAATCTAAAGAGAAAACAGGAAAAGCCGTTACAAATTTAAAAAGGTTAAACGAAAAGGAACTAAAATCCGGGGAGGAATCCAACGCCGGTTTCAGACCTGAAAAATATTGAAGTTGAGAAAATTAGTAAATTTCAAAAAAATCAATAAGGAAATAAAAAGAGACAGAGAAAGCATGTAGCGAAAAGAAAAGTGACCAAAGGTGAAGAAACAAAGTTTCAATTCACAGAACTAAGACCCAATTTCTCAGCGACAGGCACAAATAGCAAAAAGAAACAACAGTTTATTGTGATCGCGACGGCTAATGGGCCTCAAGTCACAACTGGAGTGACCCGGCTGACCGGTTGTTGCCAACCAGCCAACCGAGTGCTACTGACTTAGTGTGAGAAAAGAACCATCCTTTATACAGAGACTCCGGACGTTACAGAATTCAGACAAAAAAGTCGGGCTGTCATTGGCTGGCTCTTTTTCCACCAATGGCCGCGCCCCTTTTGGGGGCTGGCACGAGGCTGGAAAAGGGTCGCTAAGCCGCGATAAGCGGCTTAACTCGAGCCCAGCAAAAGGGTCTCCTTTTTATTTTACACCCTCCAAGGGGAGTAAGCAAAGGGACCAGTGATTCAGACCGCTTGGTCACACGGTCTTACTACACTCAAGCCGCGCGTGCGGAGCACGTTCTGTGCGTAGCACGTCTGTGCGAGCTAACTTTTGCTAACCAAATCGAGAAATTGGAAAATATTAAGACATAGCAATCAGTAAATGCAAATGAGAAATTAGAATGGCGAATAGGAAGAGGAACAAAATGAATATAGGCACTAGAAAGAAATTTTGAACCGTTAATGAGTAATCAAATGGAAAGAATGCAAGTTAACTAATCAATTAAGGTTTTTTCAAAAAAACTACATGAAGGAGTGAGAAATCAGAGATTTTAAGGGCAGATCAGCTGTAAGGGGCATATGCAACGAGACGAACCGAATGGAAACCATGAAAGCTAGTTTTGAACAAAGTTTAAGTTAACTGCTAGTAACGAAGTGTTAACTAGGGAACAAACTTAAAAACTACAATCAAGTAAAACAGATGCCATGGTTGGAAGCGTTATACCAAAAGGAAGAGAATGATCTCCATATGTCCCCTGTAAAAAACGAGCAATCAATCCCAATCCCGTAAAGAAAACCCAAGTTAACATGTCAATTAAGAGTTAAATGCAAAAAACTAAGGGAAGGAGCAGGAAATCACAAATTCTAAGAGCAGTTCACCTGTTAGGACCTTATGCAAGAAGACAAACCGAATGAACCCCCTGAAAGTCAATTTTGGTTAGAAAGCAAGTTAAGGCTAATTAGCCAGTTAACGAGTATAACGAAAATTTTTGACAATCAAGATAGCAGGAAGACACGGTTGTGTCGTGCAAGAGGAGGAGAATGAACCCCATATATCCTAGGCGAGCGTGAGCGAGCTAGAATGTGAAACCAAATCTAATTAATTAATAAAATTACGTTTTTACATGAAAAGAGCATGAAGGAGTGAGAAATCAGGAAATCTGAGGGCAGATCAGCTGTAAGGGGCATATGCAATGAGGCGAACCGAATGGTATCCATGAAAGTTAGTTTTGGATAACGTTTGGCTACAAGCTAGTAACGACCGTTAACTAGTGTAAAAACGAAAACAGTACAATCAAGTAAAGCAGATACCAAGGTTGAAAGCGCAATGCAAAGAGGGGAAAAATTATCCCCATATGTCCCCTGTTAAAACCAACCAATCAATCCCAATCATTCACAAAATAATCCCAAGTTAACATGCTAATTAGAAATTTTACAAACCCGGCCCGAACAAAAAGAATCCCGTGTAAATAGTTTAGGCTCTTTTCGGAGCCCCTTCCCTTGTGTTGTGGTGTTTTGGGGGGCAATCACGTATAGGGTAGGTTAGTTAGGTTACAACAGCAAAGAGCAGGCCGTAGGCCTGCGAATTTGCATGTTGTGTGAAAGCCACGCACTGTCTGTACCCTTCCCGCTAGAAAATTCAATATCCCTTTATGAACGATGGACTTGGAGGCGACTTCGGGCGGAGCCCGAACGAACGTCCAGCCCCGGCCGCAAGGTCACTACCTCGCCGCCGGAACTTTGGAACATTCTAATCGCTAGTCAGATCGGCACGATGGACTTGGAGGCGGCTACGAGCGGAGCTCGAGCGGATATCCCATCCCGGGTCCAAGGTCACTACCTCGTCGCCGGGACTTACGGACAACCTGAACGCTAGTCAGATCGTGTTATTCCCCCCGTGTGTGTGTACAAAAAATCCCTTTATGAACGATGGACTTGGAGGCGATTTCGGGCGGAGCCCGACCGAACGTCCAGCCCCGGCCGCAAGGTCACTACCTCGCCGCCGGAACTTTTGGAACATTCAAACCGCTAGTCAGATCGGCACGATGGACTTGGAGGCGGCTACGAGCGGAGCCCGAGCGGATATCCCATCCCGGGTCCAAGGTCACTACCTCGTCGCCGGGACTTACGGACATCCTGAACGCTAGTCAGATCGTGTTATTCCCCCCGTGTGTGTACCAAAAATTGAAAATGAAGATAGAAAAACTGGTTCGTACGAATTATCGGGCCGGTAATTCACGTTGACCAGACCGAAAAAAAGAAGAGAATATCGGATTTTTGAAGCGCTGAAACATAAGAGAAATGACAGAAAAATTATAATAAAAAAATGAAATAATAATAAAAAGATAAGAAAAAACACAAATGCATTAAAGAAAGAAAAAATTTTGAGAAACAAAGAACTGGTTCGTCCGAAATATCGGACCGATATTTCACGTTGACCAGACCGGAAAGAACATCGGATTTTTAGGTGCACTGCGAGCGAAGCTCGGTCAGGCAACTGAACGAGAGAGCCACGAGCTCAAAATCTCGTTCAGTGTGGAGCTAAAAAAGAGAGGCACGACCGCCACGTCGGGAAAAACTCGTTTTCCTGGCTTCCTGTAAAAGATAGAGAAAAACACGTTATTTCAGTACAAAAGCTTAACCAAAATGGACCTAAAATTAAATTTCCAGTCGAATGGCCGTCTCGGAACCTGAAAAAAGTGAAAAACAAAAAAGTTTTAATTTTTCTCCGGGAAGGCTGCCTCTCTTTGCTCTAAAGAAGAAAATTAGAAAAACACAAATACAAAAATATAAAGATAAAGAACTGGTTCGTCCAAATTATCGGGCCGATAATTCACGTTGACCAGACCGGAAAGAACATCGGATTTCTAGGCCGGCTGAGAGCGAAGCTCTATCAGGAACGTCGGGAAAAAACTCGTTTTTCCGGGCTTCCTAAAAGAGATAGAGAAAAACACGTTAATTCAGTTCAAAAGCTTAACCAAAACAGACCTAAAATTAAATTTCCAGTCGAATGGCCGTCTCAGAATCTGAAAAAAGTGCAAAACAAAAAAGTTAAATTTTTCTCCGGGAGGGCTGCCTCTCTTGGCTCTAAATAAGAAAGTTAGTAGAAACACAAAAACAAACCAAGCGAAATGATAGGAAAATTATAATAAAAAAATTAAAATAATAATAAAAAGACTTAGAAAAAATGAAAATTTTTACGAAGGATCCGCATCTCTCTCTTAACCTCCCGAAGGACGCAGAAAATCGAGAGATTTGGAAGAAAGGACATAAATGAAAGAGCAAACAGAAAAAAATGACAGAAAAAATAATAATAAAATAATAAAATAAAATAAAAAGGACTTAGAAAAAAGTGGAGCAGGCCGGAAAATGGCAGAGTCCCAAATCCGGCGGAAAAAATCGAAAATCCGGCAAATCTAAAGAGAAAACAGGAAAAGCCGTTACAAATTTAAAAAGGTTAAACGAAAAGGAACTAAAATCCGGGGAGGAATCCAACGCCGGTTTCAGACCTGAAAAATATTGAAGTTGAGAAAATTAGTAAATTTCAAAAAAATCAATAAGGAAATAAAAAGAGACAGAGAAAGCATGTAGCGAAAAGAAAAGTGACCAAAGGTGAAGAAACAAAGTTTCAATTCACAGAACTAAGACCCAATTTCTCAGCGACAGGCACAAATAGCAAAAAGAAACAACAGTTTATTGTGATCGCGACGGCTAATGGGCCTCAAGTCACAACTGGAGTGACCCGGCTGACCGGTTGTTGCCAACCAGCCAACCGAGTGCTACTGACTTAGTGTGAGAAAAGAACCATCCTTTATACAGAGACTCCGGACGTTACAGAATTCAGACAAAAAAGTCGGGCTGTCATTGGCTGGCTCTTTTTCCACCAATGGCCGCGCCCCTTTTGGGGGCTGGCACGAGGCTGGAAAAGGGTCGCTAAGCCGCGATAAGCGGCTTAACTCGAGCCCAGCAAAAGGGTCTCCTTTTTATTTTACACCCTCCAAGGGGAGTAAGCAAAGGGACCAGTGATTCAGACCGCTTGGTCACACGGTCTTACTACACTCAAGCCGCGCGTGCGGAGCACGTTCTGTGCGTAGCACGTCTGTGCGAGCTAACTTTTGCTAACCAAATCGAGAAATTGGAAAATATTAAGACATAGCAATCAGTAAATGCAAATGAGAAATTAGAATGGCGAATAGGAAGAGGAACAAAATGAATATAGGCACTAGAAAGAAATTTTGAACCGTTAATGAGTAATCAAATGGAAAGAATGCAAGTTAACTAATCAATTAAGGTTTTTTCAAAAAAACTACATGAAGGAGTGAGAAATCAGAGATTTTAAGGGCAGATCAGCTGTAAGGGGCATATGCAACGAGACGAACCGAATGGAAACCATGAAAGCTAGTTTTGAAC
The DNA here is from genome assembly GCF_021234035.1 of Daphnia pulicaria. Lineage (NCBI taxonomy): Eukaryota > Metazoa > Arthropoda > Branchiopoda > Diplostraca > Daphniidae > Daphnia > Daphnia pulicaria. The sequence continues at coordinate 6,691,208 of NC_060917.1, forward strand.
AAAGTTTAAGTTAACTGCTAGTAACGAAGTGTTAACTAGGGAACAAACTTAAAAACTACAATCAAGTAAAACAGATGCCATGGTTGGAAGCGTTATACCAAAAGGAAGAGAATGATCTCCATATGTCCCCTGTAAAAAACGAGCAATCAATCCCAATCCCGTAAAGAAAACCCAAGTTAACATGTCAATTAAGAGTTAAATGCAAAAAACTAAGGGAAGGAGCAGGAAATCACAAATTCTAAGAGCAGTTCACCTGTTAGGACCTTATGCAAGAAGACAAACCGAATGAACCCCCTGAAAGTCAATTTTGGTTAGAAAGCAAGTTAAGGCTAATTAGCCAGTTAACGAGTATAACGAAAATTTTTGACAATCAAGATAGCAGGAAGACACGGTTGTGTCGTGCAAGAGGAGGAGAATGAACCCCATATATCCTAGGCGAGCGTGAGCGAGCTAGAATGTGAAACCAAATCTAATTAATTAATAAAATTACGTTTTTACATGAAAAGAGCATGAAGGAGTGAGAAATCAGGAAATCTGAGGGCAGATCAGCTGTAAGGG